>NC_141184.1:8107500-8732500 GCF_055505025.1 Bos grunniens | reverse complement strand
CACAGTGGGTAGCTGGCTACCAATTCATTAGGGTCTCCAGGTGATGGAGGCTCTGGCATCTTTTGGCTGTGCCATCTGGAACACAGTGACTTCCAGATAGCAGCAGCAGGGAGAGAGATGCCCTTTGCTACCTCAGTCAACTCACTGGCCAGGAGCTAGTCTTATCTTAGCTCCCAAGTACAAAAGCTTGAGATGTGCAATATTCCATTGGCCAGAATGCAAAAAGAATGGGATATTAGTAGTGGCTAATGATGTCCCCCAGACTTCCCAGGTGGCTCAGTGAGTAAAGAATCCATCTGCAATGCAGGAGACCTGGCTTCCAATCCTGGGTGGGGAAGATCCCCTGGAGGAGGGCATGGCAACCCACTCCAGTATTCTTGCCTGGAGAATCCCATGGACAGAGAAGCCTAGTGGGTTACACTCCATAGGGTCATGAAGAGTTGAACACACACGCGTGCACACACACACACACACAAACACACACACACAGTGATGTCCACCAGGAATGGATGTAAAGAACATCAGTTCAGTTCAGTTCAGTTCAGTCGCTCAGTCTCGTCTGACTCTTTGTGACCCCATGGATTGCAGCACGCCAGGCCTCCCTGTCCGTCACCAACTCCCGGAGTTCACTCAGACTCACGTCCATCGAGTCAGTGATGCCATCCAGCCATCTCATCCTCTGTCGTCCCCTTCTCCTCCTGCCCCCAATCCCTCCCAGCAGCAGAGTCTTTTCCAATGACTCAACTCTTCGCATGAGGTGGCCAAAGTACTGGAGTTTCAGCTTTAGCATCATTCCTTCCAAAGAAATCCCAGGGCTGATGTCCTTCAGAATGGACTGGTTGGATCTCCTTGCAGTCCAAGGGACTCTCAAGAGTCTTCTCCAACACCACAGTTCAAAAGCATCAATTCTTCAGCACTCAGCCTTCTTCACAGTCCAACTCTCACATCCGTACATGACCACTGGAAAAACCATAGCCTTGACTAGATGGACCTTTGTTGGCAAAGTAATGTCTCTGCTTTTCAATATGCTATCTAGGTTGGTCATAACTTTCCTTCCAAGGAGTAAGTGTCTTTTAATTTCATGGCTGCAGTCACCATCTGCAGTGATTTTGGAGCCCAAAAAAATAAAGTCTGACACTGTTTCCACTGTTTCCCCATCTATTTCCCATGAAGTGATGGGACCAGATGCCATGATCTTCGTTTTCTGAATGTTGAGCTTTAAGCCAACTTTTTCACTCTCCACTTTCACTTTCATCAAGAGGCTTTTTAGTTCCTCTTCACTTTCTGCCATAAGGGTGGTGTCATCTGTATATCTGAGGTGATTGATATTTCTCCCGACAATCTTGATTCCAGCTTGTGCTTCTTCCAGTCCAGCGTTTCTCATGATGTACTCTGCATAGAAGTTAAATAAGCAGGGTGACAATATACAGCCTTGACGTACTCTTTTTCCTATTTGGAACCAGTCTGTTGTTCCATGTCCAGTTCTAACTGTTGCTTCCTGACCTGCATACAGATTTCATACTGCATACATACCTGCATACATAAAGAACATCAGTCACCTGCAAATTTCAGCACCAGTTAGTATTTAGAGAACTGTCTCTCTGGAGTGGAATACTGACTGGCTTATCCACAACATCACTGGTTTGCCAGAGAATCCTGCTCAGGGGACTACCTAGTTTTGGGTATATGAGTAAATGTTTGACAGTCCTGTTCAGATTACCAAATGAGCCCATGCCACCTTCACTGAAGGTATGCCTAGGTAGCCATTTATTTTCATTCAGTGACCCTATACCCTTGGACATTGCTGACTGGTGCAAAGAGTGGTAACCCCGTTGGCTGAGGAGTGACCAATCAGACTCTCTTTTTTATAACTGTATCTGGATGTTCCAGAAGCTGCCATTGGGTCTGGAAACCTGTAAAGGGGGAATCCAAGACTCTGCTTCTCAACACCACCTGTCAGAAAGTCTGAGTACTTCTAGGAGGGTGAGCTCTCCACCGGTCCCAGTCCCTGGACCCCTATCCTGGCAGGGGAGCTGGAGGGAGGCCTGACCGCCAAATGTCGGTCATGTTTCTGGCTTACTCTTGCTACATCAGGCAGCACCCAGATGAAGACCTGGAGTTGCATCAGCCTCTTCTCTGTGATTTGGGTGAGAGTGTGCATAGAACAGAGGGCAGAGCCAGGGGTGGTTCTTTGAAGGCTGAGTCAAGGCTGAAGCAGAGAGTGATCCCAGTATGCGGTCTGTCATTTGTGATAAGGAAGGTGACTGGGGGCAGATGCCATGTCTTAGGCAGCTCAGGCTGCTATAACAAAGTGCCACAGACTGGGGGAGTAGGCAGTGCTCAAACAGCAGAAATTTTTTCTCACAATTCTGAAGGCTGGGAAGGCTGAGATCAGAGTGCCAGAAAGGTCAGGTTCTGGTGAGAGCGCTTTTCCTGGCTTGCAGAGTCTGCTTCCTTGTGTCCTCACCTGGTGGAGAAGAACAAGTTCTGAGCACTTCCTCTCATTATAAGGACATTAATCCCATCACAGGGGATCCACCCTCATCAGTTCAGTTCAGTTCAGTCACTCAGTCGTGTCTGACTCCTTGCGACCCCATGAATCACAGCACGCCAGGCCTCCCTGTCCATCACCAATTCCTGGAATTTCTCACACTCATGTCCATTGAGTTGGTGATGCCATCCAACCATCTCATTCTCTTCATCCCCTTCTCCTCCCGCCTTCAATCTTTCCCAGCATCAGGGTCTTTTCCAGTGAGTCAGTTCTTCGAATCGGGTGGTCAAAGGATTGGAGTTTCAGCTTCAGCATCAGTCCTTCCAATGGATATTCAAGACTGATCTCCTTTAGGATTGACTGGTTGGATCTCCTTGCAGTCCAGGGGACCCTCAAGAGTCTTGTCCAACACCACAGTTCAAAAGCATCAATTCTTCTGTGCTCAGCTTTCTTTATGGTCCAACTCTCACATCCATACATGACTACTGGAAAAACCAAGTACTCTTGCCTGGAAAATCCCATGGTTGGAGGAACGTGGTAGGCTACAGTCCATGGAGTTGCAAAGAGTCAGACATGACTGAATGACTTCACTTTCACTTTTCTTTTCTCACATTCATACATGACTACTGGAAAAGCCATAGCTTTGACCAGACGGACATTTGTTGGCAAAGTAATGTCTCTGCTGTTTAATATGCTTTTTAATACCACCTTCATGGTCACATCTAAACCCAATTATTTCCTAAAGACCCCACCTCCAAATATCATCACAGCAGAGGTGGAGGTAGGGCTTCCATGTATAAATTTGGGGGAAGGGAGCACAAACATTAGGTGTCTAGCAGTATGTAAAATATTCTCCAATGCTGGGCAACCCAGAGGACTGTTTCTCCAAGGATTGTACTTACCTTCTGTAGCCTTGCATTCTGGATTAATTTTTTTTTTTTTTTTTTTTTACTATAGTAAAACATAGTATGGGCTTACCTGATGGCTCAGCGGGCAAGGACTCTGCCTGTGATGCAGGAGACACAGGAGATGCGGGTTCAATCCCTGGGTGGGGAAGATCTCCTGGAGGAGGAAATGCAACCCACTCCAGTATTCTTGCTTGGAAAATCCCATCGACAGAGGAGCCTGGCAGTTTACAGTCCGTGGGGTCACAAAGAGTCAGACACAACTGAACACAAGGTAGAAAACATAATATGAAATGTACTATTTTAACCATATTTAACTGTACAGTTCAGTGGCATTAAGTACATTCACATGGCTGTGCAACTCTCACCATCATCCAGCTCTTGAATTTTTACCTTCCTAAACTGAAACTCTGTCCCCATTAAACACTAAGTCCCTACTCCTAGGTGGTGCTAGTAGCAAAGAAAGTGAAAGTGAAATTGAAGTTGTGAAAGTGAAGTCGCTCAGTCATGTCCTACTTTTTGTGACTCCATGGTCTGTAGCCTACCAGGATCCTCCTCCATGGGATTTTCCAGGCAAGAGTACTGGAGTGGGTTGCCATTGCCCTCTCCAGGGGATCTTCCTGACCCAGGGGTGGAACTCGGGTCTCCCGCATTGTAGGCAGATGCTTTACCATCTGAGTCACCAGGGAAGTCCAAGTGGGAAAGAACCTCCCTGCCAATATAGGAGACATGAGTGATGCGGGTTCGATCCCTGGTTGGGGAAGATCCCTTGGAGAAGGAAATGGCAACCCAGTCTAGTATTCTTGCCTGAAAAATTCCACGGTAAGAAGAGGCCAGTGTGCTATAGTCCATGGGGTCGAAGAGAGTGACTGAGCACATAGACACTCCACCACCTCCACCCTGCCCCACCCTGGCCCCACCATCTGCCAATGTACTTTGTGACTCTGTGAATTTGACTATTCTGGGCTGCATGCTGGATTTTAGGGTTGGCAGCCTTGGGGGACCTACATATTCTACAGAACTTTCAAGGACTGTGTTAGAACTGAAGGTTACATGGAGCTGGGTTTGAGAGGAAGAGAAGGGGAGCAGGAGGGTGGAGCACACACAGAGAGAAAGGACAAGGAAGGAGACAGCAAGAGAAAGCTCTCAGGCTCCTCAGTCACATCCTCCTTCCAAGCTGGGGTTCCTGAAAAATCTTGAAGAACTTTCTTCTGTTTATAAACACCCTTGAATGAGGTAGTTTTGGTGTCTATTTCCTTGCTGGAAGTAAAAAAAAGGGGGTGATGCCTCTTCATTCTTGAAACCAAAATTGTTTCGATGATGTATGGTCTTTCAGCAAATGTTTGCTGACCTCTCACTGTCCAGGGTTCTCTGTTGCATTCTGGGGATAAAATGGTTAATAAGACACAGTCCTTGCCATAGGTGGATGAACCACAGTCTAATGAGAAATGCCCACAGGCAAAGAGAGTTATACAGTCCAGCATGAGAAGAGGTCAGCAGAAGGGGTGCAATCTCGGCAGGCTTCCCAGAGAGGGTGAGATATTCAGTGGGACCTTGAGGGTCAATAGGAGTGCAAATAGCTGGGGCAGGAGGGGAAGTGCTGGGTGGAGAGCTCCAAACAGAAGGGCATTGTTTGAGACACAAGGGCATTTTGGGCTGTGAGGCTCATAGTCTCAATGGCAGAGAGGTTTTGTTCTATTACCTACAATTCATACTAATATAATAAGGATCAGTTTTTACCCTGAATCCTGGCAATTTAGCTGTCCTAAATGTTATGAACCATTTTTAACTAAATAAGTTATTCAGATGATACCTGATGCCCATATTAATAGGAATTAAAAAAACCATTAGAAGGAAATTGCTGAAGATTTCTTTCTGAAAGACTGGGGTTTAGAAGGACTCTGTTAGAAACACTCTGAAGCTGTTTTTCCATGTTAAAATGTCAGCCTAGCAATCATGGGTATATTCCTTCTCTTTATGTATATTGGAAATATGTGATAAGATATTGTTACGCTTATGGTCTATTAGTGATTGATCAAATATTCTTCATTAAAAATATTATTTCCCTTCAAATTCTGTTCTGTTGTGTATGACAAAATGCTATTTTTCCTTCCAAGGGAATAAAATTTTCCTTGTCTTAATTTCAGCCAGTCAAGGACTTTCGTCACTGCTAGTGGTCGCATTCAAATGCATTGATGATTATAAACAGCCAGATTGCAGAGACCAGTTGGCAATACCTGGCCAAAGCCCACCTGTTCTGGAACAGGGCTCCAGACTCAATTCTCATGCTCCCTCTTTGATCATCTCTTAGTTTTCCCCTACCTCCAATTATTATTCTGTTGGTTTCCTAGTTAATGGAAAAGACCCGATTTTTTTTTTTTTTTTTAAACAGGAAGAAGCTATTAGTGAGAACTATGACTGTGCTGATGGAGGGGCTGGCTGACTGAAACTCTTTGATCGGCTTCAACAGCATTAACTTCTAGCCCAAGAAGGGCCCCTTGAGGTGGCCTCGCCACACCGCTTGCAGGGGTTCGTGTTGAACTTTACCGCAGTGATTGATGTGATGTTGGCATGTTTATCAGTCTTCTCAAGTGTGAAATTTGGGGATTAGATTTGATTATCTAAGAGGATTCCAAGCCTCTTATTTCTAAACTTTTATTGATTCTTTACAATCTGGGGAATGGAGAGAGAGGGAGAAAGAGAGAGGCTGAGGAGTTTGCCTGACTTAACACAGCTGCTAAAAAGCAGGACCCTATCCTCAGAATTATAAACCCAGTGTTCGTTCAACTTTCGAAGGTGTTAAATAGCTTGAGTAAACTCCTATCTCAGGCCTTCTTTTCATTGTTATTCAAAACACAATTCAAATCAATATTTGTCAGCTACAAAGGGCAACACGAGAAAAATGATTTCCTTAAAGGTCCCTGGATGATCAGCCCATGCCCTGACGAAGGCTCTAATTAGAGCAATCACGGGCTCCAGTCTGCTAGGACCACATCTCTCGCTCTCTTTTTATGGTGACTTTCATATTTATAATAGATATGTTTCCAATATTCTTATCTGAGTAGCATAACAGTATGAGTTAACCCAGGTGTTCCTGGAGAAGATGCTGAGATTTCATCACAGGCAGTGAATCACGTACAGCTCATCCTAAATGTTTTGGGCGACCCTGAGGGAAACTGAGCTGCTGGGCGAGGTGGAGGGCAGTGGTTTGAGGGGATTAGAGCTTGCTGGCTGGGGTGGTTTGAAGGAATTGGAGAGGGCTGGGCAGGAGCCGTCAGGAGGTCACTGGGGATGTGAATTTTGTGCCAGAAAATTTGGATTTTTCTGCACAGAAAGCCGTAATAATTTGGAATTTGTGAATGTATGGGGAGGAAGATGGACTCAGTTTTATGTTGCCATTTTGGAGCACAGACTTGAAGGGTCACCAAGATGTGAGGGGCGATTCTCAACTTGTGTTTGGAGGCTCCCTGCATGGCCCCCTTGCAGCCATGTCCCTTCTCACCAGGTGAAGTGTCTTTGAGAAAAGAGTAGTGGCCGCCTTTCACCCCTCCTCGGCTTCTCTGACCTTGGGCTGGTGTCTGAGGCCTGGGATTCCCAGTCCCATCAGCGCTGAGCCCTCTCCTGGGCTCCTGGTGTTCTGCTCAGGTTTGCCCTTTGGGGAGTGGCCCACCCACTGGTCCCAAAGGCGACTGAGATTTGAGTGGTTTCAGGAGCAAGGGGTGGTTGGAGCGTGGTTGTTTGGGCAGGTGTGTCCACATACCCATGAACAACTTTAAGAAGTGAAAGGAATTTTAAACTGGAACTTGGTCTTCCAGGTCACCTGAAGGTGTATTTGACAACATAGTAGGATAGAAAATAACTTATTTAAAATTTGCTGACTTGATGAGTAATTTGTCACATTTAGACATCAGCCACTTAGGCCTTCAGTGCTGACCCTTAAAAGGATAAAGGATCTTCAAATGAGTTTTCATGCTTTTTTAATTCCAGTTTGTGTGTAAACAATTGATGGGTCTATCACAAGTATTCTCAGCTAGGCACTAGATTCGATTCTTGAAGATCTCTCTGTCAATACATGTTTCATCAGCCTGTATAGTTTCTATCCACACTTGAAAGCTGTGGGTGGTGGTTTAGTTGATAAGTCGTGTCTGACTCTTGTAACCCCATGAACTATAGCCCACCAGGCTCCTCTGTTCATGGGATTGTCCAGGCAAGAATACTGGAGTGGGTCACCATTCCCTTCTCCAGGGGATCTTCCTGATCCATCCTGCATTACAAGGCAGATTATTTACCAATTGAGCCACCAGGGAAGCCCCACTTGAAAGTTAAACAGTCCCAAATAAAACAGACTGGATCTGCTCGGGCAGCCTGTGTTCTCATCCTGCCCTGTTGGTAGAATATTGCAGTAATTAGTGTGTTATGCATCTGGCTGGCTCCTGTGTCAGCTCCTTTTTCCCTTCCCCCCTTTTCTAGCTTCACTACGATGTCTGCATCTCGGGAGTTTTCCTAAAAATTTTGTGGCAAGAGAAGGGGAATAAAGGTAACATCTGGCATTGACTATGGGCCAAGACTTGTTCTAAATGCTTAATGTATTTAGGGCACCAACATAGAATTTGTGTGACTCAGGTCAAAATGAAAATACTGGGCCCCTCCTTAAAAAATAATTAGGAATTTCAAGAGGATGACAGCAGATCTTAAACCTAGTGTGGATCCTTGTATGCATGGGGGGATGGTGATGGGAGGCCAGATTGTCTGCTCAGGTCACAAGCCCATGAAACCCACCTGTTGTGTATTCATTTTTTAATACTCATAAGAACATTCTGAGGAATTACTGTCCCCATTTTACAGATGGGGATGCTGAGGTCCAGATGGAAATGCAGCACAGCTGAGATTAGAATGTGGGTATTCTTGGGTCCAGGTTTCCCAGGTGGCACTAGTGGTAAAGAACCCGCCTGCCAATGCAGGAGATGTAAGAGATGTGGGTTCTATCCCTGGGTAGGGGTAGAAGAGGGCATGGCAACCCACTCCAGTATTCTTGCCTGGAGAATCCCATAGACAGAGGAGGCTGGCGGGCTAAAATCCATAGCGTCACAAACAGTTGGACATGACTGAAGTGACTTAGCATGCATGCATCCTTGGGTCCAATGAGCTCTTAAGCAGTTCCCTTGGCTGCCCCTTCAGGGAGGAGGGTGCTGATGCCTACAGAAAGCCTTCAGTAAAGCCCCTCAGTTCAATGGCTGGACTCTTCTTCCCGAGTTTCTTTTCCAGCATTCCTAGATGCTCCTCCTTTTAGCCTGTAAGATCACAGTGTCCTTTATGAAAACAAATCCCAAAGCCAAGAATAAACTGATCCCCCCTACCCCAGTGACTTATTGACCATCTATTTTATTGTAACTTAAGCATCCTCTCTAGGGAATCTCCTCCTACAACACACACACAAACCAATAGGGGTAATAAGGTTTTAAGACAACAAAAATCAATCTTGTCTGTCCTAGGAGAGATTTTACTGCTATGAAAATCCGATTTTCACCATACTGTTATAGGAACAAAATTACATTTCCTTTAAAATATTCCATTTATTTTTGCCCATTTATTCACTCTTATTGTTCTTTCCCCCCATCAGCCTAAATTTGTGAGTTTTTATTCTAGATGGTTCCAGATTCCAAGCCATCACAATAATCAAGAGTCTTTGTTAATCCATTTTTATTCACTTGCTATTTCAGTACTCTTAATACATAGTGGAAGGGTCACTCACTGCAGACATGCCTTCACCAGTTTTGTGAAAATGAGTGCTTTCCAATGAGTTTTGCTAAGAATTTCATCTTAACGTCAAGGGATATTTTTTGGTGAATGAAAAAATGTGATATGCCATCTTTTGGGAGGGCACCTCAACAATACTCCTGAAGATACTTGAAGGAAAGCCATTCTGTTATTAGAGCAAACAATTAATTTTGCAGCATTCTTATCAGAAAACTTTGATGTTAAATGTGTCTTCTAATGAAGTTGGACTTTGGAGTAAGTCATTAGAAAAACAACACTTGAAGTACCTTTCCACGGCTAATCCCAGGATACTAAAAGTGTATTTTATATTTCTAAACTTCCTTCCCAAATCTCCTAGTTCCCATCGAAAGTGTATCTATAAATTGCCTTGGAAGTTGGGCAGGAAGACAGAGCAAGGATGGAAGGAGAAAGGAAATCTCCTTGGGAAACTTTAGAATAAATTAAATAGATCTGATTAGTGAAAGAAGACAGCTACATTTCAAGGAGATTCTAAATGTTTTGCACAAATCATTTTATGTTGATTAAACAGTACGCTGTAATTTCTTTTCTAAATTGAATGGGCTACAGTGAAAAATGGTATCTGGCCCACCCTGAACAATAACTTCTCTCTGTAGACCTTTACTGCGGATTGAGAATTTGAAATTAGATGAAGCAATAACAATGCATGATGTTGCTAAGCAACCACTATATGTCTGTTAGTAACAGAGACTCCAAATGGATCTGTTTTGGGCCACATTCAGAGAACAAATAAACTAATTACCTGGGGCAAAATTAAACAGATTTTCAAGAGTTGAACCTACGCCAGTGTCATTTTATTCACATCATTGTGCCAAGGAGAGAGATTCTCATGATTATGGAACTTCATGACTTGGGTTGTAGCTCTTGAATCAGTCACACAGTGGCTTGGAGAAGTGACTTTGGTTTGGGAGGGTGAAGATGGTGAAAGGCAGTCAGGAACCATGGGGACTCTGTGCTTCGGGTAGTCAGTGGGGTCTTCACAGTTGTCTGGGGCTCTTTGTGGATACAGATTGCCTCCCCAAAGCAGAGATGGGTGAAGGTTCTAGTTCTTGTCCTCTGTAACCTCATCACCAAGGGTTGACCATGAAAGCAATCTCAGAATCCATTCATCCACCAAACAAGCTTTGTTTGGCAAAGAACGTGAAGCCTGTCCTTGCAGGCTCAGGGGAGGTTCCACTCTGTGTCCTTAGCCTCTCTGAAGGTCAGACCATGCAACAGAATCCATAGCAATTTCGTGGAATATGAGACTTAATAGGGTTGCACGTGTGGTGTCAGACTCTCACACACTGTGCTGGCCAGACTGTCACACACTGCTCATCCCTGGGCAGAGGTGCCTGGAAAATGTGTCCAGCTCCCAGTTCACAGACCTTGAGCATCACTCGTTTTCTGACATTCTTTGTGCTAGTTAACAAACCCTCTGCTAGAGCCAGAGTGGATGCTTGAAGGCTCTGCCTTGTGGGCTTCTGAAAGGATCTTTCAGATATGAAGAAACTGGCCCTGGAGCGTAGATTCCTGATTGGGGTGTTTGCAATGTTGATGAACTGCTCTTGGATTGTCAATGAAAACTGCTTCTCACACACTTGTGTATTTTACCAAAGCTAAGATGCCATCACCTGTAAGACTCGCCACTATTTTACCACAAGGAAAATAAAACGGATACAATGCCTCTCAATCACTTTAACATTTTATTTTATATTTGTTGAAATAACCTTTTAGATTGACTTAGGTGTTTGTCACATGTTGCGCATGTTCATAGTATAGTAAGAAGGAAAAATATAGGTGAAGAATTGTTTGTAGTTTTTCTTAAAAAATTTCCACATTCAAAATTTGACTTTTTCCAATCATTTTCTTGACTAAGAAAGTCTTTTTCTTTAAAAAAAAACAAAAAAAAAAAACCCTAGTGCTATTCTTTGTGCTGTCCGGGATGGTGACGATGCATGCAACTTTTCTTAGAACAACTAAAGCCGCGGGTGCTAGCTCTTGTCTGGATCTGTCGTCTTGTAGACCCAGCAGGGATGAATCTGGGTGATGTAGAAACTGAAGTTTATAAAATTTGTTGGTGGGGGAGGCTTTCAAAACAACAAAAAAAATCACAGACACAAAATTAGGTATGTGAAAGCGAGAGTTTTAGTTGCTCAGTCGTGTTCAATTCTTTGCGACCCCATGGACTGTTGCCTTCCAGGATCCTCTGTCCATGGGATTCTCCAGGCAAGAATACTGGAGTGGGTTGCCATTTCCTTCTCCAGGGGAACTTCTCGACCCTGGGATGGAACCTGTGTCTCCTGCGTTATAGGCAGATTCTTTACCTTCTGAATCACCAGGGAAGCATGATCATGATTACTTATTCAGAAGGGAAAAAAAAAATTACAACTTTGCATATTCAAATTTTGTGATCAAGAGCTGACAAATACAAAAAAGAGTAAAAAAACAAAAAAAGTCATTAATTGACCCCTTGGTCCTCCTTAGGATGCTTTTTTCCTTACTTTTTTTTTGCTACATACCAGTGATTGCTCTGTTATATTGAGCTACATAATTAATCAGTCAATCAAATTCACTTCAGTATGAGAAGCAGATTTTGTCACTGGGACAATTGATTCTTCAGACCGTTTTATTGCTCTGGTTCAGTTTTTCCTACAATTTCATATGAGAATGCCAGATTCCATCAGGACAACATGCCATAGTTACACTAAGAAGCCATCTCACGTATTGGAACGTATAACTTCACCCATGGAGATGTCTATAGTACTTGTAGTTTGAAGCACTGTTCTGTGTGTGTCCTGTTAAAACAGAAGACCTCTAATAAGTTGTGTGGTTTTCATACAAAGACATGGTTGCTTCTAGTTGTACGTATGTCTTTGTTGAGTTTCTCTACAGGAGAGCACTTCCACGTGGATTTAGATTGATGATAACTGAGTCCTCTGCTTACAGTGCTACACCTTTGGTGACTGGAAGAAATTTGCACAGGCTAGATTTAAAAATATATTTATTGATTGATTTGGCATCACAGGGTCTTAGCTGTGACATGTGGGATCTTTAGTCGCAGCATGCGAACTCTTAGTTCCCTGACCGGAGATCCAATCCAGGGGTCCTGCAATGGGAGTGTGGAGTCTCAGCCACATGACCTCCAGGGAAGTCCCTAGACTTGCTTGTTCAGTTCAGTTCAGTTCAGTCTCTCGTCATGTCTGACTCCTTGCGACCCCATGAATTGCAGCACGCCAGGCCTCCCTGTCCATCACCAACTCCCGGAGTTTACCCAAACTCATGTCCATCAAGTCGGTGATGCCATCCAGCCATCTCACCCTCTGTCGTCCCCTTCTCCTCCTGCCTCCAATCCCTCCCAGCATCAGAGTCTTTTCCAATAAATCAACTCTTCGCATCAGGTGGCCAAAGTATTGGAGTTTCAGCTTTAGCATCATTCCTTCCAAAGAAATCCCAGGGCTGATCTCCTTCAGAATGGACTGGTTGGATCTCCTTGCAGTCCAAGGGACTCTCAAGAGTTTTCTCCAACACCATAATTCAAAAGCATCAATTCTTCGGCGCTCAGCTTTCTTCACAGTTCAACTCTCACATCCATACATGACCACTGGAAAAACCATAGCCTTGACTAGATGGACCTATGTGGGCAAAGTAATGTCTCTGCTTTTCAATATGCTGTCTAGGTTGGTCATAACTTTCCTTCCAAGGAGTAAGTGTCTTTTAATTTCATGGCTGCAGTCACCATCTGCAGTGATTTTGGAGCCCCCCAAAATGAAGTCTCACTGTTTCCACTGTTTCCCCATCTATTTCCCATGAAGTGATGGGACTAGATGCCATGATCTTAATTTTCTGAATGTTGAGTTTTAAGCCAACTTTTTCACTCTCCTCTTTCACTTTCATCAAGAGGCTTTTTAGTTCCTCTTCACTTTCTGCCATAAGGGTGGTGTCATCTGCATATCTGAGGTTATTGATATTTCTCCCGGCAATCTTGATTCCAGCTTGTGCTTCTTCTAGTCCGGCGTTTCTCATGATGTACTCTGCATATAAGTTAAATAAGCAGGGTGATAATATACAGCCTTGACGTACTCCTTTTCCTATTTGGAAGCAGTCTGTTGTTCCATGTCCGGTTCTAACTGTTGCTTCCTGACCTGCATACAGGTTTCTCAAGAGGCAGGTCAGGTGGTCTGGTATTCCCATTTCTTGAAGAATTTTCCACAGTTTATTGTGATCCACACAGTCAAAGACTTTGGCATAGTCAATAAAGCAGAAATAGATGTTTTTCTGGAATTCTCTTGCTTTTTCGATGATCCAGCTGATGTTGGCAAGACTAGCTTGTGGCAGACTAGCTTGTGGCTCTTTATTTCTGACAATGGGCAAGTTTGGTTTCTCCTGCAGCCTCTCTCCTTGGCTTGTAGACTCCTGTCTTCTCCTTGCATCCTCACATGGCCTTTTGTTTTAGCACATGCATCCCTGGTGTCTCTTCCTTTTCTACTAAGGATACAAGTCCTGTTGAATCAGGTTCCCACCCTTATGACCTCATCTAACCTTTGTTGTTGTTATTGTTCAGTCGTAAGTTGTGTCTGACTCTTTGTGGCCTCATGGGCTGCAGCACTCCAGGCTTCCCTGGCCTTCACTATCTCCTGGACTTTTCTCAGACTCATATCCACTGTGTTGGTGATGCCATCCAACCATCTCATCATCTGTTGTTCCCTTCTCTTCCTGCTCTCAATCTTTCCCAGCATCAGGGTCTTCTCCAATGAGTCAGCTCTTCACATTAGGTGGCCAAAAGATTGGCGCTTCAGCTCCAGCATCAGTCCTTCCAATGAATATTCAGGGTTGCTTTCCTTTAGGATTGATGGGTTTGATCTCCTTGCTGTCCAAGGGACTCTCAAGAATCTTCTCCAGCACCACAGTTTGAAAGCATCAATTCTTTAGTGCTTAGCCTTCTTTAGGATCCAGCTCTCACATCTGTACCTGACTACTGGAAAAACCATAGCTTTGACTACATAGATCTTTGTCAGCAAAGTGATGTCTCTGCTTTTTAATAGGCTCCCTAGGTTTGTCATAGCTTTTCTTCCAAGGAGCAAGCATCTTTTAATGTCGTGGCTACAGTGTCTGCAGTGATTTTGGAGTCCAAGAAAATAAAATCTATCACAGTTTCCACTTTTTCCCCTTCTGTTTGCCATGAAGTGATGGGATTGGATGTCATGATCCTAGTTTCTTGATTATTAAGTTTTAAGCCAGCTTTTTTATTCTCCTCTTTCACCTTCATCAAGAGGCTCTTTAGTTCCTCTTCCATTTCTGTCATTATCATCTGCATATCTGAGACTGTTGGTATTTCTCTTGGCAATATTGATTCCAGCTTCTGATTCATCTAGCTCAACATTTTCCATGATGTGCTCTGCATTGAAGTTAAACAGGCAGGGTGACGATATATGGCCTTGACATACTCCTTTCCCAATTTGGAACCAGTCTGCTGTTCGATGTCCAGTTCTAACTGTTGTTTCTTGACCTGCATACAGGCTTCTCAGGAAGCAGGTAAGATGGCCTGGTACTCTCATCTCTAAGAATTTTCCATAGTTTGTTGTGATCCATACAGTCAAAGGCTTTCTCATAGTCAATGAAGCAGAAGTACGTATTTTCCTGGAGTTCCCTTCCTTTTTCCATTATCCAACAAATGTTTGCAATTTGATCTCTGGTTCCTCTGCCTTTTCTAAATCCAGCTGGTACATCTGGAAGTTCTTGGTTCACGTATTGCTAAGGCCTAGCTTGGAGGATTTTGAGCATTACCTTGCTAATATGTGAAAGGAGCACAATCATACAGTAGTTTGAACATTCTTTGGCATTGCCTTTCTTTGGGATTGGAATGAAAACTGACCTTTTCCAGTCCTGTGGGCAGTGCTGAGCTTTCCAAATTTGCTGGTATATTGAGTGCAGCACTTTAACAGCATCATCTTTCAGGATTTGAAATAGCTCAACTGGAATTACATCACCTCCACTAGCTTTGTTTGTAGTATTGCTTCCTAAGGCCCACTTGACTTCACATTCCAGGATGTCTGGCTCTAGTTAAGTGACCACATCATCATAGTTATCTGGCTCATTAAGATCCTTTTTGTATAGTTCTGTGTATTCTTGCCACCTCTTCTTAATCTCTTCTGCTTCTGTTAGGTCCTTGCCTTTTCCTCTTTATTGATTTGGATGTGTTGGTCTTCGTTGTGGTGCCCATGCCGTAGAGTGTGTGGGCTCATTAGCTGTGGTTCTTGGGCTTAGTTGCTCCAAGGTCTGTGGGCTCTTGGTTCCCTGACCAGGGATTGAACCTGTGTCCTTGCATTGCAAGGTGGATTCTTAACCACTGGACCACCAGGGAAGTCCCTGTTTGTTTTAAATATAATGTCCAAGGTTTTCGATTTTGCTTATTAGGAGGAATTGGGTAATATCTATTCCCTTCTTGGAAGGAGAAGTTGGCCCTGCAGGTTTTGATATCGGTAGTTTTGATGTTTGCTCCTGTGTAGGCCAATGGCAACGATGCAAGCAAGTCAGGGGTGGGAAAAGGTGAAAAGAGGTCTTGAATGCAATACAGTGTATTATGTAGCCTGTGGTGAGGACTTTCCTGTGGCAGGCCATACAGCAGGTAATCTCTCAGTTATCCATACTTCAAAGTTCCCCAGAATTCTGGTCTCCTCACTTCTGTTCCCAGTCTGAAGATATTAACATCAGAATGATATTAAACTTGGCTAATGAAGCTCTAATAATTTGGCCACCCGATGCAAAGAGCGGACTCATTGGAAAAGACCCTGATGCTGGGAGAGATTGAGGGTAAGAGGAGAAGGGGATGACAGAGGATGAGATGGTTAGATAGCATCAACGGTAGCATTCAATTGATTCACATAAAAAATGTACAAGTTTTTTTTCCTTAAGCCTGTCAGTCCCACCTGTAAATCTTATTGTTCTTTTTATAAATCCAGTGGATTTTAGCAATCCTATTCAAGGATGCTTTTATTAGTGTTCCAGTTGGACAGACAAAACTACTTTAAATAATCAGCCTCATTTACAACTTGGTTAATTAAATTCCTTTACACATTTTTACTGCATTTATAAATATAATATATTTGATCTCTTCTCTGTAGTTGATATAATAAATTAAACTTATAGATGCAGTAAATTTCAGCTTCTCTTAAGTATTCCAACACTGTTTACAAATCTAGCCAAACTCTCTTAAACCTTTCAGCTTAATATCTCAAGTCTAAAATAAAAGGCACTTTTAATGGAATCACCAAGAGAATTCATTGCTTCTGATAGAGCAAATTACCCACAAACACTTTAAATACCAAACATACACATTGTTAACATACAAGCCTTTATAGTCTAACCTTCTCTTGGGAGCTGGCTAGTTCTCTGATTACCTCAGAAACTCTCAGGTTTTTTTAGGCAGATGGTGATGGCCTAACCAGGTGAGACGAGCAATTTCAAACTTAACACTGCCTCCCACATGGATATTTAGTAAACAAACTGCTATTATCAAGTGTTTGAGCTCAGTGAATGAAGTCCCACTTCTCTCTCTTATGGGTGGTCTGACCATGTTGCAGGAACATTCATTTGAGGAAGACATGACATCATCCACAGACCAGACTTCTCCCAACTCGATGGCTGGACATGGCAGTCTTGAGTCATCAAACGTTGATGATATTATTTACTGGATTCTTCTATCCTATTCATGAAGTGTGGGGATTGTAACTACCACTTTGCTTTATCACATAACTTGCATACCACTAATTTCACTAAGCAAAACCCTTTTCAGATTCTTTTATAGTACTCTTGCTTGGAAGATCCCATGGATGGAGGAGCCTGGTAGGCTGCAGTCCATGAGGTCGCTAAGAGTTGAACATGACTGAGCGACTTCACTTTCACTTTTCGCTTTCATGAGTTGGAGAAGGAAATGGCAACCCACTCCAGTGTTCTTGCCTGGAGAATCCCAGGGATGGGGGAGCCTGGTGGGCTGCCATCTATGGGGTCACACAGAGTTGGATGTGACTGAAGCAACTTAGCAGCAGTAGCAGCAGCAGAAAAGCCTTGGGTGTTGATGGAGATTTGGGTGGCTGAAATTCTGGGTGTAGCCTCCTTGGTGTATAGTAGGCGTGTTGGTGAGAAGGTTCATCATAGGCAGGGTTCTCCATAAAGTCACCAACTATACCTAAGATATGACTTCAACTGATGGGTAGCACTGTAAGAGGCTTCCCAGTTGGCACAGTGGCACATGCCTGCCAATGCAGGAGATGCAGGAGATGCGAGTTTGATCCCTGGGTTGGGAAGATCCCCTGGAGTAGGAAGTGGCAACCCTCCCCCTCCTCCAGTATTCTTACCTGGAGAATCCCATGGACTGAGGAGCCTGGTGAGCTATAGGTTACGGGGTCACAAAGAGTCAGACATGACTGAGCAACCAAGCATGCATGCGTGAGTAGCACTGTCTATGCAAAGTATTTGAAGATAGATTATATACATCTTAAGAGTTCCCAAGGATAAATGATACCCACTGAAAAAGAAGTTTTGGAGTTTGTTATGGACTAAATTTTGGGCTTCCCAGGTGGCTCAGATGGTAAAGACTCTGCTTGCAGTGTGGGAGACCTGCATTCTATCCCTGGGTTGGGAAGACCCCCTGGTGAAAGGAATAGCCACCCACTCCAGTATTCTTGCCTGAAGAATTCTATGGACAGAGGAGCCTGACGGACTACAGTCCATAGGGTCACAAAGAGTTGGACACAACTGAGTGACTAGCACTTTCACTTTCACACCCCTCTAACTGATACATCGAAGCCCTTATCCCCAGTGCAGTGGTATTAGGAGGTGAGGCCTTTGGGAGGTAGGGTTTAGGTGAGGTCCTGGGAGTGGAGACCTCAAGATAGGATTGGTGTCTTTATAAGAAGAGATAGCAGAGAGCTTCCTCTCTCCCACCTTCTCCTCCATATGAGGACAAAGGCATGGTCTGCAAGCAAAGAGGAGGGTGGTTGTCAGTACCTGACCATGTGGGCATCTTGATCTTGGACTTGCATCCTCCAGAACTATGAGAAAAAATTTCTGTGGTTTAAATCACTAAGTCTATGACATTTTATTATGAGAGCCTGTTGTTGTTTAGTCACTAAGTCGTGTCTGACTCTTTTGCGACCCTATGGACTGTAACCTGCCAGGCTCCTCTGTCCATGGGATTCTCTAGGCAAGAATACCTAAGTGGGTAGCCTTTCCCTTCTCCAGGGGAGCTTCCTGAACCAGAGACTAAATCCACGGCACTTGCATTGACAGGCAGATTCTTTACCACTGAGCCACCAGGGAAGTCCTATGAGAGCCTGAGTCAACTGACACACCATTCTAGTAATAGGGGGGTCTGATCTTGAGCAGGGAGATGTTTCTCTTTAAGGGAATTTTGTCTGGAATCCTTGCCCTGGATGCCAAAGTCTTCCTGTGCTTCAGATGGACATATGGAGCCTTTTAATAATAATCGGTAGAGGAACTATAAGGACTCCTAGACCACACCCTTCAAATGGGAGGGCCTTGCAGTCCTTGTCCTCTGGGTTCAAGTTACCTCTCACCATTTACTGAATTAACGGTGAGTTGAGTGAAGCCCTCAGTTTCACTGAGAGTTCATCAACTTCCTCCCCTACTGGGTTAGAGTTTACATTTCTTTAGCTCTCTTAAGTAGTTTTAATGGTTTCTATTTTCTTTAGTGAATCACGAGCTTCCGGATGTTCAATCTGGATTTAGAAAAGGCAGAGGAACCAGAGATCAAATTGCCAACATCTGTTGGCTCATCAAGAAAGCATGAGAGTTCCAGAAAAACATCTACTTTTGCTTTATTGACTACGCCAAAGCTTTTGACTGTGTGGATCACAACAAACTGTGGAACATTCTTAAAGAGATGGGAATACCGGACACACACCTTACCTGCCTCCTGAGAAATCTGTATTCAGGTCAAGAAGCAATGGTTAGAATCGGACATGGAACAGCAGACCAGTTCCAAATTGGGAAAGGAGTACGTCAAGGCTGTATATTGTCACCCTGCTTATATAACTTATATTCAGAGTACATCATGCAAAATGCCAGGCTGGATGAAGCACAGGCTGAAATCAAGATTTCTGGGAGAAACATCAATAACCTCAGATATGCAGATGACACCACCTTTATGGCAGAAAGTGAAGAAGAACTACAGAGCTTGATGAAAGTGAAAGAGGAGAGTGAAAAAGTTAGCTTAAAACTCAGCATTCAGAAAATGAAGATCATGGCATCTGGTTCCATCACTTCATGGGAAATAGATGGGGAAACAGTGGAAACTGTGAGACACTTTATTTTTTTGGGTTCCAAAATCACTGCAGATGGTGACTGCAGCCATGAAATTAAAAGATGCTTGCTCCTTGGAAGAAAAGTTATGACCAAACTAGACAGCTTATTAAAAAGCAGAGACATTACTTTGCCAACAAAGGTTTGTCTCGTCAAGATTATGGTTTTTCCAATAGTCATGTATGGATGTGAGAGTTGGACTAGAAAGAAAGCTGAGTGCTAAAGAATTGATATTTTTGAGCTGTGGTGTTGGAAAAGACTCTTCAGAATCCTTTGGACTGCAAGGAGAACAAATCAGTCAATCCTGAAGTAAATCAACCATGAATATTCACTGGAAGGATAATGCTGAAGCTCCACTCTTTGGCCACCTGATGGACAGAGCTGACTCATTGGAAAAGACCCTTGGATACTTTATAGAATCAAAGGAATATGCAGCCAGTGGGCCTCAGGAAAAGAGGACACATGGGTTCTGAGCCCTTAGAAACCTGAGGTGCTAGGTCACCCTCTAGAGTGTGGCTGTCTATCCCATGATGGCTGAACTTCAACTGCCTTCTCTCCAGTGTGTGTCTTCCTCACAGTCAAACCCCCAGGAAGAAAAGTCTTTTTGACCTAGCGTGGTCACACACTAGACTGTGGGGATAGAGTGTGGCAGGTCGTTTAGTCGGGAGATACAGTAGAGTCGGATAGCTCCCCCAAAGGAGAAGCTAAGGTAGTTGAAACAAGCGTTCATTTCTCGTGCTTTCCAAGCCAGGAGTTGCTGGTGGGGCTTCGCTGGGACTCCCTGCCCTTGTTGCCTCTGCTTCCCAATGAGTCTCTCCTTGGATCTGGCAGCTACGGGCCAGAGTAGCCTGTTCTCTGGCTGGTCTCACTTCTCTATATTGAGCGGAAGATCCTTGAATATCATTTGAGTGTTGTTTTCAACCTTATCAATTTTTGCAGCATGGATGTAGATTTTTCTTTGTCATCTGATGCTAATTTTGAGAAGGGATTAAATTCAGGGCTTGAATCATATTATGAAATATAGGAGATATTTCTGGGCCAGGTTGGCAGGGTTTGTGCATGGGATGGGAGGAGTTGAGAAAGAACGAAAATGAAGGAAGTTGAATATAGCAACTTTTGCCAAGTAAGGGAGCACATTAACACATTTTGGGGAAAAGAGAGACCATGGGTAGAGTTTTAAACCCAAGGGATGGGTTGGGGGAGGGAGGTGGGAGGGGGGCTCACATGTACATCCATGGCTGATTCATGTCAACGTATGGCAAAAACCACTACGATATTGTAAAGTCATTAGCCTCTAACTAAAATAAATAAATTTAAAAAGGAACAAAACAAAAAAATAATAAACCTTATGGGTTTGGAGGAATCTCATGGCCGATGCAAATGTGGGCGGGATTGCTGGACCTCTGTTCCACTTGGGCCATGGTTTTCTGCTCTTGCTTTTACTCTCATAGTTTTAGTTTTCATTATCTGCTGCATTTTTGTCTGCAATCCTTTGTGCCCACCTTGGTAAAAGTAATAGTAAAAATGACAATACTTATAATTTTTCAGGAGCTTATGTACCAGACACACTTAGCACTTGCAAATATATATTTAACTTCATTTTCGGACCAGCTGTGCAAGGAAGACCTAGCCATATTTCACAGGGTGAGGAAACTGGAGCTTTGTCAGTTACTGTTCAACTGTTCAGCTTGATTTGGGGTTTTGTCATCAGCTGCCACTTTGTCTACAAAGGTCCGTCTAGTCAGAGCTATGGTTTTTCCAGTCATCATGTGTGGATGTGAGAGTTGGATCATCAAGAAGGCTGAGTGCCAAAGAGTTAATGCTTTTGAACTGTGGTGCTGGAGAAGACTCCTGAGAGTTCCTTGAACAGCAAGGAGATCCAACCAGTCAATCCTGAAGGAAATCAACCCTGAATACTGATTGGAAGGACTGATGCTAAAGCTGAAGCTCCAATCCTTTGGCCACCTGATGTGAAGAGCTGACTCATTGGAAAAGACTCTGATGCTGGGAAAGTTTGAAGGCGGGAGGAGAAGGGGATGACAGAGGATGAGATGGTTGGATGGCATCGCCGACTCAATGGACATGAGTTTGAACAAATTCTGGGAGATAGTGAAGGACAGGGAAGCCTGGCATGCTGTGGTCCATGGGATCACAAAGAGTTGGACACAACTGAGCACTGAGCAAAACATCAGCTTCCACAACTGCCTGGTGGCAGCTGGCTGGGGAAGGAGGATGGTTTAAGAGCCGGCTGAGAGGAGTCTGCCTGCCTGACTGAGATCTTGGCTCCATCATATACAAGCTGTGTAAAATTTCAGTATCTTAACCACTCTTGGCCTCTGTTTCCCCACCTGTAAGATGAGGATAATCTCAGAACTTACCTAACAAGGTCATTGTGGTAATTAAAGAAATTCACATATGAAAAGCTCTTGAAGCTGTGCATGGTATGTAATGAGCACAGTGTAAACATTAGTGGGTGGTGTTCTGTGTCTGTGTGTAGTTTATACATGGGGGCTTTTCTGGGGGTCAGGGCAATTAACTAGCTGTGGGATTTGGAGGCAGGTCATTTTGCGCTTTGATTCTTTGACTTGACTGTGAAATTAGGAGGTGGATGAAATGTTCTCCAAGGGCCTCTTAAGCATTGGTTGGAATGAATGGGGGGCCAAGGCATGTTTTTCTGCTGCCTGATGTTCATGACATTTCCACAAAAGGGTGAAAAGCCACAAAGGGTGTCTTCCAAGGTCAGCCCACCTGGCCAGGCCTTCTGCCTAGAAATGTCTCTTGCCTGTGGAGGCCAAACAGGACTAGCGCCATCCAAGGAAGCCTGGAGGTCACAGGTTGTAAACTAGGGCTCCTTGGAGTGGGTTACTGAGAACAATGGAGCCAAGTGCAGGGTCTTCAAGGACGTGGCAGCAGTGATGATTCAAAGGCACACACGTCAAGGCAAGAGTCCTTACTTTTCCATAAACCCTGGATCCATTTGGCCTTTTGATGAGGCCCACGCATGTCTTTTCTGAATAATGTTTTTAAATAGAAGAAATATGTAGGACTACGAAGAAAATAATCATGGTAAAATGCAATTACCAAATATGCATATATAATCACATATGTATAATATATATGTATAATTTGCCGCTAATGGTAAAGAATCCACCTGCTAATGCAAGTGACGCGGGTTCAGCCCCTGGGTCGGGAAGATCCTTTGGAGGAATAAACGGCAACCCACTCCAGTATTCTTGCCTGGAAAACTGCATGGGCAAAGGAGCCTGGTGGGCTATAGTCCATGGGATCTGAACAAGTCGAACACAACTGATCACGCACACACACACATAATTGGTATATGTATATGTGTACACACACACACACTTGCTGTCTCACACACACATACACATATATTTGGTGATTTATGGGCTTCTTTATTACCATATTAAATAGCAAGCTCCAGCTCTCATGGCAGGTCTAACAGCTACCTAAATTTTGAAATAGTGATGAGAGTAAATATTTTCAGACATCTGTACAACCTTAATGTGATGTGAAAATACCTGTGATTTCTCTCAGTGATAAAGTCCTTGAGACTACTATGGTTTGCTGCCTGCATTCATATTTGAAGGAAATGCTAAATTTCAGTTAGAGGTTAGTGAAAATAAAGATGTAATTTTTCCCCCAGTCCAAGTTTATAGATCCCCTAATTCATGTCACTCCAATAATATCTGGGATTCTATGACCCAAAGGCAGATGTATAATGATATACAGGTTGGGAGGTGCGCCAGACGCTGGGAAAGAACAATTTCTCAACAAAAGAGACACAATATTCTTGATCTGTCTGTAGGAAGGTCTCCTAGAGAGGGTGGAAATGAGAAAATTCCTCTCAAAAGGGCCAAACACTCAGTGTAGAAGCAACTTTTGTGTATAAAGGATTGAGAAGCATGACATTGTGTTCTTATGCACATGAAGTAGGCGACGGTTGGCATGGGTCATTTTTGGCATGATTTTCTTTCAGAGATTCTTGCAGACAGGCTGGGGTGTGAATTTCCTGTGACAGTGCATTAGGGTTAAATATGTAAAAATGCTGGCTTATCACCCACAATGCAATGGACCAGTGGGATGATTTAATGCTAGCTCTCAATGGCACAGTTAAGATTTATGTGGATAATCACCCTGATGGTGGGAATGATAAGTTCTCACATTTATTATTTGCATATAGAAAGGTCTTTCATGAATTCTCTGCGTTCTCACAATTCAGTGCTGTACTTGAAGGTGAAGAGTTTTTGGATTTAGTTAGAGTACTAGAGAGGTACATTGAGAGGGTATAACACATCAGTAGTACCCTATGTATTAAGACTCTAAAAGAAGAAATGGAGAATATCTGTTTTCTGACATAGGCAAATCTGGTGTAGACCCAGGAATCTGAAGTTTTAGTGCAAGCAATGAACGTGTTCTAGGATGTTTGCATGTTGTTATTTGTTGTTCATTCACTAAATCGTGTCTGGCTCTTTGTGACCCCATGGACTGCAGCACACCAGGCTTCCCTGTCCTTCACTATCTCCCAGAGTTTGCTCAAATTCATGTCCACTGAGTCAGTGATACCATCCAACCGTCTCATCCTCTGTCATCCCCTTCTCCTCCTACCCTCAATTTTCCCCAGCATCAGGGTCTTTTCAGTTGGTTTTTCACTTCAGGTGGCCAAAGTATTGGAGCTTCAGCTTTAGCATAGGGGATGTCTGCATAGAGGCCATCATTTCTGGATATTTTTATGGCTTTCCCAGCACAGATCAGTGGAAACCAGCCGGTGGGACCCAGATTCCTGAGAGGCTGTGAAATTAATGCAAAGACTTGCGAGTCTCTCTCTGCATGTGTTCTACATTTTTCCAACCACGAGCGACTTCTCACTAAATTTCTTGGTACTCAAAAAGGATCTTTGCAAAAGTTAGGAACTAACTATTGCTCTGGGGGCTAGGCAATTACTTCCACAGAAATGTGATTTCAAATTTATTCTCAGCCAATTTCAGAAGCCATCAGCATGTTCACCCTCTCACATAACACATTTCAGAGGTATGGATTTTATGAAACAGCATACTTTATTTCATACACCAAACTTTATTTTCTTATCTTTTTCATTTCTTTACTAATCAGTCCTCTTTAAGTCCTCTTTAAAAAACATTAGCATCTCAGTTTTTAAGTTCTATTTCAATATTATTTTAAAACTTATGTTCCTAGATCAACTTGAGTTTGTAGCTGAAAACTGGCCATAAAAGTCTCAGGCTGCAGTAGTTTCTAAAGGAGCCACCACATTTAAATTTGAGCTCAAATTACATAAAGCAAGGGAAGAGATGTAATAGAGGCTTTTTGCTCATTTTTGAAAAACAGAAGATGATGGGGAAATTTATCAGAGAAAAGCAGCCAATCTGTATCATGTTGGTTTCTTTTTAACTATTTAATTGGACAGAATTTCAGATGTCCAGAAATATTTCATAAATGAAAATGGCACAAAGAATACCTGTCTATTTATTACCCAGATTCACCTATTGTTAGTATGTCACCCCATTTGCTTTATGCAGGCGCACGCGCGCATGCGCGCGCGCGTGTATGTAATGTGTGGTACTGTTTTATCTGAACCACTTGTAAGTAAGTTACATGCCCTATATGTGTCATTTTCTCTTGAGGTGATTCATTTACGCGTCAATACATGTGTTTTGTTTGTTTGTTTGTTTGTTAATTTGAACTGATGAAATCTGGGGGCCTAATGAGATTCTGAGACTATCCTAAAGGGATTAGTGAAAGACACTTTCAGATAGTTATTTTCTCTACCATGGCAGTGGCCTACTTATAAGTGTAGCAGAGAAAAGCATCAAGTGGCCAGAAGGTGGAAACCAGTGACCAGGAGGGCTTTGAAGGTGTGGAGCAGCCTCAAAGCCCTCAAGTTCTTCTGCAACTTAGCAGCTGCCCTGGAGGTCCAAGGTGACAGTTCATAATGTTCAAAATGAATTTTCTGTTTACCGTTTGATCCCCAACCCAGGGATCAAAACTGCATCTCCTCTAGGCCAAAGAGTTGCAGGCAGATTCTTCACCACTGAACCATCGGGGAAACCCATCTAGAATAGACAAGCAGTAAGTCAATGGTCCCACAGTTGCTTCATTCTTAAGATCTTAAATTTCCTTTTGGAGATCCATTTGCTCTCCACTGTTAAAGGTCAGCTTGATAAGGAGTGTTAGACACACTAAGGATAAAGGACAGTTCATGGTGAGTCTTCAAGGTCTTTTCCTCACCAAGTATGCATGCATGCATGCATGCTCAGTCATGTCCGACTCTTTGTGACGCTATGGACTCTTCTGTCTATGGGATTTCCCAGGTAAGTATAATGGAGTGGATTGCCATTTCCTTTTCCAGGGGATCTTCTTGACCCAGGGACTGAACTCCCGTCTCCCGTGTCTTCTGTGTTGCAGACAGATTCTTTACCATTTGAGCCACTGGGGGAGCCCACCAGAGTTGCCTACAATATGGAAGCCAAGAGTCTCAGACTTGAGAACCATGCTTGGTTCTCAACCCAAAGACTCCCTTCCCTACATGCCTTTGTTCTGCTATGGATAAGATGAGGATTTTAGTAAGAATTCTACAGCAGAGGATTAATGTGGTGATGGCCATTTCAAGGAGGCTATGAAGTGGGAGCTTCAGCACAGGATGCCAGGACCCAGGTCTCTGGCTGGAGGGAGGAGTTGGACTATGTAGCAGGCTCTGCAGGGACCTTATATAGGGTAAGAAGTGCACTTTCAGAACTGGGTTTCTTGAAGAATCACTCAACAGGCTAGCTGCTGTACTGGTCTCTGTAACGTCTAAACAGAACCAGCAGATTCAGCGGGCTTCTGCACAATGGCTGCCTACCTGTGGTTGAGTGTGAGAGCTGGCTGGTGGTCAGGGGGGGTCCAAGGACACTTTCACATCACTAGGTTAGTCCTAGTGATGTGAAGAGGTCAACAGTTGTGGAGAATGTCATGACAACACCTTCTGAGGCTGACATAATCCCTTCAACGACTAGACAGAAAAGGTCTCAGTCTTCTGTCTTTTAAGGGCTCTTGTTCTCTGTGTGCACAAAAGCTATCAAACCCCAGCTCCTGGGATCCCATGTACAGATTTGATTTCCTTGAGATTTGAGGTCAAAAGAATGAAGCAACTGTGGGGCCGTCAGGTCATTGGCTTATTGCCTATCTTTTCTTCCAGACACCAGAGCAGAAGGACTCATTAGATGTACTCTTAGTACAGATATTTTTCAATGGGGAACAAACATAGGTTAATTACACGCAGATCTTGCTAAACAAAGGTAATTGTTTCTTTGATTGTAATCACTGGTTTTGTGGGGAGAGGGAAATGAGAGAAGAGACCTTAATTTAGGTAGCAGCTTGACATTATGCCACTTGAGTATGCTCTTCAGAAACATCGTATTCAGAAGTACAAGCGAGATTAAGTTCCCAAAGGGTGAGTTCATCCTTGAAGCACAACAAACAGTGAATATCCTTGATGAGTCCCAGAGTGGAACCTAGAACAAAGACACTGGGGAACATAATGGTCACTCCATGAATTTCTCGCCTGTGTAATTTCCCCGTGGGCTTGTAAGTGCCTTGGGGGAGAAGGTCGATCAATCTTGACCTTTGTACTTTTAAAATAAAAGTCCCATTGCTTATAACTCTGTTCACAGGCTAAGATACAAGCTCCAGCTTCTGTTTTGTCTATGTGAACAATGTTTTCTTTTCTTTTTGAGTGTGTTACCATGAGGCTCTTAGTTCCACAACCAGAATTGAACCTGGGCCCTGCCTATGAGAGCACTGTGTACTAACCACTGGACCATCAGGGTATTCCCTGCATTTTTATAATATTCACAAATACTTGACACTCAAATATTTGTTGAAAGAATGAGTGAAGGGAGGAGGGAGACAGTTCAACTTTGTTCAGTTACAGTTAAGGTTATACGCAATTGTTAGTTCTACACAAAACCGAGGCAAAGGCAATGCTGGTTTTCATCTCTTTTATGAAGCTGTCCTTACATCTTCAGGAAAAGGGGTCCATGGTCCTCACTGATCCCACAGAATGTGCCATAGCTCATCCACTTTCCCATCTTCCTTTCTGTCTTTCTTTCTTACTTTTGCTGACTCACAAAGTCTCAGACATAGCAAATGTATATAAACATAGAATAACATGAATGATAAATCCAGCTCACCAGACATTCTTTCTAATCTCTAGGGAATGTCTGCTCCAAGAAAGGCAGTCTTCCCAATGTTCAGCTTCTTCCTATGACTCCGGAGCCACCTCTCACCCTTCCAAAGCATCTGGACTCCTTGAAGTCTGGAGCCAAAGAGCCGAGCCAAGGGAGAGATGAAGTGTCTTCTTTTCTGCCAACACAGGCTCGTTTTTTGAGGAGTTCAACTTTTCCCCCAAGAGGATCTAAACATTTTCTGAAGGAAACCACACTGGACAAGATCTTTCTTAGAGGACAAATTTGTCTACCAACCGTAGAATAAGATATTAGAGGAACATCATCATTTACACAAGAGAAACACATCTGACCTGCATTCTTTGCAGAGTGATGTTTCCTACATGGAGGCAAAAACTGGTTTTCGGGGTTGGGTGTGGATGAGAAAAATCTTAGATATTCCAATCATCTGTGGACCTCTAAAGTGTCACAGTGCATAAACAGATATGCAGTGTATTGCTAGAAAAGTGGTACTAATGAGCCTATTACATTTGCAGGGCGGGAAGAGAGACCCGGACATAGAAAACAGACATGTGGGCCCTGAAGGACGGGGAGGTGGGACGAATTGGGAGACCAGGATCGACGTGTACACACTACCATGTATATGGGTAACACCGGATGCTCAGCTCGGTGTCCTGTGATGACCTAGAAGGGTGGCATGGGGAAGGGGGGCGGTCCAAGAGAGAGGGGATGTATGTATACATATAGCTGATTCACAGCAGAAACTAACCCAACACTGTAAAGCAACTATACCCCAGTTAAAAAAAAAAGCTTTTATATGGGACGGGGCAATTAGGAGAAGTCTAAAAAGACTCCTTGGAGGGATGATAATGAAAAAAAGTTGAGAAACTTACGTTACGTGAGGTCATTTTCTTCACCATGTTTCAAGGCCCAGTTCACATCCAGACTCCTCTTGGGAGCGTCCTTCCATTATAGCCTATCCCAGTCAATGAATTCTCAGTACTATCTTTGTCAAGGCTATAGAAGGGGTGGTATCTGTGGCGCCATCTTGTGACTTTCTCTGAAGCCCCCAGAGGGAAAGCAGAGGCATCAGTTCAAGTGTGGGGCTTGGTGGGGTGGGGGATGTGCACTGTGGGCTCAGAGGGGCTTCCCTGCAGCAGGACACCTCTGGGCCATTCCATGGGTGGGCTTCCCACATATCCTAGCATAAGCAGAGGCAGGAATTAGTGGAGTCTTGTGACAACACAAGCCCAAGGTCAGGAGCAGGTTCATAAATGAGAGGCAGAGTTGTGATGAGAGGCAGACTCACGTCCATCAAGTCAGTGGTGCCATCCAGCCATCTCATCCTCTGTCGTCCCCTTCTCCTCCTGCCCTCAATCCCTCCCAGCATCAGAGTCTTTTCCAATGAGTTAACTCTTTGCATGAGGTGGCCAAAGTACTGGAGTTTCAGCTTTAGCATCATTCCTTCCAAAGAAATCTCAGGGCTGATCTCCTTCAGAATGGACTGGTTGGATCTCCTTGCAATCCAAGGGACTCTCAAGAGTCTTCTCCAACACCACAGTTCATAAACATCAATTCTTCAGTACTCAGCTTTCTTCACAGTCCAACTTTCACATCCATACATGACCACAGGAAAAACCATAGCCTTGACTAGATGGACCTTTGTTGGTAAAGTAATGTCTCTGCTTTTGAATATGCTATCTAGGTTGGTCATAACTTTCCTTCCAAGGAGTAAGTGTCTTTTAATTTCATGATGGCAGTCATCATCTGCAGTGATTTTGGAGCCCCCCAAAATAAAGTCTGACACTGTTTCCACTGTTTCCCCATCTATTTCCCATGAAGTGATGGGACCAGATGCCATGATCTTCGTTTTCTGAATGTTGAGCTTTAAGCCAACTTTTTCACTCTCCACTTTCACTTTCATCAAGAGGCTTTTTAGTTCCTCTTCACTTTCTGCCATAAGGTTGGTGTCATCTGCATATCTGAGGTTATTGATATTTCTCCCGGCAATCTTGATTCCAGACTCAAGACTTATTCTGGTTCCTGGATACACAGCAAGAAACTAGAAGGATCCAGTCTCTTCTTCCTAGAGGTCAATCCTTGAGGGGCAGCCAGGCAATCAATAAATAATAATATAACCATTTGTAATCAAGTTCTTCAGTAAAACTGAGCGAAAGGACAGAGAATGACCGAGTGCTCCTTAGTGCAGGAGATCAGGACTGGCCACTGTGAGCTGAGGGCCCTGAAGAATGAGAATGATGTCAGCAGTCGTAGGTCTGAGAGAAGTGCATTCTTGGTTGGGAAATGCTTCTGCAAGGGCCCAAGAGGGGATGGGGAATGACCTCTGGCTATGTGACGGATAACAGAACACAGATGGACGGGAGAGAGCCAAGGAGGCCATCACGGTCGTGAAGGCCAAAGATGGTGGTGGTGTTGCCATGGTGAGAGATGGATGGATTCACGCTCAGCTTTGTAGCAGAGCCAGGAGGGTCTGATGGACTGATGTGGGGTATGAAAAAAAATATTAGAAGTGATTCTCAGGCTTTTGACTCGAGATGCTAGGTAAGTGGAAAAATCACTGCTAAGCTGTGGAGAACTGGGGAAGGAACAGGCCTAGGGAGAAAAGGTTGACATTCTTATTAATATGCAAGTAGAAGCTGCAGTCCAGTGGGTCAGGAAGAGTCAGACGCGACTGAAGTGACTGAGCACGCATGCAAGAGATGTTGAGCAGTTAAATATCCAAATCAAGAGTCCAACGGAGAAGCTGAAGGTGGAGATAACAATTTAGGAAACCTGAACTGTAGCCAAGGACATGAGAAAGTCATCCTACACCACCAGACTTCAGAACCACTCATGGCAATTTTGGCTTCCTCTACCTTTATCCAGGCCTTGCTTCCTTGTGGGGAGTAACTTATGTGAACCCCCAGAGTAGATGATAAATTCCTTCAGTTAGAGGTCAGATCTGTTATTTGTTTGTATTTTTCACAGTACCTGCGGGGTCTCAGTGACATGCGGGTGATCTTTCATCTACTACTGTTCAGAGAGAAACCTAACTTCTTTTTCTCACTATGGAACCAGGGAGGGTCCTTTGTTCTGGCTTTGTGTGAGATTCGGGCCATTGTGGGTTTTTTTCCCCACCTCTCAGAGGCCCCCGTAACCTCCGTCTCCACCTGAGAGTTATTAGAGGAAGACCAGGACTTAGCGTGTTCCATGCCTTTCTTCTTGACCAGATCTCCCATCTTCTCACATCCGAAGCAAAAGCAAAATCAAACCAAACCAAAAAAGGCAAATGAGGCTCAAACCTTATTTAGAAAGCAAACATGCAGCAGATAACTCCCCCTCTTGCCTCGATTCCTCGTATCCATGGAACTAATGTTTTGTTTTCCTTTGCTGGAAGTGAAACGAATGTTTTCCCCTTTCTGTTTGTTTTGTAATATTTGCTTAGCAACTCCTCAGCAATGGTAGGAAATTACAACCTGTCCCAGTCCACTCATTCTCAGAACTGTTTTCTTCAAGGATGTAGTGGTGGTCCGGGCTTCCAAGGTGGTGCTCGTGGTAAAGAACCCAGCTGCCAATGCAGGAGACATAAGAGATATGTGTTTGATCCCTGTGTCAGGAAGATCCCCGTGGAGGAGGGCATGGCAACCGACTCCAGTATACTTGGAGGAGGGCATGGCAACCCACTCCAGTATACTTGGAGGAGGGCATGGCAACCCACTCCAGTATACTTGCCTGGAGAATCCAATGGACAGAGGAGCCTGGGAGGCTACAGTCCATGGGTTCACAAAGAGTTGAACATAACTGAACACAAGCATCTCATCTCATCTTCTCAATATTCTGACAGGGTGGATGCAAGAAAGATCCAGGGAAGGGGCCGCCACTTAAGACCGAAGAAATATTTTTTACTAGAAAAGACTCCTAAAGGCACAGAGACTTCATTAAAAAAAGTACAGACTCTATCCAGAATATTTTGGAAATATTCTCAACAAATACTTAGCAGACATCAATACTGCCTCAATGCTAACAAATACTGTTTCTAATAATTTCAGGTCAGGCCTTCAGAGAAGTTATAGCATTCACAAGAGGCTTAATAAAAATGTGTAGCTTGAGTTATTAATTCAGTTCATCATGCACTGTGTCCAGCAGCAAAAATGTAGCCTTCTCTGATTAGGAGTCAAAACGGAAGACGAAGTGAGATGCCTGTTAGCGTCTTAATGGAATTCTATCCTCCTGGGATGACTAGCTGCTACTGCCTGATTCCAGTACATGTAATAACCAGTTATTTGATAAAGGTAACTACTCAGTTCCCCGATTCCAAAAACTTGGAATCGCTGCTAACCAAGGATATCAAAAGGGGAGGGCCTGAGATGCTGACCCATTGTGGACAAAATTTTTTGATCAAGGAGAAAGAATGCTGCTTGCAGTAAAAGAAAGAATGGTCCAGATATTTCGGTCGTGAGTGAGCACAACTGGGATAAAATTGGCTCTGCTACTGGTGGCAGCTGATAACCACAACTGATCCACCAGGAGGTCCTCAGAATTTAAGGGAAACTGGCACTGGTTTGGGGATGATGGGAAAGCTGGTAGAAGTCTCACAGGACCACAGGGAGTGCTTCCTTCCTGCTCCATCCTTCAGTATCCTGTGAGAGATGGTTGATAGGATATAGTTCATTTCACATACATGATTTAAATGGAATGCAAACAGATTTCGGTTATTATGACTCTCCCCTCTAAACTGTTAATACAATTTCTAGCGTATGTTTAAAAAATTCATTTAAAATACATTATTTAATTCTGAAAAAATACAGCATCCTTAAAAATGAAAATGGATTTGACTTACTCTGAAAATCTCTTTGAATACATATGAAAATAAACTAATAAAAATAAATAATGGGGATGAGAAGCTATAAGACTGAAACACACACACACACACACAGGATATAAAACATCATTCAACAGAATAGCAAACAGATGATTCTCTTAAAGAAAATCTCTAAAATTTGCTTAGCATAATGGATCTTCATGGTTTTGGAATAAATCAAGTCTCTTGGAACAATATTAATATGCATAAATGTGCAATTTTCCCCTATAATCGTAATTCCAAAAAAGGAAAAGTTGGCTTTGTTAGTGGGGTGAACAAATATACAATATATTTCATATTGGCTATAGCCTTTCTTAAATATTTAGTTTTGGGAAAAAAAATCCATGGAATGCTGTCCCGCTGGAGGAATGACAAAACTGTAGCTGGAGACTGCAGTCATTGCCTGGGGGCTTCAGAGTGGCTGAACACCTGCGGGCGTCTGCAGCCCTCGGCTTTTCCCTGCACACCAGCTTGCAAACCAGGCCTGATGCATAATGCATGCGTACTGATAAAGCACCATGTGCAGGAGCTCCAAGGCAGACATTAATAAATGTGGTACACTTGAACTTGCTTTCAGTGGAATCCTACAAATAAAGATTTATTCCGCAGCTGAGTGCAGATCCAGCCTGAGAGTCCACAGTTGTCCACAGTCACCCTTCAGGTACCGTTTGCTGTTGTTCAGTCGCTAAGCCATATCCACCGCTGAGTGGCCCCGTGGACTGCAGCACGCCTGGCTCCCCCATACTTAACCATCTCCTGGAGTTTGCTCAGATTCATGTCTGCTGAGTTGGCAATGCCATCAAATCACCTCATTCTCTGCCATCCCCTTCTTCTTTTGCCTTCAGTCTTTCCCAGCATCAGGGTCTTTTCCAAAGAATTGGCCCTTCTCATCAGGTGGCCAAATGACTGGAGTTTCAGCTTCAGCATCAGTCCTTTCAATGAATATTCAGAGTTGATTTCTTTTAGGACTGATTGGTTTGATCTCCTTACTTTCCAAGGGCCTCACAAGTGTCTTCTCCAACATCACAGTTTGAAAGAATCAATTCTTTGGCGCTCAGCCTTCTTTATGGTCCAACTCTCACATCCATACATAACTACGTGAAAAACTATAGCTTTGACTATAGGGACCTTTGTCAGCAAAGTGATATCTCTGCTTTTTAATATGCTGTCCAAGTTTGTCATAGCTTTCCTTCCAAAGAACAAGTGTCTTTTAATTTCATGGCTATAATCATCATCCATGGTGATTTTTGGAGCCCAAGATATCATGGCCAGTTCCTTTTGTGACTCTTGCCAGTTCAACCAGTCAAAGACATCTGTTGCCTGGAGAAGAGAAGGTGGTGATAAGGGGATTCCCATCCCAGGAGAACAGGATGTGTTGGGCTCTAAAGTAGGAGAAACTACCAGAGACTCAGAATCTGTAGACTGAGTTCTAGGTGGGTCCACCATCACTTAGCCTTCTGATCTTGAGCAAGTCATAATTTCTTTGGACCTCGTTTTCTCAAACAAAATTGAGAGATTTGGATCAATAATCTCTAATCTTTTAAAACATTTTATTGGAGTATAGTTGCTTTACAATACTCATAGCTCAGTTGGTAAAGAATCTGCCTGCAATGCGGGAGACCACAGTTCAATTCTATGGTCAGGAATATCCTCTGGAGAAGGGATAGGCTATCCCACTCCAGTATTCTTGGGCTTCCCTTGTAGCTCAGCTGGTAAAGAATCTGCCTGAAATGTGGGAGATCTGGGTTTGATCCCTGGATTGGGAAGATCCCCTGGAGAAGGGAAAGACTACCCATTCCAGTATTCTTGCCTGGGGAATTCCATGGACTGTATAGTCCATGGGGTTGCAAAGAGTCGGACATGACTGAGTGACTTTCACTCACTCACTCACTCACAGTTGTGTTAATTTCTGCTGTACAGCAAAGTGAATCAGCTTTACAGGGTCCCCAACCTCCATTCCTTCAAAAGAACACCCAGGGCTGATCTCCTTTAGAAAGGACTGGTTGGATCTCCTTGCAGTCCAAGGGACTCTCAAGAGTCTTCTCCAACACCACAGTTCAAAAGCATCGATTCTTTGGCGCTCAGCTTTCTTCACAGTCCAACTCTCATCCATACATGACCACTGGAAAAACCATAGCCTTGACTAGATGGACCTTTGTTGGCAAAGTAATGTCTCTGCTTTTCAATATGCTGTCTAGGTTGGTCATAACTTTCCTTCCAAGGAGTAAGTGTCTTTTAATTTCATGGCTGCAGTCACCATCTGCAGTGATTTTGGAGCCCAGAAAAATAAAGTCTGACACTGTTTCCACTGTTTGCCATCAAGTGATGGGACCAGATGCCATGATCTTCATTTTCTGAATGTTGAGTTTTAAGCCAACTTTTTCACTTTCCTCTTTCACTTTCATCAAGAGGCTCTTTAGTTCCTCCTCACTTTCTGTCACAAGGGTGGTGTCATCTGCATATCTGAGGTTACTGATATTTCTCCCGGCAATCTTGATTCCAGCTTGTGCTTCTTCCAGCCCAGTGTTTCTCATGATGTACTCTGCATAGAAGTTAAATAAGCAGGGTGACAATATACAGCCCTGACGTACTCCTTTTCCTATTTGGAACCAGTCTGTTGTTCCATGTCCAGTTCTAACTGTTGCTTCCTGAGCTGCATATAGGTTTCTCAAGAGGCAGGTCAGGTGGTCTGGTATTCCCATCTCTTTCAGAATTTTCCACAGTTTATTGTGATCCACACAGTCAAAGGCTTTGGCATAGTCAGTAAAGCAGAAATAGATGTTTTTCTGGAACTCTCTTGATTTTTCGATGATCCAGCTTTGGCCAACTCATGCGAAGAGTTGACTCATTGGAAAAGACTCTGATGCTAGGAGGGATTGGGGGCAGGAGGAAAAAGGGATGACAGAGGATGAGATGGCTGGATGGCATCACTGACTCGATGGACGTGAGTCTGAGTGAAATCCGGGAGTTGGTGATGGACAGGGAGGCCTGGCGTGCTGTGATTCATGGGGTCACAAAGAGTCAGACACGACTGAGCAACTGAACTGAACTGAACCTCCAGGATCTAATGCCTGATGATCTGAGGTGGAACTGATGTAATAATAATAGAAATAAAGTGCATAATAAGTGTAATGCACTTGAATCATCTTGAAACCACCCCTACCCCAGTCCATGGAAAAATCATCTTCCACAAAACCAGTCCATGTCACCAAAAAGGTTGGGTACTGTGTATACATATATTTCCTCTTTTTTGGATTTCCTTCCCATTTAGGTCACCATAGAGCATTGAGCAGAGTTCCCTGTGCTATACAGTAGGTTCTCATTAGTTATCCATTTTATGCATAGTATAGTGGTAAGGCATTGGTTTCATGAACTGAAGATCACAGGTTCAAACCCTGTCTGGGCCTAGTGTCTGCCTTCCCTTCCTAGAGGAGATTTTTTTAGGGGTGGGACCACTTTTCGAGGGGGATCATCTATTTTTTTACCCATCCATCCACTCCAGTATTCTTGGCTAGGAAATCCCATGGACAGAGGAGGCTGGTGGGCTATAGTGCATTGTGTCGAAAAGATTTGAACACAACTGAGTGCACACACACACACACACACACAGTATCAACAGCGTGCACATGCCAACCCCCGTCTCCTGGTTTCTCCCACTCCCTTTCCCTCCTTTGGTTTCTCTATATTGATTCTCTATGTCTGTGTCTCTACTTCTGCTTTGTAAATAAGATCGTCTAGACCAATTTTTTTCAGATTCTAACAAAAACCCCCAAACACACCACGTGATGTGGCCCTGCCCATCAGAGGGATAGTCTTCAAGTCTAAGTAATTCTGTAATCCCTTCCTTAGGACCACACCCTTTATCCCACCTGCCATCCCATGTCTTACCCTGCCCCTCGCCAAGAGAACGTTAGAGCTTGAAGAATGGCTCTAGGTAAGTAGGCAGGTGTAGAGAGGATGACCAGAGGAGGCTGAGCCACCATGCAGCCAGCTGCCCTTCTCCAGGTCACAGGCACCTGGTACCCAGCCCCCAGTGCAGAGCTGTCCTTGGTAGGTGATGGACAAGCACCCTGGAGGCTTAGTGGTTCTTCCCTTTTCTCGTTTCTTTGAGATAAAAGGTTAGATCTCTAGCCCTTTCTGGGTTCTTTCTGATGCTACATGTGCCTAAAGAAATTTGTGTACTTATTTTTGTCATGTGATATATTTAAAGCTTTGAAAATGAAAGTGTTAGTCGCTCAGTCCTATCCGACTCTTTGTGACCTCATGGACTGCAGCCCCCAACCAGGCTCCTCTGTTCATGGAACACTCCAGGCAAGAAAACTGGAGTGTGTTGCCATTTCCTTTTCCAGAGGATCTTCCCAACCCAGGGATCAAACCCAAGGCTCCATCATTTTAGGCTGATTCTTTACTGTCTGAGCCACCAGGGAAGCCCCTGTTTAAAGCTTTGCAGGAGATCAAACCAGTCAATCCCAAAGGAAATCAATCCTGAATATTCATTGGAAGGAATGATGCTGAAACTCCAATACTTTGACCACCTGGTGCGAAGAGCTGACTCATTGGAAAAGACCCTGATGCTGGGAAAAATTAAGGGCAGGAGGGGAAGGGGATGACAGAGGATGTGATGGCTGGATGGCTTCACTGACTTGAGTTCGAGCCAACTCCAGGAGATAGTGAAGGACGGGGAAGCCTGGTGTGCTGCAGTCCATGGGGCCACAAAAAGCTGGACATGATTTAGCAACTAAACAACATTTTACCTGAGAAAGAACTACTTTCTTAGAGAATTAAATTATCTTTTAATGTTCCTATGCCATATTTAGCAGTCTAGGGGTCCCTCTGTAACATTCCAGGATTAGTAACCCACTCCATTTTTATAGACACGGAGGTGGAAATTGAGAAACTGCTGTGTAGTTAGCAAATCTCCAAATGAAGTCCATTTTTAAGAATAAAAAAATAAAGGGACAAAATTCTCTTCTATTATAATTGTATTTTCTCTAAGGCTTTTACCCATCATTATATGGGATTGAGAGCTATAAAAACTTCTAAATTTTAAATATGCCACAGTTAAACCAATAGACTAAAACTTAGCTTGAATTATAGCTGTGAAGTTGCATTATTCTAGAAATAATTCCAGCACAAATGCCATAAAGATGATGATTTTTCTGACTTAGGGTTCCCCCCAACCAGTTTCCTGTCAGATGGTCTTAAGCCATCTTGTGTCAGTTCAAAACTGAATTATAAGTGGTAAGACGCATTAGTCAAACGTTTATTCATAAGCCAAAGTCAATATTGATTAAAATATTTATAATTTTTTGTCTGTTTTATCAACAGCTTTAGGTATCTCTTGGCATGGACTTTTTGGCTGTGCTCTTGTATTATTCTTGTTAATCACTTCAGGTCATCATAAAGTTTTAGTTCTAGTTAATTTTCATTCATTAAATCTTCCTTTAAAGCTGTCCAGGGAAAGTTAAGTCCTACTTGTCATTTTTTTTTTATGTACTCAATATGAATTCCATCAGACCCAGGAATGAAGCTGAATTATTTAGAGTGGGGAGACTATATGATCTCAAATAAGTGATCTGAGGTGATGCAGAAAGGAAAGGGATTATTTGGGGTGGAATAAAAGAATCAGATATGGAAAAGAGCGCGTGCTAATTTAAAAAGGGATAAAATGTAAAGAGTATCAGGTGTCAAACATCAGATCACTTAACTATAGAGACTAGCAAAAATCCTAGACCTTACTATAACGTTTCACTAAACATACTATGCAAATATGGTTGTGTGTTCTACAAAACTGATTACAAATCCTGCCCTAAGGATGCTTACAATAAAACCCATCTTCTTTTTTAAAAATGTGTTCATTTTTAATTGGAGGATAATTGCTTTACAATATTGTGTTGGTTTCTGCTATACATTAACATGAATCAACCATAAGTATACATATATCCCCACCCTCTTGAACCTCCCTATTACCTCCCACCCCATCCCACCCCTCTATGTTGTCATGGAGCACCAGTTTGAGCACTCTGCATCATAAAGCAAATTCTCACTGGCTATCTGTTTTACATACGGTAATGTGTATGTTTCTATACTACTTTCTCAATTCATCCCACCCTCTCCTTCCCTCGCTGTGCCCAGAAGTCTGTTCTCTGTATCTGTATCTCCACTGCTGCCTACTAGTAGGTTAATCAGTACCATCTTTCTAGATCCCATATATATGCATTAATATACAATATTTGTTTTTCTTTTTCTGACTTCACCCTGTGTAATAGCCTCTAGATTCATCCACCTCATTAGAATTGACTCAAATGTATTCCTTTATATGGCTGACTAATATTCCACTGTATATATGTACCACAGCTTCTTTATCCATTCATCTGCCGATGGACATCTAGGTGGCTTCCATGTCCTGACTATTGTAAATAGTGCTGCAATGAACATTGGGGTATATGTGTCTTTTTCAATTATGATTTTCCAGGGTATATGAAAGCAGCGAGATTATTAAAAAAAAACCCATCTTCTTAATACTTATCTTAGGTGAAAAATAATGCCAAACCTGGAGAAACACAATTCTTGAGAAGTAACCCTAATCCTTTCCATCTGGTGTTGCTGCTAATTCACTTCAGTCGTGTCTGACTCTGTGCGACCCCATAGACGGCAGCCCACCAGGCCCCGCCATCCATGGGATTCTCCAGGCAAGAACACTGGAGTGGGTTGCCATTTCCTTCTCCAATGCATGAAAGTGAAAAGTGAAAGTGAAGTCGCTCAGTCGTGTCCGACTCTTAGTGACCCCATGGACTGCAGCCCACCAGGCTCCTCCGTCCATGGAATTTTCCAGGCAAGAGTACTGGAGTGGGTTGCGATTGCCTTCTCTGCCATTCCATTTGGTCACCTCCAAATGAAAGCTATCAAAAGAATCGTTTCCCACCAGTTAGGTAGAGATGTGTATGGCACATGATGGCTCCTCACGGCTCCTCTCAGAATGGGGGTGGGTGGCCCAAGGATGCAGACTGGAAGGGTTTGGGGAGTGTTCACCTGTCGCACCCCTGGAAGCCTCACTAAGAGCAGGGCCTACTGTTCTGTAAATTAAGGTGAAGCCCCAATGATGGAGTCTGCCTGAAGCCCTTAGAATGGTCTTTAAAAAAAAATGGATGTAGAATTGCTTTCCAATGGTTTGTTAGTTTCTGCTGTACAATGAAGTGAATCAGCTGTATGTACACATCCTTCTTGGGCTTCCCCCTACCCTGCGCATCCCACCCATCTAGCTCACCACCAGCAGAGCACTAAACTGAGCTTCGTAGCAGATTCCCACCAGCTATCTATTTTACACATGACATATATTTTATACATGTCAGTCCTACTCTCTCAGTTCATCCCACCCTCCCCTTCCCCTCCTGTATTCACATGCCTGTTCATCTGTACCATTTTTCTGGATTCCACCTATATGTGTTAATGTATCATAATACAAAAGACACGTGTATCCCAATGTTCATTGCAGCACCATTTACAGTAGCCAGGACATGGGAGCAATGTAAATGTTCATCGACGAATGGATAAAGAAGATGTGATACATACATACGATGGAATATTACTCAGCTGTTAAAGGAATGAAACTGTCATTTGTAGAGACGTGGATGGACCTAGACTGTCATACGGAGTAAAGTAAGTCAGAAAGAAAAACAAGTATCACAAAATGGTCCTTCTTAATACAGAATTCTGCAGGGTACAGGCTATGCTCTTTTTATACTCTGCTTGTGCTAATGGTGTGTATCAGGGGGACCATTTCCTGAGCGCTATTCCCCCTCCCACAGAGGGTGGGTTTTCCAGAGAGTAGTGTAGATTTCTTCTCCATGCTGATGTGCTCTAGCTGAGTGGCTGCATGCCTGGGATCAGAGCTGGACAGCCACTGCCTGGCCCATGCCACTCGGTGGGGCCAGGGTTCAAGGGCTCCACCTAAGTCTAGAAGGTTCTCTGGCTCCAGTGCAATGGGTGATACCAGCTCTCCCATTCCTCATTTCTGGTCAGTAAACCTGCTGTTCAGGGATTCCCAGAAGAAGGCGCTTTCTCTCCCACCTTTGTACCCTCTCCAGGCAGTGATGGATGTTCAGGGTAGGCCTGTGGTTCCTGCAGTGTTCCAGACAAGGCCTGGAAGCAGAAAAGGAAGAGCTTTCCTGCAGCTTCAGTCCAAAATGTGTTCTTTTATTCTGTTTGATGAGGAAGCCTTGGCCCAAGAAAGAGGCTGGTGGCCCTTGATTCTTTTTGGCCATCATCAGCCCTTTGCATCAATTTCCCCCTCTGCTCATAACCTACTCTCCCAATTCATTCCACCCTCCCCTTACTGTTTTGAGTCCATCAGTCTGCTTATAACCTACAGGTGAGGAGTGTATCTTAGGACCTCTACCCAATCCAGGGTCTAAATTTTACATTTACTGGCTGAGGATCCCAAACGAACCAGCATCTGCACTTAGCTATTCTGAGTAATAGACTCCTGAGAGTCCCTTAGACTGGAAGGAGCTCCAACCAGTCCATCCTAAAGGAAATCAGTCCTGAATATTCATTGGAAGGACTGATGTTGAAGCTGAAACTCCAATACTTTGGCCACCTGATGCGAAGTGTTGACTCATTGGAAAAGACCCTGATGCTGGGAAAGGTTGAAGGCAAAAGGAGAGGAGGGCAGCAGAGAATGAGATGGTTAGATAGCATCACTAACTCAGTGGCCATGAATTTGAGCAAACTCAAGGAGCTAGTGGAGGACAGGAAAGCCGGGTGCACCACAGTCCACATGGTAGCAAAAAGTCAGACATGACTTAGAAACTGAACAACAGCAACAAAGGTGATACCTATACACATGTATAGGTGTATGTATGTAATGTATGTATTATTATATATACACGTATTATATATATATGTAACATACACATGTAATGTATAGATTATTAGGTATACATGTATTATATATATGTAATATACACATGTATTATATATATGCAATGTATGTATTATTATATATACATGTGTTATATATACGTAATATACACATGTATTGTATATATGTGTAATGTATATATTATTAGATATACATGTATTATATATACATATGTATATATAATACACGTCTATATACACATGTATTAAATATATATTAATAGACAACAGTGGCAAAATGGAAATCACCATTTCCCAAATGTATTAATACTTCCTATAGAACCTTTGTTTCCAAGATCCATCTCATAGGAGTAGTGTTTTATAGGACAGACTTTGGGAAACACTTATCTAAATGCATCTTAAGCAGTTACCTTACTAGTAGACATCAGCCTTTAGGAAAAATCTCTCTCTTCTGCCCATTGAATATTACCTTGTAAGTATTTCTGAAGTCTTTTTGTCTTTCTTGTGGCGTATTTTGCTCTTTTTTCAGATGCCTTTGTCTTACCTCCGTTGCTCTCTCCTCACCTCTATGCATGGGTGCATGCTCAGTCACTTCAGTCATGTCCAAATCTTTGCCACCCCATGGACTGTAGCCCTCCAGGCTCCTCTGTCCATGGGATTCTCCAGGCAAGATTACTGGAGTGGGTTGCCATGCCCTCCTCCAGGGGATCATCCCAACCCAGGGACCAAATCTGGGTCTCCTGCATTGCAGGCAAATTCTCTACCACTGAGCCACTGGGGAAGCCCCTCCTCACCTCCCCTAGACTGCAATTATGGGGATGGGGTGATGGCTTACTTTTTTATCTCTCTTCCTCCTCCCCACCCTTCCTAGAGTCATGTTTTTCTTGGACGGGACACTGAATCCATCTTTGTTGAATGGACATACCTGATGACATTTGATTTCTTGGTTTATTTTTTGCTGCTCCCCTCAAAACCCAAAAGAGTCTCTAAAACCAACTTCCTTAAAAGGGAAAAAGTTGCACTTTCTTATGAGAGTTCAGGGAGAGTTGCTGCAAATAAATTATTCATGTCAGGGAGGAAAAAGTAGCAATTATCTTATTAATAGCAGTGTCTTGAGAAACCAGCCTCCAGATAACCCACGAGCCATAGTTCACGTGTTGGCCATGGGGGCCAACTTTTCTAATCTGAGCAGGTCAGATTCTGACAATAGGCCAACACCTAGATTCTCCATGGATTTCAGACCCTTGGGGATAACAGCTGAGAAGGCCATTGTGTGGCCAAGGATGGAAATACCCAGACAGGAAGCCACAGTTCTATTAACTAATACCATCTCTCGGGAACTCTGGCTTCCTTAACGCTTGATTAAAAAAGGCCATTTAAGACAATATGCCCCTTTATGTCCCCTGTCTTTTCTATCTTAACATTCCTAGGACACCAATAAAACAAGACAAAAATAAAACACAAAAAATGGGGGAAAAAAACAACCCTTTGTTTTCCATATGACATACATTAAAGTTTAGCTGACAACTCAAGTTCTGAAAGACTTCATCTTTAAAAATAAAACAAGATTTGCTTACGCAATATTGTGATGAACTAAGAAATATTCATTTGGTCTTTATCCCTGGTTTTTGGCTGACAGCTCCTAAGCCCTTGGAATTTCCCAGCAAGGAGGAGAGGAGCATCTTTGGTTATTCATCATAAAGCCTTTTAACTGTACTTCTTCGTGCTAATAAGGGGACTCTTGGAGGAAGATGAGGGTTGGTTGTCAGGGGAACTGACCTATGATTGGCCTCCGGGGAATAGAGAGGGGTTGAAGACTGAGATATTTGCCAAGGGCAAATTACTTAATCAGCCAGGCCAACATAATGGAACCTCTATAAAGCCCTAGACAACAGGGTAAAGAAGGCCTCTGGGTTGGTGGGCACATGTTGTTGCTGGGAGGATTGCTTGCCCATGAGAGTAAGAAGTCTTTTTTCCACCCTCTCTGGTATCCTGCTTTACGCATCTCTTCATTTGGCTGTTCCTGAGTTGTAGCCTTTATAATAAAGCCAATAATAGTGACTACAGGGTTTTTCTGAGTTCTGTGAGCTGTTCTAGCAAGTTATTGAACCTGAGAAGTGGGTCATGGGAATCCTTCATTGATAGATAATTAGTTTCCCGGGTATCTCAAAGGGTAAAGAATCTGCCTGCAATGCCGGAGACCTGGGTTCGATCCCTGGGTTGGGAAGATTCCTTGAAGAAGGGCATGGCAACCTGCTCCAGTATTCTTTCCTGGAGAAGTCCATGGACAGAGGAGCCTGGTGGGCTCCAGTTCATGAGCTTGCAAAGAGTCGGACACGACTGAGTGATTAACACAGCAACTAGCTGATCAAAAGACCCAGAGGCCCAGCCTTGGGATTGGTCTGCAGTGGGGGGCAGTCTTGTGGGCCCAAGCCCTGACCTGAGGGGTTTGTGCTGACTTTGAATCCTTAGTATCAGAATTGCTTTATGTGAAAAATGCATGTGTTTGGTCAGAAGTATTGTGACTAGAAGACAAACAGGTTTTCTTTTAGCCAAGATGTAGATAGTGCTTTTCCTCCCTCAGTGTCTGCAGGAGGATATTTTTCACTGAGTATAACATATGTTTCCTGTATCAGGGAAGACCAGGGTAGCCTTATGGATTTCCCAGATGGCGCTAGTGGTAAAGAACCTACCTGCCAATGCAGGAGACATAAGAGACATGGGTTCCACCCCTGAGTTGGGAAGATTCCCCTGGAGGAAGGCATGGCAACCTACCCCAGTATTCTTGCCTGGAGAATCCCACGGACAGAGGAGCCTGGTGGGCTACAGTCCATGGGGTCGCAAAGAGTTGGGCATGACTGAAGTGACTTAGCACGCATAGCACACAGGGGTGCCTGGACTTGAGGCCACATGCAGGGACATCAGGAAGCTGCTTCCCCACCTTCTGAACCTGCTGCCCCCTGAGTTGCTTCATTTTCAGGCAGGTTCTCCACATGGTGGCAGAGTGGCTGCCAACACACCTGGGCTTGCATCTTCCCAGTGATGAAGCTAGCAATCCACAGAAAGGCTCTCTTTTCTGATGATTCCTTCAGTGCTGCTGCAGGGACAGGGGCTGCCTGCCTGGCTCCAGTGAGTGTTGGTCCCTACAGGCAATGCTCTGATCAAGAGCTTGGGTTTCTCTGGGGAAGCAGGCTTGAGTCATGTTCCTTCCCCTTGAGCAGGGGAAGAAGTCAGCTCTAAATTCATCCATCAGATGGAGTTCCCCATGAAGGGCTCTGGGACTGGAAGAAATGTAGGGAAGGAAAGTAGGAGGATAAAATTTCAATTGCATGAAAAAACTAAATAAAAAATTCTAATTACAACAGCTCATCCCAGCCACCTTCCAGAAAAAGCAGGAGACACTGTCTTTATCGACTCAAGCCACCAGCCTTGCAGTTTTCTGCCTTTTAATGTTTTCTCTGATGAGAAACACGATTAAGAGAGTGCCCCTCATCACCATCTAAGTGACTCTTACGTATCCATACCCAGGAGACAGTTTTCATGATTTAGCTGAGGTTCAATATTTATATTACTCATGTTTGGAGCCAATTAAGCCCATCTGGGAACTGAAATGAAAATAGAACAGCAAGCCCATAGGGCCAATGGCTGATATGTGGATATGTCACCAGAAAAGAGGAAGCATCATGGGGTTTGTGGTGTCATCACACCTGGTAATTGAATGTTATTTTGTGTTTGAGCTGTTTCTGTTATTAAGAAATAGATTATCTTCAGCTGAATTGCATGGAGAAGCAAACACTGATTGGCAACACATCTTTGTCTTGGATATTATTACCCAGAAAAAATTGTAAGGGGAAAATGGTCTTTATGAGGATGTTGATATATTTTTAATAGAAACTCTGCATCGCTGATACAGTAGATTACACATGCTTCCCTGGGAAAATGGTACAGTAGGTTTACCATATAAGTGCTTTCTGCTAGCTTTAGTAAATTGAGCTTTCTCACTGCCAGAAAACTCTGATAGCATTTACTAGACAAGAGACACGAACACCCTCTCTATCACTGAGACATTAGGCCATTTACACACCATGCCATCATTTTTAATTACTTGGAAAAGAGATGTGCAAGAGAAGAACTATAAGGACTTAGTCACAGATGGAGAGAAAATATTCTCTTGAAATTTATATATACATTTGGGTGTGTGCATGCATGCGTGTGTGCGTGTCAGTCACTTAGTCATGTCCAAGTCTTTGCAACCTTATGAACTGTAGCCCACCAGGCTCCTCTGTCCATGGGATTCTCCAGGCAAGAATGCTGGAGTGGGTAGCCATTCTCTTCTCCAGGGAACCTTCCCAACCCAGGGCTCCAACCTGGTTTCCTGTATTGCAGGCGGTTTCTTTACCCTCTGAGCTGTCAGTGAAGCCCATATATATGTGTGTATGTGTGTGTGTACACACACACTTTCAGTTACATATATATTTCAGATCACTTTCCATTGTAGGTTATTACAAGATATTGAATATAGTTCCCCAGGCCCTGAGCTATGTAGTTAAAAGTCTTCATGAGTGCTGATCTAGGCATGACATAGTTTGTCTTGACACAGTGGTCTTTGATCTTGTTTTCCTCTATTTCATTGAAAATCAGTTTAGACCCAGTAGCAGCAATGGGGCTTCCAAAGTCTGGTCATGCGGGCTGGAGGGCACTGCTGGAGGGGATGGATGGGGTGGATGAGTCTTACCAAGGCGGTGAGGGAGCACCCAGCTCATCTGAACAAGAGAAAAAGGCTGGTGTGACAAAGGGCCAGAGAAAGCTATTTGGAAATCAGGCAGTGGCTGGCAGTCAGCCGAGTTCTCTGGATACGTGCTGAAGGGAACAGAGGAGCTACCAGCTCAGAAGTGGCCACTGAAACCATGGAGGCTTCTCCCCTATTTTGGGGTACAAGGCTGTGAACCACATGACATACCCAGGCTGAAGAAAGTCTCATGACGTGGCTTCTGCTAGGCACACTGGGAGACTCCACCTTCAGTAGTCGGGCAGGGTCTCCCACATAGGACTTTATGAAGGTGGACGAGGGGTGTGTTGAGAATAGCTAAGTCTGCATCCTGGAGTGAGATAGATAGATATAGATAGGTGAAAGTCACTCAGTTATGTCTGACTCTTTGCGACCCCATGGACTATTTCATGGAATTCTCCAGGCCAGAGTACTGGAGTGGGTAGCCTTTCCCTTCTCCAGGGGATATAGTTGGGTAGACTTAGATACAAATATATAAGTATGTTATGAGATAGCATAGTATTATAATGCTGGTGCTGCTGGTGCTGCTGCTAAACCGCTTTAGTTGTGTCTGACTCTGTGCGACCCCATAGACGGCAGCCCACCAGGCTCCCCTGTCCCTGGGATTCTCCAGGCAAGAACACTGGAATGGGTTGCCCTTTCCTTCTCCAATGCATGAAACTGAAAAGTGAAAGTGAAGTCGCTCAGTTGTATCTGACTCTTAGCGACTCCATGGACTGCAGCCTACCAGGCTCCTCCGTCCATGGGATTTTCCAGGCAAGAGTACTGGAGTGGGGTGCCATTGCCTTCTCTGAATATTATAATATGTAATACCTATTATATATTAATAAGTACATATATGTAATACATATAGGTAATATGTCTTAATATATTACAAATATATGCAATATGTAATATATTAATGTTATGCAAGAATATAGACATAATACAATGTTAATGATACATGTATGTCATTTATATTTTTTCTGATCTACGTGATTGTACTGGTATTGATTTACTGAGCTCACAAAACCACGCCATGAGACGACTTTTGCAGAGACCACCGTTCAACCCACTGTAGCCCCTCTTCCTGAAGAAGTATTGCTCCAGGAGATGAATTTGATCTCCTTTATAAGTGTTTTATTTTACTCAAAAAGCAAATCTTTTCAATAATGCATCCTTCATTATTCAAACTGCAGGACTAGCAAGGTGGGCATCTCCTGGGAACCTGTTAGAAATGGAACCTGTTAGTTTCCGGGGCTCGGAGCCAGACCTGCTGGATCAGGAAGGGGCACTGCGGTCTGTGTTCCAGCAGGGTACCCCATGCACCTCAAGATGTAGGACCTGTGCTGTGGAGCCAGGCGTCTTCAGTGGGGCCTTGTGCTGTTCTCCAGGACAGTGCTGCGGTGCCTGTGTGGACTCACGGCTTCCTGGTGCAGAGGGTTCAGCCCTGCCTGCCCCCACCCCCCTGTTCTGGGTGTGGAAATGCTATGAGCCCAGAGGAGCAGTGCTCTCTGCTGCTCAAGGGCTCTTTGGGAGGGTTGTGGGCTGCATTGGGCCCCTCCAGTCATCACCGTAGACAGAGACCTTATTTGGAGATAAGATCATTGCAGGTGTAATTGGTTAAGAGGAGGTCATGCTGGAACAGGGTGGGGCCCTCATTCAGTATGACTGTTGTCCTAGTAAAAGGGGAATTTGGACACAGACATATACCAAGAGAGAACACCATGTGAAGACGGAGGCAGAGATGAAATGCTAAAGGCGGCCAGCAAGCTCCTAGAAGCTAGGAGAGACGCTCCTTCACAGATTTCCAGAGAGCCAACCCTGCCGGCTCCTCCATCTTGGGCTTCCAGCCTCCCAAGCTGCCAGACAATACATTTCTGGTTTTAAGCCGCCCAGTTTGTGGTACTTTTTGTGGGAGCCCAAGGAAGCTAAAACAAGGACTCTTTAGGGTTAATTTTTTTTTTTTTTTGGTGAGTGGCCTGAGGTCTGAACAATTAACTTCAAAAGAACTTTTTGAGCACAACCCATTTGTCAGCTGGGAACTGCCTTACAGCTGAGCAAAAGCTCTATGTCATCTTGACAATTATTTGGGACGCGTGGTTCCCAGTTCCTGAGAGTGTTTGAGATGATATTTTTAGTGAGTTTTAAGTGACTGTAGTATCTTAAAGCGGGTTGTCAAAAGAATAATATTTCAGATTTTATAGCATTTTTGACCTTCTTCTTCTTTATCTTTATTTTCTTTTAGAATTGCCCTTTGTAAATGCTTTCCCTTAGTATTTTTTTTCATTTGGAGCCACAAATCAATACAATTAGATACAAAAGTCTTAGCTGAAAATAAAAGCAAATGAATGTATATGTTGAAGGAACATCTTGTACAATTTTTCTCTTCCAATTAGCCCAATTAGTCAGTGACATCTAGGACTGGTCTTCCAGAAATAATTGTGGGCCAAAAGCCCAGTTTTCAACTTTAATGAGTTGTTCTGAGTGAGCTGGTCTTCCCGCACAAATTGATAAGTATGAGGTATTCAGGGTAATAATTCTGGGTGTTTATCCTGTTCTTTCACTTGTTCATTAATTTTTGTCAAATAAATTTAAGACAAAAATTCTTAAAGATGTGACTTTTCATTTATGAGTGTGCCAAAAAATTTGCAAGTACATTTTTCCTACAATACCTTTCTAAATAAACTTTTAATACACACACACACACACACACACACACAGAGTCTTTTAACTCGTAAATGCACAAGATTGGGGAAAGTCAGCAGAAGAGTTCTGGTCCACTCAGTTGGCACTTGTTCAGTATGGGCCGCATGACCCAGACTCTGCTCCTGACAGTGAGGATATATTTCACAACCAGGAAAACTTGGATCTAAGAAATGATGATTATGTTCTACAACCTGGTTGTTGGAGCTCGAATTAATGAGTGGAAAAGTACAATGAAGCAGCTTCATAAAAAAGAACTGCTTTGAAATGGTAAGTAGATAACCCATCACTTATCTACCTGCAAGTGCCAGCTGAAATCACATTTTCTTTAATCTCAAATTGACGTGACTTCAAACTTCCCCCTGCAGGTGGCTGACCCCTTCGTGATACCTTGATTGTTTCTCCTCTCAGAGAAAAGAGAGCCATGGTGCTCCTGATGGATTATGGAGTGACGGGGAAGCAAGTTCACAAGCAAATGGCCATGACATAATATAAACACTGTAATGTGGAAATTGTAAATGTGATGAAAACAGCATATGATGGAATTCTGTTTGGCTAAGGTTCAGTGAAAGCTGAAGAGAAGTGTGGATTTTTTTTCAATTAGGAAGATGACTAAGTCTTCCTAAGATACATTAGCAGAGAAAGCTCTTCTAAACATAGAGAGTATGAGCAAAGGCCTGGAAATATCTGAGAAGGAACAGATTGTCTGCTACAAGTAGATTGGGAGGTAGAGAGAGAATGAGGGTAAATCTGGAAAGACAAACTGGGGCTACTTCAGAAAGGGTCTGACAATGCCGCCTTGGGCTTATTCTACAAGCAGTGCAAATTCTCAGGTACTTATAAGCTGGTATGGCAGAGGAAAGTGAAAGAAAAGTGAAGTCGCATAGTCGTGTCTGACTCTTTGCAACCCAATATACTGCAGCCCACCAGACTCCTCCATCCATGGAATTTTCCAGGCAAGAGTACTGGAGTGGGTTGCCATTTCCTTCTCCAGGGATCTTTCTGACCTAGGGATCAAACCCGGGTCTCCCGCATTGCAAGCAGGTGCTTTACTGTCTGAGCCACCAGGGACTTCTGGGGGTGGAGTGGGCAGAGGGAAGAGATGTGACTGAGAAGAGGACACAGAAGGGACCAGAGAAGTGATTCTCTCTGATGCAATATGAGTGGAACTAATATTGAGTTTGTTTATCAAAAGCTGGATGGGTTGTGCTAGGCTGAAAGCATTGGGTAGAGTGCTGGTTTGTGATGTAGATTTGGAAATCATCAAGATATAAAGCTTCACTACAATGAAGCTAGTAGAGGCGATGGAATTCCGGCTGAGCTATTTCAAATCCTAAAAGATGATCCTGTGAAAGTGCTGCAATCAATATGCCAGAAATATCAATAACCTCAGATATGCTGATGATACCACTCTAATGGCAGAAAGTGAAGAGCCTCTTGATGAAGGTGAAAGAGGAGAGTGAATAAGCTGGCTTAAAACTCAACATTCAAAAAACTAAGATCATGGCATCCAGTCCCATCAAGTCATGGCAAATAGATGGGGAAACAATGGAACCAGTGACAGACTTAATTTTTGCGGGCTCCAAAATCACTGCAGATGGTGACTGCAGCCATGAAATTAAAAGATGCTTGCTCCTTGGAAGAAAAGCTATGACCAACCTAGACAGCATATTAAAAAGCAGAGATGTTACTTTGCCAACAAATGTCCATCTAGTTAAAGCTATTGTTTTTCCAGTGGTCGTGTATGGATGTGAGAGCTGGACCATAAAGAATTGATGCTTTTGAGCTGTGGGTGCTGGAGAGGACTCTCAAGTGTGCCTTGGACTACAAGGAGATCCAACCAGTCAATCCTAATGGAAATCAACCCTGAATATTCATTTTAAGGACGGATGCTGAGGCTGAAGCTCCTGTCCTACCTGATGAGAAGAGCTGACTCATTAGAGAAGACCCAGATGCTGGGAAAGATTGAAAGCAGGAGGAGAAGGGGATGACAGAGGATGAGATGGTTGGATGGCATCACCGACTCAATGGACATGAGTTTGAGCAAGCTCTGGGAGATGGCGAAGGACAGGGAAGCCTGGTGTGCTGTAGTCCATTGGGTCACAAAGAGTTGGACATGACTGAGCAACTGAACAACAATGGCATGTAAAAGATAAGAAATGTGTTAGAAGTGGATTGACAGAAATTCAAGTTATAGGAATGTTAAGAGGCAACTAGAGAAATAACAGTCCTTTGCTGTTGTTATTCAGTTGCTAAGTCTTGTGCAACTCTTTGCAACGCCATGAACTGTAGCGTGTCAGGCTTCTCTGATCTTCACTGTCTCCTGGAGTTTACCCAAATGCATGTCCATGGTAGAGATCAAAAAAGGATAAAGATTTAGGAAGAGAATCAGTTAATAAGGATGTGATAAAATGGAATATAGTGGAGGGTTTTAACAAGAAGGCAGGGATCAGATGTAGAAGAGGTCCAGAACATAGTAGAAAATCATAGAAGGATTTGGCAATCAAGAGTCATAAGACATTTCTTTTGAGGTGGAATGATTTTGTGGGGGAGGATCACAGGGGGTGAGAATAAAGAGGGAAACAATTGTTCATGAACATTTAATAGTGTGAATGAATATGCATGCAAGGCTTCTTATGTCTATATGCATTGGTTACTCATCAATCACTTCAAGCAAATTATGTGATCTGGGCAAAACAAATATTCCTGTTCCTCCATTTAAAGTAGCGTTTACTGAACTAAAGTTACCTTTAGTCTATGGCAATAGCCAAATCTTTGCTTATTAACTAAGGTGTAGATAGTAGGTTTTAGTGTTTGATGGTGGTGGTGTGGAAGGGCAAAAAGTCTCTTAAGATTGTGAAAAACCCTATCCTTTCAGAGTGAAAAATTAACACATATGCTCCATTGTGCTGTGCTTAGTCGCTCAGCCATGTCCAACTCTTTGCAACTCCATGGACTGTAGCCTGCCAGGCTCCTCTGTCCATGGGATTCTCCAGGCAAGAATACTGGAGTAGGTTGCCATGCCCTCCTCCAAGGGATCTTCCCAACCTTGGGATAGAACCCAGGTCTCCCGCATTGCAGGCAGATTCTTTACCATCTGAGCCATCAGGGAAGCCCTGGTGTATATGCTCTGAAGGTAACCTATTATATTAGTTGGCTGGGGCTGCCATCACAAAATACTACAGATGATGGCTTAAACAACAGAAATTCATTTTCCTCACAGATGTGAGGCCCAAAAAAGCCTGAAACCAAGGTATTGGCAAGGTTGGTTGCTCCTGAGGACTCGAGGGAGAATCTGTTCCTTGGCTGATGGATAGCCATCCTCCCGTCTTCCTTCTGTGTGTGTCTGTTTCTAAATTCCCCTTTCTATAAGAACATCAGTCATATGGGATGAGGGCCTCATTTCAAGTGACCTCGTGTTAACTTGGGCTTCCTTGATGGCTCAGTGGGTAAAGAATCCACCTGCAATTCAGGAGATACAGGAGATGCGGATTCAATCCCTGGTTGGGAAGATCTCCTGAGGAGGAAATGGCAACTGCTCCAGTGTTCTTGTCTTGGAAATTTCATGGACAGAGGAGTCTAGTGGGCTACAGTCCATGGGGTCTCAGAGTCGGACATGACTGAGCACGTGGCACTAACAAAATTTAACTTAATTACCTCTTCAAAGACCCTATCTCCAAATACATTTAGAGAAAGTGGGTGTTAGGACAGCAACATATGAATTCTTGGGGGACATAGCTCAGCTCATCATACCCATTCTCTGGAAGCATCTGGAAATATTTGAGGGAGTTTTGCAGCCATGAAATTAAAAGATGTTTACTCCTTGGAAGAAAAGTTATGCCCAACCTAGATAGCATATTGAAAAGCAGAGACATTACTTTGCCAACAAAGGTCTGTCTAGTCAAGGCTATGGTTTTTCCAGTGGACAGGGAGTCCTGGCGTGCTGTGATTCATGGGGTCGCAAAGAGTCGGACACGACTGAGCGACTGAACTGAACTGAACTGAAGCACTTAGAATCCCATCATGATGTCAGTGTGTACTCTTAGGAAATTATGCTGCACTGGCATGCCCAAAGTGTTGCCTCATGCATGCGTGCTAATTCGCTTCAGTCACGTCTGACTCTTAGCGACCCCATGGACTGTAGCCCACCAGGCTCCTCTGTCCATGGGATTCTCCAGGCGAGAATACTAGAGTGGGTTGCCATTTCCTCCTCCAGGGGATCTTCCCCACCAAGGGACGGAAACTTCGTCTCTTGTGTCTCCTGCATTGGCAGGCGGGTTCTGTACTACCAGCGCCACAAGTGTTGCTGAGTCAATCCTGAAACATCTAGTCTGAGCAAGGCTCTGTTAACAGAAGGCAGATGATCAGCATGGGCCAGTGGATGAGAACTGGGGAGCAGGACCTTCTGGGGCAGGAACTTCACTGTTGGTGGGACAGGGTGCCCTGTGTAGCAGACATATGCTTTGGTGTCTCTGAAACGTTAGTCTGTTTTCCTAGGACTTGATGTAACTACCCATCAGATTATTTCACAATCTGCCTCTTATTCTCACTACATGCTCTTCATAGAATATTTTTTTTGGGGTATAATTTCACTGTTCAAGGTGAAATTTTCCAAGTAAAATGACTACACTGACCTGAAGAGGTAAAAGGAAGGGATGCTTTTGCTGTGAACTAAGAAACCACCATTCTTACTTGCATATCCACCTCTCAAGGACAACTAGAGCCTGTCCCTGGGAGACTTCTGGGCACCTGGCATGGCTAAAGACCAAGCCACTTCGCCCAGCCCTGCTGTCCTGGAAGACTGGGCTCTAACTGGTCTTCTCAGGCAACTGAAGTCCTCTTCTCTGCACATGCAACACTTGTCAATCCTTTTTGTGAAAGATCACGTGGGAAGACTTTGAACCATTTGCTAAAATTAGATCTGTGGGTTTTGGTTGGCTTTGATTTCCTATATTCTGTCTGTCTGCTATTTCAAGTGATTGAAATGAGCAGTTAACTTGGCAATGTGAGGGAACGTTATCTATCCTGTGTTTCTAGTCTTCTGTGGTTTTATTACTCTATGGTGGCATCTCATGAAACTAGGATCTCTCCTAAGAAGTGACTTATCATTAAAAATCACTGTTTTATCTGCATTGTGTGTTCATATGTGTGTGTGCATGTGCATGTCCATGTGTGTGTGTGCATGTGTAAAGAGTAGCTATTGCGGGCAGCGTTTACACCTATGGAAGTGTCTGCTCCCCCAGAAACATGGAGCGCAGGAGTCTCTGGTCTTGAGCAAGCCCAATTCCTATCACTCTCCATCAAACTTCCTTCTCATTTGCCTCAAGGGGCTCTTGTGCCCTGAATGTAATTTTTTCATTCAGTAAGCCTGACTCATAAATCCACCAGGAGTTATCAATGTTCTTATGACTTTGGCAGCAGACTGACTCTATCTTTGACCTACAACCCAGTAGATATCTGCCCAAGAGAGGAAACAAGGATTTCAAACACATGCCATTTATATACTTTCCTTCACACAAGATCTCAAGGACAAATAAGGTGAACATGTAACGAAAGAGGTCCAAAGAACAATGGACACAAGACACTTAAGGAGAACAAAGAGGCTATTAAAATATCATTAATGATTAATTTGGAGGATTATATGTATAAGATTGTCTTTGTGCAATGTATTAATATATTTAAAATATATATTTTTGTTATTAAAATACTTAAGGGCTTCCCTGGTGGGACAGTGGATAGGAATCCACTTGCCAACACAGGGAACACGGTTCAGTCCCTGGTCTGGGAAGATCCCACATATCCTGAAGCAACTAAGCCCATGTGCCACAAGTACTGAGTCTGAGTGCTGCAATTGCTGAAGCCTGCCTGCCCAAGAGCCTGTGTTCCATGACAAGAGAAGCCACCGCAATGAGAAGCCCATGAACTGCAGCTAGAGTAGCCCCTGCTCATCACACCTAGAGAAAGCCCCAAGGCAGCAACGAAGACCCAGCACAACCAAAAGTAAATAAATAAAAGTTGGAAAAGTAAATCCATTTCAATTGTGTTACTCAGTTCTCCAGGATGTATGTATGTATATTTCATATATAATAATAATATACTAATATATGATATATAATATAATATTTGTTGTTCAGTCACACAGTCGTGTCTGACTCTTTGTGACCCAATGGACTGCAGAGTGCCAAACTTCCCTGTCCTTCACTATCTTCCAGATTTTGCTCAAATTTAATCCGTTGAGTCGAAAATCCAGTCTGCGGTTCAAAACGGGAGGTCATCAGGCTACAGACCCAGGGAAGATCCTCTGTTGCAGTTCAAGTCCAAAGACTACCCTGCTGGTGGGGAAGAGTTGATGCTGCAGTGCTAGACTGTAGGGTGCCCACTGCAGAATTCCCAGAATTCCCTCTTGTTCCGAGAAGGTCAACCTTTTCTTCAGTTAAGGCTTTCAACTGACTGGGTGAACTCACTATGGAGGACAATCTGCTTTATTCATCATCCATCCATCAACTTAAATGTAAATCCCACACCAGAAACACCTCCACAGACACATTCAGAATAATGTTGGATCATGCATCTGGGCGCCGTGGCCCAGGCAGATAAAACTAACCATCATATTAATACTCTACTAGGCTTTCCTGGTGGCTCAGTGGTAAAGAAACTGCCTGCCAATGCAGGAGACCCAGGTTTGATCCCTGTGTCAGAAGATCCCCTGGAGAAGGAAATGGCAACCCACTCCAGTAGTCTTGCCTGGAGAATCCCCATGGACAGAGGAGCCTGGAAGGCTACAGTCTGTGGTGTTGCAAGAGTTGGACACGACTGAGTGACTAAACCACCATCACCCAATACTCTTTCCTCCAAAACTGTGAAGGTATTTTGATTGGAATTATGTTGGCAGCAGCTTTTTCACTTTTGACTGCTGCATAAATGGCAAAAATGGGAAGTCATAGGGACCCCTGTTTAGGTGGGGTGGAGTTGTAGGTAATGGTCGGTGGAGGAATGTGAGTCTTCGAAGCTGTCTGAGGGACTGCATTCAGTATAAGTTGCTGAGCCCCACACTGCTGTTTGTGTGCATCGAGCTTCAGGTGAGCCTGTAGAAAACTTTGCACTGGTTGACAGGATGCTTACTGGAAAAAAAAAATGTTGAGTGATGATGCCATCTGATGCCAGTTTGAATTTGAAAAAGGACATAGTTCTAGGATCTGTAATCTTCAACATTTTTATGTGTAACCTGGATAAAAACAGGAAGAGGTGATGGTTGTTGGGTCACCAAGTTATGTTCAGCATTTTTGCCACCCCATGGACTGTAGTCCACCAGGCTCCTCTGTCCATGGAATTCTCCAGGCAAGAATTCTGGAGTGGGTTGCCATTTCCTTCTCCAGGGGATTGTCCCAACCCAGGGATTAAACCCAAGTCTCCTGCATTGCAGGCAGAATCTTTCCTGCTGATCCACCAGGGAAGCCCAGGTGTGATTATTACAGTTTTATGAATCTGGGTTGGACAGTAGATAAGTAAGACATGGGGCATTCACATAAAGAACTGAATCTAAGTAGTAACACACAGGAGTGCATTGTGATCCTATTCTTGGCTTCTCAAGCTCTTCTGCAAACTGCAGAAAGATGGGGTTGTGGCTTAGGCACAAGGTGTATGTAAAAAAGACTTAGGAAACTTGAGGTGATCGTGGATTTGATGAGTTTGCCAAGGCCAACTGGATGCACAGAAAAGCTTGAGTTGAGTTTGCTTGTCAACTTGGCCTACTGGGAGAGAGTGCTCTGTCCCCAGGAAGTCACAAGACAATCGGCCACTCTGTTTAATCACCACCTTCTAAATAGCATTGCTCAAGGGGGTTTCCATATAATTATGGCTAGAAGGTAGGGTGTGCAGTGAAATTATTTCCCCACATTTTTCTTCTTGCTGTCATATTTTTTCAGAAAATGAGTACTCAGAATTCGTTTCCACAGTGGAAGCCTTTAGAGTACAAATCCATTTATGATGGCAAATGTAGCTCTATTTGTATATTTTAGCTGAAATCAATTATATAAGTGCTTCAGAAGACCTTTATTTTGCCCAATGTTTCATCGGCATCAAGGATTTAAGAAGCTGTTTGATCTTTCCTTTGCTGAAACTCCTTTGTAAGAGTGATGGGCTTGCTAAAATTTACAGTGATGCTAACCTGATTACTCTGAACCATTTTAAGAGGATTAGGCTTTTCAAGGGGAGGATGGATTCTAATCCCATGACTAATGTTTTGGCCAATATAGTACAATGCTTTTTGATTATGAAAATTGGTTAGTAACCATTTCATTATGCTCCATCCTTTTCTGCTCATGACAAGCAGTCCTAAAATGTGGCTGTTGGACCTTGGTTATAGATTTGCTCTGTATCCCTGAAATAATCACCGTGGAGCAGGGCAACCTGCCATGTTGCAGGAGGGACCTGGGGGTAAATTTCTTTGGCTGTTGACAATAGCGGGTGACTAGTTAGGGGCAAGCGTTTCCCATTATTGAATCAAGGTCGAATATAGAGAAGGGAGTAGGGAGGAGGTGGTAATAATCATCTCAGAGGGAAATATTCTTCGCCAGGATAGAGTTATGTTTCCAGGTTGAGGTTTCCAAATGTTGTTTTGCTGGAAAGAAAATAGCTTACTTGTGTTATTATTGTCACTATGCTAAAATTTACGACGGATAGACGCTTTCGAAAGTGGTTAATTAACCAACTTTGTAAGCAGAAAGGGATATCTTACAGATTTGGGAACCAGATATTTGAATCCAGAGGCTCCTGGTCTGATAAAAACTTGGGGATAATTTTATACTGAAGGGAATCTGGAAATGTGGCTTAGTTACCAAAATAGCAGATTTTCTGAGAGATGTTGAAAGTTTATGAAGAGGATAGACTATTTGAAATGGGGATTATATTAGTGAAACTAAACTCATAGCCTCACTGACCCAATGGACATGACTTTGAGCAAAGTCCAGGATAGTGGAAGACAGAGGAGCCTGACATGCTGCAGTCTCTGGGGTCACAAAGAGTCAGACACGACTTAGTGCCTGAACAACAATTAACAGACTCAGGCTCTACCCTGATCCTCCCTCCACACCCCCTTGTCTCCTAATTGGACCCCTCATCATTATTTGGTAGCTCAAAGCACTTGCCAGCAGTCATCCTTGACACCTGTCTCTTGCAGAGTTCCTTGATCCAACCAACTACTAAGTCTATTGCTCTTCCTAAGAGCCGTCAGATTCTCTGCACCTCCACACCACTGTGGGTGAAACCACAATCACATCCACGTGGACTATAGAGACAGGAATCAAATTTGCCTCCCCAAGCCCTCTACACTTTTGGTGGGAACAAAAGTTTGTGCAGCCACTATGAAAAATAGCATGGAGGGTCTTCAAAGAACTCAAAATACAGTTGCTATCTGATCTACTATTTCACTCCTGGGCATGTATCTGGATAAAACCACAATTCAAGAAGATACTTGCACCTCTATGTTCATAGAAGCACTGTTCACAAGAGCCAAGACATGGAAATGACTTAAATATCGACCAACAGAGGAAAGAATAATGAACATGTGTACATAAATACAGTGGAATATGGCTCAGCTATAAAAAAGGGTGAAATAAGGCCATTTGCAGCAGCCTGGATGGACCTAGAGATTATCAAACTAAGTGAAGTAAGTCAGAAAGAGAAAGACAAATACCATATGATATCACTTATATGTGAAATCTGAGATGTGACACAAAAGAACTTATCTATGAAACAGGAGCAGACTCATAGAGACCAGACTTGTGGTTGCCAAGGTGGAGGGGAGAAAGAGATGGCTGGATTGGGAGCTTGGGATTCAGTTCAGTTCAGTTCAGTCGCTCAGTCATGTCCAACTCTTTGCGACCCCATGAATTGCAGCACGCCAGGACTCCCTGTCCATCACCAACTCCCGGAGTTCACTCAAACTGATGTCTATTGAGTCGGTGATGCCATCCAGCCATCTTATCCTCTGTTGTCCCCTTTTCCTCCTGCCCCCAATCCCTCCCAGCATCAGAGTCTTTTCCAATGAGTCAACTCTTCGCGTGAGGTAGACAGAGTACTGGAGTTTCAGCTTTAGCATCATTCCTTCCAAAGAAATCCCAGGGCTGATCTCCTTCAGAATGGACTGGTTGGATCTCCTTGCAGTCCAAGGGACTCTCAAGAGTCTTCTCCAACACCACAGTTCAAAAGCATCAATTCTTCGGCGCTCAGTTTTCTTCACAGTCTGACTCTCACATCCATACATGACCACTGGAAAAACCATAGCCTTGACTAGATGGACCTTTGTTGGCAAAGTAATGTCTCTGCTTTTGAATATGCTATCTAGGTTGGTCATAACTTTCCTTCCAAGGAGTAAGCATCTTTTAATTTCATGGCCGCAGTCATCATCTGCAGTGATCTTTGTGCCCCCCAAAATAAAGTCTGATACTGTTTCCACTGTTTCCCCATCTATTTCCCATGAATTGATGGGACCAGATGCCATGATCTTCGTTTTCTGAATGTTGAGCTTTAAGCCAACTTTTTCACTCTCCTCTTTCACTCTCATCAAGAGGCTTTTTAGCAGAAGCAAACTATTAAAGCTAGAATGAATAAACCTCAAGGATTCACGGTATAGCACAGGGAAGTATAGTTAATATCGTGAAATAAACCACAATGGAAACGGATATGAAAAGTAATACATGTAAATATATATATGTATAACTGTATCACTTTGCTGTACAGAGGAATTAACACAGCATTGTAAATCAACTATACTTCAATAAAAGAAAAAAAATTGCCCCTACAAATTCCTCTTAGCTCCTTTCAGTGTGTTCTGTGCACTGTAGCCGAGTTATGTTTTTTAAGCAAACTTGATCATGTTGTTCCCTTCCTCTCTCATCCTCTGTGCTCCATACAATGCTTCACTCAGTTCCTTTGACCAAGGCTTCCCTGAGAGCTTAGTTGGTAAAGAATCTGCCTGCAATGCAGAAGACCCCGGTTTGATTCCTGGGCCGGGCAGATCCACTGGAGAAGGGATAGGCTACCCACTCCAGTGTTCTTGGGCTTTCTTTGTGGCTCAGCTGGTCAAGAATCACCTGCAATGTGGGATACCTGGGTTTGATCTCTGGATTAGGAAGATCCCCTGGAGAAGGGAAAGGCTACCCACTCCAGTAGTCTGTACTGGAGAATTCCATGGGCTGTATAGCCCATGGGGTCCCAAAGAGTCAGACATGACTGAATGCCTTTCACTGCTTCTGTCACGTGACTGTAGATGCCCAGGCCGGGCTGGGTTAGGTCTCCCCATCATCTGCTCACACAGCACCCAGTACTATCCCCACCACTGCACCGTGGTGATGAGACAGTTGACTGTTCTTTGCCTTCTTTCACCTGCTAACCTGTCAGCTTGGCGGGGCAGGCACGGTGACTGCCATGTTTCCTCCATACCGGAGCTCTGCCTACCATACTCCAGGGACTCGCTACACATTTGTTGAATAGAAAAATAGACGAGAACCTGAGATGCGTGGTGGCTGTGCAGGGGGAGTTCTCACGTGAGCCTGAAATGTCAGGAACTGAGAGTGTATACATGTACTGTATGGTGGAGGGCAGCATAAGGAGAGAAGACATCGTCCCAGTGTATTCGTTCTCCTCCCTCTTCCTTCACCCATCCTCCCCTTTGGTACCTCTGGGCCATTCTGCAACCATCCCCCGAGGAGTAGAGAAAGGCAGGTGGGTCTCTTTCTGGTTTGTGAGTTGTGAAAGCTGAGTGTGATATCACAAGGAACAACTGCCATGGGGAAGCGATGGGGCACAGAAGTTGGTGGACCCCTAAAAGGGGAGCCCTAGGGCCCTGCTTCCTACAAGTGGCCTTAAAGGCAGAAGCTTCAGGGGTTATGTGGTATGAGAGCAGAGATGCCCTGAGCCCCTAGACAGCAAGACCACAGAATAAAATCAATTGTCCCTTGGGACCCTGATGAGACTCCTCGGGTTTTAGTGTAGGTAGTGGCTGGTGACTGAACCTGACTTGCGAAAGGGCACAGAGGCATCTGGAAAAGCACCAGCATGCCAGCAAGGGAGCTGGCCAGATCAGGAAGGGCTTTCAGGAATTAGGAGGGGTGGGTGGGCTCCAAGAGCTGTGCATTCATGTGTAAATGTCATGTAAACCCTAAATTTCTTAGCATTCTCTGTTAAAATCTCTTAGTGGCTAATATTTATACAATATTCATGAAAACCTCCCAAAATAGAATCACACTTACCTACATACTATATCATTATTTTGCAATTGGAACTCTTACAGCAGGCAGAATAATGTCCCTGCCCCCTAAAGATGACCATGTTCTAGACCCTGGATATGAAAAATTCATCACCTTAAATGGTGAAAGGGACTCTGCAGAAACTTCTCAGATGTGATTAAGGATTTTGAGATGTGAGATCATCTGGATTATCCAGGTGAGCCTGATGGAACCACCAAGGTCTCCTTGTTAGAAGGGAACAGCAGGATCAGAGTCAGAAGACGACATGAGGACAGAAGCTGGGGTCAAAGTCAAAGAGAGACTTGGAGATGGAGCAAGGGACCATGTGCCCAAGAATGCAGACAGCTTCTAGAAGCTGGGCAGGGCAAAAGAGGAAAGATTCACTCCTCCATCCACTGGAAGAACACAGCCTTGTTGACATCTGGACTTTAGCCCAGTGAGACCCTGCTTACTTCTGACCCTCAGGGCTGCCATATAATACACCTGTTGTTGTAAACCACAAAGTTTGTGGGGAATTGTTCCAGCAGTGATAGAAAACTAAAGCTTGCCTTGAAAATATGTAATTAATATTTTCATGTCCATAGAGACATTGCTTTAGCCTCACTGGTTATGACTCCAAGGAGTTTTCCATGATAAAGCTATACTATACTTACTGATCTCCTATGTCTGGACATTTAGGTTACATTCTAGGTTTTTCTACTTGCCATTGTAAACGCCACTTTGATTAGTATCCTTGACATATGTCCTTCTGCACTTTTCTGGTATTTCTTTAGGATCGATTTCTCTAAGTGCAGTTCTGGGAAATGCATATTTTAAACGTTTGTGACACACGCTGGACACTTGATTCTGAGACACGGAGATGTTCCATGTAAATTTGTTGTTGACCAGGTGACTGTATCCATCTGTCATTTTCATTTATAAAGCCAGGTCTGCTAAGAGAGAACATCCTTTCTCCTTCCTTCTGTTGCCTACAAAGAGGAGAAAAGGGGGATGCTACATGTGAGAGCTGGACTGTGAAGAAAGCTGAGCACAGAAGAACTGATGCTTTTGAACTGTGGTGTTGGAGAAGACTCTTGGGAGTCCCTTGGACTGCAAGGAGATCCAACCAGTCCATCCTAAAGGAGATCAGTCCTGGGTGTTCATTGGAAGGACTGATGCTGAAGCTGAAACTCCAATACTTTGGCCACCTCATGCGAAGAGTTGACTCCCTGGAAAAGACTCTGATGCTGGGAGGGATTGGGGGCAGGAGGAGAAGGGGACAACAGAGGATGAGATGGCTGGATGGCATCACTGACTCGATGGACATGAGTTTGAGTGGACTCTAGGAGTTGGTGATGGACAGGGAGGCCTGGCATGCTGTGATTCATGGGGTGGCAAAGAGTCGGACATGACTGAGCAAATGAACTGAACTGAACGTAGTGCAGGGAGGAGCCTGATTTATATAATTAGTGGGCATGTTCTTGCTAGGAGGCCTCCTAAGTGGCAGCGATCAACCTCTTGCAACAAAGCTGGGGTGGAAGAAGTTGAACCCGTGAATCCCCTGAACTGACATGTACCACTTTATTCTCCAAAATGTTTGCCTCTGCAGGGATGTGACTTGGCGCACCGGCAGTGCTAAGCATCTTCTGGGGGCATGTGGTGAGGGCAGCAGAACGCCCTCACTGTGAAATCACAGGAGCGTTTGTTGTACACATTAAACGCATCACTAATCTCTATTAGTAGAAAATAAAGACACCACTGGAGTTAATCAGGGACAAAGGACTAACAAGACAAGGATATGGCACTGGGAAAAGTGGGTATCAATCTGGAATTTCAACAACCAGAGGCTTTAATTTCGAAAGAAATTCATTGTAGACACAGTTATTTATTTCTAAAATACTAAGGTTAACTCAGAAGTGATCGTATGCGTGAGTGATAAAAGGCAGAAAATGAGGATGAAGGGAAACAGAAACTCCAGTGGGCAGGAGACTGTGTGGAGATGGGGTGAATTGTTTTTGCTGCTGTTGTTTTATCCCTAAGTCGTGTCTGACTCTGTGACTCCATGGACAGTAGCCCGCTAGGCTCCTCTGTCCATGGGATTTCCCAGGCGGGAATACTGGAGTGGGTTTCCATTTCCTTTTACAGGAGATCTTCCTAACCCACGGATCAAACTCAGGTCTCCTGCATTAGCCGGCAGATTCTTTACCTAAGCTTCCCTTAGGGTAAATTGAAAAATCCTAAATATGCTAAAAATTGATTACAATTCCTCAGGTAACAGGTCTGTGGATGGCCTATAACCCTGGTGCTGTGCACAAGCTCTTCTACTCTATTTACTATTAAATCATTAACATATATGTTGATATGACACAGGCTGCTGTGCATATTTGGGCAAATAGCCACAGATACACCCTCAGAGATTGCTGACCACACGGCAAAACATATCTGTGAAAGGCTAATGATCTGGGAAATCAAAACAAATCTACACACTCATCTTCATGCCGTGAAATATAAAGGTACTTTGAAACATCCAAATCCTGAGATTTTCATTTTTGGGGGGAAATATTTTGCATATTTGAACCAAGTGCAGGAAACATCTTTTTTCTATGTCTCTCCCCTTTAGTCAAAGCAGGACTGGAGAAGGGTTCTAATGGCCGTGCTTATAGGAATCCCTGTGCCAGGGCAGACATAACAAATTACTTTACAAACTTGGAAGCTTGAAACAACAGAAATTTATTCTCTAACAGTGTGGAGGCCAGAAGTCTGACATCAAGCTGTCAGCAGGGTCAAGCTCCCACTGAAGGCTCTACAGAAAGTCCTTCCTGCTTCTTCCAGCTTCTAGTGGCTCCAGGCGTTCCTCAGGTTGTGGCCGAACCCCTCCAATCTGCCTTTGTCTTCATATGGCTTCTCCTTCTCTCTGTCTCCTTAAGGACGCTTGGTTAAATGAACAGCCCACCAAGGTTATCCTGGGTGATCTCCTCTTCAGACTCTTAATCACATCTGTAAAGATCCCTTTGACAAGTGTGGTCACGTTCAGAGTTATGGGAAGTGGGGCATGGATACACCTGTCTGGGGGCCACTGTTCAGCCTCCTACACTCCCCTGTCCTCTGGAGGGTGATGTGGACAGGGTGGACAGTGGCTGCTTGCTTTACTTGCCTGGGAGACTGAATGGACACATGGATGAAGGTCAGACCATATACATAAAAATAGAACTCGGACCCACAACCTGCAGCCACCTACTGAGGACACCAACCCTTATGCTGCATAACCAGCTGAGGAAGACAGTCCACTGTCTGTAAGTCTGACTTGTAGGAAGTCAGAGTACTAAGTCTAGTGACCTTCTGTAATATGGATGAACCTTTGTTTCTAATACAAGTTAATCTCTAAAGGGATGGTGCCTATAAGCTTAAATTATACATAATAGCCCAACTCTGGGAACCCTGCTTCCCAGGTAATGAACATTAAGCTCAAATACCTTTGTTTAGCTCACAGGAAATGCCCTGACCAGGCCCACCTGTGAATAACAGTAGGAAGGAGGAAATTAGCACATCCCTTTTAGAGGCGGATGGGAACCAGGAAGTGTTTGACTTTACTCCCTCCCCTTTGAGTATAAAAGGAGCCTGAATTCTAACTCAGGGAAGATGGTTCTTTGGGACATGAGTCCACCATCTTCTTGGTCTGCTGGCTTTCCAAATAAAGTCATTATTCCTTGCCCCAAACAGCCTCACCTCTTGATTTATCAGCCTGTCATGCAGCAAGCAGTATGAGGCTGGACACTTCTAGGAAGCTAAGCCATGAGTCTTGTAACAATTGGCTCCAGATTAATAACTGACAGCTTTTCTAATTTTTGTTCCCACTTCGAACTTAGGACCAACAAGAGAAGGTCACATCAGCACCCTTCCCAATGGTATAGGATGTCCCACTTCTCCTTAGCTTTCCTCCAGCTTCTCCAGCCCACAGCCTCCATCAGGACATAACTGAGCATTTCCTTTCTCCCCTGAGAAACTTTCCCACTCCTCTGCCTGACTCCAAGTCTCTGCCAAGTGCAAATTACGATGACCGACTCCCTCGCTAGAGCAAGCTCTGAGCCTGTGCTCCACGCACTTGGTTGGTCTTCCTTTCGTCCAATGCCTTTGCCATTCTTCTTTCTGCATCAGGCAAACCTTCTCTGCTGAGGGCTATTCTGCCTTTCACATCCCTTTCCACAGCATAGTATCTACCTGCTGATAAGGAGAGGTCATGTCACGATGGTGGCACTGAGCGGCGCAGGACTGGAAGATGAGATGAACAAAGGCCTAAGTGGTTCCAGGGCCTCCAGGGGGTAGAAACAATAGGACCCATGGTGACGTGTGGGGACGCATCACAGAAACCACTAAAAACTCTATCCTTCAAATCTGCACACATTAAAAAGACACTTGCGTGTGCAGCCCAGGCTTTTGGGGTTAGACTTCATAGGCTATTTCTCACTTAACAAATGGAATTGCATCTGGAATAAGCCAACATTTATTTTCTCCTAGGTCTCCCTGGTGGTTCAGCGGTAAATAATCTACTTGCCAGTGTAGGAGATGTGGGTTCAATCCCTGGGTCATGAAGATCCCCTAGAGAAGGAAATAGCAACCCATTCCAGTATTCTTGCCTGGAAAATTCCATGGACAGATGAGCCTAGTGGGCTACCGTCCATGGGGTCACAAAGACTTGGTCGTGGCTGAGCACACCACCACCACAACACCCTGTAGGGACGGCAACCTGGCACAAAAGCACATCTAGGAGTAAGAGAGAGTTTTTTAGGTATAGAGGACTGTATGAAGGGGCTTCCTGGGTGGCGCTAGTGGTAAAGAATCTGCCTGCCAATGTAGGAAAGGCAAGAGATGTGGGTTCGATTCCTGGGTCGGGAAGATCCCTCTGGAGTAGACTACATGAAGTCCATTCTGAAAGAAAAATAGAGAGAAGGTCAGAAAGGGTTAACGTCTAAAGGGGAAAATCAGGACAGCTCAGAGAGAACATGAAATAGTATGAGAAGGTGTGAGAGGCCGAGTGGTTTAAAATAAATCGCTCGGGGCTGAAAGTCAGGTGACCGGGGTGATGGGAAACAAGGAGCCGATTTATGGGCTCCTTGGAATTCCCTGCTGCTCCATAATTCACGCTCTGCTACCAGCCTGACACTTGCCTGATGAGACAATAATTCTGGGACTCTGTTTTTTTCATATGAAAAGGTCTCCGTTTTTAGGAACATATCCTAGAGCCAATGGGACCACCGGCTCTAACATCCATGAGGACAGGTTGAAGCAGAGGTTTTGGACCTGCTGTCCCCTGAGCCACACGGAGGTTTTCTGGAGGGTCTGGAGCAGCTTTGGGAACCTAGCTGTGTGTAGCGATCTGTCTCGTGTGTGTGTGTGTGTGTGTGTGTGTGTGTGTGTGTGTATGTGTGTGTGTGCACGCGCTCAGCCACATCAGACTCTTTGCAGCCCCATGGACTGTAGCCCGCCAGTCTCCTCTGCCTGTGTAATTCTTCAGGCAAGAACACTGGAGTGAAGCCATGCCCTTCTCCAGGGGATCTTCCCGAGCCAGGGACTGAACCCGAGTCTCTTGCATCTCTTGCATTAGGTGGATTCTTTACGGCTAGCACCACCTGAAAAGCCCCATTGTCAATCCAAATAATGCCACATTTGTTAGTTTTGCACATAGGGCTTCTTCCTACATTTTTATTGAAAACATTTCCTTTTAGCTAAACATTTTGAAAGCATTCTGGAGAGGTAAGTTACCTAGGCAGCGAGTGTGTGTGTGTGTATTAGTTGCTCTGCTGCTGCTGCTGCTAAGTCGCTTCAGTCGTGTCCGACTCTGTGCGACCCCACAGATGGCAGCCCACCAGGCTCCCCCATCCCTGAGATTCTCCAGGCAAGAACACTGGAGTGGGTTGCCATTTCCTTCTCCAATGCATGAAAGTGAAAAGTGAAAGTGAAGTTGCTCAGTCGTGTCTGACCCTCAGCGACTCCATGGACTTCAGCCTTTCAGGCTCCTTTGTCCATGGGATTTTCCAGGCAAGAGTACTGGAGTGGGGTGCCATTGCCTTCTCCGATTAGTTGCTCAGTCATGTCTGATTCTTTGTGACCCCATAAGCTGTAGCCCACCAGACTCCTCTGTCCATGGGATTTCCCAGGCAAAAATACTAGAGAGGGTAGTGGTTTGCTTCTCCAGGGGATCTTCCCAACCCAAGGATTGAACTGGGGTCTCCCATATTGCAGGCAGATTCTTTACTGTCAGAGCCACCAGGGAAGCCCCATGTAATGACTATAAGTTTTCTCTTTTCCAGAACAATCCTGCTTTCCTATCTTCCCCTCCATCCTCCTCCTCCCTCCATGTGTCAAGTACACGTTTTAGGAAATGTGTAACAATTGTTAATGATGGGCTTCCCTTGTGGCTCAGACAGTAAAGAATCTGCCTGCAGTGCAGGATACCCAGGTTCGATCCCTGGGTTGGGAAGATCCTCTGGAGAAGGGAATGGCAACCCACTCCAGTATTCTGGCCTTGAGAATCTCCATGGGTAGTGGAGCCTGGTGGGCTACAGTCCATGGGATTGCAAAGAGTAGGACATGACTGAGCGACTAGCGCTTTCAACATTTTCAGGAACAATGATACCTCTCTCTCACCTGACTCAAGGTGCTTGAAACCTCCATCTCTCAGGTTGCGTTCAAGTTACAGGCTAGTTACAGACAGTGGGAACATTAATCTGGATTTAATTTAACAGCTTTCACAGCATCTCTGGAGAGAAGGCTTAATTAATACTGATCTTAAGAGATGAAAAGCTGGAAATGCAAACTATTTAAACATTGCCTCGCAGGACACCAGATAGGTCATTAGACAAGGCTGGAACCCAAGCATATGACATTCAAGCCTGGCTTCCTCAGAGACTTTTTTCACAGCTGCCTTTTGAATTTTAGCCTGCTGCTTCTCATGGAGAAGACGGTAGCCACAAATTGCTAATTGTCAACACAACTTACACTTGACTACTTTATAATGATAGGATTTCAGTGTTGAAATTCCTGCCCCAGAAGCAAATGAAATCAAAAGACAGACAGGGTCTGTGCTTCTTGCTTGGATCTCTGCATTCATCCTGTCCCCGCAGGCACGTGTGCTGACCTGTAGCTGTAATGATCAGGGCCGAGATCCCCGGGCAGCTTGTAGCCTTGTGATGGTCATTATTCATAGGGTGGGGGCCATGGGCTGGAGGGGTCTCTCTTTGGCTGTGTTGTTCAGTTGCCAAGTCGTGTCCGACTCTTTGTGACTCCATGGACTGCAGCACACCAGGCGTCCCTGTCCTTCACTATCTCCCAGAGTTTGCTCAAATGCATGTCCATTGAGTCGGTGATTCTCTCCAACCATCTCATCCTCTGCTGCCCCTTTCTCCTCTTGCCCTCAATCTTTCCCATCATCAGGGTCTTTTCTAAATGAGTCAGTTCTTTGCCTCAGGTGGCCAAAGTATTGGAGCTTCAACTTCAGCATCAGTCTATCCAATGAATATTCAGAGTTGATTTTGCTACCTATCTATCTTTCTAGGGCCAAACAATCTATTTCCAGTAGTGCTTTGGAGACGAATCTGGTTGAAAATTGTATGGATGGTTTGTGAGAGCCAATTGTAATTCCATGCTTTAAGAAGCAATAAACTTTAGAATTTTCAGGAGAAAATTAATCCACCTTTTTATTAAGTTAAGGAAAATATATCTGACTATGCCTGCCCCCCAACCCCCGCCTCAACTGGGAGTAGATACCAACATACGCTATTTAAAAATTTTCCAACATCTTGTTGCATGACAGGGATTCATCCTGCTGGCTGTTCATACACCTCAACGAAAGCCAGAAATCCCTTCTTTTCCTTTCATTGTCTCTGCTCTAGTGCAGCTACATTGCTGAACACATAGCTACTGAAACAACTGCATTTACCCTGGGTTTGGTTGTCTTTCCTCTCCTTTTGGACAATTAGATTTAATACAAGTCATTGAGAATGGCATTCAAAGATGACTATGAGGGACCTGATCTTAATTCTTGAGTATATTCAGGAGACCGAGGTTTGATTCCTGGGTCAGGAAGATCCCCTGGAGAAGGGAAAGGCTGCGTACTCCATTATGCTTGCCTGGAGAATTCCATGGATAGAAGAGCCTGGAGGGCTACAATCCAAGGGGTCACAAAGAGTCAGACATGACAGAGCGACTAACACACACATTAAAGGTGTTAGAATTAGACAGCTTTGAGCCACTTTTGCCTTCTTCACCAGTCCATCCTGGAATGGTGCCCAGTATGGCCTCCAGTCTCACATATGGGAGCCCACTAGCTTCATTTCTTCTCCAGTCATAAAGGTGGCTGGAGACATTTCTACCCAACTCTGCCCCCACTCAGAGGAAGTAACCTCTCGGTAACTGTAGTGGATTGAATGGTGGCCTCTAAAGAGCTAATGTCCATGTCCTAACTCTTAGAGTCTGGTGAATGTGACCTTCTTTGGAAAAAGGGTCTTTGCAGATGTAACCCATTGGAAGACTTTATTAAGAATCTCAAGTTAATTTATCTGGGTATCTGGGTGTGTCCTAAGTCCAGTGACAAATATTCTTGTCAGGGACACACAGAAGGTGGTGAAGTGAAGATTTAGGCAGGGATTTCATCTTCAAGTCAAGAAACACCAAGGAATGCCAGCAGCCACCACATAGTTGAAGAAGCAGAAGTAGGGTTTTCCCCACAGAGAATGGCTTTACTAACACCTTGATGTTGGGCTTCTGGCCTCAAGAACTGGAGGGAATACATTTCTGTTTGTAGTCATGTGTTAATGGCACCCTAGAAAGTGACATAGTAAGCCATTCAAGAAGGTGACTTCATGGATGATCTTGATGGCAGTGACCCTATTCTGCATGATACTGTAACGGTGGATACCTGTACTTATACATTCATCAAAAACCATAGATTGTGCAATGTTGACGTGAACCCTGATGGAAACTGTAGCCTTTGGGTGATAATGATGTGTCCATGTACACTCACTGGTTGTAACAAATATCTCCCTCTGGTGGCGAATGTTGAGAATGAGGGAGTCTTTGGCGGGGAGATGGGGAGTAGAGTGCAGGGGGTGAAACGTTCCCTGTACTTTCTGTTCAATTTTGCTGTGAGTCCAAAACTGCTCTAGAAAAGAAAATCTATCAAAAACTGGCCAACGTGCCTCATTTCCCTTCTCTGGAAAACGTGACTCTTCTCACTGATAGGTACAGTCCGACCTTGTGCCTCTCTTTATTGAGATAAGCAGCCCAGGAAAGGCCACCACAGCCATCACAGTCTGGTTTTGGAAACACACAGCCTTTGCTTTTTCTAGCTCTGTATCTGGGTCGTCAGGTGTTGTTGGAGAATTTTGGGGCAACTTGGCTGATACATTTCCTTCAAATTCATGGTCTCAAAATTCAGTGAGTTCTCAACACTACTTTTCCCCCTGGGATATTTGCTTTCCCTTCTCTGGGATAACTACTTCATGTTTCACTTTTTCTCCTTAAATCTCCAAATCCCTCTTCCTACCTGTGCCTCCCACGGGCAGGTCATCAACCAGGTGTTAGTTTGCCATGAAAATGGAAGGAATTGGATGGAAACATGTTAATTTAGCATCATCTAATCTAGAATTGATGCATTTGAATGGTGGTGTTGGAGAAGACTCTTGAGAGTCCCTTGGACTGCAAGGAGATCCAACCAGTCCATCCTAAAGGAGATGGGTCCTGAATATTCTTGGAAGGACTGATACTGAAGCTGAAATGCCAATGCTTTGGCCACCTGATGTGAAGAACTGACTCTTTTGAAAAGACCCCGATACTGGGAAAGATTGAAGGCAGGAGGAGAAGGGGATGACAGAGGATGAGATGGCTGGATGGCATCACCAACTCAAAGGAGATGAGTTTGAGTAAACTCTGGGAGTTGGTGATGGACAGGCAGATCTGGTGTAGCAGTCCACAGGGTCGCAAAGAGTCGGACACGACTGAGTGACTGAACTGAACTGAATCTAGACAACTACCTGCACTGAAAGAACATCTCCTTTCTCCCTCCAAGGCCAGTCCTGTGCTCTCTGGAGGACACAACCCTACCATCTTAAGGATTTAAGTCCTTCTTCTTCTTCCCCCATCAGCATCACCTTCTCTCTGCTGGACCATTTTTTCAGGGCATGCAAACACAACAGTGGATTTTCTAATCCTTTTAAATCTTCCTTGACCTCTTCCTGCTCCAGTTAGCGCCCTATGGTTCTGCTCCATTTCACAGCAAAAAAATCTCAATTCTCCTAAGAATTATCAACTTGTACTTTCTCCATTTGTTTTGAAGAACTATCTTTCAGTTCTCCATATGTTTACATTCTCAGATCCTTCTAATCTGGTTTTTACCCACTTTTGTTTTGAGCTACCTTTTCAGGATCACCTCTGGCCTCCAGGCTCCATTTCATTCAGCTCATTGTTGCTACTGGGACAGAACATGCCCCTTCTTCCAGAACACACCCCGCCCTCTAGAACATCACACTCTCGGTTTTCTTCCCAGTGTTCCTTTCTTCCTTTTTTCCATTGTGCATTCTACCTTTCCTCCCTAACTGTTAAATATTTTGAGAGTTCTACAGCTCACTGTTTGAATGCCCACTGCCCGCCCACCCCCCCTTCTGCTCTTGAGATAAATGATTTGTCCTCATGCCACCCAGGTGGAAATCCCAAGCCCAAGGTTCTCACATCCAACCACTCACTTGATACACCCGTCTGTGGGTTCACAAGTATCATCATGCTCCCCTTCCACCTTCCCCCCCCTTTCCCACAATCAGAGCACAACACGCCTACCCAGCCAGCCACCCACCTGGGTCAGAGCCTTTGGCATCATCCTCAACTCCTCCTACTTTCTCTTCCCCCACCCCCATCCTATGCCACCTATCAAGAAATTCTGCCACTTCTGGCCCTGAGGTGTGGTTCCAATCCATTGACTTGTCACTTCCTCCACATCACTCCCCATTCCAAACTTCCTGATACAGTACCTGGTTCACAGCCACTGCTTTGTAACTCTTGACGTCATTTCCATTCTATGGGGTCAAGACCTCACCATAGCTTACAAGGCCACGCTGTTTGCCCTGCCCACTGCTCTGATTGTTCTTCTCTGCCTAACATACCTTCAGTGCCAGTCTTGCTGGGAATTAGGGACATTGCATATCCCCTTTTTTAATCTTTCCTAGGATTTATCAACCTCAGCACCACTGACTATTGGGGCTGGATAATTCTGTGTTGTAGGGGCATCATATACATTATGGAATGTTTGGCAGTGTCCTTGATTTCTACCAAGTAGATATCAGTAATGTCCACCCTCGGCCAGAATCCTGGAGTGGGTAGTTGTTCCCTTCTCCAGGGGATCTTCTCAGCCCAGGGACTGAACCCAGGTCTCCCGCATTGCAGGCGGATTCTTTATCAACTGAGCCACAAGGGAAGCCCAAGAATACTGGAGTGGGTAGCCTATCCCTTCTCCAGTGGATCTTCCCCGGGTCTCCTGCATTGCAGGCAGATTCTTTACCAACTGAGCTATGAGGGAAGTCTTACCACCCTTGCTAAGCTGTGACAACTAAAAATGTCTCCAGACATGGTTGAATGTCTCCTGGGTGGCAAATTCACTCCTGACGGAGAGCACTGCTCTATCTGAAATCCTCCCCACCAGCCATCATCTTACACAAGAGTGACATTGTGTGTGTGTGCTTAGCTCAGTTGTGTCCGACTCTTGCAACCCCATAGACTGTAGCCTGCCAGGCTCCTCTGTCCAGGGGATTTTCCTGGCAAGAATACTGGAGTGGGTTGCCATTTTCTTCTCCAGGGGATTTTCCTGACCCAGGGATGGAACCCAGATCGCCTGCTTTGCAGGCAGACTCTTTACCAACTGAGCCACCAGGGAAGCCTGGGCAACATTAGAAAGACTTAACAACTGGTATTGTGTAGGCTGTGACCAATCAGAAAATGTTCTGGCCCCTTGCAGTGGGGTGTATGGGATACTAATCATATCCGTCTTCGGTTGTGCCCACTTCTAAATTTCTTCCCTTGTCAAGCCCACCAGGGCAGTGGGTCAGGGTAGCCTAACTCCTGTAGCAAATAATGTCTACACCTCAGTGATTTTTCACAGTAAAGGATTACTTTTTTCTTTTTCAAATGGCACTTCCATGTGAGTGATAGGGGTCAAGTCTTCCAGATACTCATTTTGTGTCTCCTCCTTTCCCTACTGAGACTTACCTGTAGGATCCTCTGCCTCTGGTTGACAGACAGAGGAGGGAGAGAGACTGAGGCTTTCATATGGAAGGTTTTCAGTGGACCAAGGTTGGGAACGCCCAGTGTCACTCTTGCCTGCATTCTACTGGTTAGTGCTCAGTCACATGGCCACGGAGCTGCAAGGCAGGCTGGGAAATGGAGCCTCATTGTGCCTAGCAGAGGCAGGAAAGGGTGTGGTGGGCATCTGGTCAGCCTCTTTGCAGGCAGGCATTGCATCCTTGGGCCCAGAACCTGCAAAAGTGTTGCACATGAGGTCTATAATGAATAAATACTGTTGAATGAATGAATGAATAAATGTACTTCAACCTATCTAAATCTTTCCTGAGTATGAAAATTGGAAAAGATTAACTTTTTTCCCTTGAGTGTCAGTGGCACTTATAAACATTATGTACTGAAAAGTTCACAGAAGGATAACTTGTAATAGAAGAGCACTTGTCTTGGCTCTGCCAATGAGACCCACCTAAGCCTTGATAGGTCCCTCTCCAGGGCATCAGTTTCCTACTCCACCGGGGTGGCTCCTGAAGGGCAGAGGTACTGGGGGAGTTTTGTTTCACATGTGACCTGCAGCACAGGACTGTTAACAGAACAGACCTGAGATAAGCGCTTATACATTGATTATCTGACCAGCCAGTCCCCTCTGACTGACACATTTCTCCAAGGTCTGGTCAGCTTGGAGGGAGGTGCATTAAAAAGGACTCTTAGTCAGGAGGTTAGGAATGACTTTGTGGTTAAAACACAGGTTTTCTCCCCCGCCCCCAACACCCTTCAAGGACTGGAAACAGCATAATCGAGGTGTGGAGTTACCATTTCAGACTTTCTTCAGTCTTTAATGAAAATTGTTCAACCGATGTTATGGTTTATTTCAGAATTATAGGAAGCTTCTTGACAAGCCTTTTGTTATAAGCCGGAGGTGGTTCATGTAGAGGGTTGCCAAATTGAGGGGAAAAAAAAAAATACAGGATGTATATTGCATGGGATATACTTACAGCAAGAAAATGATTTGTTGTTCATCTGAAATTCTAATCTAACTGGATGTGCTGTATTTCATCTGGTAACCTAATTCATGTAGACCCACAGCCTTGAGCATGGACTCTGCTGAGACTATCTGTCTCCAATTTATAATTCATCTGAATAGTGTCAGAACTGACTGGGAACCTCCCAGATCAGAGTATGTGTCTTCTCCTTTCTTAACAGGTATAAGTTTTTTACTTGATGATTGACTTGAACATTCATTCATTAGCTCCTATTTCCATTTTCTGGACAGGTCAGCTTGTCTTCTGTGTGTTCTGGCTAGTGGGTCAATTACTTTCCAGCATTGAGTAGATGGGACTGTCTTGCCTCCCATTCATCTTGCTTTCCACCTGACCAAAATTACTCACCCAAAACTTTAATGACTGTATTTGCTTCTCCTTTATTAAAATTAGGGTTGACCTTAACATCTGTGAGCCATGTTCAGATTTAATTAAGATACACTTGGTTTGGTCCACAACCACTTCTAAATTTTAATTAAACTGGACATATATTAAACTTAATTATTTGACAAGAAGTAATGCATTTGATAAGAAATGTAATTATCTGTGTTTGAAATGTTATGGTTTTATATTTTGAAATCCTGATTTTCAAAAGGAAGTCATTTTAGGTCAGTTTTAGCCTTGAATAAGCATGGATAAATGGGGCTGTTTCTGGCACTGATTTTAATTCATGTTAGTCTCTTCTCATTATTAGAACATATTCATTCATTCATGCATTCAACACTGAGAGTTTATTGGTATCAGGAGCTATGCAAGTCATCATATTGGAAACTCAAATTTGCAGATTCGTAATTGTCTGTCTTTGACCTTGTTTTTTGTCTTTATCAACTTCATGGAATTGAGTTAGTTACCCACTTGGGTATGAGTTGATTATTTTTTATTACTCATTTACATGTTCAATTGTGTTATTATCTTAAAAAGTTTAGGTAAATAATGTCTAAATTCTAAACTATCTTGTGATTGTTGTTCAGTCACTAAGTCATGGCCAACTCTTTGCGACCCCATGGACTGGCTCTTTGTGACCAGTTTCCTCTGTCTGTGGAATTGTCCAGGCAAGAATACTGGAGGGGGTTGCCATTTCCTTCTCCAGGAGATATTCTTGGACCAGGGTTGAACCCATGTTTCCTGCATTGGCAGGCTGATTCTTTACCACTGAGTCACCAGAGCCACTAAAGTGTCTTACTCAAGGAGAAAAGATACCATTTTTCATCTTTTTTTAAAAGTGAAGACCAAGTCTGTTTATGCAGATGAAATAAATATTATGTAAGGAAGGTAAGTGTTATGGACTGAACTGTGTCCCTGCCCTGCCCCCCACTTAATTAATATGTCAGCATCCTAACCTCTAGTGTAACTGCACTTGAAGATAAGCCTTTTAGGAGCTAAAGCTATGTGTGGTCAAAGGGTGGTGTCTTACTCTGATAGGATTGGTGGTTTTATGAGAAGAGGAAGAGACAGCAGAGATCTCTTTCTTTCTCCATGTTCACGAACCAAGGAGAGACCAGATGAACACACAGTGAGAAGGTGGCTACCTCCAAGCCAGGAAGAGAGTTCCCACCAGAACCTGACCACACAGACCTCCAACCTCTAGAATGGTGAGAAATACAACTTTGTTGTTTAAGCCACCTAGAGTCTGTGGTATTTTCTTATGGCAGCCTGTGATACTTATTCAGTGAGCCCAAGTCTGAGATTTTTTTAAAAAATGTATTTATTGATGGAAAATTTAACTGATGGATAATTGCTTTACAGTATCGTGTTGATTTCTGCCAAACCTCAGCACGAATCATCCATAGATATACATATGTCCCCTCTCTCCTGAACCTCCCTCTCCATCCCACCCATCTAGGTTGTTACAGAGCCTCAGTTTGAGTTCCCTGAGTCATACAGCAAATTCTCATTGGCTATCTATTATATGTATGGTAATGAGTGTTTGCATGTTACTCTCTCCATATATCCCACCCTCTCCTTCCTCCCCCCACCCCTCCCACTGTGTTCTTAAGTCTGTTCTTTCTGTCTATGTCTCCACTGCTGCCTGCAAATAATTTCATCAGTACCTGGGTCTGAGATTTTGATGCACACAGGATTTTCTGTGGCCGGTTGGCACTCTGGCCCGGGAGGTGGGCAGTTCCATTCCAGAGCAGTGTTGCCCTTTGCTGTAACAGACTCCGTGACGTCAGGCACTCCCTGCCCCTGGAAATGGCATGGATTCCATCACCAAGGCTCCTGGGATAGCCTTTGATGAGGAAGCAAAGCTAATCAGCTTGTCCTCAGTTTGACTCATGATGCTGGCCTACTAGCATCGCTTCTGGACTGATTGAACTCCACAACTTAGACGTTTGTGATTCAAACCTGAAGTCTTCCACAGAAAGATAAATGCAGAATTCTGTGTGTCATGTGGACGGCTTGCTTGCATTCCACCAGGGGGAATTTTTCCATTAGAAGAGGTAATAATCCTTCCCCTTTTTTGTGTCCCATTGAGACTCACATGTCAACAGATTTCAGAAGGTTCAAAAAAAAAAAAAAAAGCCTCAAATTTAGCTTAATGTTTGATGTGACTTTTACACTCCTAGCCGTGTCCAGCACTAAAAGCATGGCTTCCGTCTTTCCCTCTGGGTCTCACCTTCTGTACCTCTTTGATGCACTGAAAATGCTCTCTGTGGATCAATGGAGATTACCAACCCTCCAGACATAGAGCTGTGACGGAAAATCAATATGTGGTATGGACAGTTGAGGAGAACCTTAAATAATGTCTTAGAAGAATCCGCATTCTGAAGGCGCCCGCTTCCATTGCCCGCAGAGACGCCTAGCAGGGGTCATACCTGCTAATATGTGTGTTCTTCATTGGCGTGCAGAGGTTTTGCTAAACCAGCAGAAGAAAGCTGCAGTCAATATCACAATTAAATCTTGGATTCACAGATGATTCTGATACCTTTCCCCGCTCCTGTCCCTATGGTGAGGATATTTAAAAAATACCCGAACTTGGCACTTTAAGTCATGCTGTGATGTGACATGTGCATCTTATATATATATATTTATTCTTCTAAAAGCAACATTTAGCAGCTTCTACTTGCTGGCATCATCTGGTGCCAAGAAAAGTGAGAGGGTGCAACTGGAGAGAAGCAGAGGCTGCTTTCTTCTTTTCCTTTTTTGTTTTATGGGTTTTTTTTTTTTTAGATTTTATAGAAAACCCACATTTTATTTTATTTTTTAAACTTTTAATTTTTTTATTATTTACAATTTTTTAAACTTTTTATTTTATATTTGAGTATAGCCTACTAATGGGCTTCCCTTGTGGCTCTGTTGGTAAAGAATCCTCCTGCAATGTGGGAGACCTGGGTTTGATCTCTGGGTTGGGAAGATTTCCCTGGAAAAGGGGAAAGGCTACCCACTCCAGTATTCTGGCCTCGAAAATTCCATGGACTGTCTAGTCTATGGGGTCACAAAGAGTCAGACACGACTGAGCGAATTTCATAGCCTATTAACAATATTATGATAGTTTCAGATGAAGAGTGAACGGACTCAGCTATACATATCCATGTATCCATTGTCCCCCAGGCTCCCCTCCCATCCAGGCTGCCACATAACATTGAGCAGAGTTCCCTGGGCTATCCAGAAGGTTTGTATTGGTTATCCATCTTAAATACAGCAGTGTGTACATGGCCATCCCAAACTCTCTGATTATCCCTCCCCCTATCAGAGGCTGCTTTCTTCTAGAGTCAGAAGAGAAGGAGGTAGGAGCCCTTATTTATTAGCTTCTTGTTCTGGCATCAAGTATTATAAAGCTGCCGTATGTAAAAGGACCCAGGGAGGGGGCCCCATGACAAATGCCTGCATTTCCCAAGACACTCTAAGATCGTGGCCTCCATGTGCTGACTTTCGCCAGATACCACCAGGCCGTGGACTTCTCCTGATGGAGTACCCCTTGGGTAAACACTCTGAGGCTTTTCTAGAATACAATTTTTGCTAAGAAAGCACTTTAGGCCCCTGGAATTAAGGTAGGCGGGTCTGGGAGGACATACTTTCCAGAATAGTTTTTGTTGCTTGTGTCTGTTAGAACAATCACAGTAACAGATGCAAGAAGGATGAGAAACTCAAAAGGTACCGGAGCATCGTAACTGAAGTGCTGGGGCCCCATAACTGTGAGAACTCCTGTGGGCTTGCACTGCCTTGTTTGCAGCCATTGATGGTGTTGTAAGGCTGCCTATGGTTTGCAGCAATGCACCACCACCGTTCAGTCCATGAGCGCTCTGTAGTGAGAAGGTGTGAGGTGCTCCTGGAGGTGGCGTGCCTGTTCAGAATGTGAGAGGGTGTGGAAGACTGCAGGGCAGAAGAGGAGGCACAGGTGTTTGCACAAGTAGCAGGAAAGCTGTGGGTCAGGATCGGGGGGGAAGGGACCCTGGGAAAGGCATTTCTTTGTTAACATTAGTTGAAAAGAGACAGGAGCGGAGATATTTTTTCCAATTGAGAAATTGACATCAGCAACAAACACTTCTGGCTCATGATGATTTAGAGAAAGAAGGACCACAGGTCACAAAGGACATTGAAGACGGACCCTCTGATATTTCTTTCTAGGCCATCATGGACCACTGTCGGCTCTAGAGCTGCTCTGAGCAATGTGGCAGCTGTGGGTGACACGTGTCCACTGAGTCCCTGAAATGTAGCTGTGAATTGTATCAAGTACACGTTAAACTTCAAAGACCTGATAAGAAAAAAGACAAATATTCCCAAAGTTTTTTAAAAATATTGATTACATGTTGTAATGATTATTTAGGATATATTGGGTTAACAAAGTACATTATTAAAATTAACTTCACTATAAATTTCTAGTTACAAAATACATAACTCATGAGATATAATGTACAGCAGGGTGATTACAGTTAATACTCTAATAAATATTTGAAAGTTGCTAAGAGAGCAGATCTTAGAAGTTCCGGTCACAAGAAAACAAATTTGTTGCTATGTGTGGTGATGGATATTAACTAGATATATTGTACTGATCATTTCATAATATACACAAATATCAGATCATTATGTTGTACACCCGGACCTAATACAATGTTTTATGTCAACTATACCTCAATAAAATAGTGAGATGGTAATGTGAGTAAAAATTAATCTCACCAATTTCCCTTTGCTTTTTAAATCAGTACTAGAAAGCTGAAGATTAAACATGTGCTTCCCATTATCTTTCTACTGGACAGTGCTGTTCCAGAATTATATAAACAGATTAAGTTGAATCTCTCTTGTGCATGATCACACTTTAAAGCATTTTAAGTTCCCCAATTTAAAAATGAACATCCCTAATTCTGGCAATTACGCTTTAAAAGCTCTAGCTCCAGAGGGCTTACTAACACCAGTGAATGTCACCCCAGTGATCAAACTTCCATTTGTCAATGTCACCCTTGAATTATGGTGCCTGGGACTGAATGCTGTGATGTCTGAAAGTAGTTGAGAAAAGACTTGCGAGAGGAAGTAGTCTGTGGTTCTGGAATCTACATGATATAGCCTGAGATTGCTACCCTTCTGACACTAACAGTACACAACCTTTCAGGGAAACTTCACTGTGAGGTGGGCTGAGGTCTGACTTGGATCTGACCCTCTGGCAATAGCAACACCCTCAGGAAGATGAAAGCAAGAATGACCACCCCCTTGGCCCTCTGTGTGTTGCAGGCATAGGTTCTTCCTCATTCTTACAGCAATCTGACTTGTAGACTTGGTTGGACTCTCTCCCACCTGCTTCCTTTGGGAGAGAGGATTAATGTTAATAATTGCCCTGGTTATATTAACAAGAGGAGCTGTATTTTAAACAGCTGAGCTTTGAGAATTTGGAATTGGAATTCAAGTGCTTCCAAAGCCATGCAGGGCAAGTTCCATCCTCTCTATTTTCTGGGCTTTGTGTCTCTCAGCCATCCACGTAAGCTGGCTCTCCACTCCTGACTCAGCAGTGAAATTATAAGACGCTTGCTGCTTGGAAGAAAAGTTACGCCCAATCTAGACAGCTTATTAAAAAGCAGAGACATTACTTTGCCAACAAAGGTCCATCTAGTCAAAGCTACGGTTTTTCCAGTGGTCATGTATGGAAGTGAGAGTTGGACTATAAAGAAAGCTGAGTGCTAAAGAATTGATGCTTTTGAACTGTGGCGTTGGAGAAGACTCATGAGAGCCCCTTGGACAGCAAGGAGATCCAACCAGTCCATCCTAAAGGAAATCAGTTCTCAATATTCATTGGAAGGACTGATGCTGAAGCTGAAACTCCAATACTTTGGCCACCTGATGTGAAGACCTGACTCATTTGAAAAGACCTTGATGCTGGGGAGGATTGAGGCAGGAGGAGAAGGGGATGACAGAGGATGAGATGGTTGGATGGCATCACCGACTTGATGGACATGAGTTTGAGCAAACACCAGGAGTTGGTGATGGACAGGGAGGCCTGGCGTGCTGCAGTCCATGGGGTCACATAGAGTCAGACACGACTGAGAGACTGAACTGAAGCCATACATGGTCTATAGGTGATATCAATAAGGTGGATAGAAAATTCAAGCCCTGAAAATGTTCCAGAGGGTCAGGTTTGTTGACTTGACGTGGCTGGGTGGAGGAGTTGACAGTAAGACTGGACTGCTGGTTCTTTATTGCATTAAAGTCTCACCTTTGTGCATGTCCCGTCACACCCTCTGCCTGACTAAGAGCTAGGAGGAGAGGGGCTGGGGAGGGGTGGGACAAAGAAAGAAGAGAAATGTGCTTTTGAAAGAGGGAAACCAGTGCAGTCAGTTCAAGAACAAAGTTCTTTTCATTCTCCCTGGAAATCAACACTCACTGAATCGCTTGTTCAATCTTCAGAATTATTTATAAAACTGTGAGAAGTTTCATTTGGCCATTTGAAAGATGTCTGTGTGTGTGTGTGTGTGTTATCCTTTTAGGAAGATAAAGCTAAACTCTTTAAACTTTTATTTAGAGAAAACCCTCAAAATCTGGTGCAGATATATATTTGATCTAAACTCAAGGAGATAGCACTCGAACCTCTCACGGGTCATCATTCCGAATCCTGCAAACACTGTGCTGGCTTAGCTCTCCCAATGAGTGTCCAAAAGACATTTCTGTTTGTGCATCACCTTGGGCTTCTCCTGCTTCTCCTTGAGCATCGCCTTCTCTTCTGGGTACCCCGGCCATGTGGGTTATACATTTCCCCCGACAGGGCTTGTTCCATCCCTGCTAATGCTCATCACAGAGGCATTGTGGGAAACTCCGGGTGAAAGTGCTTTGTGAAGAATAAAGCCACATAAGTGGAGGATCATTATGACTGGATTAGCTTCTCCTGGACTAATTATTTCCCAGTTTTGCAGAATGAACTGTGTTTGCCATCTGCTGGCCCAATTATCCAAATGACTCAAATCCTCTTTAAACCTGGTCACACTGCTCCTCATTCTTTCCATCTCCCATTTTAGTGCTATTGGCAGATTTTAGAGCCTCTGTGTTCAGATCCTTGTCAGAGCCACTAGGTTTTATGGTGCATAACAGCCCTCCCTGAAGTAACCCAGTGACCATCTTGAAGTTGAAGGCAGTGACAGTCTCCCTTCACTTCTCATCTAGTTTTTGTCTGCTCTTATCATCTATTTTGCTCTGTGTCATCTCCCTCTTAAAAATTTACATGGTGTCTTTTTGAAAAATCAAAGAAAGTAGAATACCACTTGCTTGTTTCTTTATTAATACGATTGAAAGTGGATAGTTTTTGGCTCCTTTGTTATGCTGTTTAGAAATTAAATTCCAGAAGGTTAGTTGAAGATGGTCTCTTTCACATTTGAACTCCTGGTTTATGCAATTTTCCCCTGTTGTTTGTTTCACTTGTCTTTAAATTTGTTTCACTTGTCTTTAAAAAGCTATCCTCTTTCCAAATTAGCTCTCTAATGGAACTTTAGATGTGTGTTTTAAATTTCCATGATTTGTTTAATTTACTGGTTGGTATGTCTATTTATTGCTTAAATCAGTTTGAGTTAAGCTTGAAATTAGAAATGGAAGCATGGAATCATGATGTTATCAAAGGAACTCCAGCTGTTTATACAGGGCAAAGGCAGATACAAATGGCCCCCAAACGCACTGGCATTGGATTTTTCAGGCAATTCACTAATTCCCATAGCCAGGACTCTCCTTTTCTTCCAAATATTCCTTTCCTTACCCTGTCTTACTTGTTAATATCAAATCATTTATGAGTCTATGCTGCATGTCAGTTGGAGGTTAATAACTATGGAACACACACACACACACACACACACAAATATATACCACTTCCTATTCTGCTCCCACTGTCAAGTAGCAAAGAAAGCTTTAAATATCAGTTCAAGATATCAAAACACTTCATGATTAATTGGAGATTTATTTTTGCAAAAAGTAATTATAGCAGAAAATCTGAGAAGAGAGGGTCACTTTAAAAATTAAATTTTCAATTAATTAACTAATTTGCAATAGCTTTTGCTATTTTTTATGCTCACAGACGTAACGCATGCTCTTTAGGGAGTGCTAAGAGGCTTCAGTCATATCCTAATCTTTGCCACACCCTGAACTGTAGCCCCCCGCAGACTCCCCTGTCCATGGGATTTCCTAGGCAAGAAGACTGGAGTGGGTTGCCATGCCCCTCTCCAAGGGATCTTCCTGGCCCAGTGGTGGAACCTGAGTCTGTTAAGTCTCCTGCTTTGGCAGGTGGGTTCTTTACCACTAGGGCCACTTGGGAAGCCGCTCATTTTAAACAGTGGGAAAAGATTCTGAGAAGAATAAATGGAAAGTTATCTATAACCTCTATGTAGAAATTACTGCTATTGACTATTTAGCATATAGATTGTTGGACTATTGCTGAGCTTTTGTTCTACTGTAATTCATTAGCTATTATTTTTTCATAAGAAACTATCCTGAAACTTAACTTGAAATTCCAACCATTATTTAGCTCATGATTCTTCTTGGCAATTTGGGCTGGGTTCAGCGGGGTGTCCTGGCACAGGGAAGTCTCAGGAGACCTAACCTGGGCTTGCTCCTTTTTCTGCAGTCAGCTGATGGATCAGCCTTGACCAGCACAGACGGGACGTCTGGGGCTTCTTCGGTGGCTTCCACTGCCTCCAACAGCCTACCTGGGCTGGCTCACATGGTGGCCTCAGGTTTTAAGAGCAGCAGAAAGGTACGCTCCGATACACAAATACTTTTCAAGTCTTTGCTTCAATAATATTTCCTATTGTTTCTCTGGTAAAATCAAGCTAAACGGCTGAGCCTAGAGTCAGGGTGGAAAGGGACCCTCAAAGGGTGTGGATACAAGGAGGCGGAAACAAATGGGAGGGATGTCCCTGGTGGTGCAGTGGTTAAGACTCTGCACTCCCAATGCAGGCGGCCCAGGTTCGGTCCCTGGTAGGGAACTAGATCCTGCAAGCTGCAACTAAGACCCAGAGAAGCCTGGGGAAAAAAAGAACAAAAGAAAGGAACAATTCGGGGACATACTGTAATCAACTCACCACAACTAACCCTACATAGTTGTAATAATTTAACAAAATTATTATATGCATGTTGAATCAGCCAGTGTTCTCTAGAGAAACAGAACCAATAGAATATATATACCTATATATCTCTATTGTGCATGCTAAGTAGCCTCAGTTGTAACTGATTCTTTGCGACCCTGTGGTCTGTAGCCTGACAGACTGCTCTGTCCATGGGCTTCTCCAGGCAAGAAGACTGGAATAGGGTTGCCATGTCCTCCTCCAGGGGGTCTTCCTGACCCAAGGATCAATCCGTGTCTCTTACGTCTCCTGTACTGGCAGGCAGATTCCTTACCACTAGCTCCACCTGGGAAGCCCATATATCTCTATCTGTATAATTTTATTCTTAGAAGAGTTCATGACTCATTTCTGTAAGATATTTCTCTTTTTTAACTAGAATTAAACATAACCTGATTTGTGTCAGATACATGTCTGCTTCTCCAATGAGCTACAGCAAGAGCTTAATACATAAGCATAGGGTAGTCAGATTACTTTTAAAAATTGTCTTCTTCAAAGATTATTATATCTCTTACAGAGAACAGATCATTCGAACAAAATTAAAGCATGGTTCAGAGAAATAGGTTTCAACTGAATTTTATTTCAATCATTAAAAAAAGTCAGTATTGTCAGCTGACATTCTGGAACTTCTACAGTGTTCTGAGCTGAAGGCAGGAAGTTGGGGTCGGGGGAGAATCGTGGCAGGAAGAAAAGGATTTATTAGAATGATAAGGATGAGAGTCTTGTTTTCCAGGGCGAGTGGGATCACAGTAGCAACACAGGGAAAAGGCCAAGGGCAACAAAATCAGAGAGTGCTGGGGGTGTGTTCCTTAACTCAGGTTTGGCTGGTTGCCACTGGAAAGCCAATACTTGAGAGACAGGAGTTAGTAGGAAAGGAAAGCTTGCTTTATTTAGGAGGCCAGCAACCTGGAAGAAGGTAGACTCATTTCCAAAAGCCAACTCCTAACTGCTGATCAGGGGCCAAGAGCTTTTAAAGGGGGAGTTTCAGGGGTGTTTCATAGGCAGAGGGAGGGAGCTACGTGCAGAAACAGCACAGTCAGCTCTGACAGTATCTTGAAATTGGTCATCAGTGATCTGATCAGTGACATCCTGATTGTTTTAAGTACAGCAGACTTCAGCAATATGTGAACCGTGAACTTCCTGATGTTCAAGCTGGTTTTAGAAAAGGCAGAGGAACCAGAGATCAAATTGCCAACATTCGCTGGATCATAGAAAAAGCAAGAGAGTTCCAGAAAAACATCTATTTCTGCTTTATTGACTATGCCAAAGCCTTTGACTGTGTGGATCACAATAAACTGTGGAAAATTCTTCAAGAGATGGGAATACCAGACCACCTGACCTGCCTCTTGAGAAATTTGTATGCAGGTCAGGAAGCAACAGTTAGAACTGGACATGGAACAACAGACTGGTTCCAAATAGGAAAAGGAATTCGTCAAGGCTGTATATTGTCACCCTGCTTATTTAACTTATATGCAGAGTACATCATGAGAAACGCTGGACTGGAAGAAACACAAACTGGAATCAAGATTTCCGGGAGAAATATCAATAACCTCAGATATGCAGATGACACCATCCTTATGGCAGAAAGTGAAGAGGAACTAAAAAGCCTATTGATGAAAGTGAAAGTGGAGAGTGAAAAAGTTGGCTTAAAGCTCAACATTCAGAAAACGAAGATCATGGCATCCGGTTCCACCACTTCATGGGAAATAGATGGGGAAACAGTGGAAACAGTGTCAGACTTTATTTTTCTGGGCTCCAAAATCACTGCAGATGGTGACTGCAGCCATGAAATTAAAAGACACTTACTCCTTGGAAGGAAAGTTATGACCAACCTAGATAGCATATTCAAAAGCAGAGACATTACTTTGCCAACAAAGATTTGCCTAGTCAAGGCTATGGTTTTTCCAGTGGTCATGTATGGATGTGAGAGTTGGACTGTGAAGAAGGCTGAGCGCCGAAGAATTGATGCTTTTGAACTGTGGTGTTGGAGAAGACTCTTGAGAGTCCCTTGGACTGCAAGGAGATCCAACCAGTCCATCCTGAAGGAGATCAGCCCTGGGATTTCTTTGGAAGGAATGATGCTAAAGCTGAAACTCCAGTACTTTGGCCACCTCATGTGAAGAGTTGACTCATTGGAAAAGACTGTGATGCTGGGAGGGATTGGGGGCAGGAGGAGAAGGGGACGACAGAGGATGAGATGGCTGGATGGCATCACTGACTCGATGGACATGAGTCTGAGTGAACTCCGGGAGTTGGTGATGGACAGGGAGGCCTGGCGTGCTGCGATTCATGGGGTCACAAAGAGTCGGACACGACTGAGCGACTGATTTGATCTGAACCTTCAGTTTCAGGGTCAGTTTGTTTCCATTTCCTTGAGGCCAGTTCTTGGAATTGTGCAAGATGGAGTCGTTGATGTCATGGCTACAGTCTGGTCATCATGTAATTAACTCCTTCCACCTGGTGTGGATTTCAGTATGTATAAAACATCTCAGAGGACTTGACTCAGAGTATTATCCATAGCCCTTGAGGATGAACTAAATGACCTTCAACTTTGCTTAATGGCTGAACTATTAATATTTTGCCTTGTTTGATGGTTTCCATTTGCTTCTGCATTTTCTTACTTCTTTGATTAAAATTATCCTCTCACCAAAGTTTTTCTACAGACAAGAGGTAGGAGGAGGACATGGCGAAGGGGTCTGTCCCGGGAAGGCCCCATAGGGTCCTCCTCAGGTATAGATTGGGTCCTGGGACTGGCAGGTATGAGTTCTCATCTGACTCAGCTTCAGCCAGATACATAGCCTTCATTCCTACAGACACAGGTCCACCTGGGCCACTGCCTGGGACACTTTGATCTCAGGTGGAAAACTTGGATCCAATCAAATTTTATTTGGAAGCAACTTCTGGTGGCAAGCAATCTGTAGAGTACACACAAGCAGAAACATGATGTACATGTGAAACATACATAATGTTATAAGCCAATGTTACCTCAAAACGAAACAAAATAAAACAAAAACCAGATTTGGCACATGGGCCACAGTTTGCTAAAGTGTGAAAGTGTTAGTCACTCAGTTGTGGCTGACTCTTTGTGACCCCATGGAGTGTAGCCTGCCAGGCCTGGGTGTCCATGGGATTCTCCATGGAAGAGTACTGGAGTGGTTTGCCATTTCCTTCTCCAGGGGATCTTCCTGATCCAGGGATTGAACCCGGGTCTACTGCATGGCAGGCGGATTCTTTACCATCCGAGCCAACAGGAAAGCCCACCGCTTGCTACTCCCTGGAAAAAGCACAAACGCTTCAGTCTGCTGTGAAGGACTTTTCCTCTTTGAGTTCCTACCCATTATTCTACCCCACCAGCAGCTCATGCCGACTCCACATGCCTGATCCTGGTCCAGCTTTATGTCCTTTTCTGTTTTCTCTGCACGTCCGAGCTGCATCCTCCTTTCAGAATGAGCCATCCCAAACCTCTTTTAGCATAAAGGAATAAAACAAAGCTCACGCCATGCTGCTTCAACTGCTCAGGTGGGGAAAATACCAGTTTTCGTTCATGCTTTCAACTTCTGAAGTGCATACTTTTTCCTCTGGCTTATCCTCAGAGCTGGTGATCCTGGGACGGACAACTGCCAAGACGGGCTGAGGGGTGAGCAGGACATCCTCATCATGACAGGGTCTGTGTTCCCACTGCTGGAGCTGTGTGCATTCCTGACCTGATTCAAAACAATTGCTCCAAAGACACCATTCTACAGGAAGGAAAATCAATAAGTAATTTCTTTCCCCCATGTAGCTCCATAGATGACAAGGACAACCCACACATACCTGCAGCCATAAGGGCATGTACCTGGAGTGAAAGGCAACATCTTGCATGGCTCTAAATAAAAATAGAGACCAATGGGAAAAGCAAAGAAGGCTGGAACAGATAGATGCTGGTGGGCGCAGAACCATTTTTCATAGGCGCTTAAGTTTTGTTCACCCAGGCGCTTTTGCATCAGGGCTGGTTGTTGGTAGAGCTATAATTCTATTTACAGATACAGCATGGACTATTTTTCAGGATGAGGGGTGAGTGTCAAATTTCTCTTGAATCTGAATCTATCCCATGGTCTCCTTCTCATCTCTTCCTGTTTGGACAGTACTCTACCCGAAATTGCAAGTAACTGATGAAATGTGAGTGTGTTGGGAAGAGAATTTCTTCTGTACTTTTGAAATGGAGCTCACGGCCACGGTAATCTATCATTTCTTTTTTTTTTTTTTGCTTCTAGAGCATTGCCACTTAAATGAAGCTGATTCAGCTGAGTTTGAGGAAACAGTAGCAACATCAAGTTAAAGAAGCTTAGTGGTTTTGTGGCTGATACATGCTTATTTCTTCCGTGCTTTCTGAAATAAGTATTGTAGACAAAGCTCTTCATTATGTTCTTTCAGTGAGTGCAAAGCTACTTAGATTAAAATATTTTTCATACTTTGGCGAAGGGGTCATTCCAAATAAATGAACCTAAATGCTTCAAACATTTTGACACCTTATTTTTCTGGGCAAGCTAGCAAACTCATTTTCTTTCTGACTTGCCTTTCCCAGTAGGTGATGAAATGCAGATGTAACAATATTGCCAATTAGATCAAGATGATGAAGCAACAGAAAAGTTCTAGAAACAACCCTCGATCCATTAATAGGATTAATGGTCCCATTATGTCATCTAACAAGTTTTATTTTCCTCTGTGTGCTGAGAAGCATGAAATTATCATGTAAATAATGTCACGTCTGTGCAAACAATTTACAAGGTGCTCTCCAAATTCAAATTTAACCTTTCATTTCTCTCAGTTTGTTAACCGGTGTTATTTCTTGAAGTTTTCTTCCATATTACGTGAGAACTGAATATTGATTCCTTATTGAGCTCTCATCCCTATGTGACAGGAATCCATGTAATTTTAAGGGGAATGAAGACCCACTGATATGATTTGATACTAAGATTCTATGAGCAAAGATAGCCAGAAATAGGTTGGGATGAATTTCCTTAGCATTCCTAGCTGGCTTCATTAACTCCTTTAAAGGTTATTTAATTTTCTTTTTGCATTTACTGAGCTTGTTTTTATGTCTCAATGCTTGTGTGCTAAAGGTCCCTGTGGTGGCCTAGCTCCAGGATTATTCTCTGTGGAACTGCATTAGACAAGTCTGCATGCAAAGGCTGGCAATGGTGGAAAAGAAGTGATCATTACGGAATCATGACCATCCTGATCCCTAAAACAGCCTACATAGCATATATCTAAATCCTGCATATAGGATGCTGAAACTTAATGATGTTCCTTTCTAGAAAAATGCAGTTTCTGGCCTTGTGTGTTTTGATGTGGGTAACTTGCTATTGTCAAGGGCTTCCCTGGTGGATCAGCAGTAAAGAATCTGCCTGCCAATGCAGGAAACACGAGTTTAATCCCTAGGTCGGAAATATCCCCTAGAGACGGAAATGGCTACCCTCTCCAGTATTCTTGCCTAGAAAATCCCATGGACAGAGGGCCCTGGTGAGCTACAGTCCATGGGGTCACAAAAAGTTGGACACTGCTTAGACAAAAACAACAAAAAGTGATTTGCTATTGTAACACACACACACAAACCACACGCACAACCCTTCATTGAGAACTTGTATTAATTATTAATGCAAACTCAAACCATTACAAAGAGAATGAAGAAATACATTACAAAACCTTTAAATACTTCAAGCATACGTTTCACATCATTTTATTCAGTTCAGGCCTTGCTACTCAGGAATGTGGTATCCTTAGCCAGGAGGTTTCTTTCCAAGGTACCTTTTGTTCTGTATTCAAATGTCTTCAAGTGGCTATTAGTAGTTTCACATGGTGGCATCATCATTCTTGCTACTATGCTGTTCCCTTAGGCTCTCATATTCAGCACCCACCTGATGGTAAATCAAGCTTTAGCGTCTCAAGGAATGTGAGGGCTGGAAAATATTTTCTCCTGTCACCTGGATTCTGGCAGAACAATGAGATAACAATCTCTAACCCTCTTCTCCAGCCACGTCTTTAAAGAGGCTCTTGTTGTGGATAGAGGCTCTTTTCAGTGTGGATGGTGTACATGGATGGAGGGGAGAAAGGGCAAAAAACCCACGAAGGCTGACATTATGAAGTTCTAAGATTTGGAGTTTCTAGCTATACAACTGGTGGAAAAATAATCCACCTGCCAATGCAGGAGATGAAAGAGACTTGGGTTCCATTTCTGGGTCGGGAAGATCCCCTGGAGGAGGGCATGGCAATCCACTCCACTATTCTTGCCTGGAAAATCCCATGGACAGAGGAGCCTGGTGGGCAACAGTCCATGGGGTCACAAAGATTCAGACCTGATTGAATATGCATGTACACATCTAAACATCTAGGTCTCCTGAAGATGGTACTGGCATTCTGCTTTTACAAATGTTGGGTGTTTGGGGAGTCGGTTATTATCCTTCAACATGATTGAAAAGGCAAAGGAATGATTGTACTGCTTGTGGGTCATCCAAGGGCAGTGACTTCCAGGTGACCATAATGGCCACTTTGACAAAGTGGCTTGTGTTAAACAGACATTACATTGTGGGTAATGAGGCCTGCCTGGGTAGCCAGTTTTATATCTGTCACTCAGGCTGATCTGAGCACGTCAAGGGTGTCCTTGGAAGGTGAACTGGAGGTGACTTCTCATGCGGCTTTTTATCACCAATGTGGGCACCAGAGGGAGGAAGCCTGCAGCCCAGCAAATGTTTACTGAAGACTCACCACGGAACACTTACAATGAAAATAAGCTCCTTGGAGTTGCCTCCTTTATTGATATAACCCAGATTGCTCTGGTGTTGACACAACCAACCTAGCATGGAGTGACCTCGAAGACCACCCTCATGGACTGCATCTGATTTTACGACAGGTTGTCAGGAAAAAAGACAGACTCCAGGGCAGTGTCATTTGCCATCACCTTTGAGCCATTTACAAATATGCTTTTGGCAGGAGTCTTGGGAGCTGCATGAAAAATTGCACTTGCCCATTGTACCACGTGATGGTTCCCTAGAGCCCAGGTGGCCGGTGACAAGGCATTTCTGTGGTGTGGCTCCCTCAGCCCTCCCTTGGGAAAAGGCAGGTAGACTTGAAAAGACTAAGTCTCAGAGAAGTGCCTCACCTTCAGTGGGATCACAAAGAAACATTCCTTAATGAGTCAAAGTCACTCTGCAGTTACAGTCTCAGGAACTGTGTGGCAGCTAGCTTTCCACTGGTTCCTCTCGGAAATTGTGGTTTTGGTGCTTGTCCAGTTTGTCCTGCTCTTCCTGCCCAGCCCAGCAATGACGTGTGACCATTGGCTACCAGATCCCCGGGGAATCCCCTTTGAAAGGGGAGTTGGGTCCTGTGATCCATCTCATGACCTTGACTTGGCACATTGTGGGCCCTTAAGCTACTCTTGTTAGGGGAAACTCAGTGACTGAAACCACCCACCTTGGCCAGGCACCATAGTAACCCCTTTTGCATGAGTTATTTTACAACAAGAGGTCCTGGTAAGGAACACAGAATTAATAAGCCACCACCAACAAGAAGAGTTCGGGAAAGGTCAAAAGGAGAGGCCATGTGTCCGACTATCTCCCAGAATCACTAGAATCCATCCAGAATCACTTCTGGATTCAGAATCACAATCCAGAATCACTTCTCACTGGCATCTGTTAGGTGGTTAGAATAGGAAAAAGGAGTCCAGAATGGCGGTGGCCAAAAGACAAGGAAGGGAAAATAGAATAAAGGAAGTTCCGAGGACTGGAGTGAGGACCTCAGGTAGAACAAACAGCACTCCTGGCTAGTCTAGGGGAGGAGAAAAAAACATATAAAAGAAGAGCTGAAATTGGGCTGGGGGCCTCTCTTCTCTTCGCATCTTTTGGGTTGGCATGCCCTCACGCCTTGAGGATGTATTTTCCTTTACTTTCTAAATAAAACTGAGCTGTAACATGGAGCTGTAACACTGGTTCATCTGAGGGCTGTAACACTAGTCTGTCACTTCAAATTTTTGTAGTAATGAGATAAAACCAAGGAAATTACAAACTCCCCTGACACATCCATCTTGGCTGAACAATGCGTGTACCACTAGGAAGGACCTTGAGTCCAAATGATTGGTCAGAGACAACCCAGAAACTAATCTCATCACCATAAAACCCAAGACTGCGAGCCACATGGCAGAGAGGTCCTCCTGGGTTCCCTTAACTTGCTGCTTTCCTCCCAGGCACCTCTTCCCAAGAAAGCTTCTTGCTTTGTCAGCACATGTGTCTCTTTGGACAATTCATTTCCGAGTGTTAGACAAGAGCCCAATCTCAGGCCTTGGAAATCCTCTCCTTTCCTCCAGCACTCTTGTCCTTCAGTAATAACCCTTATCCCTTCCCCAGAAATGGTTTCTGTGCTGGGATCTGGCCCAGATTCCAGGGGAGTCACAGCTTTGGTGCTGAGCTTCTGGTCTTTCATTAAGTGGGAGCCAACACCAAGGAGGAAGACAGGCAGCTTCTAGGAGATAGAAAAAGCAAGAAGACAGTCTCCCTCGGAGGCCCTGGAGGGAAGGCAGTACTGTTGTCAGCTTGACTTTAGCTCAAGAGGGTGCGTTTTGGGCTTCTGACATCCAGAACTACAAAAGAATAGATTTGCGTTGTCTTGGGCTGCTGTGTCTGTGGCAGCTCGTTACAATGGGAATGGGGATGGGAATGAGCAGCAATGGGAATGAGCCCAGGCATCAGCAGATGAGCTGAAGGCTCGCACATGGGGAGCAGATATTTGCCTGGGCTCAGCCGAGTAGGGTAAAGGCTGGACGGGGACTGTGGGCCCTGAGAGCGGAGGAGGCTGCAGCTGCCTCTAGCAGTGTCCTGGGGGAGGGCCAAGGCCTTTTGGGGTGGGGGTTGCTGCAGGGGGTCTGGACAGCTGGGACCCTGGGCTACTCTGCCCCCATGCTAGAACCTGAGACTGGAAGGTGTTTTGCAGTGCCCTGTGCTGGTCATGTCCTTCATGGCCTTTCTCCCCCAGTTTCAGCTGAAGATGTCCTCTCCACGTGGTGCAAAAAACAGAAATCTAGAAGTAATTCTCACTACAGCTCCTCCCCACATCCCATACCCAGTCCATCCAAATTTCATAGTACAGATTGAATAATCTGGTCCTAAGCTTCCTCTCCGGAGAAGGCAATAGCACCCCACTCCAGTACTCTTGCCTGGAAAATCCCATGGACAGAGGAGCCTGGTAGGCTGCAGTCCATGGGGTCGCTAAGGGTCAGACATGACTGAGTGATTTCACTTTCACTTTTCACTTTCATGCATTGGAGAAGGAAATGGCAACCCACTCCAGTGTTCTTGCCTGGAGAATCCCAGGGACGGGAGAGCCTGGTGGGCTGCTGTCTATGGGGTTGCACAGAGTCAGACAAGACTGAAGCGACTTAGCAGCAGCAGCAGCAGCAAGCTTCCTCTCTGATTTCACCAACTATTGTCCTTCTGGCCACTTCTGTTTGCCACAAAGACAACGTGGATTTTCCCTTTAGGGCTTTTGCCTTCTCTGTTTCAGGAAATTCTTTTCTTCCCCTTCCCCTTGGGTCTCGGCTCAAGTGTCACCCAGTAGAGGGACCTTCCTTTACCCCGGATGCCTGCAAACCACTGTTGTCTACCAGGTCTCTGGGTTTTATTTTCCTCATAGTTTTTGACCCTACTTGAACTGGTCTTGTTTGTTGAATTTTGTGCTTATGGTTATCTTCCCTTGAGAACAAGGAAGACCATGACTGGCTTGTTCACTGTGGAGTCTTCTGTGCCCAGAGTGGCACCTGCGTATAATAGGCACATTGCATCCTAAACACCTCCAGGATCTCTGAAATATTCTCTCTCCAGCCCCATCACCTTATTTCCCAGTTGGATTTACAGTGACAGACACTTTGCAGAGAAGTAAAGTTTGAATTGTGTCTGGGCTTGAATCTGCTGGAATAATTATTTATTTTCGAGCTGACCTGTAAGGAGAAAACTAAGTAAATCCCAGAGGGTCTGGTGCTTTCTAAATACTAGACAAACCTATGATGTCGATAGTGTGGGGCAATCAGTACAAGGCTGAGAACTTAACTTATATGTTAAATAAACATACCTAATAATAAACATATTCCATAGATTTAATGAGCAATGCATTATTGCACCTGCTTTGAGCCCTTCACATGCTTTCAAATTAAAGATTGCATTCCTGGGAAGTGAAGTGAGAAACGTACAGCTTGGGATTGAATTATTTTGGGAAAGTTTCTTGCTTTCTTTCAGTAAATGTAACGAGAGACAAGTCTTACACAGATTTAAATTTAAATAAGATGTTTCCCCTCTACCTTAATAAGACTGTTTATTCACTGTGCCCCAATGGTTGTGGAATACAAATGTTCCTGTCATCTACCATCGCTGCCTCCTACTGCTATTACTACTACTAAAATTACTGCTACTAGTATAATTCCCACTACTAAACAATCACTACTAAAATTGCTTCCAGTTTAAGTTCAACTGCTACAGTTACTATTACTATTCCTACTACAATTGCTACTAATACTACTACAATGACTACCAGTACTACCATGATAACTATTACCACTATTAATACTACTGAAAATGATCCACACAATTCTTCAAGCTTCTTTCATTCCAAGGCCCCACTTCATTTCCTTTATGGGTTGACTGTTTTTTCCTTTCTTTAAATTTTTGTTTTGGAATAACTATAGGTTCATGGGAAGTGTCAAAAATGTACTGGGAGGTCCTAGTTTACCTCAAAGATAACATCTCATGTGACTCCAGTACAATGTTAAAACCAGGAAACCAACAATGGAGATTCTTTCAATTTTATCTAAGAGTGTATCATTGTTTTTCAAGTTTATAAATTTTATTTCCACCACAGTCCATATATATGTTCAATCAAGGAAGAGGTGAACAATTTGCTGGTTGTTTAATGGTTATGTGATTAATTCTCCCCAAATTCATAATATTTTTTGTTATAGGTGGCACCTTTTTGTGTTTTTTAATCACTTTATTCTCTCAAGGACTTGTAAGCAAGCCATTGATTTGAAGTGAATAATACTAGGTGAAAATATTTAAGAGGTCTGGAGTCTTTGGGCAACCATTTCTTTGTTTTTCCCTTGCTTTATTTATTATTTTTTTGTTGTTGTTGCTGTGGTTTTTAGGTATTACTTGCAATATCATGTATTGGCTGATGTCATTTCATAACATAAAGTCTTGAAGTGCTGCATTGTAGTGGAGCAAACTTTTTAATGTGTCAATCCTTTATTCATATGATAAAATGAAAGTAAATCATTATTTCATCTACTTGAAGGTGTACTGGTGTGTGCTATGAGTGACCGTACTTTAGGGCTTCCCCTTCTTTCTAAGCAGGATACTAGCCCTATAACCCCCAGAGAGGGACTCAAGTGAAGGAATTTCTAGGAAGAAGCAATCCTCTGCCCTGGAGTCAGTTAGATGAATTATTTGTGGAGTCTTTCTTTGGAAGTCTGCAAAGCAGTTTTGCTTCATCTGTGCAGAATAGCCACAGACAAAAGAGCCTCACAAGATCCCTTTCAAGCTTCATGAATTTCTTACTGCAGTTTTCCTGGCATAAGGCATGGCCTGAAACATTAGTTTGGTTATTCTGATTGCTCCAGTAATCTGATCAGACATTTCCATAGGGAACACTGTCATGGCTTCATTCTTTGTATAATTTTTTATCCTTACAATCATGTTGTTTCACCTTGTGGTGCTGGTGTGAGGAACAGACGTGTTCCTTTAGCACCTTCAGCATGTAAGCTCATCTTTTAGGAGCAAGTGACCCAGTGGACACAGATTCGGATTTGCTTAAAGGGGTCCTTCTAGTATGGGAGCTAAGTGGTGATGAGGGGTTTGAAGTTGAACTCATTAACTCACTGCTCAAGTTCTTGACCTTGGTGGCATTTCACAGCAAAAATGCCAGTGTTTGAGTCTCATGAAGATCAATTAGCTCATAGTCTTCAGGAACTGAGGCCTAGGCATCAGTATTAAAAAGAAAAGAAATGGGTCAGGTGCATAGTCAGGGCTGACAGCCACTGACCAAGGTGCTGAAAACATGTCAATGAAATAAACGGTATTATGTTTGAATTCTCTTATTAAAGAATAGGGTTAAGCAGATTGAATGATATCCACTGTGAAGGGGAGATGAGGAATGAAAGAGGTGCATCTTTTCTGTGAGATGTGGGTCACGGGGAGGAATAGTGTCCATTCTGGGAGGCACAGCAGGCCAGTTAGCAAAGTCAACATGGTGGACAGTGCTCAGTCAGGTTGGGTTGTAGTTCCACCAGTCTGTGGTTTCCAAATAAGACCCTCATCAGTGGGTGGGGTGCAGGAGCAGGATTCTTTTTGCCAAGAGATTAGCCATGGTATCTAAGTGAACTAGATTCAGGAAGGAAATGTCATGGTCAAGATGGGAATTAGGCAGTATGGGTGACCTTCCACTTCCTATGCAAGGCGGCAATTTCCCCTCCTTGTATAGATGGAATCACAGATCCCTTAAGCTCTCCTGTAGGCTGCTATCAGGTGATGGGGAGGAGGGAGAGAGAGGCCTGGGAGTCAGCAACTCCCTGATCTTTCATCTGATGGGAGGAGATATCAAATTCTGGATGCCTGTTGAGGCTAAGGCTTCTTCTTGGAATTTTCCATGATGGCTGCCCCACTGGGGCAGACTTGGTCTGTGAACAGTGACCACTGGGGGAGATCTTACTCTGGAGAGACAGGGAGAAGGGCTGATTACCCTCCTACCCACCTCCACTTGCTCAGACACCCCACAGTACTATGACCAGTGCATTCATATCCTGTAATTGGCTTTAATAATGCAAATTCACTGTCTTATCATTAGTCTCTTCTGTCTCCCTTCTAATCAGTTCTCATCCGATCACAACTTAAAAAAAGACTGTAAAACCTCATAATACAAAAGTGAGAAAGTTGACACCTGAGCTGGTTTAAATTGGCCTCTAGAAGGTTTGACACTGTTCAATTGAGTTGATCTTCTGTAATCAAAATTCTCTCCTCTCCCCAACCCTGCTAGAAGCCACTCATTAATTATAGATAGAAAATATAAAAGTTGGTTTTCCTGCCTTGCATTCATCACAGAGATGTACAGTAAATGCAGTGAAATTGCATTGCTAAACTTGAACTTGTCTTAAATCAAACTGACCTTTAAATTATCCTTCAAACTTTTCCCCCTAACCCCCATCCTCAAATAACTATTGGCCCATAGACCAACTTTTATTAATGACATATTAAATTTGATTAACTTTATTTGAGCTCAGGCTGAAGAGGTTGGAAAATAGCTTTTACTGCATGCTCTAGGTGAAATCTAGTGTAATATATTATATTAATATGCCATTTGATCCTCCAACTGAGATAAGGAAACAGAATTATGTTGGCAAATGGAAATCACAATGCAATCTCAGCCCAGACCAAGTCATAAAAACTAAAAGATACATTTCTAAAATTCAAAACCAGAGAAGATGATGTCATGGATGGACCTTATGATCCCCTCCCTTCCTGGGCATTAGTCTCCTGTAGTTTGGTTTCAGGAGATCCTGAAACCTCTTCCCTATCATTGCTCTTCATCAGTGGTCTTTATCTAGGCTTTCTTACAATCTCTAAGCCCCTATGTTTTAGCCCTTATCCTGTGCTACATTCCTGGTCTTTGAGCGGGGGATGAAATTGTACATATAGCATCACACGAAACCTCCCACCCAGCTCCTGAATCCAAACCAAGATCTGAGCTGCTTTAGTATAATAAGACAACTATGTAACAGGCCAGAGCAATTCCTAATGATGTGGAGACCATAACAGCTTTTCTTTCTCCTTTTCTTCCCAGCACGGGGCTTCTCTGGTGACTCAGTGGTAAAGAATCCACCTGCCAATGCAGGAGAGTAGGGTTTGATCCCTGAGTCAGGAAGATCCCTTGGTGAAGGATATGGCAACCCACTCCAGTATTTTGCCTAGGAAAACCCATGGACAGAGGAGCATGGTAGACTACAGTCCATGGGGTCGCCAAAGAGTCAGATATGACTTAGCGACTAAACAACAACAACAACTTCCCAGCCTGCCTCCTAAGTCCCCCCACCTGGGGCTCAATAGCATGGAATAATAAAGTCTGATACAATATACCCTCCTGTGTGTAACAGGAATTCTAAGATGTGCTGTCAGAGATGTTAGAGGTCACTGCTTACCCTCCGGAAAACTGACCAGATAAAAGGGACTCCACAAGCTCCTGTACACATCTTACTTGTCCTCTGGATCACTTCCACTTCCTTCCAGGTGAAGATCTTTTACAAGCTCTCTTATTCTTATTTTTTATATGCAGAATGGAGATGCTAAGAGAAAATATCTTTTATGAGTGAATTTACTTAATATTGATGGACACATAGCCAGCTTCAGTAAATGTTAGCTGACAGCTGCTGTCACTTTCAAGAAACCATCTTATATTGCTGTGTGTTTAGACACAGAAGTTAGGTGAGACACATTTGCAATATGCTTCATACATTTGTTAAGGATTGAATTGTGTTGTGATTGTCAATGAACTGAAATTTTCATTTGTTAAAGTCTTAATGTCTAGCACCTTACAATGTGACCTTATTTGGAAACAAGTTCATTGAAGATGTAATTGGTTTAGAAGAGGTCATCAAGATGGGTCTTAATCCAATTTGACTGTGTCTCTTATTTGGACACAGAGAGAAATACAAGGAGAAGGCCACGTGAACGTGAAGACAGCTATTCAAATGGCCATATGAATGGAACCTGAAGGTCTTAATGGAACTCGGAGACAGCCAAGGAGAGGGGCTGGGCTTTTGTTTCTTTCACTGAAAGTCTAGGTAGCATTCAGTTATGTGTTTTAAATTTATAATGAAGATTTTACAGCTTCATATATCTTTGGTGGGGCTAAATGGTAGGCCATGGTATTTAATGACCCACCAAGTTTAAAAGTTATACAACTATGTTGGGGGATAAAAACCTGGCTTGCTCAGGTGTCAGCTGTGTTCTCTTGGCATACCTTTCTGGTGAGATCTGGGAGACAGCAGTCACATCAAATAGTAATCAAAGATCAACAGTAATGTCACCTTGCAGTCTGATGAACCCACCAGTTCTGAAATCCTTTCATGCTGATCAGGTCTGCTGGGCTGGACTTGGGAGGATGATGAATCATCTGGTGCTGGAGTGATTATCTGGTGGTCAGTTAAAGCAAAAAAGAAAACAACCAGGGGTGAAGTAACTGAAGGGCAGTCCATTCTATGGCACACCTGCCAAAGCTATTTTTTTAGGGCAGTTGTGCCTTTTTTTTTCCCTTTGGAAAGTGAACAGACCAATTTGCTGTCATTCTTACTGCTCCGCTCTGGCTTAGACCCACATCACTTCATGCTTGCACAATTGAAGCTGTTTCCCACTGGTCGTCTTGCCTTCTTTCTCTGTTCCAAAGCATTTTTACTGCAGGAAGGTTTGTGCCCTAAAATATGCCATTTATCAAGTACACATCCTTTTAAAATCAGTTTGTTAATATCCATGAAATAGCACCCCCATTGCATATGGGACAAAGTGTAAACTTCACACCACATTCTAGATATTCTGTGTTCAGATGACAGTCTGGTCAGCAGTCATTTTTCATTATTTACTGACCTATCTTCACTTTTTTTCACATTGTTTTCCGGAAAACCAATGTGCTTTTCCATGACTATCTCTTTTGTCTTTGTCTTTTCTTTATTCAAGTGGATACTCTCTTCTCTGCCCAGACAAATTCTGTGACTGCTTATGCCCTGCTAGAACTAGCTTCATGAAGAAGCTTGTTTTATTTTTATTTTTGAACACTTCAATTTCCATTGTCTCTGTGAAATAATGAGAAATATATATGTTTTGGTCTCTGCCCCTGGTTGACATAGAGTTCCTAAAACCCTTGTAAACAGAGGTGCTAAGAGGATCTTTTGTTCTAATATTTAGTCTTTGATCCATCCTGGTTTCTTGTGCAGAGCTCCTAAGACTTTTGTAATTTCTTAAGTGATAGGGGTATCTGACACTGAGCTCTTAAATCTCTTGAAATGTCCTGGATGATGGAACTCTTCTCTTCAAATGAGGTGATGCTTGGTGGGCTCCTGGATGAGGGCCAGTCACCAGAGAGACCCAGCCATGATTAGAGGCTTAGAACTTTCAGCTCCTCCCTCCATTCCCCAAGCAGGGAGAATGGCTGGAAATGGAGTTAATGACCAATTACGCCAGGTTGGTGAAACTATCCACATACTGGATGTCCCTCAACTCCATGGGGACAGATGGTCCTGCACTTGGGACTCTCCCAGACCCATGTTTCTCTTCCTCTGTCTAATTATGTCTTTAATCATATCCTTTATTATATAATATAGGGTAAACACAAGTAAATATATCCTTGAGTTTTATGAGGTGTTCTAGCAAATGATTTAATTCAAAGAGAGGGCTGTGGGAATTCTGATTTGTAGCCAAGTTGGATAGGCTTCCTTGGTGGCTCAGAGGGTAAAGTGTCTGCTTGTAATGTGAGAGACCTGGGTTCGATCCCTGGGTCCAAAAGATCCCCTGGAGAAGGAAATGGCAACCCATTCCAGTACTCTTGCCTGGAAAATCCCATGGACAGAGGTGCATCATAAGCTACAGTCCATGTAGTTGCAAAGAGTCAGACATGACTGAGAAACTTCACTTTCACTTCCTTTTCTTTGGTTAGAAGTTGTGGGTAACCTGGGTGGCATTACTTGCCATTGGCATCTGCAGGGGAGAGCCATCTCGTGGGGCTGAGCCTTTCAATCTGTGTGGTCAGTGCCAGCTCCGGTCAGTATCAGAGCTGAATTGAGTGGTAGGGTGCCCAGCTTGTGTTGGAGAGCTGCTCAGTGTGTGGAGAGTGGACCAGGTGTCACAAGCGGGAGTAAAGGGGAGACACAGGAGTGCTCCCTCACAGTCTCCTGTTTTGGCACTGCATCATTCTGGACTGTGACCTTCATTTGTATGGAGTCACTCACTACTATTCATAGCCATTTGTTGTAATTTGTAAGTCAAGTTCAGAATCAAATCTCCTCGAGAGCCAGAATCACGTCCATCCTATCTTTCCTTGTAGACTGCCCAGGGTCTGCCCCAGTGCTGTACAGGGGAAGTGCTCAGTAAACATCTGATGAATGAATAAATGGTACAAAGCAAAGCAGCAGTGAATCTGAGTCCAGCTATACTGACCTCCAAGATAGAAAACTGAGTTTCAGAGACATGCTCCTCAAACAGGGTCTATCCCTGATAAACTGTTCTGTTGCAGCTGAGTGCAGCTGGCATTGTTCTTTCTGACATAAACTCAATCCCTTTGAACAAGTGTATCTTAAAATAGTGTGTCAACTTATACAGAATGAAACATATGTCTTGGTCTTGTGTAAGTCAACTGTACTCTGCCTGGTGGGTGAGATGGGCTCTGTGTTCAAGCATTCTTGGATGAGGCATTGCATTTGAAATTGTGCGGAATGAGATACATGTGTATGAATGGCTGAATGTCTTCACTGTTCATCTGAACCTATCACAACCTTGTTAATCAGCTACACTCCCATACAAAATAAGGAGTTAAAAAAGAAATTGAACAGAATGAAATCCATTGACCGATTTGGGAGCTTGACTCTGGGCTGTGAACCACCTTCCCATGATGTCCTGATCACCTGGGCTCCTCGGGAACATCTCAATTTTGATTACTCTCCAAACAAAAGCCCAGTAAGATTATGAGGCAACTATATGAATCTTTTCTAGAACATGTATCATAAGAAAACACTTACAATGCACATTGTTTTCTATGTCCATTTACTTAGACCCCAGTTTTCACCTTTTTGAGGAGACAACTTATTTAACATTTTCATCTCTAGAATTTTTTTTTTTTTTTTGTCTTGTGTTCAAACTGGCAGAGGATTGGTCACCCCAGTCCCTCTGCACTGTTATGTTGGTCATCACTCTCAGTGACATTAATTACAGTGAATTTCATATAAAGTTGTTTATTACAGACATTATAAACTGTCTCTACATGTGGGCTAGTTAATTTTACTCTCTATCCTGGGGGGTGATTGGTTAGCATTTATAGTGTCCTGAAGAAGAATGCACACACTACATTGATAGGCATGCTTAGCATTTTAAAGATGCTGAACATGAGTGTACAGTCCAGCATCCTCTGCTCCAAATCCTCAACCATCTTCATTCACAAATCTCTGCATTGGAGATTGGTTCACTCAAGTAAGGACCATTGGAGATAATTTTTATGACTGTGTGGATCACAACAACTGTGGAAAATTCTTAAAGAGATGGGAATACCAGACCACTGGCCTGTCTCCTGAGAAATCTGTACGTAGGTCAAGAAGCAACAAATAGAACTGGGCAAGGAACAACAGACTGGTTCCAAATTGGGAAAGGAGTACATCAAGGTGGTATATTGTCACCCTGCTTATTTAACTTATATGCAGAGTATGTCATGCAAAATGCCTGGCTGGATGAAGCACAAGCTGGAATTAAGATTGCTGGGAGAAATATCAATACCTGAGATATGCAGATGACACCACCTTTATGGCAGAAAGCAAAGAACTCAACAGCCTCTTGATGAAAGTGAAAGAGGAGAGTGAAAAAGTTGGCTTAAAACTCAACATTCAGAAAACTAAGATCATAGCATCTGGTCTCATCACTTTATGACAAATAGATGGGGAAACAATGGAAACAGGGACAGACTTTATTTTGGGGCTCCAAAAATCACTGCAGACATTGACTGCAGCCATGAAATTAAAAGACACTTACTCCTTGGAACAAGAGCTATGACCAGCCTAGACAGCATATTAAAAAGCAGAGACATTACTTTGCCAACAAAGGTCCATCTAGTCAAAGCTATGGTTTTCCCAGTAGTTATGTATGGATGTGAGAATTGGACCATAAAGAAAGCTGAGCACCGAAGAATTGATGCTTTTGAACTGTGGTGTTGGAGAAGACTCTTGACAGCCCCTTGGACAGCAAGGAGATCCAACCAGTCCATCCTAAAGAAAATCAGTCTGGAATATTCATTGGAAGGATTGATGCTAAAGCCGAAACTCCAGTACTCTGGACACCTGATGTGAAAAACTGACTCATTGGAAAAGATGCTGATGCTGGGAAAGATTGAAGGCGGGAAGAGAAGGGGATGACAGAGGATGAGATGGTTGGATAGCATCACTGATTTGATGGACATGAGTTTGAGCAAGCTCTTTGAGTTAGTGATGGACAGGGAAGCATGACATGCTGCCGTCCATGGGGTCGCAAAGAGTCGGACACAACTGAGCGACTGAACTGACTGATGAGAGATGCATGTGATAATTGGCATGTGTGAGTTGGTTAAACCCTGTCCAGGTCCCTCTGCCCTCCTGTGGACAGGTTTCAGGAATCTGGGGCCCCAGCAGGCTCTGTGTGCTCCTTTAGTGTTGCCCTGGACCTGGGGCTCAGCTGCATTTTCCTTCTGGCTCTTAATTGGGAATTCTGTGTCCAGATCACTCAAGATACTCCAGGAGCACCAAAGTGGCAGAGAGCTAGGGCTCCAATGAGTTTATGGGTACAAACTGTTTAATGCCAGCTTTCCAAGAAACATGAAACTTGTGTGTGCTTGCCAAGAAACATGTGTGTGGCAGAATTGTGTCCAAAACCTGCTTTTCATGGTGATGTGCCTTTGGTGGTAGCAGGTCTATGTGGAAGGGGCTCTCTTGCCCTTTCTCATCTCTGGATACCACCAATATCTACTGGCAAGGGCAAGCTTACTTTAGGGGGGTTGTCAAAACCATACATGCATACTGTTTATACCTAGCTCCTCTTACTTGAAGAATTCTCTCTTATCCCAGAGCCAAGAGCACTGGTAATAATAAGATACTGTGATGGTTCATTTTATGTGTCAATTGCATTGGACTAAGGGGTTGCCCTGGTGGCTCAGGTGGTTAAAGAATCTGCCTGCAACACAGGAGACCGAAGGAGATCACCTTGAGAAGGGAATGGCTACCCACTCCAGTATTCTTGCCTGGAGAATCTCACGGACAAAGGAGCCTAGTGGGTTACAGTCCATGGGGTCATAAAGAGACACCACTGAGCCACTGATACTTTCAAGGGGTTGCCAGAGAGCTGGTGAAACTTTATTCCTGGGTGTGTCTGTACAGTTGTTTCTAGAAGAGATTTGAATTTGAATCAGTAAACTCAGGATGATCACCTTGCTAGTGGGCATTTCCTACTCTATTGAAAGCCCAAACAAATGAAAAAGAGGAACAAATTCTCTCTCTCTTCTTGATCTGAGATGTCCATCTTTTCCTGCTCTTGGACACCGAGGTTCCTGATGCGCAGCCTTCAGTTGTGTCCGACTCTTTGCAACCCCAGGGACTGTAGCCTGCCAGGCTCCTCTGTCCATGGGATTTTCCAGGCAAGAATATTGGAGTGGGTTGCCCTTTCCTTCTCCAGGGGATCTTCCTGATACAGGGATCAAACCTGGGTCTCCTGCATTGCATGTAGAAGCTTTACCATTTGAGTTACCTGGTAATCCTAAGACTTATACCAATGTTACCCTGGTTCTAGGACCTCTGGGCTGAATTATACCACCTAATTTCCTGGGTCTCCAGCTTGCATATGGCAGACTGCAGGTCTGCTTGGCCTCTGTAATCACATGAGCCACTTCCTGTAATAAATCTCCTCATATATGAATATATATATATATATCAAATATATATCAACCTCCTTCCTACTGGTTCTGTTTCTCTGCAGAGTGCTAATACAGGTACAAACTTAAGCTGAAGATGTATATTTTCCAGAGGGTTATTTTGGAATTTAAAAAATATCAGATTATTATGAATAATTGTTAAGCTAGGGAAATTAGCCTATTTAATTAAGATGAGATATGTATTAATAGTTTAAAACTGAGTCATTAGAAACATAAGGATGACTTACAAATGGTAACAGTCCTACTTAGGATTCTGGAGTGAGCCCCTGTGTAATTAGAAAATGTTTTGTTATGAAATACGGAGAATTAATTAAAGTTAAAATTAGAGGGAGAACATTGAAGATATGTCCTTCGCCCACGTTTTGTCTCCAACTGTTGTGTCTCATATATCAATCTAAAACAGAAAATGGGTTCTTTCATCTGCAAGCTTCCAGTAATTTTATCTTTCTTTCCCTTCAGATAAATGGTTTTGTTGCTTTCATCGTCTTCCCGGCACATTTTGATCTGCTTAGTCTACTAAAGTGGAAGAAACATGCTTAATAAAGCCAAATGACTTCTTCCTAATGTTAACTCAGTAAAAAAATGAACCCTTCTAAGAATGGGAATGGATGATCTCCTAACACTTGACTTTAGGCAAAGATACATGCCTACTTTGTCATTCCAAGAAAGTTATTGCAGTTGGAAACAGCAACGTCTCTCCAAGCTCTGGGGATGGAAGTGCTGTTTGCACCTTAACAGGCAAAATGAGCACAGGCAGACCTTCTGAAAGTGACCTGAGGTCAACTCTCTTGCTCTAGAATTTCACCCTGCCCTCCAGAATCACCCGGACTGCCAGCGGAAATAAACTGTCTTGCTCCTAATTTATTACTTCTATCTGCACTTTGAAAAGAAATGAAAAAGTCCCAGATGTGAGATAGACGGTTTGTGAGAAATTCCATATTCACCACCTGTTTTTTTTTTAAGTCTTTCCCAAATATAGCATTTTTAATTCAAGAAGGAATTTTTTAATACAAATATTTTTCTTTTTATTTTAAAGTTCTACTAGGTTATTTGTGTGAGTTCAATGGGCCTTTCAGACTGAAATATTACTTTCAAGATGGTCTTGGTGTCAAAAAAAAAAAGTGAATATTTGAAAGTAACAAAGCCTTACATTTGTACAGCATTTTAGAATACAAAGAACACTCATTCAGTCCTCACAATGACCCTGTTTGATAAACAGCATTTTCATTTTACATATGAGTGTCCGGAAGTTCAAAGAAATGGAATATATTGCCTAATGTTATGTTCACAGTAGTGTGGTGGACTATTAAACCTAGAAACTGCAAATCCAGTTTCCTTGAGAAAAAGCCACACTAGCTCCCTTTAAAGCACCTACTGAAGAAAAAATTGAGACTCCCCCTCTCAGCCTTCTGGGGAAGTAACCACTTCCCTAGGATTCCAGAAATTCAATAATGCAGACGTTCTCAATGCAAAATGCACGCCTGCAGAGGCTCACTAACAGACCCATCTTTCTGAACCATTGTGTCCAAGCTTTTTTCCTGGATCATGTCTTGAGGATCACAGCCAAACTGTGATCTCTCATCCTAACTCTGAAGTTTGTCATGCACACAGCAGGCACAGACACAGTGGATACACTTCGGAAGCATTTCCGTGTTCACGGGCTTGGTCTCACTGTTAAAGAAGGTACGAAATAATTTGCAAGTGTTGAAAATGAAGGCTTAGAATATTGACATGCTTAGACCTAGAAAGTGTTACCAAAAAAGTCCTGGCAAAACAATGAGAGTCTAGCATAATTTCTCTGCATGCATACCTGCTAAGTTGCTTCCGTTGTGTCCAACTCTGCTACCTTATGGACTGTAGTCCACCAGGTTCTTCTGTCCATGGGATTCTCCAGGCAAGAACACTGGGGTGGGTTGCCATGCCTTCCTCCAGGGGATCTTCCCAACCCAGGGATCAAATCCATGTCTCCTGTAGTGGCAGGTAGGTTCTTTACCACTAGTGCCATCTGGGAAGACCTCAAAGGGGACGCTGTGGCTGCATGGGCTGGGAGTTTCTTTAGCCCTTGTCTACTGAGTGCAAAGTAAGATGTTAAGTGAGGAAGAGTTTCTGGGGAAGGAAGTAGTGGAGGAGAAGTCTAGATTTGAACCAATATTAGAGAAGCAAGGACTTGTAACACCAATGGGGCTTGGAGAGATCCAACTGGCTTGGAGAATGATGGTCTAAGGCAATGTGGTTCTTTTTTGTAGATGCTGTAATCTCCAGCATGTTGCTTTAGAGTTGGCTGAAGATTAGCTATTCCCTAACCTCAATGCCTGGGGTTCCCAGGTGGCTCTAGTGGTAAAGAAATTGCCTGCCAATGCAGGAGACGTATGAGATGTGGGTTTAATCCCTGGGTTGTGAAGATTCCTTGGAGGAGGGTGTGGCAACCCACTCCAGTATTCTCGCCTGGAGAATCCCATGGACAGAGAAGCCTGGTGGGCTATAGTTCATGGGATTGCAAAGAGATGGATATGATTGAAGTGACACAGCACAACATCAATGCCAGTTTCTAATGAAGGCAAGTCTCAGCTCAGAGGCTTCTGAGTCCCAGCTGGGCATTTATGAAACAAAGCACATATTAGCCAAAGATGCAAGATCTAACCTGCTCTGTGAGGTCATGAAGTCCCAGCTATCTGTGACTTAGGTGTTCTGGCATATCAAGAGAGAGACAACTTCTCAGAGGTGGGCCTGTCTTTGTGATCACTCTCTGACAACCAGAACCCTCTGACCCTGGTGGCTGAATACAGAGTGCTGAGGGACTCAGCCCTAGCCTTGTTCCTAACAGAGGACAGCAGGTTTCTCCAGATTCTCTTTCCCTGTATGAGCAGGTGGGGGGCAGGTATCTCTGAAATACTTTTTCAAGTTCACATATCTTGAATAACTTTAATTTTGCTGAGGAGAATCTATTTTTGACATTCATCACAGAAATTTCAGAGGTCACCGTGTTCATGACAAAGGTCCATATAGTTAAAGCTATGATTTTTCCAGTAGTCATGTACAGATATGGACCTTTAAAGAAGACTGAGCACCAAAGAGTTGATGCTTTTGAACTGTGGTATTGCAGAAGACTTTAGGGTTCCTTGGACTGCAAAGAGACCAAACCAGTCAATCCTAAAGGAAATCAACCCTGAGTATTCACTGGAGGGACTGATGCTGAAGCAAGGTTCCAATACTTTGGCCACTTGATGAGAAGAGCTGCCTCATTGGAAAAGACTCTGATGCTGGGAAAGACTGAAGGAAAATGGAGAAGGGAGTGGCAGGGGATGAGATGGTTGGATAGCTTTATGGACTCAATGGACATGAATTTGAGCAAACTCTGGGAGATCGTGAGGGACAGAGGAGCCTGGCATGGTGTCCACGCACTTGCAAAGAGTCGGACATGACTTAGTGACTGAACAGCAACAGCAGCAACAAATGTTCACTACTAAAGATCATCTCTGGGATCCAGAAAGATGGTACTGCTGAACCTGTCTACAGGGCAGCAGTGGAGATCCCCTCATAGAGAACAAACGCTTAGACACAGTCAGGGAGGGAGAAGGCGGGCGCTGTGAGACAGTAGCATGAAACATACACGTTACTATGTGTAGAGTCGATCAGATCAGTCGCTCAGTCGTGTCTGACTCTTTGCGACCCCATGAATCGCAGCACGCCAGGCCTCCCTGTCCATCATCAACTCCCGGAGTTCACTGAGACTCACGTTCATCGAGTCAGTGATGCCATCCAGCCATCTCATCCTCTGTCGTCCCCTTCTCCTCCTGCCCCCAATCCCTCCCAGCATCACAGTCTTTTCCAATGAGTCAACTCTTCGCATGAGGTGGCCAAAGTACTGGAGTTTCAGCTTTAGCATCATTCCCTCCAAAGAAATCCCAGGGCTGATCTCCTTCAGAATGGACTGGATGGATCTCCTTGCAGTCCAAGGGACTCTCAAGAGTCTTCTCCAGCACCACAGTTCAAAAGCATCAATTCTTCGGCGCTCAGCCTTCTTCACAGTCCAACTCTCACATCCATACATGACCACTGGAAAAACCATAGCCTTGACTAGACGAACCTTTGTTGGCAAAGTAATGTCTCTGCTTTTGAATATGCTATCTAGGTTGGTCATAACTTTCCTTCCAAGGAGTAAGCATCTTTTAATTTCATGGCTGCAGTCACCATCTGCAGTGATTTTGGAGCTCAGAAAAATAAAGTCTGACACTGTTTCCACTGTTTCCCCATCTATTTCCCATGAAGTGATGGGACCAGATGCCATGATCTTCATTTTCTGAATGTTGAGCTTTAAGCCACAGCCAGTGGGAATTTGCTGTATGACACAGGGAACCCGAAGCTGGTGCTCTGTGACAACCTAGAGGGGTGGAATGGGGAGGGAGGGGGGGACGGAGTTTTAAAGATAGAGGGGACATGTCTACCTATGGATACCTATGGCTGATTCATCTTGATGTCTGGCAGAGACCACCACAATGTTGTGAAATAATTATCCTTTAATTAAAAATAAAATAAAAATGAAAAAAAAAAAAAAAAACATCTCTGACACTGAGTGTGTTAACACGTGCAGTGCAGTTTGGGGACTGAGATCCAGGTAACGGGTACCCCAGAGACAGTTCTACTGAGGGCTGGCTTCCTGACTGTAACTCCTTGAGACTACTGCTGGATTCGCTGTTTTTTATTAGGGCAATCGACGCCTCTAGACTTGTAATTTAAATGAACTGGCACCTGCACAACATCACACTGGGTCTGATGAAATATCTTTAGGAGCCTTCCAGACAGTGCAATAAAAGGATGGTGGGCTGGGGCGGACCTGTTAGAGAGTGCCCGGAAGGGCAGACTGCATATATTGGATTTGCAAGAGACCAGATCTGTAAAAATTATGGTTCACCTCGAAGAGTTTTGGCCAAAAAAAAAAAAAAAATCTAAGTCGACTATGGCACTGATTCCAGAGAAAGCCTTACCTTCTGCAAGCTTTTGCAGGCAGCTCTGTTCCAGGAATCAGCCAGAATGCCTGCTGCCCAGCTCACCCTCAAGGCTGCCCCTGGGCTGCAGCCGTTACATCACTGCGGGGGGGTATTGACTTTCAAAGGCTATGGCGGCGCCTTCATCTGTACCATTTCCTCTGAAACAGAAGTTATTTTCTCTCGCAACTGTGCATCATATTTATAATAGCTTATTGATCAAAGCCAGGTCCACTTTCAAAGCAGAGAGGAAACCGTGCTCCCCTTCCTTATGCGAGTTAGTTTTTCAGCAGAAGGCACTGGTTTTGCAGTCCCAGTTCTTCTGCGTGAGGCATTGTGCATTTACCAACCTGCCTCCCCCCACACATCCTCCCCACCGTGCCCCCCCCCCCCCCACATTCAATCACACTCAGGCACGAGAAAGCAATGACTTTGGTCTGAAGATGCAGAGCGAGCTGAACTTGTTGTCACAGACTACTTGGGGCCCTCTTCATCAGCCACACTTCTGCTCACCAAGAACTACCCTTATCTTTACAGGGTTGACTCATTTTAGCTGTTCATGTGGACCGCTTTTTGGCACTGGTGTTTTAAAGTTTAGAAAAATGCTGAACCTTATGCGTCAAGCCTGAAAACCTCATTCTTCTCCTTTTTTCTTGTCCTGAAGTTGGTACAAGGACATTTTGCTTTGTATCTTGGCCAAAAATGTACTCAACGAACCACACAAAGAAACCCTACTGTGAAATGACTTCGCCCACACGGATGTCTCCTGGCACCGAGGCTGACATCGTTGTAGCAGTCTGCAGCACCCAGGAACTCTGTTTCTAGCCTGCCTTATTATCTGTAGGTGATCAGAGTAGAATTAAGTTAACTTACTTGCCTTAGTCTGCTCAGGCTGACATAACAAAGTATTACAGATTGGGTGACTTAAACAACAGAAATGTATTTTCTGACAATTCTGGAGGCTGGAAGTCCAAGATCAAGGGGCCAGTGGTTTCTTCCAAGGCTTTTCTCATTGACTTGAGACAGCTGCCTTCTCGTTGTGTTTTTGTGTGTCCAAATTTCCTCTTCCCATAAGGACACCAACAGATTGCAGTAGGGCTCAGGCAAAAGAACGCATTCGAGTTAGTCCTAATGAGGTGGGTGGACCTAGAGCCTATTACACAGAGTGAAGTAAGTCGGAAAGAGAAAGACCAATATTGTATATTAATGCATATATATGGAATCTACAAAGATGGTACCAATGAGCCTATTTGCAGGGCAGCAATGGAGATGCAGGCTTAGAGAACAAACTTGTGGACACAGAGGGGGAAGGAGAGGGTGGGACAAATTGAAAGACTATCATGGAAACATATACATTACCATATGTAAAATAGATAGCAAGTGGGAATTTGCTATGTGACACAGGGAGCTCAAGCTAGTGCTCTGTGACAACCTAGAGCTGTGGGATGGGGTGGGAGGTTGAAGGGAGGTGCAGGAGGGAGCGAACATGTGTATACTTGTGGCTGATTCATGTTGATGTATGGCAGAGACCACCACAATATTGTAAAGCAATTATCCTCCTCTGTCCATGGAATTCTCCAGGCAAGAATACTGGAATGGGTTGCTATTCCCTTCTCCAGGGGATCTTCCTGACCCAGGGATTGAACCCGGGTCTCCTGCATTGCAGGCAGGTTCTTTACCATCTGAGTCAGCATCTATTCTTCCTGATTATCCTCCAATAAAAGAAAAAAAGGAAGAAAAGGGATGTCATTTTCATTTAATTACCTCTTTAAAGACCTTGACACCAAATACAGCTACATTGGGCATACAGGGTTGGAGCTTTAACATATGAATTTCAAGAGAATACAAATCAGCCCACACTTACTTTAGCATGTGTGATGACTGTCCCACAGTTAGGAGTCATCCTATTGCTTTTGATCAAAGCTCCCTAAGCTCCTGCAGGTGCACAGTCCCTAAACATGTATTTTCCTTGACCCTTGAGCAGTTCTTAAAGGTACATGGTTTAGAGGACACCCCGCTTCCTGGGTCTCTTCCTGAGGTTGACATGTATGTATGAGGCTCATCCTGGACACCAGCATTTTCTGAAGTTCCTCCTGTGATCCTAATATGCAGTAAACTCTAAGAACTGCTGGCTCATCAATGATGTAATTGGAAAAGAAAGACTGGGAAGAAAAACTTTGAGATGCCTGAGGACTGTTGCAGGAAAGAGTTCTCCAAAGCTTGAGAAACGAGTAATGAGGTTGCTGAACATGGTGTGAGAAGAGTCAATTAGAGCCTTTGGCACATTGGAAATTCATTTAACATTTCAAAGACCAAGGCTGGCGCACTCAGATCAGTATGCTATCTGAAGCAGGTCTATAAGTAGGGCCCTTCTGCTTGGAAATCTAGGCCAAGAGCCTGGTTGCCCTGGAGTAGGAAGAAGAGATGAGATAGAGGAAGAAATATCCTGAAGTCTGACTCTCCTGGGTCAGAGTTCTGTGGAGAGAAGGATTGAGAAGGAGGATGGAGAAGGGGTGTGTGTTGGGACCACGTGGATTCTGATGAGGGGTGGCGTTCTAGATATAACAACCAGTACAGAACACAGGATGGACTATGAGGGTAGGCAGCCTGTGGGGTCCTGGGGAAACCAGAGAGGGTGAGCTGGGGTGCTCTGGAGTCAGATCTCCAGGGTCTGCCTTTTTCACTGGCAGACGGTGAGTGTCAGCCTGTGGGGTTCTGGGGGAGGAGCACTTTGGAGACACAGGGTGAGACATTCTTTACTATTTTAACAAGTGGTCCGGCTGCATGGCTGGGTGAGGGCTGAATATGTTGTTGTTGTTCAATCTCCATGTTGTGTCTGACTTTTTGTGATCCCAGGGACTGCAGCACACCAGGCCTCCTCCCTGTCCTTCACCAACTCTCGGAGTGTGCCCGAGTTCATGTCCATCTGATAGGTAAATATATTGCTGCTGTTAAGTCGCTTCAGTAGTGTCCGACTCTGTGCCTTGGTCTAATATCTGTCCTCTGGGCTTCTATCTGCAGAGGAGGACGTGCATGCTGGCACATTCTACATGAGTTGATGGGGACGCCATGGGCTCTGGGCTCCTGCCCAATTTTCTTCTGGGGTCCTGGAAAAACACAGCTGCCCAGAGGGAAGTACACTCGGTGGATTAGCAGGGCTGGTGGGGGCAGGGCCAAGGCTGCACCCCCTCTTGTCCCTTTTGGGCCCACACCTGTGGATGGGATCCAGAGTTCACCTGACTCTAGGCTGAAAGAGCTTATTAAATGGATTATAGCTATCAAAAGTTACCATATTCAAAATTAATTTTTAAAAATATTTATTTAATGATTCATTAAATGCAATAATGATAAATCTATTACATGGTGATGTAGATAATAGATTCCTATGAAAATAACACTATTCTCAAAAACAAAGAGTATTTGGTGAGAGACTGGCATTGTCTTACATTCTTTTTTGCATATCCCTTTAATGACAGTTGCCTTCTTAGACCTGCTTCTGTGTCTCAGCAATTTGCTGTTTTCCAGGTATGTGTTTGGAGATGGGTGGGTACTCAGCCTTGTCCGACAGTTCGTGACCCCATGGACTGTATCCTGCCAGGCTCCTCTGTCCATGGAATTCTCCAGGCACAAGAATACTGGAGTGAGAGGCCATTTCCTATTCCAGGTGATCTGCTCGACCCAGGGATTGAACCTGTATCTCTTGATTCTCCTGCATTGGCAGGTGGAGTCTTTATCACTAGAGTCAAGGGGTATTTAACCCCAGATGATTGTGGGTGTTCTTCTTTGATATGGCATCAAAACACTAAAGACTCATGAGGGGATGGGGTATAAAAAGCCAAATATTGATTTCATATTAGTACAGAAATAGCTTTGACTTTGCACCCTTGACAGGGTCATGGGATCTCAAGAGATGCCAGATGACATGCTGAGGATTGTTGGTGGGGCAGAAGCAGGCCCCAGGCTGCTGCCCTTGAAGGGATGCCCACAGGGAAGAGCAGGACTCCTCACAAAGCCTGTATAATCAACTTTCGGCTACGGTTTCTCCTCTAGTCTCTTCGCTCCACGTGCGGCTGTTCTTTGGTTTGGGAATCCTGTGTTAAGGCTGCTGTGTGTTATAAGGAGGTCACAGTGGCCCTCAAAACCGAGCCAGGCAATTTCACCAGGTCAATCATTTAAACTTTGAGTTGTTCAAAGAAAAAGAAAAAACAACAGCAGATCAAAGCCAACTGAAAATGGTTCTTTCACGTGGACACATGTTTAAGATGTCAGTTTCTACAGACTCTCAGTCTAGCTCACACGCCAAACATTTTTTTCTTTCTTTAGGTTGATTTTAGGATATTGGATCAGACTCTCAAATTATGCTTTCAGGTGACTCTGTGATATTCTTTATCATTTCGGGATGACAACGTGGGCCCTGTAGAGGGGAGGAGAATGCACTGCTAAACAGATACCAGATAGGAATGGAGTATAAGTGAGAGCATGGAGGAATGAACTGAAGTCGTTGGTTTTTAGATGTTGGAAGAAGTGGGTTCCATAAAGGAAGGTTAGGTTTTAGAACGAATTTTAGGGTGAAATCTTAAAACAGGTCAGGGTGAGTTTGTGGGTAGATTTATGATAAAGTATCTGGACTGGTGATGAGTGCAGGCTAGGAGTTTCCTGCCCTAAATCACTATAGCTGCCTTTGGTGAGCTGAACGTCTGTTTCTTTTGACTTTGCCCTCTCTAATTCCTCTGCAGACACATCCAACTCAACTTGGCCATGAATCTGTGGATTTCCGAAGGTTGGATCTTGGTTCGTTTTTTCTTTCTACCCCATATTCTATCCTTAGGGGAATCTCACCTGTGCCCACAGCTTCATCACCCTGAAACCGTGTTGTCTCACTAATTTATATCTTCAAACTCTGACTTTTCTTTCACTCCTGTATTAATCTCCTATATGGACATTTAAAGTATCTCTTACACTCCACTTGTCTGAAAACAGATGCATACTCCTCACCAAGCCTGGTCTTCTTCCCATCTATGTGTTGCCATGAATGTCACCCCTCAGTTTCTAGAGGAGACTTTGGAGACCCTCATTCTTCTCCAGACGTGTTTAATTCCTTCTCAGGTTCTGGTGGCCCCATGTCCACTTCTCAGACTTCATACCTCTTCTAGGTCCACCGAGGCACCATTGCTTCCCGTGGGAATTTGGGAGCCGTTACCTAAGGCCTCCTTGCACCGCCTGTTGCCCCAACACAATTTGCTCTGCATAAAAAAAAAAAAAAAAAATCAGAACCACCACCGGAAACTGCAAAAATACCAATCTTTTCAGGAAGTCCACCCTCCTAATACAAAACAGTGACCCAAAATGCCTTCTGTGATGATTTAATGCAAACTGTAGGCTTAACTCAGAAATGGAAACTCTGCTTTTTGGGTGGAGCACGGAGCCCTGAGTTCGGTTCTTCAAGCTCTAGCCAGGCTGCATGGTCATGAGTCAGCCAGAGGTGTGGGCAGAGGTCATGCACAGAATTTGGGGCTCTCCTCCTCCAGATCCCCATTTCCCTTGGCTTCCAGATTCTGGAGTTTCTCCATCTCTGTCTCCCCATCTTCAATCCAGTAAGATAGAAAGTTATCATCTGCTCCTGCATGCTGCTGACTGGGTCCTGTTCTCAGAGCAAATGATGCAACCAAGAAGTTCACCCAACTTCTGTTCCCTTTCAAATATCACTGCCCCTCTAGTATCTACCTGCTTTAGTCACTCTCCAACTCTTTTAGGCAGTTGCTTATTACATCCAGTATCCAGTTTGTAGGTTTTTTTTTTTAATAGAGTTTAAAGGTATTTTTTATAATTTGAGGGGAGGTTGGTCACACAGGAGTTACCAAGCCATTAACAGATGTGCAAACTCAAATCTAGGCTTCCCTGATTGCTCAGATGGTAAAGAATCTACCGCCAATGCAGGAGATCTGGATTTGATCCCTGGGTCAGGAAGATGCCCTGAAGAAGAGAATGGCAACCCACTCTAGTATTCCTGCCTGGAGAATCCTGCGGACAGATTCCTGTAGCCTGTGGGCTACAATCCATGGGGTCGCAAAGAGTTGGACACAACTAAGCGACTAACACACAATGCAAACTCAAATCTGAGATTCTTAAGCTGCCTTCAAGCTTCTGTAAAGCTTGTCATGTATGTGCTTCTCCATCCCAGAAACACTCCCCCAAACACTCTTCCCTTTGGCCTCACTCGTTGGTTTTCACTTCCTCAAATGTGCCTTCCTCCTTCCACCATCTTGGTGTTGCCCCTGCTTTCTCTCCTCACCACCTGAGCACTTTCTGCAACTCCACATAGTTAAAGGATGCCCTTCCTTAAGGGAAGCCAGGCACTGCTTCCTCAAAAAAGACTCCCCTCTTAGCCCCTCCAGGTCCTCCCTCTGTTACACACTGTGAGCCCCGTGGACTTCTCCTTTGTGCATTTAAGTGAACTGTATTAATAATTTGTGGTTCATTTCTGGAACTCTGCTTCGTGTCTATTTCCTCCATCAGACTTAGGTGGTGAGGTCTGGAACCATTTTAGGGGGATGACAGGGCACCATTCTCTTGCCGCTGAACATAAATAACTCCAGGTCCACCCCATGAAGTGCTTGCTCAGCAATTTACATGCTTCCCATACGTGCATTATGGGGTTGATTAATTTTTAAAATAACCCAGCAGAGTGTGGAGGGTCCAGAACAGCAGAATTCTGTTTCTATTGCTTAGACGCTTTAGAATTGACAGAGTGTTAAGCGTCTTTTGGGCTTTGAGGAAGTGACTCAACAGAGAAAATGTAGGTGATGTTGACTCCATTTTTTGGAGACTCATTCTTTGTGGCTGTTAACTCTTTGTCTGTATTTCTACAGCAAGAAGGGGAAAGGAATAATGCCAGGGTGTGTCAGTATCAGGCAACCATTGTGGGAACTCAGCCATGAGGCTGCCCCCGAAGGGAAGGGAGAGAAGGAGAAGGCATTGGAGCAAGAAGGGTGGTCTGGGCGTGGGGAGGTTCATGGTGGAAGTGGATGGGGGGAGACTCAGAGGTCATGGGTCCTACCTGTGATTCTCTCCAGCTTTGTCTAAGCCCCAGACTTTTAAAAAAATTTTGGCCACACCACGCGGCACACAGCACTTTAGTTCCCCACTGCAGTGGAAACATGGAGTGTTAGCTGCTGGCCTGACAGGGAAATCCCTAAGCACCAGCTACGTTGATCTACTTAGGACTGGTCCAGGGAAGTGGGCTGTTTGTACCCTTCAGCCTCTTCTCCTGTATCATTGCTGTATTGCTTGAATCCTACCCTCTTTTCTGTACCTCTTAGCTTTTGAAATCCTGTTCAAAGTTTTATTGTCTTTTCAGGCAAATAAACCCCTTCCTTCCTTCCTTTTTTTCTCCTCCTTCTTCTTCTTTTGATGCCTAGGTTATGCCCACACATTTTCCTATTTCCCTAGTTATGCCTATTATGACTTGTCATGCTTGTTCATTTTCATGTCTGTTTCCTTGGACGTCAGCTCTTCAGGACAGAGTCAGGTCTTATTCCTCTTTTGACCCAGTACAAGATCAGTGACAAGCACACCGTGTTGCAGCAATGGCTGTGTTTGGAACCAGGGAATAAATGATGACAGGTGTTCTGGGTGGCCTGGGGGTTTGGGACACCACCTTTGATATACAGGTGGTGGACAAGCCTGTGTGCATATTGGGGTGGGGATGACAAAGGCAACATGTGGATAATCAAAGCCAGTTGAGTGGATGTGGTTGGGGAAGCAGGAAGAAAAGGCTTTGAAGCTCTCTGTGACCAGGCTGCTGATGAAATTGGGAAAGACAGGATGAAATTTGCTGGCAGTTAAATCACTGCCTGTGATTATTAGTACGTGGTGTGATCAAGTTACCTTTCAGTTAAAAGTGATGGCTGGATAAAGACAACAGAAACTCGCTTGTCCTACTGATAAATTTGGTCCCTTTACTTTGGACAACAGTTTGGTAGGACTTACTCAAATGAACACACATATGCTTTATACCTCAACAATTTCACTCCCCAACGGTAACGCGGACATGTGTGCACCAAAAGTTGTGTGTGAGAATGTTCCCAGTGTCATTGGTCATAATGGTTCTAGACAAGAAGCAGCCTCAATGTCCGTTAATGGTAGAAAGGATAGATTTTGGAAAATTCAGTGATGCAATAAACTCTATATAGCCTTGAAAATCAGTGACATACTGCAGAGTGAAGCAGCATGGATAAATTTCACAAAGATAGGGCAAAAAAAGAAGGCAGACAGAAAAGATACTAGATTGTGAGATTCACCATTTTATAAGCCTTAAGAAAAGGAAAACTTCTGTTAAGGCCAGGTAAGTGCTACATTTGGGGGAAAACTGGGAGGTAGGAATTGAATGAAGGCTTGAAGTGACTTCTGGGTGTGGAAATATTGTGTTTCTTGAACTAAGTAATGGTTGTGTGTGTGTGTGCTCAGTTGTGTCTGTCTCTTTGTGACCCCATGGACTGTAGCCTGCCAGGCTCCTCTGTCCGTGGAATTTCCTAGGCAGGAAAACTGGAATGGGTTGCCATTTCCTATTTCAGGGGGTCTTCCCCACCCAGGGAATGAACTTGAGTCCCTTGGTCTCCTGCACTGGCAATTGGATTCTTTACCATGCACCACACAGAGTCCCACGTGATGGTTATGGGATGTTTTACTTCTTGGTAATTCACTGAAATGCACACATAGGCCTTGCAGTGCCTCCCTCTCCATGTTTAACTGCAAATAAAGAACTTGCTTCAAAAATATAAATAATGTTACATATTTTAAGCTAGGAAAAAGATATATGCCATCCTCAGTTTTCTTAAAATCATTTCTCTGAGAAACCAGTCTTTTGATACTGCTCATAATTTTATTGATGTTTTTTCCCCAAAGTTTTCTTCCTTATTTATTTGCAAATAGATTTTCAAATGACCACTTCGCTAGTTTTGTTAAAAAGAGTTCTAATCTGTGTTTCATATTTCATATGTATTTATTACGCTGATGCTTCCCTTCTTTCTATGGTTAATTTGGTGCCAAGTCATCCTTCCCCCTACCCCAGCTTTTCTGACTCAATGACATGTGTTCTCCCGCATAAATTTTCAGTTGATCAAATCAGTATTTTTCTCTTAAAGGATGAATTTAAATTTTAACTGGAGACTGCATAGAACTATTGATGAAATTGTACCTTCTCATACTTGAGCTCCTTTTCCCCTGACTTATACCATTTCTGGTTCAATTTCTTAAAACATCCAAACTTAACAGCAGCACATAACTGAAAAATGTTTGATCAGAGTCAATTAGAGCAGTGTTGCAGAAACAATGTTATGGTATATTATAGCAAGAGATTGGATCCTATTACACTAAATAATTTGTGTTTTGCCTACAGTGATATCTGCATAAAGCAAATGAGAGGAATTAATATGGTCTCTAGTTAGCCAAGTCAGCAGTCTTTGAATTTCAAAGTGATTGCAAATCTTGTATTTTAACCAAATGGCTGCATGTATATTGAATTTTCTTTCAAAAAAAAAGAAATTTTAACTTCATAATGATTATCAAAACATCAAAATTTCATTGAATATAATTTATTCAACATTAGAGAGGCAGCATTAGAGGGGCTTCCCTGGTGGCTCAGACGATAGGGTCTGCCTATAATGCAGGACACCTGGGTTCACTCCCTGGATCAGGAAGATCCCTGGAGGAGGGCATGGCAACCACTCCCATATTCTTGCCTGGAGAACCCCATGGACAATGCGGCCTGGCAGGCTACAGTCCACAGGGTCGCAAAGAGTTGGACATGACAGAGTGACTAACACTTTCACTTTCAGAGAGGCAGTAGCACAGATAGATGGAAACAGGGGCTCAGGGTCAGACTGCTGGGGTTTGGATACTGGCCCCTGTACCAGCCGAGCGACCACTGGGGAGTCATTTATCCTTTTGGCATATTGAAAAGCAGAGACATTACTTTGCCAACAAAGGTCCGTCTAGTCAAGGCTATGGTTTTTCCTGTGGTCATGTATGGATGTGAGAGTTGGACTGTGAAGAAGGCTAAGCGCCGAAGAACTGATGCTTTTGAACTGTGGTGTTGGAGAAGACTCTTGAGAGTCCCTTGGACTGCAAGGAGATCCAACCAGTCCATTCTGAAGGAGATCAGCCCTGGGATTTCTTTGGAAGGAATGATGCTAAAGCTGAAACTCCAGTACTTTGGCCACCTCATGCGAAGAGTTGACTCATTGGAAAAGACTGTGATGCTGCGAGGGATTAGGGGCAGGAGGAGAAGGGGATGACAGAGGGTGAGATGGCTGGATGGCGTCACCGACTTTACGGATGTGGGCCTGAGTGAACTCCGGGAGTTGGTGATGGACAGGGAGGCCTGGCGTGCTGTGATTCATGGGGTCACAAAGAGCCAGACATGACTGAGCAACTGAACTGAACTGAACTGAACTTATCCTTTTGGTAGCTTAGTTTCTTTGTAAAAAAAGTAAAGTCATTGTGAAGATACAAAGTTATCCATGTATAGCCTCTATGTCAGGTACACAGTAGGTACTCAATACATGGTAATTGTTTTGTTGGTTTTCTTGCCATTGCCACATTTGTGTTGGAGCTGGTGAACTATTATTTAAGACTGAGAGCGACTCAGTTTAAAAATTAATGCAAATATATGGAATCTAGAAAAATGATACTGATGAATTTATTTGCAAAGCAGAAATAAAGATGCAGACACAGAGAACAGATTTGTGGACACAGGGGTGGGAGAGGAGGAGGGTGGGACAAATTGAGAGAAAAGTATTAACATACATACACTATCATGTGAAAAATAGGTAATCAGTGAGAAGTTGCTGTACAGCAAAGGGAACTCAGCTCCGGGCTCTGTGATGACCTAGAGGGGTGCGACTGTTGGTGGGGAGATCCAAGAGGGAGGGGATATATGTATACATATAGCTGATTCCCTCTGCTGTACAGCAGAAACTAACACAACATTGTAACACAATTATGTTCCAGTTTAAAAAAAATGTAAAGCCATTTGTGTGTGTGTGTGTGTGCATACGCGCATGCATAGCAAGGGCCCACATGACAACAAAATTCAACTTGAGTGATAGGGAATGTAGAAAAAGAAATGAGTTTCTTTTTGACATATAGCTACTTCCTAGAAAAAGGTCAAATTATTTGGAGCTAATGTTTAAATAAGGGTTTTTAGCCAAAAGAGAGAAATTAGTGTTGGCAAAAGTGACTGCTATTAACTGCTAGGCTGACAGCGTAATAATAGTTGGGGTGACAGGCCCGGCAGAACTAACCCTTACGATTCCCATGGAATGATACCTCGGTAATCAATAATAGTGATTTATCTTTCACCAATTTAGATGAAAAGGTATCACATTAGATATTCTGTTGTGTTTACTCTAGGTACGTGTGAAAGCCTAAGTGCCTCAGAACAGGCCAGCCAGGACTAGAAGAATACCCAGCCAAGCCATAGCCTCAGGAGAAATAGAAGTGTCATTTATGCCACCGAGTTTTTAGTGCCGCTTGTTACAAAGCAGTAGCTGGCTGACACAATCGACTTATCTAAAAAGGCTGAGAAGCTCTGTCTTTAATATTAGGGACAGATTCTCAAGGCCCTTAGTCTTTCCAGTCCCCATTACTAAATGCATGATAACAACCACATCCATGCAAACATGTCTTCAGACTCCCCAGGTCGGTCTTCTAGTTGGTCCCTCACTTGAGCCTGACTGGAATTTTATCTGGAGTATGGTATCTCTTGTGGCTCAGCTGGTAAAGAAACCGCCTACAATGCAGGAGACCTGGGTTCAATCCCTGGGTTGGGAAGATCCCCTGGAGAAGGGAATGGCTACCCACTCCAGTATTCTGGCCTAGAGAATTCCATGGACTGTGTAGTCCATGGGGTCACAAACAGCTGGACACGACTGAGTGACTTTCACTCACTCACATGATGTCTTGGTGATTGACTAGGTATTAGCCTCTCCTGGTGTACAATCTGCCTTTACTTTGTAGGCTGACTTCAGTCCTTTCTGCCTCTGAACTCTCAATGTCTGACCTTGTTTTGCCACCCACTTCTGGCTTTTTTAACCCCAGTATCAGTCCTGGAGGCTAAAAGGAGACTGTGCTGTCATCTACACCAGTGGTTCTTATCCGCGGGCACTGTCGTCACCCAGCAGATGTTTGACAACGCCTGGAGATGTCTTTGGTTGTCATCACTGGGGGAGGAGGTTCTACTGACATCTAGTGGACAGACATTATGAGTGCTGTTCAACATTCTGCAGCGTATAGGAGAGTCCCCTGCAACACAGAATTAGCTCATGAAGATACAATGGTGCTGAGATAAAAAACTCTGGTCTAGATCTGTCACAGAGAATCGGTCCCTCAACAGCGAAGTCCCCAACAGCTGCCCTTGGGTGCCCACCTTTCTGTGTCTTCTCATAGCAAGTCTCAGGAGTAAAGGTGCTCACTCTCTGATAAACTATGGTTTATCCAACTGATCCCAAATTCCTCAGAAAGCAGGCGTCTTCCTCAGAGATTATGTGAGAGTCTTTTCATGTTCACAACCCCAGTCTCTGCCTTAATTAACTCTAGGACATATAACAATACCATGGTTACTCAAGACCAATCTATAGTTTCACAGCCTGGGACCTTCACAAAAATCTTTAAAGAAGTGAAACATTGTTGCTGAACCATGAAAAGACGCTGGGATTCTTGGCCTCTGGAGGAGAAGAATTCAATCCTGGGCCAGAGACGAGGCTTAATCACTCAGAGCTTTGGTGTAATAAAGTTTTATTAAAGTATAAAGGAGATAGAGGACCCTTCTGACATAGGCATCAGAAGGGGGCAAAAAGAGTACCCCCTTGCTAGTGTTAGCAGTGGAGTTATATACTCTCCAATGAATCAAAAGAATGTCTGGAGGTTGTAAAGACCTTACCAGACCTGCTCCCATAATTTACATTTTAAGATAACAGGATTAGCCAGAAGGTTTAATCCAGAGACTGTCCTCAGGCAGGATACATTATTGTTATATAATCCTAAGGAATGTAGAGAAAAGAAAAAAAAAAAAGTTTGTCCTTTCTTCCTCCTTGAGAATTCCAGACCCCTCTCTCCTTGGGGACCTCTAGACTTCTTATCAACCTGCCTAGGAAATGACTCTCTCAGAATATAAATGGCTTTTCCCTTTTGACTATATTTTAAGTGTGACTAAACTTTGCAGCTTGGGCTTGCAAACACAATAGTAGCTTCCTCCAGTGGAGTTCCGGAGCAGGCAATGGCACCCACTCCAGTACTCCTGCCTGGAAAATCCCATGGGTGGAGGAGCCTGGTGGGCTGCCGCCCATGTGGTCGCTAAGGGTCGGACACGACTGAGCGACTTCACTTTCACTTTTCACCTTCATGCATTGGAGAAGGAAATGGCAACCCACTCCAGTGTTCTTGCCTGGAGAATCCCAGGGACGGGGGAGCCTGGTGGGCTGCCATCTATGGGGTCGCACAGAGTCGGACACGCCTGAAGTGACTTAGCAGCAGCAGCAGCCAGTGAATTTCAGGTTTGTGGAATCTGAGTTTATTCAGCATGCTCTATGGATTCTTCAGGGGACTAAGGCTTTATCTTCATTGCTGATAAAGAAAAAATGAAACCAAACCTGAAGAGGAGTATCCCTGTCTTGGAAGAAACACATGGACATCCTGGCTATCTGTTTTCTCTCAGGCATAAACAGTAGGCTCCACTGATATGAAGCCTCTGGTCATTTAGCAAAAGAATGCACCAGGCAACATCTTGACCACGTCAAAGAGATGACTCACACAGACAGAGAGAAAGTTGTGGACATTTCTCTGTTCCATTTGACCTTACCACCCCCGGAACTTGTGTTCCTAGTTGACACAATCTAGTTTGTATACAGCAATCACACCCTGATCAATCAGAGCAGTTGAACCACAACAGTAGGGGGAGGGTGGGGCTGCTGCTGGAGCCTTACGTGTTGCTTGTTGCCATGGTATCCAGTTTCTGCTCTGAGCATTGAGCACAAAGTTGCTATAGGTCCACCCCAATAACAGCTGGAAAAACAGCCGTAGAAGGGCAGAGAATGAGATGGTTGGATGGCATCACTGACTCGATGGACATGAGTTTGAGTAGGCTCCGGGAGTTGGTGATGGACAGGGAGGCCTGGCATGCTGTGGTCCATGGGATAGCAAAGAGTCGGACATGACTGAGCAACTGAACTGACTGACCAACTGTAGAAGGGCATAGTGAAGACTGGAGCTCCTGAGAATGAACAGCTGGACCCTGAGAGGCAAAATGAAACTTGCAGATGTCACTCGCCATCTCCGTTAACCCCATGGATGGACACGCCCTCTGCTACAGAGTTGCGTGTGTGTCTACTCCAGGCTTTGGACAAGCTGGAGACCTCACAACCTGTGAGGTCAGTCTTACTGATTTTTCCTTTGGTCTCAGACTGCAGTGTGGCTTGTTCCCACACTGTGATTCCTCTAGTCTATTCAACCTTGGGATAATCTGTTCACTATGTGTTTTACTGCATTCATTTAAAAAATCACAAGATTACATTATCCTTCTTGATTATTGAGGGTTTAAAAAAAATTTTTTTTTGATGCCCTTTAAACTGTGTGCCCCAAGGCCAGAGCCTCACTCACTTTACCCAAGTCTCTCCCTGCTGGTGGAAACCGGAGCACTGCCGCACACCGCCAGGTGAGCCAGCGGGTCAGTGACAATGTGTACAAGCTGCTGTCATGCCTGGAGCCCCACGAGGACTTCAGAGCACAAAAAGATATAGCTGTCACTTCCCTTCTGCATTCCAAATCTCTTGCAAAACGTTCCCTGTGTCCAGCACTAACCCAGGACCACACAGGGACAGGAATCCGGGAAATGTACTTTTAGCTTAGTTTAGTTGACACAGGGCAAAGGCGCTGGAACATTCCAACGTGTTGTGTGATTTCATTCTTCTTTGTGAAGGGTGTTGATGAGTGCCTCTAGGTTCCGAAAGTTTCTCTAGAAGTGCAGTCACAGGATTCTCAGAGGTTTTATGTGTCCTACCCTAACGCAGATGGTGACCGCAGCCACGAAATTAAAAGACGCTTACTCCTTGGAAGAAAAGTTATGACCAACCTAGATAGCATATTCAAAAGCAGAGACATTACTTTGCCAACAAAGGTCTGTCTAGTCAAGGCTATGGGTTTTTCCAGTGGTTATGTATGGATGTGAAAGTTGGACTGTGAAGAAAGCTGAGCATTGAAGAATTGAGGATTTTGAACTGTGGTGTTGGAGAAGACTCTTGAGTGTCCCTCTGACTGCAAGGAGATCCAACCAGTCCATTCTAAAGGAGATCAGCCCTGGGATTTCTTTGGAAGGAATGATGCTAAAGCTGAAACTCCAGTACTTTGGCCACCTCATGCGAAGAGTTGACTCCTTGGAAAAGACTGTGATACTGGGAGGGATTGGGGGCAGGAGGAGAAGGGGACGACAGAGGATAAGATGGCTGGATGGCATCACTGACTCGATGGACGTGCTATGCTATGCTAAGTCACTTCAGTCGTGTCTGACTCTGTGTGACCCCATAGATGGCAGCCCACCAGGCTCCCCCGTCCCTGGGATTCTCCAGGCAAGAGCACTGGAGTGGGCTGCCATTTCCTTCTCCAGTGCATGAAAGTGAAAAGTGAAAGTGAAGTCGCTCAGTCAAGTCTGACTCTTAGCGATCCCATGGATTGCAGCCTAACAGGCTCCTCCATCCATGGGATTTTCCAAGCAAGAGTACTGGAGTGGGATGCCAGAGTGAACTACGGGAGTTGGTGATGGACAGGGAGGCCTGGCATGCTGTAATTCATGGGGTCACAAAAAGTCGAACACGACTGAGTGACTGAACTAAACTGAACTGAAACTTTGAAACCTGTTATGACTAATACTCTTATGGCTATAAACCAAGAAAGATGATGCAGCCACATGACCGAAGTAAAAGTGACCCCAAATTAAAGACAGACAGATAGTTTTGAAAGGCTTGTATTGCCCAAGTGATCAGACAACATAGCTTCTTTGCAAGCATTCTTGGTTCATGTCCAGATGCTGTCAGATTCTATCTAGATGGCCAGTTCTGTTTGATGCCCATGCATGTCAAGTCTCATTAAATAGCTCAAGGCTCTAATGAGCAAAAGCCTTCTGAGGAGAATGGTCAGTTCTCCTGCAACCACACTCCATGGCAGGGTCCCGTGGGCAGGGGGTGCTAGGTGTGGGGTAGAATATCTGATAGGAAATCCTCCATCAAAGTGGAGAAGCATTGAGGAAAGTCAACACCCTGGACTTAACGCCCTGGATGCAGTTCAAGATAAAGCATTTTGTATTGCATCCTACTCTCTGCTGAGTGGCCACAATGCTGCCATGACCGTGTTTGTTTTCCGAACCTACAAGTTGGCTGTGAGCTCCCCCAGTGGCTTGTGTTCCCCACACATAGCCGTCAACATGATTCCCATACTGGCTTCTGGTTTTCATGGATTGTGCCTCATTCTGAGGGAGGGAAAAAGCAGCCGTAAGTTATAACGTGTCCTCCTCCACTGGTTTCTTCCCCAGTGAGATATGGATCCATTTTTTCATTAGGAGACAAATGACAGCTAAGTTTAGATTCCATTTCTTTTCTCTAACCTGTGACAAGAAGAACTTGAAAGACATGATATTCTATTGATGTTCTGTTTAGTGGGAGGAAGGAGATACCTTACAGAAAAAAAAAAAAAAAAGAAGAAAAAGAAAGAACAACTTTTATACTTTTATCTCAGTGGGAAATTCATGGTGAGTTCCGATACATTAAGTGGTCCCCAGACAGAAATTTGAAAATACTTCCAGCTGTTTAATTTCAAGCAGCTCTACCGAGAAAGCAAATGCGTGTCAGCCATTCACCAGGAGGAGAGCAGTTGATACTCTGACAGAGGCCAGACAGCCCTGAGCTGTCAGAGGGTGACACCAATGATGGGATCAGTTTCTGGATGGACTTCTTAATGGATTTGTCGGGAGACTGCTTATGTGTGCATGTGTGTGTTTTAATATCTGTGGTGACTTGCTATTCAAAAATCACAAAGCATGGGAGTTTGAGATTGGCATATACACACTGGTGAAGCGAAAGTCACTCAGTTGAGTCCAGCTCTTTGCAACCCCGTGGACTGTAGCCCACCAGGCTCCTGTGTCCATGGAATCCTAAGGCAAGAATACTGGAGTGGGTTGCTATTTCCTTCTCCAGGGGATCTTCCCGTCCCAGGGATCAAACCTGGGTCTCTTACATTATAGGCAGATTCTTTACCATCTGAGCCACCAGGGAAGCCCATATACGCTGCTGGTGGTGGTTTTGTTGCTAAGTCATGTCCGCCTCTTTTGCAATCTCATGAACTGTAGCCCACCAGGCTTCTCTAACCATGGGATTTCCCAGGCAAGGATACTGGAGTGGGCTCCCATTTCCTTCTCCAGGGGATTCTTTCCGACCCAGGCACATACACACTGCTGCTGCTGCTGCTGCTGCTGCTAAGTCGCTTCAGTCGTGTCCGACTCTGTGCGACCCCATAGACAGCAGCCCACCAGGCTCCCCCGTCCCTGGGATTCTCCAGGCAAGAACACTGGAGTGGGTTGCCATTTCCTTCTCCAATGCATGAAAGTGAAAAGTGAAAGGGAAGTCGCTCAGTCATGTCTGACTCTTAGCGACCCCATGGACTATAGCCCACCAGGTTCCTCCATCCATGGGATCTTCCAGGCAAGAGTACTAGAGTGGGGTGCCATTGCCTTCTCCACATACACACTACTATATATAGAATAAATAACCAACAAGAACCTGCTGTATAGCACAGGGAACTCTGCTCAATGTTCTGTAATAACCAAATGGGAAAAGAATTTGAAGAAGAATGGATAACACATTATGTATGACTGAATCACTTTGCTGTACACCTGAAACTAACACAACATTGTTAATCAATTTTATTCCAATATAAAATAAAAACTAAAAAAACCCACAAAAGTACAAAGAATTGAAAAGGCGAAAGAGGTTTATTTTGCATATATATTGAATTTTCTTCACAAGGGTAATATTAAGATTTTCTAGTAAGTTGAAACTATTTCTAAAATCTCTTCTATATCAGGAAAGTATCAGTAAAGAGGAGAGGGAAGCCGTCAGTTTACAGTAGGGAACAGTTCGGGGAGGAAACCCAACTGCTTTCTACAAAAATAAGAATGTGCTTCAGAGTTCCACCCTTCTTGAACAGTGGGTTTCAAGACAGTCTAGTTATGAAAACATAAAGAAACCTCGGTGTTCAATACTCGTTTCAGGTGGAGTTTCACATCTGAGTAAATATATTAGAGTCAGGGGCATTTGTGAACTGTGGTTTCATATTCCTGTCTGAGGAGCTGAGCAGAGAGTTGGAGGAAGGATATTAAATGTGTGTTTCTGAAACTCTCTATTCCTTGTGGCACGTGTGGACACATTTGGGAGTAATCTGCATCCTGAAGATTGGTGGTATCTTTGTTCTTTTCTTTACCTGAATAAACACTCTGGGATTGAACACATGTGAGTGCTCAGCCTGCCACGTCTCAGGACAAGGAATATTCTTTATGATCTTTGCAGCTCTACAACCTCCCTCTGTTTTCCCCTCACCTCCTCCTCCTGATGTTTCTTCTGCAGCTGTTGTCACCATCTCTCCCAGTCCCTCCTGGGAAGTTGGATCTGTAACTTTTAAAATTAAGAAAGGTTGTTATAATGTTATGATTTGCATTTTTAGGTTAGCTTTTCCCATCTGCTTTCCATGAAAGATACTTCTGCAAAGCAAATTTGGCCAGGTTTTATCTAATAATATTTTACAAAACCCACCAGGAAAGGCAGTGCTCATTACACATAGAATGGGACAAAGACTGTGCTGGGATGTGATGGATTTCACTTTAGGACTAGCTGGAATGTTCCACATGGCTCCTGTGAAGGCTGGATTTCCTAGCCAAATGTGTAAGAGAACAGCTATGGACTTCAACAGTTATAAGTACAGGAAAAGGAGATGGACAGATCTGGAGTTTTCATTGCAACAGTAGTGATGGTGGTGGTTTAGTTGCTAAGTCATGTCCGATTCTTGCGACCCCATGGTCTGTAGCCTGCCAGGCTCTTCTGTCCATGGAATTTTCCATGGCAAGGATACTTGAATGGGTTGCCATTTCCTCTTAAATTTAACAATAATATAAAGATGCAAATGCAGGAATAATCTCATTACTCTAAACTATACCTTACCATTGCTTCTCAACTCAGCAACGCCAGTGGCTCACCCTTTCAGGACATTGAGTGCATATTTGAGACCCTTGCACACCTTTGGGTTGCCATCCCTTCCCCCCTACTCTCCTCAGAGGTGCGCTTTCTCCAGCAGGTAGCTGGCTGAAGGACTCCCAGGTCCTTTCTCACGAGTGTCTGCTCTTCCCTGGATGCTCAGTCCTTGTAGATGCAGTTGCTTTCTCTACAGGGCCCAGCAGACAGCTGAAGGTGGGGTAATGAGCATTTCTTTTTTTAACTTTTATGATTTCTGTTTTACTTTTTAATTGGATTATAATTGCTTTACAATGTTGTGTTAGTTTCTGTTGCAAGCTGGCAGCACAGGGACTGAATTCAGGTGACAGTCTTACTCAGTGTGCCTGGCACAGAATTGTAAACATATTAATATCTGAACTTGAATGCCTGTCAGTAGGATATCCCCTTTTCGAGTCACCACGTCTTCACTGCTCCTCATTGGCTTCTGCCCCTGCCTCTTGATTTGACCTGCCTGACTCCTAAAGTCATCTGAATTTTGTAATCAAATGGAGAAGGGAAAGGGTGCCTCACTTCAGTTCAGTTCAGTCCCTCAGTCGTGTCCAACTCTTTACGACCCCATTAATCGCAGCATGCCAGGACTCCCTGTCCATCACCAACTCCCGGAGTTCACTCAGACTCACGTCCATAAAGTTGGTGATGCCATCCACCCATCTCATCCTCTGTCGTCCCCTTCTCCTCCTGCCCCCAATCTCTCCCAGCATCAGAGTCTTCCAATGAGTCAACTCTTAGCATGAGGTGGCCAAAGTACTGGAGTTTCAGCTTTAGCATCATTCCTTCCAAAGAACACCCAGGACTGATCTCCTTTAGAATGGACTGGTTGGATCTCTTTGCAGTCAGAGGGACTCTCAAGAGTCTTCTCCAACACCACAGTTCAAAAGCATCAATTCTTCGATGCTCAGCTTTCTTCACAGTCCAACTCTCACATCCATACATGACCACTGGAAAAACTATAGCCTTGACTAGATGGACCTTTGTTGGCAAAGTAATGTCTCTGTTTTACTGCTGCCTAAATTTCAAAATGTGTCCCCCTCCATGAAACCTGTGAAAGCATTGCTGCACATAGTAGGTCTCCTTGCCTTTTGGACTTCACAGCATCAGAGAAGAGCCACTTTCCCCTTAATAGTGCTTCCCTTAGCATGGGAGGAGATGTTTCGCAATCATTACTGTACAAATGACAATAAACTCAGGTCTGAAGAACAAGGTTCTTCTGCCTTGAAATTGACTGATTTGTCTTGAAGATGGGAAGTTGATGAAATCACGTCAAATGTAAGATCAATGCATCACCTTTAGAAATCCTACCCTTGACTTGTGCTTAGCTGTTCAGTCATGTCTGACTCTTTGTGACCCCATGGATTGTAGCCCACCAAGCTCATCTGTCCATGGGGATTCTACAGGCAAGAATACTGGAGTGGGTAGTCTCTCCCTTCTCCAGGGGATCATCCCAACCCAGGAATTGAATGGGGGTCTTCTGCATTGCAGGCAGATTCTTTACCACCTGAGCTTACAGAGACTTAGAAATGGAAGAAAAGAAGTTGAGGGAGAGTGGAGATGGCATCTATGCCCAGGTCTTGACTCCAAGTCTGGGACTTTCACTTCTGTGTCAAGAAAGTCCCCTAGTGATGTTGAGCTATGTGCCATGGCTTTCCATCTGCTATGGCTTTTCATGTGCCATGTTGCTCCTCTGTATGGCATTTTTGGAAAAATTTCCATTGGGTCTTCTGCCCATTTTTTAATTGGATTGTTTGTTTTTTGATGTTGAACTGTAGGGAGTGTTTATGTATTTTGACTATTAAACCCTTATTGGTCATATTTGCAAATGTTTTCTCCCATTCTGTAGGCTGTTTTTCATTTTGTTGATGGTTCCATTTATTCATTTTTGCTTTTATTTCTTTTGCCTTAAGAGATTAAAAAATATTGCTATGATGAGATATTGCCTCACATTTGTCAAAATGGCTAGCATCAAAAAGACCACAAGTGAGAAATGTTGCCAAGGGCGTGAAGGAATGTTGGTGGAAATGAAGTTTTGTGTACAACCTATGTGGAAACAGAATGGAGATTCCTCAAAAACTAAAAGTAGAGCTAACATATGACCCAGTAATTTCACTCATGGGTGCATATCTGAAGAAAACAAAAACACTGATTAGAAAAGATACATGCACTCCAGTGTTCACAGCAATGTTATTTACAATTGCCAAGGTATGGAAGCAACTTATGTTCATTAACAGGTGAATGGATATATGTACATCTCTACACACACTGGAATATTACTCAATCATAAACAAGAAAACAAATTCTTCAATTTGCAAAGACCTAGAAAATATTATGCTAGTGAAATAAGTCAGACAGGGAAAAATAAATACTCTATGCTATCACTTATGTGCAGAACCTAAAAAATTTTAAAAAATGAATGTATATAACAATATAAAAACAGACTCACAGATAAAGAGAACAGCCTAAGGAGGTGCAAGATAGGGGTATGGGATTAAGAAATACAAACTACTGTGTACAAAATAGATAACTTCAACAATATATTGTGAAGTGAAGTGAAAGTTGCTCAGTCAAGTCCTACTCTTCATGACCCCATGGACTACAGCCCACCAGGTTCCTCTGTCCGTGGAATTCTCCAGCCAAGAATAGTGGGCTGGGTTGCCATTTCTCCAGGGAATCTTTCCAATCCAGGGATTGGACCCAGGTCACCCGCATTGCAGGGATTCTTTACCATCTGAGCCACTAGGAATATTGCACAGTGCAGCAAACTATAGCTGCTTTTTGGTAATAAAGCCCACTTTTGGGGCTTCCCTTGTGGCTCAGCTGCTAAAGAATCTGCCTGCAATGTGGGAGACCCTGGATCAATTCCTGGGTCAGGAAGATCCCCTGGAGAAGGGAAAGGCTACCCATTCCAGTATTATGGCCTAGAGAATTCCATGGACTGTATAGTCCATGGGGTCGCAAAGAGTGGGACACAACTGAGCGACTTTCACTTTCACTTTTGGTAATAACTTTAAATGGTGTATAATCTATAAAATTATTGAATCATTATGTTGTAAACCTGAAAGTAATATAATATTGTAAATCAAAATATATACTTCAATTAAACAAAGAGAATTTTCTAGTGTGAGTTCTTGGAAAAATCCAGCTTAACTTTGGACCAAGAAGGAAAATAATTTAAAAAAAGAAAAGAAAAAATAAAATTGTACTGTTGTTATGTCTTGCAGCTTGAAGAAGGTAGCAGAAATGAGATCTCAGTAGGACTTTGAGATTCCACTCTGACCTTGAGGTTCTGACCCAGAGCCTGAAATGGGACCCCAGAGTCTCCCCATGAGAGATGGAGGCTAGGGAGTCAGCAAAGAGAAATAAGTCTAGACTTTTTAGACTTTTATCTAGACTTCTAGATCTTGCAAATTTGTTTAAAGACAACCCCAATGATAGTTTTTCCTGATCAGCCTTATGTTGCCAACATCTTACTTTGCCATATAAAATATTGAAAGCAAAATAAAATAAAACCAGTACCTACTATCTACTAGTTAGTGATAGTATCTAAATGCAAGCTAATATTACTGTCTACTCTCTCTCTAATGTTATAAATTAAAGGCCACTTTTTAAGCCAAAAGAAGTAGAATGGGCATAATCTCAAAGTGGGAGCAGTTCCTCTAAAGAAAAATAGTTGACAAATTGATGTTAACAAGATAAGAAAAATAAAAGATATTGTTTAAAATGCTAAATGCAGAGAAACTTTATACAACTTTATGTGGTATATTTTGCCTTTACAACAATTTTTTCAGTTTAGGAAGATATATTTGATGCTGTGAAATAAAGTGACCTTTAATTATCCACCATGTCCCATATGATGCTTTCTGTTTATCGCAGTCGATGTTGAAAATTGGATTGGGATGGGGTTTTGATAACATTTCACATATTTGGAATATTTTGTACAATCTGAGAGGAAGATAAAAACAGTCTCTTTTTCCAGTGGCTTTTCACTATCCCTGTGCAGTGCGGGTAGGAAGCAGGTCAGATGTAAGATTTGTGTGGGCTCTAAGGAGGTTTTTTGGATTGCCAGTCTGCGGTCCCCTGGGTCCATCACAAAGAATATACCAGACAAGAACTCCAGCACCCTAGGAAGGATGGTCAGTGGGGGCACAAGTCTGGTACAGTGGGTGATTCCTGGGGGGTTCAGATGTGGGCACCCGGGTTGATGCTAGGATCTCTAGTGGTTAGTTTCAAACTCAGGACAGGTTGCATAACCTCTTGAATTCTTTATTTCCTTTAATGTAAAGTGAAAATCAGAATAGTTCTCCCTTATGGGGCTGCTGTGATGTCTTTGAAGTTCTCAGGACCACCCTTGACATGCCATAAACCTTCAAAAGACGGCTGCAATTATTACTAGATCAGAATGTTATCTCATAAATCCATGATTAATGGAATTAATGGATGATGTAAGGATAACATTATTTTTCATACAACGTTAAAAGCACATTGTATCTCCTTCCTGACCATTTGCCCAGTCCCCATCTCTTTGAGCGAGAAAAGCTTCATCTAAGTTATTTCATCTGATTGATGACTGTAATTTTTAACTTTATTGCTACTTCTGTGTTGGGTATTCCTTTGGAAAAGGTGTATGGATTCATTATATATTGCAATTTATTGTCTATAGATTATAAGATAAAGTCAAGCATGTATCTGCTGATACTTTTTAAGTTGACCTGTCTTTATACTTAGAAATGTCTCTTAGTAGTAGGCTTCCCTGGTGGCTCAGATGGAAAAGACTCTCTTGCAATGAAGGATCCCTGGGTTGGGAAGATCCCCTGGAGAAGGAAATGGAAACCCATACCAGTAATCTTGCCTGGAGAATTCCATGGACAGAAGTCTGGCAGGCTACAGTCCATGGGTTTGCAAAGAGTCAGGCATGACTGAGCAACTAACACTCACTCAAGGATAACAGGGCACCAGTAAATTTTAGGACTAGGCTTGCTGTTTCTTCAAGTCAGTATGTCTGTGTCTGACAGAGAGGGTGAATATCATCTGTTGCCTGCATATATTATTTCCCCCAGCTTAGTTAACAAATAATTTCTTCATGTGCTAAAATTAACTATTTAATTAATCTACCTCAAAAATCTTTGCTGAGTGGCCTGGGGTGGGTGGGATAAATTTGCAGGTTAAATATAGTTTCTAGACATATTGATATTTATTTCCATTTATGTATCATATTTCAATTTTCCATAGAAAATCCCAAAGTTGTCATAAGGGCTTTGGAAAATAAAAAGTGTGAGGGCTACTTGGAAATACTTAATTGAGTATCTAATTACACCTTACTCTTTCTTCTACCCAGAGTGATGGATGGATAGAGATTATAAGAAGGGTTTTGATTTTTGAGTTATTACTATTATTTTTGTGCTGTCTTGAGCAACAGGCTTTCTCAAAGGGGGAAATTACAAGCAGAACTTGTCATAGATGTGATTCTTTCTGTTACTGTGAACTACTTTGGAAAGTCATCCTCCAGTCCAGCTAGTGGTGACAGTCTAGAAAATAAAGTGTTAAAGTGCTGGGTGTGAACTACATTACTATGTCTATTTGCCTATTGCTATTGTTGAGCTCTCTGAATCACACAGAATCTTTTGAGAAAATTGTAGAAAATATTTTCTTTCTTGTTTTTTAAGGCCAAACAACAAGAGGGAGCACAATGCCACCCATCAACAGAAAATTGGATTAAAGATTTATTGAGTATGGCCCCACCCATCAGAACAAGACCTAGGTTCCCCCACAGCCAGTCCCTACCATCAGGAAGCTTCTACAAGCCTCTTATCCTTACCCATCAGAGGGAAGACAGAATGAAAACCACAACCACAGAAAACTAACCAAACTGATCATATGGACCACAACCTTGTATAACAATGAAGCTATGAGGCATGCTGTGTAGGGCCACCTAAGATGGACGGGTCATAGTGGAGAGTTTAGACAAAACATGATCCACTGGAGAAGGGAATGGCAGACCACTTCAGTATTTTTGCCTTGAGAACCCCATGAACAGTATGAAAATGCAAAAGATGTGACACTGAAAGATGAATTGCTCAAGTCAGTAGGTGCCCAATATGCTACTGGAGAAGAGTGGAGAAATAACTCCAGAAAGAATGGAGAGGCTGAGCCAAAGTGAAAACAACGCCCAGTTGTGGATGTGACTGCTGATGGAAGTAAAGTACAATTCTGTAAAGAACAGTACTGTAAAGGAACCTGGAATGTTAGGTCCATGAATCAAGGTAAACTGGAAATGGTCACACAGGAGATGGCAAGAGTGAAGGTCAACATTTTAGGAATCAGTAAACTAAAATGGACTGGAATGGGTGAATTTAACTCAGATGACCATTATGTCTACTACTGTGGGCAAGAATCCCTTAGAAGAAATGGAGTAGCCATCATAGTCAACAAAAGAGTCGGAAATGCAGTGCTTGGGTGAAATCTCAAAAATGACAGAATGGTCTCTGTTAATTTCCAAGGCAAACCATTCAATATCACAGTAATCCAAGTCTGTGCCCCAACCAGTAATGCTGAAGAAGCTGAAGTTGAATAATTCTATGATGACCTATAAGACCTTCTAGAATGAACACCACAAAAAGATGTGCTTTTCATCATAGGTGACTGGAATGCAAAAGTAGAAAGTCAAGAGATACCTGAAATAACAGGCAAATTTGGCCTTGGAATACAAAATGAAGCAGGGCAAAGGCTAACAGAGCTTTGCCAAGAGAATGCACTGGTCATAGCAACACCCTCTTCCAACAACACAAGAGATGACTCTACACATAGATTTCACAAGACGGTCAATACCAAAATCCGATTATATTTTTTGCAGCTGAAAATGGAGAAGCTCTATACAGTCAGCAAAAAAAAAAAAAAAAAAGACTGGGAGCTGACTGTGGCTCAGATCATGAACTCCTTATTGCAAAATTCAGGCTTAAATTGAAGAAAGTAAGGAAAGCCATTAGACCACTCGGGTGTGACCTAAATCAAATCCCTTATGATTATACAGTGAAAGTGACAAATAAATTCAAGGGATTAGATGTGATAGACAGAGTGCCTGAAGAACTATGGATGGAGCTTCATGACAATGTACAGCAGGCAGTGATCAAAACCATCCCCCCAAAAAGAAATGCAAAAAGGCAAAATGGTTGTCTAAGGAAGTCTTACAAATAGCTGAGCAAAGAGAAGCGAAGGTAAAAGAGGAAAGGAAAGATATACCCATTTGAATTCAGAGTTCCAAAGAATAGCAAGGAGAGATAAGAAAGACTTCCTAAGTGATCAGTGCAAAGAATGGAGAAAAACAATAGAATGGGAAAGACTAGAGATCTGTTCAAGAAAATTAGAGGTATCAAGTGAACATTTCACGCAAAGATGGGCTCAATAAAGGACAGAAATGGTATGGACCTAACAGAAGCAGAAAATATTAAGAAGAGGTGGCAAGAATACACAGAAGAACTGTACAAAAAAGATCTTCACGACCCAGATAATCACGATGGTGTGATCATTCACCTAGAGCCAGACATCCTGGAATGCGAAGTCAAGTGGGCCTTAGGAAGAATCACTACAAACAAAGCTCGTGAAGGTGATGGAATTCCAGTTGAGCTATTTCAAATCCTGAAAGATGAGGCTGTGAAAGTGCTGCACTCAATATACCAGCAAATTTGGAAAACCCAGCAGTGGCCACAGAACTGGACAAGGTCAGTTTTCAACCAATCCCAAAGAAAGGCAATATCAAAGAATGTTCAAACTACCACACAATTGCACTCATCTCACATTCTAGCAATGTAATACTCAAAATTCTTCAGCTAGGCTTCAACAGTATGTGAACCGAGAACTTCCAGATACAGCTTGAAGCTGGTTTTAGAAAAGGCAGAGGAACCAGAGGTCAAGTTTCCAACATCAGTTGGAGTATAAAAAAGGCAAGAGAATGCCAGAAAATCATCTACTTCTGCTTCATTGACTATGCTAAAGCATTTGTGTGACTCACAACCAACTGTAGAAAATTCTTAAAGAAATGGGAATACTAGACCACCTGATCTGCCTCCTGAGAAATCTGTATGCAGGTCAAGAAGCAACAGTTAAACCTGAACATGTAACAGTGGACTGGTTCAAAATCAGGAAAGGAGTACATCAAGGCTGTATATCATCACCCTGCTATTTAACTTAAATACAGAGTACATCATGTGAAATACCAGGCTGGATGAAGGACAAGCTGGAATCAAGATTGCCAGGAGACATATCAATAACCTCAGATATGCAGATGACACCACCCTTATGGCAGAAAGTGAAGAGAAACTGAAGAGCCTCTTGATGAAAGTGAAAGAAGAGAGTGAAAAAGCTGGCTTAAAATTCAACATTCAGGAAACAAAGGTCATGGCACCGGTTCCATCACATCATGGCAAATAGATGGGGAAACAGTGAAAACAGTGAGAGACTTTTTTTTGGGGGACTCCAAATCACTGCAGATGGTGACTGCAGTGACAAAATTAAAAGATGCTTGCTCCTTAGAAGAAATGCTATGATAAACCTCAGTTCAGTTCAGTCACTCAGTTGTGTCTGACTCTTTGTGACCCCATGAATCGCAGCACACCAGGCCTCCCTGTCCATCACCAACTCCCGGAGTTCACCCAGACTCATGTCCATCGAGTCAGTGATGCCATCCAGCCATCTCATCCTCTGTCGTCCCCTTCTCCTCTTGCCCCCAATCCCTCCCAGCATCACAGTCTTTTCCAATGAGTCAACCCTTTGCATGAGGTGGCCAAAGTACTGGAGTTTCAGCTTTAGCATCATTCCCTCCAAAGAAATCCCAGGGCTCATCTCCTTCAGAATGGACTGGTTGGATCTCCTTGCAGTCCAAGGGACTCTCAAGAGTCTTCTCCAACACCACAGTTGAAAAGCATCAATTCTTCAATGCTCAGCCTTCTTCACAGTCCAACTCTCACATCCATACATGACCACAGGAAAAACCATAGCCTTGACTAGATGGACCTTTGTTGGCAAAGTAATGTCTCTGCCTTTGAATATGCTATCTAGGTTGGTCATAACTTTCCTTTCAAGGAATAAGCGTCTTTTAATTTCATGGCTGCAGTCACCATCTGCAGTGATTTTGGAGCCCCCAAAAATAAAGTCTGACACTGTTTCCACTGTTTCCCCATCTATTTCCCATGAAGTGATGGGACCAGATGCCATGATCTTCATTTTCTGAATGTTGAGCTTTAAGCCAACTTTTCCACTCTCCACTTTCACTTTCATCAAGAGGCTTTGAGTTCCTCTTCACTTTCTGCCATAAGGGTGGTGTCATCTGCATATCTGAGGTTATTGATATTTCTCCTGGCAATCTTGATTCCAGCTTGTGTTTCTTCCAGTCCAGTGTTTCTCATGATGTACTCTGCATATAAGTTAAATAAGCAGGGTGACAATATACAGCCTTGACATACTCCTTTTCCTATTTGGAACCAGTCTGTTGTTCCATGTCCAGGTCTAACTGTTGCTTCCTGACCTGCATACAGATTTCTCAAGAGGCAGATCAGGTGGTCTGGTATTCCCATCTCTTTCAGAATTTTCCGCAGTTTATTGTGATCCACACAGTCAAAGGCTTTGGCACAGTCAATAAAGCAGAAATAGATGTTTTTCTGGAACTCTCTTGCTTTTTCCAGGATCGAGGGGATGTTGGCAATTTGATCTCTGGGTCCTCTGCCTTTTCTGAAACCAGCTTGAACATCAGGAAGTTCACGGTTCACATATTGCTGAAGCCTGTCTTGGAGAATTTTGAGCATTACTTTACTAGTATGTGAGATGAGTGCAATTTTGTGGTAGTTTGAGCATTCTTTGGCATTGCCTTTCTTTGGGATTGGAATGAAAACTGACTTTTCCAGTCCTGTGGCCACTGCTGAGTTTTCTAAATTTGCCGGCATATTGAGTGCAGCACTTTCACAGCATCATCTTTCAGGATTTGGAATAGCTCAACTAGAATTCCATCACCTCCACTAGCTTTGTTCGTAGTGATGCTTTCTAAGGCCCACTTGACTTCACATTCATGATAAACCTAGGCAACGTATTAAAAAGCATAGACATTACTTTGCCAACAGCATTCTGTTTAGTCAAAGCTATGGTTTTCCCATTAATCATGTATGGATGTGAGAGCTGGACCATAAAAAAGGCTGAGTCCTGAGGAATTGATGCTTTTAAACTGTGGTGTTGGATAGGACTCTTGAGAGTCCCTTGGATTACAAGGAGATCCAACCAGTCAATCCTAAAGGAAATCAGTCCTGAGTATTCAATGGAAGGACTGATGCTGAAGCTGAAGTTCCAGTACTTTGGCCTCCTAATGCAAAGAACTGACTCATTAGAAAAGACCCTATTGCTGGGAAAGATTGAAGGCAGGAGGAGAAAGACATGACAGAGGATGAGGTGTTTGGATGGCATCACCAACTCGATGGAAATGAGTTTGAGCAAGCTCTAGGAGTTGGTGATGGACAGGGAAGCCTGGCGTGCTGCACTCCACAGGGTCGCAAAGAGTTGGACATGACTGTGTGACTGAACTGAACTGATAGATACACATATATATAGAAAACTTTATTTGGCTTCCTTGGTTGCACTAGATATAAAGAACCCACCTTCCAACACAGGAGACATAAGTGACATGGATTTGATCTCTGGGTTGGGATGATCCCCTGGATGAGGGCATGGCAACCCACTCCAGTATTCTTGCCTGGAGAATCCCAAGGACAGAGGAGCCTGGTAGGTACAGTCCATGGGATCACAAACAGTCAGACACAACTGAAGGGACTTAGGATGCATGCACATATAACTTGATTATATAGTAAAATCTACACTTTTGAAGTCAGCAATGAGTTGAGATTATTTGCAATAACTTTATTCTTATTGATTTTCTATTTCTGCCCTGAGCATCTATCCATATTAGAGATTTACTTTTTGATCATTGTGTTTGTCTAACAGTAGACAAATTACAAGGCTTCACTTGAATTCCCCATTTCCCAGGATGTATTTATTCTATAGTGGGCAGAGAGCATGTCTTGTGTATGTTAAAAAGCTTAGTGATAACTCGTGCAGCCACTTATCAATAGAAAATGCTTGACAGTTTTTAAACTGAACAATGGTTATCCTTGGACCGTCCTCCTTTGGGTACGTTTTGAGGCAGAGGAAGAATTTCAGGGGGTACCTTTTCACATGAACAGAAGAAAGTCTGGGGGCAAAACTCCTCCTGTGGACACTATGGGTCTCAGTGAACACGGTTCCCAAGGCATGTCTGAGCAGGTGAAGGAGGACTTGTCTGTAATCGCTCTGGTGAGCTGGGCTGGAGTCTTGTGTCAGTGTGCAGGGATGCAATTGCACCAGGCAGAGTGGATACCATGGCATGATTTGAGAGGTGCCAGAAAGTCATTCTCCACACAAACCTGTGACATTGATGATAGGAAGACTTGAGGTTGATATGAGTGTGGTCAGCTTCTGAAATGGCAGTGGTTCACAATTGTATTGACCACCTAGGAAAGGACACGGTCAACAGATGCTGCCAGAGTGCCTCTCCTCCATCCCCCACTGTAATCATTAAGAATTAATCTGGGGAGGAGCTTTTGCCCTATTGACATCTTTAATTGTTTTCCTGATCGTAATTACCTCCTTTTTAACATTTCTTCTGATCATGCTTTTTCCTCTCATTCCCCTGACATCTCCTGAAACTTGAATCTGGCTCATGTCACTTGCTCTCATGAAAGGAAGGCCACCTACCAGCATCTCTCCTGAAAGATAAGAGCAACAGACTTGTCCAGAGCTTTCATCATTCAAACACATTATCATTCAGCAAAGCTCTAGGAATACTAGTTATTTTATTTCATTAGATTCTCCTGGTAGTTAGGTTTTTGAATGAACTCTATTTAAAGAAAATTAATGCCCTGCATTTTAATTCAGCTTAGTTCCCATGACATTTTCTGTTGTGCTTTTCCATAGGCATAGTGACTTTGACACATCTCTCTCTCCCTGCAGGGTGTATTTAATTTTTGCATCCATTCTGTCTTTATGGAGAACACCCCCCGAGCTTTCAAAATGCAGTTTAAGCATCCTCTCCTCCATTTTCTTGGAGATCTGATCACTTCCCCTTTTGAGGGCTCATCCTATGTCTTGATTTTGGTCTGTGTTCACATTTATCATTCTTTATGGTACTTATTTATTTCTTTGTCTGCCATTCTTTACTACTTTACTAGCCTATAAAGCCCTTGAAGATTAGTTCCATGTGTCAACTATCTTCACATCCCTAGTGCCTAGCAGAGTGTATATAGTAGATGCTCAATAAAGACTTGCTGTCTGAATCCGGAAATTGAAAGGATTGTGGACAGAGAGGAGAAACACTATTTGAAGCAAGGATTAAAAAGATTGAGGATGTGAACCTGTTCATGGGAGGCAGGGAAAAAGTGAAAAGTGTAGGTGAAGAGGAGGTGCTGTGAGGCAAAGCATTTGGTTTGTTTTTATTAGGAAATGTTGGAATCATCCAGCATTTGTGATAACTCTGATTTATCTGAGAGATAAGTAGGCTATTCAACACCCAGTTTTAGAGCCTAAAAGGAAGATCAAAGCCAAAATTATAAATGTGTGAGGCCTCTGTACATAGGAGGTATTTGAAGATGTAGGTATGGATGAGAGTGTCCAGCTAGAGAAGATATCTTGAGAAGAGAAGAGGGTCCAGGAATCTAAAGGCATGTGCTTACAAGATTGTCAAAGGTAAAGAGTAAGAAGTAAGCCCAGTGACAAATGAGCAGTAAAATACAAGGTGCAGTCATGTTTCCAGAAAGATGGATGGTCAACAGTGTTAGTGCTATTGAACTATCAAATGAGAACCCAAGAAATATCTGGTAGAACAATGAATAAATGGCAGGTTGGGTAAAATAAAGAGTACCTCAAGCTTAATCTATCTGAATCTGGATGATTTTTGTTTCTAACTCAATTGGTCTGTGAAGAGGTCTGAGACAAGTGTCAGGGTTTGGTGATTCCCTAGAAGGATGTAGGCACATAGTCATACTCATGGTTATGATTAATCATGGAGAAAAAGGATCCTGGTTACAAGTAGAAAAGGAAAAGGCAAATGTGGTGAAATCTGAGGGAAATTAGGTGCAAGCTTTCACGAGTCCTCTCCCTATGTTCTCGTCTAAGAGTTTTATAGTTTCTGGTCTTATGTTTAGATCTTTAACCCATTTTGAGTTTATTTTTGTGTATGGTGTTAGAAAGTGTTCTAGTTTCATTCTTTTACAAGTGGTTGACCAGTTTTTCCAGCACTACTTGTTAAAGAGATTGTCTTTTCTCCATTGTATATTCTTGCCTCCTTTGTCAAAGATAAGGTGTCCATAGATGTGTGGGTTTATCTCTGGGCTTTCTATTTTGTTCCATTGATCTATATTTCTGTCTTTGTGCCAGTACCATACTGTCTTGATGACTGTGGCATTGTAGTAGAGCCTGAAGTCAGGCAGGTTGATTCCTCCAGTTCCATTCTTCTTTCTCAAGATTGCTTTGTCTATTCGAGGTTTTTTGTATTTTTATATAAATTGTGAAATTATTTGTTCTAGCTCTGTGAAAAATACCGTTGGTAGCTTGATAGGGATTGCATTGAATCTGTAGATTGCTTTGAGTCGTATACTCATTTTCACTATATTGATTCTTCTGATCCATGAACACAGTATATTTCTCCATCTATTAGTGTCCTCTTTGATTTCTTTCACCAGTGTTTTATAGTTTTCTATATATAGGTCTTTTGTTTCTTTAGGTAGATACATTCCTAAGTATTTTATTCTTTTCATTGCAATGGTGAATGGGATTGTTTCCTTAATTTCTCTTTCTATTTTCTCATTATTAGTGTATAGGAATGCAAGGGATTTCTGTGTGTTGATTTTATATCCTTCAACTTTACTATATTCATTGATTAGCTCTAGTAATTTTCTAGTGGAGTCTTTAGAGGAGAACATAGGCAAAACACTCTCCGACATAAATCACAGCAGGATCCTCTATGAGCCACCTCCCAGAATATTGGAAATAAAAGCACAAATAAACAAATGGGATCTAATTAAAATTAAAAGCTTCTGCACAACAAAGGAAACTCTAAGCAAGGTGAAAAGACAGCTTTCAGAATGGAGAAAATAATAGCAAATGAAGCAACTGACAAACAATTAATCTCAAAAATATACAAGCAACTCCTACAGCTCAATTCCAGAAAAATAAACGACCCAATAAAAAAATGGGCCAAAAAACTAAATAGACATTTCTCCAAAGAAGACATACAGATGGCTAATAAACACATGAAGAGATGCTCAACATCACTCATTATCAGAGAAATGCAAATCGAAACCACAATGAGGTACCATTTCATGCCAGTCAGAATGGCTGCGATCCAAAAGTCTACAAGCAATAAATGCTGGAGAAGGTGTGGAGAAAAGGGAACCCTCTTACACTGTTGGTGGGAATGCAAACTAGTATAGCCACTATGGAGAACAGTGTGGAGATTCCTTAAAAACTGGAAATAGAACTGCCATATGACCCAGCAATCCCACTGCTGGGCATACACACCGAGGAAACCAGAATTGAAAGAGACACATGTACCCCAGTGTTCATTGCAGCACTGTTTATAATAGCCAGGACATGGAAGCAACCTAGATGTCCATCAGCAGATGAATGGATAAGAAAGCTGTGGTACATATACACAATGGAGTATTCCTCAGAATATATCTGAATCAGTTCTAATGAGGTGGATGAAACTGAAGCCTATTATACAGAGTGAAGTAAGCCAGAAAGAAAAACATGAATACAGTATACTAACGCATATATATGGAATTTAGAAAGATGGTAACGATAACCCTGTATGCGAGACAGCAAAAGAGACAGAGATGTATAGAGAAGTCTTTTGGACTCTGTGGTGGGTGGGATGATTTGGGAGAATGGCATTGAAACATGTATAATATCATATAAGAAATGCATCGCCAGTCCAGGTTTGATGCAGGATACAGGATGCTTGGGGCTGGTGCACTGGGATGACCCAGAGGGATGGTATGGGGAGGAAGGTGGGAGGGGGGTTCAGGATTGGGAACATGTGTACACCCATGGTAGATTCATGTTGATGTATGGCAAAACCAATACAATATTGTAAAGTAATTAACCTCTAATTAAAATAAATAAATTTAAATAAAAAAACTAAAATTGGAAAATAACTACAGAAATAAATGACATTTATAAATCAATGAAAATAATAAGAAAAATATGTTAAGAAATTCAAAACAATAAATGAAATGAATAAATTCTCAGAAACATGTACCATTTCAGATCTGGTTCAAGAAATAGACACCCTGGATATTCAAATAAGTTTTAAAGAAATTGAAATGGTTAAAGACCTTCTCTTTCTATATTCATTAACCCCAGTGGGTTTATAAGTGAATGCTCATAAATTTTTGAAGAACAGTTGATGAATACTTTATATATAATCTTCAAAATACAAATAAATAACAGAAAAATAGTTGAAATCTACCATGCTCGTTTCACCATGTTAATGTAATCTTGATTCTAAAACCAGGTCAGAATGTTTATAATTATGGACTCACTTTACCTATTTATGTAGATTTGAAAATCCATTATATGATATTACTAAGTCAAATGAAATAGTGTAGTAAAAATCATATAGTATGAAAAAAAATTAAAAATGAGAAAAAAAACAGTTTAAATGGTAGATTTTATGTTATGTTAAAAAAAAAAAAGAGTCCTCTCCCAATGTATTCACACAAGATGCACTTAATCCCTGCTAGAAACAGGTTATGGCAACACATGTGAAATGTTGGGAACCAAGGAAGCTCTGGTTTATTAATACCCTGGATTTTTGTTTGGGGCTGATCACGTTGGTATCCCCTGTCTGACCCATACTCAAATTCCAGACTCCCAGAAAGAAAGCAGATGTTAAGCATAAACCAATAGTTATTACAAAATGTTTAGACACAGTGAGACATTCTTATCAGTTAATGGAAGGAACCCTCCAGAAATCAAGTTCTCAGACTCCAGCCAAGGGCTAACCTTGAATAACTGTCAGACCTCCTATGTTAACTATTTTCTGCACAGAGTCCTTGTCTAGAATCCCTTGTCTTGGCGAATTACATTATCACCAATTCTCTTTAGCAAGTCAGAAACGTAAGCATTTCCCAAGCCACTTTCTGAGAGATAAGTAGGCTATTCAACATCAACAGCTTTTGACTGACTGAGTGGTTTTGGATACACGGGGAATAGTGAGAAAAGCTGTTACACACATGTGTACACATATACAAATATATGTTTGAAGGCTTCAAAGAACTACAAAGACTGTAAGAATTTCTGGGTCTAAGATATAGAAAAAATAAGAAATAAAGAGAGGTGTCTGGCATCTAAGGTTGCTTTTGCTCACAAAGCAAATGCAAAATCAGAAAACAAGTGTGGCATCTGAGAAATTAAGATTCGGAGCAAAGCTTTTGGTAGTGTCATCAGGCTGAAAAGTCAAAAATTATAGTGAAGGATCTTTTAAGAAGAAGCTTTATAATTGCTCCAGGTTTTTGGTTATTATACTAAAGGCCTACACCCTCAGAGTAAGGTGAAAGTGAAAACATCCTATTTTCACAAAGACTGAAAACCAAATCCCAACAAGCTCAATCTTAGACAAGAATAAGATGAAATGCCAGGGGAAACATTCAATACACTTGGGAGGTGATAACCTTATTCAAATCTTTCAGTTGTCTATACAATTTTTCATACAGAGTATTTGGTACCCAATTTTTTAAAAAGCCAGGTATACACAAAAGGAAAGACTTGACCCCAAACTAGAGAAAAAAACAGGTAATTTAAGCATACTTATCGGAGAAGGCAATGGCACCCCACTCCAGTGCTCTTGCCTGGAAAATCCCATGGATGGAGGAGCCTGGTGGGCTGCAGTCCATGGGGTTGCTAAGAGTCAGACACGACTGAGTGACTTCACTTTCACATCTCACTTTCATGCACTGGAGAAGGAAATGGCAACCCACTCCAGTGTTCTTGCCTGGAGAATCCCAGGGATGGGGGAGCCTGGTGGGCTACCATCTATGGGGTCTCACAGAGTCGGACACGACTGAAGTGACTTAGCAGCAGCAGCAGCATAAGCAACAAGAAATTGGAGTTATTGTACATAAACACTAAATGTCTATAATTAATATTTCAGTAGAGAATTACACTTGATCTTAGCCAAAAGGCCGAGAAGCGATTTTCAGTAGAGAATTAGAAGCCATAAGATTCAAATTGAAGTCTTGGAAAAATAAAAATAAATAAAATTGAAATCTCAATTGAGGAGCATACATCAAATTTGAGTGAACTGTAAATTATCTGTAGAAAATATCCAGACTAAAGCACAGAAGGAGGAAAGATGATAAAGAAAAGAAGAGACATATGAGACACAATGAAAAGATGTAATTGTAGTTCCAGAAAAAGAGAAGAAAGAAAATGGACAGAAGCAATATTTGAAGAAATAGTGGTCAAGAATTTTTCAAACTTTGGAAGGACAACACTTCAAAATCTGGGTCTATGAGCCCCAGTGGAATTAATGCAAAGAAAACCAAGCTTTAGACACATCCCTGCAATTTCTGGATACTGAAGACAAAGAGAAATCTTAAAAGCATTCAGAGGTGTTGAAAGGCAGAGGACTTTGAGAAAGCAAAACCAACTACTGACTTCTGAAGGGAAACAATAAGAGTCACAAGACAATTGAGTAATTTCCCCAAAGTGATGAAAGAAAATAACCTGGTGAACCTAGAATTCTTTACTCAGCAAAATATCCTTTAAGAAATGAAGGTGCAATAAAAACACTTTCAAAGAAGCAAAAATTAAGAATACATTCCAGAAGCACATGAAAGGAGTTCTTCAGTCAGGAGGAAAATGATCCCCGATGCAGACACAAAATACTGAAAGGAAGCCTATCAGAAAATGGAAATGGAGTTGACTATAAAAGCAACAAAAGTAATATATCAAGGTGTTTAATGATATGTGTTAATTACAACCAGGAGAAGAAAAGCACAAGTTTTGGGAGCTGAGTAAATGGAGTTGAAGGGCAGTCATACACAGGTGGAAGGAGTGATAGATTTCTTCTTCCTGGGCTCAGAAATCATTGTGGTTGGTGACTGAAACCATGAAATAAGAGAATGATTGCTTCTTGCCAGGAAAGCTATGACAAACCTAGACAGTGTTTTAACAAGCAAAAACTTCACTTTGCTGACAAAGGCCTATACAGTCAGGGCTATGGTCTTTCTGGTAGTCATGTACAAATGTGAGAGCTGGACAATAAAGAAGGCGGAGCACTGAAGAATTGATGCTTTTGAACTGTGGTCCTAGAGAAGACTCCCGAAAGTCCCTTGCACAGAAAATCAAACTAGTCCATCTTAAAGGAAATCAACCTTGAATACTCTTTGGAAGGACTGATGCTAAAGCTGAAGCTCCAATACTTTGGCCACCTGACGTGAACAGCTGACTTATTGGAAGAAACCCTGTTGCTGGGAAAGATTGAGGGCAGGAGGAGAAGGGATGACGGAGGATGAGATGGTTGGATGGCATCACTGACTCAATGGACATGAGCTTGAGCAAACTCTGGGAGACGGTGAAGGACAGGGAAGCCTGTCGTACTGCAGTCCATGGGGTCTAAAGAGTCAGACATGACTTGGTAACTGAACAACAACTCTGCTGAGCTGTCACAGCACGTCCCTGGCTGGTGCCCTTGTGATCACAGCCAAAACTGGCTCCTTGGTAACAGGCAATTTGTCATCCTTCTCTTCGTATGTAGCAGGGCCCTCCTGGGGGCCTGAGACCGAAGGTTCCTTCTTCTATCTGTGCCCTGTCACTTCCCATCTTTCTTGAATTGCTCGGTTTCTGGTTCAACAAGGAATGCCTTTCTTATTTACCATTATGTTAGTGGGTTAAATCTTTTAAGTGTACTGTAAGTAGGTGATGATGTGAAGGCTATAAGGTAAGCATCTTAACCTTCCATAAAGGGAAAGGGAATTTCTGCTGAAGATTTTCATGAGGTGGGGAAAATAAGCTCCATACTGTTTTCCACAGTGGTCACACCAACTTACATTCTCACCAACAGTATGTGAGGGTTCCTTTTCTTGACACTTTTTATTTTTTTGTCTTTTTGGTCATAGCCATTCTAACAGGTGTGAGGTGATACTGTGCTTTTGATTTTCATTGAGCATATTTTCTAGTACCTATTGGCCATCTGCATGTCATCTTTAGAAAAATGTCTACTCAAATCCTCTGCCCAATTTTTAATTGGATTTTGCTGTCATTGAGTTGGATGAGTTCTTTACAAATTTTGGATATTTACCCGTTGTTGAATATAGGGTTTGCAAATATTTTCTCCCATTCAGTAGGTTTCTTTTGAGATCTTTTTATAATTTTTATTTATTTATACAATTTTTATTTTCTCTAGTTGCGGGGAGCAGAGGCTACTCCCTAGTTGCAGTGTGTGGGCTTTTTATTGCAGTATCTTGGCTTCTCTTGTTGCAGAGCACAGGCTCTTAGAGTGTGTAGGTTGAGTAGTTGTGGCATGTGGGTTGAGTAGTTGTGGCTCACGGGTTCTAGAGCACAGGCTCAATAGTTGCAGCACACAGGCTTAGTTGCTCCAAGGCATGTGGAATCTTCCTAGATCAGGGATTAAACTCATGTTTCCTGCATTAGTAGGCAGATTCTTTACCACTGAGCCACCAGGGAAGCCCTCTTTTTTTTGAGATCTTGATTTCAATTAATTTGCATCAATGTTCAGCAGTGGATTGCTGGATTATTTATTTGGTAGTCCTACTTTTAATTTTTAGAGGAACCTCAGTACTGTTTTCCATAGCGGCTGCCCAATTTTGCTTTTAGTGCAATTTTTATAAGCCTCCTTATCCCTTGGAACAGGGAGTTCAGTGACAAAATATATGCAAAGAACTTTTCAGTCTGACACCTTGAAGTGCTCTGTAAGAGTTAACTCTCTTCCTCCCTGTTTTTCTACAGATGAAGCTGACAGAGCAAGTTGCCCACAGACTGAAGGTTCTAGCTCTCTGCTTGTGTCAGGCCCGGATCCAACTTAGAGTTTTAATAGCAGCAAAGTTTGGTCTCAACATGCAAACTTTCTCTACTCTTTTAGCTGGGGATGAATGCAGCAAATATAAGACAGTGAGAAATGAGATGAAAAATGGACTCATTTTTTAAACTTAACGTTACTTGTTTTTAGCAAGTAAAATGGACTTGAAGGAGGCCTATTTGCTCCTAATGGATTTGCCAGTCCCTCCTGGTAATCAGATTGCACGCCGCCTGCTCTCCTTTATCATCTGGTAGTCATTTTTGGAGCTAGTGAGACACCACGGGGGACTTGCCTCTGGCAGGCAGTTCTCTGTTTGATTTGCACCATTTGTCCATGTGCATTTTTATGTATTTGAGGAATGCATGTCACATCATCACTGAGCTTGATTCTTTCCATTATGCCTAAGTGTGTGCTAGCTCTGGGGTGAGGACCCCTCATGCCTGGCTGCCCTGGAACGTGGCCCAGCAAGGATGTTGTAGCAAAGCTTCAGACTGCACGAGGGCCAGTGAAGGAGCTGAGATAAGCAGTATTTCCCTGTGCAAGCCCACTGCCTCCCTTTAAGTTCAAGAGGGGAAGAAGGAACCCCTACGTGAGAGTGCAAGATGTGCAACGGTAGTCTGTCTCTTGCCAGATGCACAGTCTTTCTGCTCTGTTCTGAAGCTACACTGGTCCCATCCATTACTGAGAACAAAAGCTTCCTACTGCTACATCTGCAGTCTCATTTTCTTTGTTTGGTGCCAATTGCTTCTGTCTGAGTTGAACTAGGTTAGCCCCAGGCAAAACTTTGGAACAAGTTCATATTCTTCACCACCACAAACCCAAATCATATCTTCCAGCCCTCTGTGAGGATAGCACACCACTTCAGTGGCCAAATACTTCTTTAGCATCTACTCTGTGCCTGTGTTCCAGACCACTGATTGATGTCAGTGATCCAAAGGGAAAAAATCACTACCCTCAGAGAGCTTGGGCTTCCCTGGTGGCTCAGATGGTAAAGTATCTGCCTACAATACAGGAGACCCAGGTTCAATCACTAGATCGGGAAGAGCCCCTGGAGGAAGAAATGACAACCCACTCTAGTATTCTTGCCTGGAGAATTCCATGGACAGAGGAGCCTGGTGGGCTACAGTTCCTGGGGTGGCAAAGACTCAGACATGACTAACACTTTTCAGAGAGTTTATATTCTGACAGTGACCAGGCCCAAATGGAGGCAACCCAAAAGTTCAAATGAACAGAGCGGGCAGTCAGGGGAGTACGGGTGGTGTGGGCTGGTGAAGTCTAGAGGGAGAGTGGGATGTGGCTACTTGGAGAAGAACAAACTCCTGCTTTTCTGCCAACATGCAGGAATGTAAACCCTTTGCATCTCAAGAAAAGCTGTAAATCAGAACTTTTAACATGTAAAATCTCTGGTTTCTTAAATATCTGGTTTCTTAAATATTGGTAACTAGCTCAAAATTTTTCAAAATATTATTCTAAATCCCAAACCAGGCAAACAACAAAAAATTCTCAAAGAACCAGATTCTATTGATCACAGTCAGTTTGTGACTTCTGCACAAAAGGTTAAGCAATTAAAATGGGTTTCCCTTGTGGCTCAGCTGGTAAAGAATCTGCCTGCAATGTGGGAGACCTGGGTTCGATCCCTGGGTTGGAAAGATCCCCTAGAGAAGGATAAGGCTACCCACTGCAGTATTCTGGCCTGGAGAATTCCATAGACTATACAGTCCATGGGGTTGCAAAGAGTCAGACATGAGTGAACGACTTTCACTTCACTTCACTTCGCTTCACTTTTAATTTCATGTGACCAACAGATAAGGGAACATAGTGTTAAGAAGCAGCTGCACAGGTCTCCCTCCTGCTGTAGGAGACATAAGTGACCAATGGCCTGCTTTGTTCACTCCCCTTATTATTCACTCATCATTACACCAAGGCCATCATTTCTGCAGGTTGCAGCCAGCAGATGACTGGGCACAGCTGGACACCAAAGCACAAGGCAGACTCCTCCAATGGGCAACTTTGGCTCAGGGTTGCCCTGGACTTGGCCAAACTGTTCTTCCTGCAGCTGAGGTTCATGCTCCCCAGTCTTTTTTCCTTCCCTCTCTCATCCCAGAGTAGCAGACCTGCATTGTGATCTCAATTTCTCACTGCCTTCTCCTGCTCCCTCTCCCAATACATCATTTGCACACTGACCCTTCAGCAGACCCAAAGTAACACAGGGACCAGAAGTTCTGATTGAGTAGGAGTATCCTTCCTAATCCTGGTTTCTTAGCTTGTTATTTCCTATTGATGTTTTCCTGGCTTGTCATTCGATGTCTCAAAGGTGTCAAGAGCCCGAGAAGATCAACTTGAGGACAAGGGGATCAGCTGGAATTCCAGTAGGCGGGGAGGAGAGTGGACACACAATGATAAGGTTCTGATGGTGGAGGCAACACAGGCTAAGAGGTTAGCGGAGGCAGGTCTGGACAGTGGGCTGCGGTGATGGGTGGTGTCTTTCCTAGCAGAGGGTGGTGAAAGCCTTTCACAGTAACCATCTTTGGAGCTGGATTTCTCAAAAATTCAACTGAGCGTTCGCTTATTTAGTTAAAGAGCAGATAGTTGCGGCACGTGGGATCTAGTTCCTAAACCAGGAATAAAACCCCAGCCCCTACACCGCCAGCCAGATTTAAAAAAAGCACTTAAACCATGGTTTCTTCTTTTTGCATTTCTTCCTTGGATTTCTTTCCTGTCTGGGGGTGTTACACAATGGGATTGCTGAATTAATATTTTATAACAATGCACATGGTACTTTTAGCTCCTTTATATTGACGTTTTCAATCCATTTCTATTTGTTCTGTTTTTCACTGAATCCTGTGAGAGGTAAGTATCATTGTCCTTGCAGAATCATGACTCAGACTTGGATCCATTCACTCTGGTACTCAAGGGCCGTTGTCCAGACGGTGCAAAGACTGTTGTCAATGCGTGTTTGCTGACAGTGACTGGAGTAATGTATATTCAATTCTGTGGGAGAAATAACCAGCTACTGAAGTTTCCAATAGGCAGCTTTCATCCAGTTCCTCAGCACTGCTTTGCCTGTAAGTATGTGACTCAGGACAGAATTGTTTTGAAACCAAAACAATGGGCTCTCCCTAGTCAGTTAGTTTCTAACAGATCTGTGACTTGCAGGGAGCAGAATGAAGTAATCAATGGGACACTCTGAGCAAAACCATCTGGGGTCTTATATCAATTTGAAAAAAATGTGCCTTAGAAAGAGTGCTGAATTTTCAGTTCTTAAATGAGGATGAACCCATTCTAAAAGAAAGAAAATGCGATTTGTAAATGAAATACATCCACTGGCGGGCAGAAAGTTCTTGTGGCCTTTTTAATCATGGGGTCGCAAAGAGTCAGACACGACTGAGTGACTGAACTGAACTGAACTTTACTGAAGCTTTTTCTTTCTACAGACTAACATCTCCCACCATTCTGTATCTTTGCTTTTATTTGATCTCTGTCACAGCTTTCTTTCTCGTCTACCTTGTCTAGGTGGTGAATCTGGCTCAGGTTAGAGAGGATTGGAGGTATGTTTTGGGGGCCAAAAGTGGCTTGCCTAAGATTCAGGGTGCTGCTAAGTGGGAGTTTAATAGTCCCTGACAGACAGGAAAAGACCATTATAATGAAAAGGTTCTTGAACTGGTAGGGAATAAGTAAAAAAAAACAAACAAATCATTTAAGAAAAGACTGCTATTGTTCTTGCATCTGACACTTTAAATGCAGCTATTAAACTTGCCTCCTTCTTGGTGACTGGGCCAGGAAAACTAGCAGCTGACACCATTCTGTAAACCCAACTGTGCGAGATATTCTATGGCTTGCGGGCTACCTACTTTCGTTTTTGAAGTCTGAGACTTCCTAGAGACATTCTTTTTCGTCAGTTATGTTTCTTTGTTTTATTGTGAAATACAACACCTACAGAAAGTGCTTTCAATTTATATGAACTGCTGTTTGACGAACGCTTATAAAGCTAATAACCCTATAACGGCTACCTCGTCGAAGACATAAAGACATACCAGGCTCTAAATTTCCTTCTCAAATCTATTGCTCTCCCAGAGGCTAAACTTTGTCCTGGTAATTTTGATAATAATATCCTTGCTTTTTAAAAGTATTTTTGTCTCTTATAAATGCATTGCTAAACAATAATTATATGTACTATTTTATCCAGAGTTTTTAGTTGCTTTCATCTGAAGGTTTATTTCTAATAAACCACGTTGGAAATGAAAGTCATTGCTTTCTTTGTTAAGAATAAGATACAGGGACATCCCTGGTGGTCCGTTGGTTAAGCATCTGCCTGCCAAGGCAGGGGACACATGTTTGATCCCTGATCCAAGAAGATCCCACATGTTGCTGAGCAACTAAGCCTGCAAGTTACAACTACTGAGCCTTAGTGCGGCAGCTCCTGAAGCCCTGACTCCTAGAGCCTGTGCTCAGCGACAAGAGAAGCCACTGCAATGAGAAGCCCGCACACCAGTGAAGAGTAGCCCCCACTCACCGCAATCAGAGAAAACCTGAGCACACCAAGAAGTCAGAGCGGCCCAAAATATAAAATAAATAAAAATTTAAAAACATATAAATCCAACTCTTTATATTAAAATGAGCACACAGAAAACCAGAAAACAGGTATTTTTTAAAAAAGGAAAAGTTGCCTTGATACTAGTTAGAATACAGGTCTATTAATATCCTTCAGTACTTAGCCAGGGTTCTGGTAGTCAGGCCCTAACATCTGAAAGCATCCTTTGGATGGAATGTAATAACTTCTGTCTCATGCATCCCGTGTGGTACAGCCAGACTCATTATGAAGAGACAATGTGTGAGGATTTGAAAACAAGCCTCTCAACTCCTTTTATATGGGACTGTCACCCCCGGTTGAGTTGGGCTGGATATTTTTCCATAAAGGCGTGAATAGCTCTTTGGAGTAACAAAATCTTACTAAAACTTCAGTTTTGATCATTGAAATTGAACCTCATTTATTTACCTTTCCCTGCTTTTTGTATTTTTATGTTGAACCTAATTTTACAACTTTCCCTATTTGTATCTTAAACTTTGATACTTCCTTTTGGTCCTTTTATTTGGCAATTAATCAGACTTTCTTTTTTATTTTTTAGATAACTGGTTTCTGATTTTCTTTTTATGTCTGCAGTTCAAGTGTGCCCCTAATTCTGTGTCCCTACCTCAAACAGCCTCTATCCCTTATCATAATTCTGGTTGGTGAGCCCCTGATCTCTCTGCTTGAAGAGGAGGATACAGACTGTAATCGGAATGTTGTTTAGTGGGTGTTATAAGTCGGATAGTGCCCTCATCACATTTATATGTTGAAGGTGTCCCTCCCAGTATCTCAGAAGGTGACCTTATTTGGAAACAGAGTTGTTGCAGATGTAACTACTTAAGATGAGATCATACTGAAGCAGGGTGGGTCACTAAGCCAAAATGAGTGCTATCCTTACTGAAAGGGGGCAATTTATGTGCAAAGATGGGCATAAGTGAAGAATGACACATGAACATGAAGACAGAGATCAGGGTGATGTTTCTTTGGCCAAAGAACTCCAGAGATTCCAGCCAGTAGATTTCCAAAAGCCGTAAGAGTGGCACAGTCAGAAGGAGCCAACCCCTCTGACCCCTTGATCGTCAACTTCTAGCCTCCAGAGCTGTGAGACAACAAAGTTCTGTTGTTTAAGTCATCCAATCTATGTTACTTGGTTACAGCAGCTGTAGGAGACTAAAATGGGAGGTTATGAGTTAGATCAAAATGAAGGATGATTAAAAATAGGGAGCATCCTTTTAATTTAGATCAATAGGAATCATGCCCTGCCCTCCTCCAGGGGATTGCCCCAACCCAAGGATTGAACCCAGGTCTCCTGTATTGCAGGCAGATTCTTTTCCAGCTGAGCCAGCAGGGAAGCCCTTAGGAATCAACAGGACCTGGATTTGAAGTTGTTAGAACCTTAGACCTTGTCATCACTCTCATACATGCTTTTTCCTATTGAGACCCTCCATCCTGGATCACTCTGCCTCAATTCTTCTGCCTCAGATACTCTTACATGCCCTTTCCCACTTTGCCAGGAACCACTGTTATCCAAACAAAGTTGCATTCCTACAGAGGGACCTCTAGTTAGGGGACCTAGGAATCTTCAATGATTTCATGTGTATCTAGGGATAAAACCAATTTTCCATTCTGTGATACCAAAGAATACATGAAATGGGAGAGGCAAAGACAGAACTACTTTGTCCTAACTGCCCTACCATCCCAGGTGCAAAGTGAAAGGATGATTTTTATCCCATATGTTCCAATATCCAAACATTTCTACATTAACTAGCTCAGCTAAAAAAAACTTTGAGACGGTTACCTGGGAGAAGTGTCACGCTCATTCATTGACTGGGAATGATGCCAAGGGGATGAATGAGATATTTCTTTTTCCCATAAGAGGGAAGCCAGAGATAGAAGTGACCAGTTCAAGTCAAGCCAAAGCTGAAAATCGGCATCATTTGTCACCACAGGAGGCTGTACAGGGGTATCAGTGTTGTGGATGGACCTACCAGTCCTCATGGGCTATTTCCTAGCTGTCTCGTTTTAAAGAGGATTTATATTTTGGAGTCTTGCTATAGATTACTTCTGAGACAGATGAAAGGAAACAATTTATAATTGTTTAACATGTGTGCACAGGTCAGCTTATCCCACCTCCAAATTATCTGCCTTCTTAGGAATCACAGTTCTTTGGAGATTTATAGAAGGCACTGGGTTTCAATCACAGTATTAAATTCAGTGACCTTCAAGGGAAACAGGGAGCAAATTACAGCTTCCTCAACTTGTACATGCCAGGAGTTGGCCATTCATCCTGCCACCAGACAAATGAACATTGTGCTGCCAGAGAGAGTAGAGAATGAAAAAAAAAAAAAAAAAAAAAGACGGTGGGCAGAGAAGACGAGTTTGGACACACTTATGATTTACAATTAAGTCATCCAGAGATGCTAAAGTCAAACTCCCGGACTAATTCCGTCTGAGAAACCTGTGGGTTCTGAATACTTTTGAAGCTTTTGAAATGCAAGTAAATAAAATTAGTGGTTAATTTCTTCAAAGCTTGTAAACTCTTCCAGAGTCCAGGACTGGACTCAGTATTAAAAATGAACTTGCTTTTTCCTTGCAGAAAAATATTTCGAGCACAACGGTGGTGTGTAGTAGAGATCTATGCTTCCCTCCATTGTTTAACAAACACAGCATTCCAAGCTGTCACAGCGATACAACCCTTCCACACCACGTATTTAAACTTCTCACTCGTATTCTTTTTCAATGTCTCTGAGCCACGTTCATGATGGATGCTTAATCCCTAGTCAAGTCTCTGTCCGGAGCTGTCTGGAAACAAGGAATGACTTAAAAGGCAGACAGTAGGTAGACCAGAGGAATTTTATCTACAGAGAAGCACCTGACACCCCTAGTGTGACCAGCAAAGCTTTGGATCTTTAAGGCTCCCAGCTTCCACATGTCACAGCACTGAACCAACATTTATAGCCCATTTCTGAGACTGGGCATTGTCCAGGACTTGGACAGCATCGGGGTCCAGCAACCGGGTCACCTGCTGGCTGTTGGACAGTTTTGCCAGATGATCTGCTGTCCATTATGTGACTTCCCCATGCTCCTCTAGCTGTTTGGCACATTTTGCCAATGACTGACTGTGAAGTTCAAGCTGCGCTTCTTGTATCCAAATGAGTCATGGGTACATTAGAGTTTGGAAAGTAAGAGCAAAACCACAAATCCCGGTGGAAGAAATTACTTGTGAGATCTACCGTGCAAGATCAATGCAGTTCCTATTTGTCTTCAGCATCTCAAAAAAGAGATCAGAATTAAAGTGCTTCAGAGTTGCATGTAGTGTTATTTGTCAGTTGCAGGCTTTTAAAATGGTAATGTATGCCAAAGGCCACACTGGCTGCTCCCGCCACTGACTGTGTTGTCTAGCCAGCTCAGGCCATCAGACAATTAAGATAACCCCTGAGTCAATACAGGTTTTCAGCCCGGGTTGGGACATAATTGCCACTAGGTTATCAATAAGGTGGGCATTGAGTGTTTTATTCTTCGCTTGGAACCTATGCTGTTGGAACATGGCTTACAGATGTTGGCTCTGATGGGAGGGGTTTAAGCTTTTATTCACCCTTGTGTGTGGAAGCACAGCAAGCCCCAGAGGGGTGTCTGTCATACTGCTGCCTTGCTGGAAGCCCTAGAAGATTGCTCATGGATTTAGCTGCTGCCTAAAACATGTCTTGAATCTGAACTCCACCTGGAACAAGTGACTCTCTCCCTCCCTGTGGGAGTCAGAAGGAAGTCAGTCAAAGGGAGACAGAATGTTTTCTTTCATCTCTTTCTCACCCTCACTTCCTCCTCCAGGTCTGGGCCCCTTGAATTAGTGGTTTCTCAAATTAGAATATGAGGGTAATTCCTTTGCAACATCTCAGGCAACCCAGCAATGGGCGTTCGCTGTTTGGATGGGGTGACACTGCGCAGGAGAGACAAATATTGTATCGGGAGCTCCAAGCCGATGTGCACGCTTGTTTTCCCACACACTTATGTTTGTGCCCATCTGTTTGGGAGGCAGGCCTGCGAGGGTGGCACAAGCCAGTTCCAAGAAGGCTCATTTGCCAATGGAGGAGCTGGTTCAGGCGCGCAGCCGGCAGAACGCAGTGTGCACCAACACTTCTGCCAAGAGTACCTTCTGTTTGGCAACACCGCCCGAACAGGGCAGCGTGCTGCTCTGCAATGGGCAACATCTGCCGACGGGAAGCTGGGGGGCGGGGGTGTGCCCCGAATGATCGACCCTGCTGCAGCCTGGCACTCGGCCCCCTCCAGAACAAGCTCACAGCGAAAACCTCATGCAAGCAAGCCAGGTCGAACATCACTTATTCATTGCGGAAATAGGTATTAAATTCCTGGCGGTGGCTCAGTTGTGTCCGACTTGTGTGACCATGTGGACTGTAGCCTGTGAGGCTACTCTGTCCATGGGATTCTCCGGGCAAGAATACTGCAGTGGGTTGCCACTTCCTTCTCCAATTAAATGCCTACTGTTTGCAAGTCACTGTGCTAGGCGCTCATGGGTCACATAGATGAATTTGACATGGACCCCAGTTTTCAGAGGCAGACACACATGTCAAGAGCTGGTTGACTTAAGAGGAATGCTATAAACACAGAGACATGTGTACCAAAACCACAGAGATCCACCACTAGAGTCCAGAGAGGGGAAGAGGATGCTTAGCTATGGGGCTGGGACACTGGTGTGTGTACTGGGACATGCGGTGGGGGAGGATTTGCACCTGTGGTTGGAGTGGGAAGGACTTCTTGAGGAGGAGGGAACTCTAAGTTCAGGCAGGAGTGAGGGAGTGTAGCGCCCAGCTTGAGTGTGGAGTGAAAAGAGGAGACATGAAAGAGGAGGTGGAAAGATACTGTGAGGACAAGACACGGGAGACCAAGACACCAGCTTGAGAGTCTGGCCTTGAAAAGCTGGTCAAGACAGACTATACTGCCTGTGGGTGCAGAGAGAGGGGTCAGGGGAGGTGGGAGCTTGGTTAACTAAGAGACCACAGCAAATACGACTCAGGGAGCTCAAACTGGGGCTCTGTGACAACCTTAAGGGGTAGGAATGGGGTGGGAGGTGGGAGGGGGGTTCAAGAGGGAGGGAACATATGTATACCAATGGCTGATTCATGCTGATATATGGCAGAAACCAACACAACACTGTAAAGCAATTATTCTTCAATTAAAAATAAATAAGAAAAAGAGAGACCACAGCAAGAGTGCTGATCCTCAGTCCCTCAGTGATGAGAGCTGTGGTAGGGCTTCATCATTTATCACTTAGCCAGCACTTCTTGGACTTCTTGCTACAAGCTCCTTATGTGGACCATGTCATTTTTGGCCTCTCCACATAGGTGGGGAGATAAATCAAGAGACACTTGAAACGAAATTCAATGAAATAAGGGCAAAGCTACAGGAATTCATGTGAAAATCTGGGAATCCAGAGATGGGGGACACAGAAGCAGCCACATGCCTAAAATGTCACCCGTGAAGCAGGAGACAGCATGACCTTCATGGTGTCTCACGTGTGTCCCAGCAGTGTGACTTCAAATTGCATCACTCTTTTGCCTCTGCTTTTTCATTTGTTGTTGTTGTTCAGTCACTCAGTCCTGTCTGACTCCTTGGGACCCCATGGACTGCAGTACACCAGGATCCTCTGTCCTTCACTATCTCAAGGACAGAGTTTGTTCAAACTCATAATCTGCCTGCAGTGCAGGAGACTTGGGTTCAATTCCTGGGTCAGGAAGATCCCCTGGGGAAGGAAATGGCAACCCACTGTAGTATTCTTGCCTGGAGAATTCCATGGACAGAGGAGTTTGGCAGGTTACAGTCCATTGGGTCGCAAGAGTCAGACACGACTTAGTGACTAAACCACCACCACTATATTCAATGAGTAGGTGATGCCATCCAACCATCTCATCCTCTGTCATCCCTTTCAGTCCTTTTTCCCTCACTATTTCTCAGCATCACAGTCTTCTCCACTGAGTCGGCTCTTCGCATCAGGTGGCCAAAGGATTGGAGCTTCAGCTTCAGCACCAGCTTCAGTCTTTCCAATGAATACTCAGATTGATTTCCCTTAGGATTGACTGGGTTGATCTCCTTGCAGTCCAAGGGACTCTCATGAGTCTTCTTCAACACCACAATTCAAAAGTATCAATCCTTTGGAACTCAGCCTTCTTTATGGTCCAACTCTCACATCCATACATGACTACTGGAAAGACTATAGCTTTCACTGCATGAAATTTTGTCAGCCATGTGATGTCTCTGCTTGTTAATACATTGTCTAGGTTTCTCATAGCTTTTCTTCTAAGGAGGAAGGATCTTAATTTAATAGGTGCCATCACCATTTGCTGTGATTTTGAAGCCCAAGAATCCTCATTTGTAAAATAGCTCCTCTTTTGTATGATTGTTGTAAAAAATAATTGAGCTAGGGTATGTATAGGGCATAGAAATGTGATTGTCCTCCAGGTTCTGATGAGTAAGTGGTTGTTGTCATTGTGTTATTGTCATTGTGTTGTTGTGGTGGTGGTTGGGGTAGTGATGCAACACACAAACAGGATGGTGTTTCAGTAAGTACTCATTTCTTTCTCTTGGGTCTGAGGGCTGGGGGTGGTTCTGCTGGGATTGACTTGCTTGACTCCGGCTGAGGGTCTGGTTTAAGTCTGATGCCTGCATTTCTGAGGTCCAGACCCCAGGAACACCTCTCATCTGAGACATTACTGCAGAGAGCAGGAACCCTGAGGGCCAGGCCAACCAATGTACGTCACACCCCCTCACATTCCACAACCAAGAGTAACCTCAGTGGGGGAGGGAAAGGCATTCTTTCCATGGAGGTGAAGAAGTGTGTGCATATCTGTGTGTGCATCCTCTGTCACTCAGTTGTGTACACCTCTTTGCACCCTCGTGGACTATAGCATACAAGGCTCCTCTGTCCATGGAATTCTTCAGGCAAGAATACTGAAATGGGTAGTGATTTTCTTCTCCAGGGGATCTTCCTGACCCAGGGATCAAAACTGGGTCTACTGCATTGCATATTCTTTACTTCTGAGATATCACTTGAAGGAATAGAAGATGTCTAGTTTGGAGGAAATAACTTATTATGTTGAGTATGTCAAGGCTGTATATTGTCACTGTGCTTGTTTAACTTCTATGCAGAGTACATCATGTGAAATGCCGGGCTGGATGAAGCACAAGCTAGAATCAAGATTGCCAGGAGAAATATCAATAATTTCAGATATTCAGAGGACATCACCCTTATGCAGAAAGTGAAGAGGATCTAAAGAGCCTCTTGATGAAGGTGAAATAGGAGAGTGAAAAAGCTGGCTTAAAACTCAACACTCAAAAAACTAAAATCATGGCATCTGGTCCTCATCACTTCGTAGCAAAATGATGGGGAAACAATGGAAACAGTGAAAGACTTTATTTCCTTGGGCTCCAAAATCAGTGTAGATGGTGACTGCAGCCATGAAATTAAAAGATGTTTGCTCCTTGGAAGAAAAGCTACGACAAACCTAAACAGTGTATTAAAAAGCAGAGGCATTACTTTGCTGGCAAAGATCTGACTAGTCAAAGCTATTGTTTTTCCAGTAGTCATGTGTGGATGTGGAAGTTGGACCATAAAGAAGGCTGAATGCCAAAAAACTATGCTTTTTAGCTGTGGTGTGGAGAAGACTCTTGAGAGTCCCTTGGACTGTAAGGAGATCAAACCAGTCAATCCTAAAGGAAATCAGTCTTGAATATTCATTGAAAGCACTGATGCTGAAGCTGAAACACCAATACTTTGGTCAACTGATGTGAAGAACTGACTCTTTGGGAAAGATCCTGATGCTGGGAAAAATTGAAGGCAGGAGGAGAAGGAGACAACAGAGGATGAAATGATTGGATGGCATCACTGACTCAATGGACATGAGTTTGAGCAAGCTCCGGGAGTTGGTGAAGAACAGGGAAGCCTTGCATGCTGCAGTCCACAGGGTCACAGTGTCAGACATGACTGAGCGACTGTACAACAACAACAAATATATTGCTAACTTTGGGAGTTCATTTTTGACTAAGAGTTACTATAATCTTTTAATTAGTGGAGGAATATTCATATAGAGGGTTTCCCAGGTGGCTCAGTGGTAGAGTCTGCCTGCAAATGCAAGAGATACAAATTTGATCCCTGGGCTGGGCAGATCCTCTGGAGAAGGTAATGGCTACTCCAGCATTCTTGCCTGGAGAATCCCATGGATGGAGGAGGTTGGCCAGCTACAGTCCATGGGGTTGCAAAGAGTCAGACATGACTTAGCAACTGAGCATGCACACATTCATAAGGGACTTAGAAGTGTTCATAAGCTCTTCATTGAATTATGCAAAATTTATTGTGTTCCAGAATCACCTGGAGGGCTGGTTAAAACAGATTGTTTTGTCCTGCCCCAGAGCTTCTGATTCTGTAGGTCTTGAGTTGGTGCTCAGGGAACTGGCACATCAAACAGGTTCCTGGGTGATGCTGCTGTTTCTGGTCCAGGAGCCACACATGGAGAACCACTGGTGTGGAGGATGCTGCTGGTGCCCTGCCCAGATGCCCTCCACCCATCCCCATGTGCTCTGAGCAGAATCACACCACATGGCTGTCTCATCTCTAGGGAGCTCCCCTTGGCTAACTGAGCCCTCTGGGAGGTAAAGCACCCCACCCAACAGGAACCCTGACTACCAAAGCCTTACAAATGGCTGATCCTCCTGTCTCAAGATGGAGCCAACTCTTTCTTGTCACTGATTCTCCAAAAACTTCCCTGTGACATTGACTCAAGCTCACTTCTGACTGACAGCACATAATTGTTAGCATTTTTCCCTTGTTGTCCCCTTTTGTCCCCACTCCCTTTCAGGTGATCTCCCTGAAATCACCCCTTTGGTCAATCACAGGGTCAAGAACTTGTATCTCAGTTCTGCTTCTAGTGAAACTGACATAAGTCCGATGGTCCAGAGCTGGAGGGCCCCATATAAGGAAATCTGTTTGTATCTTGTTCAGGGATTTAGACATTAGGGGTTGAGGACACAGTTTTATGGAAAAGGAAGTAGACAATCCAAAGAATTTTTGTTGAAAAAGAAGAGCTAACATAGATCTACTTGCCATGTGTAACATTTTATATAAGGTTACACGTGGGGCACAGGAGATATACAGGGGCTTCAGTGGTGGGTCAGGAGTAAAGAATCCTACTTACAACTCATGAGACATGGGTTCGCTCCTTAGGTCAGGAAGATCCCCTAGAGGAGGAAATGTCAACCCATTCCAGTATTCTTGCCTGGGAAATCCCATGGACAGAGGATCCTGGTGGGCTACAACCCAAGGGGTTGCAAAAGAGCTAGACACGACTTAATGACTAAAACTACAAAGCAGATGTACAGATGTTTCCTGACAGTTGAAATCAAAAGTCTGAATATGACAAAGCTCCTGGTAATAATGGACAATTTGAGAAGATTGCTGTGAGATAAGATCAACTTGGATTTCAGGTTGAGATTTCTGTGTGTTCTGGGGATGTCTGTTAAGGATTTCCTGTAGATATCTGCAGGAAAGAGGGTGAGCTCTCATCCTAGGCTACAGCTCTGGGAAACATTTTCATACTTTGTAGTAGATCATGGGAGTTAATGAGGTCACTGAGACTTTGAGTAGCAAAGAACAGATGGCCCGGGGCAGAAATTTCGAGGCTGCCTATGGTTATACCCAAGGGAAAAGCGGACTTCAAAGAAAGTGCAGAGAGAGAATCTTAATGGAATTATAGAAAGGATCAGTGGGGCTGGAAAATGGGAGCTCAATTTTGTTTTCAATGTTAACTTTATTTGACATATGTTGTAATATCGATATGAATTTCTGAGCCCTAGTGTTCACTTCTGTCTTTGTGTGTGTGTGTGTGTGTGTGTGTGTGTGTTTAGTGATTGGTTTGTGTGTGAGCTAAGTCACTTCAATCGTGTATGACCCTTTGTGACCCTCTGGACTGTAGCCCACCAGGCTCCTCTGTCCATGGGATTCTTCAGGCAAGAATAGTGGAGTGGGTTGCCATGTCCTCCTCCAGGGGTTCGTCCCAACCTGTGTCTGAATTGGTTGGGATCGAACCTGCATTTCCTACATTGGCAGGTGGGTTCTTTACTACTAGCGCCACCTGGGAAGCCCCAGTGATTGGTTTAGACAAGAGCAAGCATTTTCACCCCCATGCGGCTTCTCACAATGCTAAATAAATATATTCAGAGAAGGTGAGCATTGGATCTTTGAGAGAAGATAGGCATGCAGTGATGGGCAGCTGGGGGAAGATTATTTCAAATGGTCTTTATTCTGGCCATTTTATCTTATTCCAAGAGTGGGGAGTGGTGTGTGCCAAGGCAAATCCATAGAAGCAATCCACTGACACTCCAGTGTCAGACAGGCACCATGACTCTCTGGTGCCTGACTCCGTGACTCAGCAACATGACTCAAGTTTATCTGACATGCATTGTGTGTGCCTCCCAGACTTGTTTGCTTGTCCCCAAGAGACAGGGTCCTATTGATGGAAATAATGTACAGGTATTGATCAATAGGTGCTCAAAGTTTCAGAACCTTGTGAACTTTTGCATACTGTTACTTTCCCCTTGAAGTTTCCATTTTCTTCATTCAAAGCCCTTTTTTGTTCTCTTCACTGGAAGTCTTCGTGGTTCATATAAATTTCATTTAATTGTATTTATATCTCTCCTCCTTTTTTTTTTTTTTTGCTCTTTTAAAGTATAGTTGATTGCTCCCATTTTCTAGCTCCTTCCTTGCAGTAATTGGTCCCAGAGTGAAACATTACCTTTAAGCTCATGCTAATATATGAATAACATTTTTTCACTTCTTCTTTCAGATTTTATTTAGCATTTGACATTGCCTCTCTTGTTTTTGTTTGGGTTATTTTTGTTTTTGTTCTTGTTTTTGACTGTTTCCCCAGATTATGCCTCTTTTGTTTCTAGGTTATTTATGACTATGTTATCAACAGTCATTAACTCTGTCAGTAAACCAAATTAAAAAACATTAGAGATTACTGTGTGTTCTGGGGATGTCTGTGAAGGCATTACCATAATAACCCATAGCTCTTGGAGGGCACTTTACAAGTGTCTTCTCATTTCATCACTTAATTTTGTCTTTAGTTTAAGCTGCTTTTGCAAACAGCCTTATTTTGCCTGGGCTTCCCAGATGGCGCTAGTGGTAAAGAATCTACCTGCCAATGTAGGAGACACAAGAGACCTGGGGTCTGATTCTTGGGTCAGGAAGACCCCTTAGAGAAGGAAATGGCACCCAACTCCAGTATCCTTGCCTGGAAAATTCCATGGACAGAGGAGCCTGGCGGGCTATTCCGTGGGCTTGCAAGAGTCAGACATGACTGAGCACATGCATCTCATCTCTCAATTTTACTTTGGTTTCAGCTTCTATGCTCCCCCTTCTTCTTTTACTCTCCTTATATAATGCTTCACTCTTGTCTGTCACATTTCTGAAGTACTTAAGGCTCAGTTTAATTTGAATTAATGCACCATACTTGGTGCCTTACATCTTTTTCGAACTTGACAACTGAGCCACGCTATCTTATCCCTGGAGAGCACTAACATTTCTTCTGCCTTCAATTAGGAGCTTATGCAGAAACTGATTGCACTTGCAACTCATTTATTCAACAAATATTATTAAATCTTTACTACATGCAAAGCACAAGGCCAGGTTCTATGGGGGAGATAAAGCAGAATGAACTGAGATTTTTATTTATTAGCACGTATGAATCTGTCAGCAAACCCTAGTCCCATAATATCCGGTACAAGCCAAATATGGGATCAAGACTTTATGAAGGGTACAAACTCAATGACAATGGAGTGCTAATAAGAAGAAATTGATGAAATTCATTGAAGGTAATTACTTTTTAGCAATTGATGGAGGAGAAATTTATTCTGCTGATCACTCAAGTCAGCTGAGCCAGATGCACTTACATTTCAACACTGACAGTGATAAGCTGGTAAATGTCCATCAGTGAGTTCTCTGGGGTGGGGGTGCGGGGTAAGTAATTTGTGCCTGTTGTGTGTATACATGGTGTAAATACTTCCAATACAGCTGATTTTAAGCTATCAACCTGATGTTACTGGATGTAAAACTGGAAAAGCATGCACAGAATTGACTCTCCTGAGGCAGTATGAACTGGTTCTATTGCACCAGAATGTAGCCCAGAAATAATTATTAATAGAATATTTTGAGTTGTCTTAAAACTTTCCAATAAGAGTTGACTCATTGGAAAAGATCCTGATGCTGGGAAAGATTGAAGACAAAAGGAGAAGAGGGCAGCAGAGGATGAGATGGTTGCATGGCATCACTGACTCAATGGACATGAGTTTGAGCAAAATCTTTGGGACAGTGATGAACAGGGAAGCCTGGTGTGCTCTGGTTCATGGGGTCCCAAAGAGTCAGACATGACTTAAGGACTGAACAATGACAACAAAAACTTTCTAAATTCACCATTGGTTCCCTGTAAGGAACATTAGTAAATAGTTGAAAAAAGAAAAAGAATTCCATGTTTTTATAAATTAGAGTCATGAGGAAAGACATATTTCTACTATATTTGATTTATCACTTTACATCCTGAGAAATATGTGTGCTTAGTTGCTCAGTTGTGTCTGACTCTTTGCAATCCCATGAACTGTAGCCTGTCAGGCTCCTCTGTTCATGGGATTCTCCAGATTAGAGTACTAGAGTGGGTAGCCATTCCCTTCTCCAGGGGGTCTTCCAGACCCAGGGGTCAAACCAGGATGTCCTGCATTGCAGGTGGATTCTTTACCATCTAAGCCACCAGTGAAGTATACTGGGCAGAAATAGGGAAAAGAATGAGGCCAGTGGACTTACTATAGGGGCCTTGGGCTTCCAGAAAAATTGATTCAATACTATAATTGCTGATGGCAGGAGTGGGCACTAGGGTTAATTGTTCCCTGCGTATCATTAGATAGTGGTGGTTTAATTGCTAAGTCATGTCTGACTCTTGCAACCCCATGGACTGTAACCCACCAGGCTCCTCTGTTCATGGGATTTGCCAGACAAGAATACTGGACTGGGTGGCCATTTCCTTCTCCAGGGGATCTTCCTGACCCAGGGATCAAACCTGGGTCCTCTGCACTGCAGGCAGATTCTTTACCAACTGAGCTATGATTGGCCACTAAAAATGAGTATAATTTATTATTGTGAATTCTAAACATTTTACTATATGTTTAACAGTGGAAACAAGCCAGGGTTTCATGTAAAACGTAAAAGCTGTACTATGAATATCTAATGGCAGTTTATTTTGACTTTTATTTCTATATCATATACTTTAATGTGATGGCATTCATGGAGAATATAATATTTATGCGCTCATATTTTTTCAGTTGCTGTTACTTCACTTTTACATTTTCAAGCATCCTCACATACTTCAGTTTTTAAGGATTGATGTAGGTCTGTATGAGTTTAATAATGATAAAGAATCTCAGACATAGAGACAAGCTGACAATGAAGTCCAGTTTTTGTGTGAGGAACAACAAAAAGCCCAGGAAAGCCTGGGATTTAGAGGCATATGTGTTAGCCAGCTGGGGCTGCTATAACAAGATATCATAGGTTGGGTATTTTTGAACAGCAGAAATGTGTTTCTTGCACTTCTGGACACTGGGAAGTCCAAGGTCAAGGTGCCAGCAGATTCAGGTCCTGGTGAGGGCCCTCTTCCTTGTTTGCAGACAGCCACCTCCTTACTGAGTCCCCACAAGGCCTTTCTTTGGTGCATGGATGTGCACAGAGAGACAGATCTCCCTTCATCTTCTTACAAGGGCATTGTATAGTTCTATCATGGGATCCTGAGCCTTATGACTTAATTTAAAATTAATTGCCTTGAGGTAGAAGATAGAATCCTAGGGACCAGGGAGCCTGGTGGGCTGCCGTCTATGGGGTCGCACAGAGTCAGACACGACTGAAGCGACATAACAGCAGCAGCAGCAGATAGAATGGTAGAAATAAATGAATCAGAGAGGATAAAAGAAAAACGAATTAAAATAAATAAGGACAATCTCAGAGACCTCTGGGACAATGTTAAATGCCCAATGTTCGAATCATAGGAGTCCCAGAAGAAGAAGACAAAAAGAAAGACCATGAGAAAATACTTGAGGAGATAATAGTTAAAAACTTCCTAAAATGGGGAAGGAAATAATCACCCAAGTCCAAGAAACCCAGAGAGTCCCAAATAGGATAAACCTAAGGCAAAACACCCCAAGACACATATTAATCAAATTAACAAAGATCAAACACAAAGAACAAATATTAAAAGCAGCAAGGGAAAAACAGTGAATAAGACATAAGGGAATTCCCATAAGGATAACAGCTGATCTTTCAATAGAAACTCTTCAGGCCAGGAGGGAATGGCAAGACATACTTAAAGTGATGAAAGAAAATAACCTACATCCCAGATTACTGTACCCAGCAAGGATCTCATTTAAATATGAAGGAGAAATCAAAAGCTTTACAGACAAGCAAAAGCCGAGAGAATTCAGCACCACCAAACCAGCTCTCCAACAAATGCTAAAGGATATTCTCTAGACAGGAAACAAAAAAAGGGTGTATAAACTCGAACCCAAAACAATAAAGTAAATGGCAACTGGATCATACTTATCAATAATTACCTTAAATGTAAATGGGTTGAATGCCCCAACCAAAAGACAAAGACTGGCTGAATGGATACAAAAACAAGACCCCTATATATATTGTCTACAAGAGACCCACCTCAAAAAAGGGGACACATACAGACTGAAAGTGAAGGGCTGGAAAAAGATATTCCATGCAAATAGAGACCAAAAGAAAGCAGGAGTAGCAATACTCATATCAGATAAAATAGACTTCAAAACAAAGACTGTGAAAAGAAACAAAGAAGAACACTACATAATGATCAAAGGATCAATCCAAGAAGATATAACAATTATAAATGTATATGCACCCAACATAGAAGCACTACAATATGTAAGACAAATGCTAACAAGTATGAAAGGGGAAATTAACAATAACACAATAATAGTGGAAGACTTTAATACCCCACTCACACCTATGGATAGATCAACTAAACAGAAAATTAACAAGGAAACACAAACTTTAAATGATACAATAGACCAGTTAGACCTAATTGATATCTATAGGACATTTCACCCCAAAACAATGAATTTCACCTTTTTCTCAAGTGCACACGGAAACTTCTTCAGGATAGATCACATCCTGGGCCATAAATCTAGACTTGGTAAATTCAAAAAAATTGAAATCATTCCAAGCATCTTTTCTGACCACAATGCAGTAAGATTAGATCTCAATTACAGGAGAAAAACTATTAAAAATTCCAATATATGGAGGCTGAACAACACGCTGCTGAATAACCAACAAATCACAGAAGAAATCAAAAAAGAAATCAAAATATGATAGAAACGAATGAAAATGAAAACACAACAACCCAAAACCTGTGGGACACTGTAAAAGCAGTCCTAAGGGGAAAGTTCATAGCAATACAGGCATACCTCAAGAAACAAGAAAAAAGTCAAATAAATAACCTAACTCTACACCTAAAGCAACTAGAAAAGGAAGAAATGAAGAACCCCAGGGTTAGTAGAAGGAAAGAAATATTAAAAATTAGGGCAGAAATAAATGCAAAAGAAACAAAAGGGACCATAGCAAAAATCAACAAAACCAAAAGCTGGTTCTTTGAAAGGATAAATAAAATTGACAAACCATTAGCCAGACTCATCAAGAAACAAAGAGAGAAAAATCAAATCAATAAAATTAGACATGAAAATGGAGAGATCACAACAGACAACACAGAAATACAAAGGATCATAAGAGACTACTATCAACAATTATATGCCAATAAAATGGACAAAGTGGAAGAAATGGACAAATTCTTAGAAAAGTACAACTTTCCAAAACTGAACCAGGAAGAAATAGAAAATGTTAACAGACCCATCACAAGCACAAAAATTGAAACTGTAATAAAAAATCTTCCAGCAAACAAAAGCCCAGGTCCAGACGGCTTCACAGCTGAATTCTAGCAAAAATTTAGAGAAGAGCTAACACCTACCCTACTCAAACTTCCAGAAAATTGCAGAGGAAGGTAAACTTCCAAACTCATTCTACGAGGCCACTATCACCCTAATACCAAAACCTGACAAAGATGCCACAAAAAAAGAAAACTACAGGCCAATATCACTGATGAACATAGATGCAAAAATCCTTAACAAAATTCTAGCAATCAGAATCCAGCAACACATTAAAAAGATCAAACATTGTGACCAAGTGGGCTTTATTCCAGGGATGCAAGGATTCTTCAATATCTGCAAGTCAATCACCACATTAACAAATTGAAAAATAAAAGCCATATGATTATCTCAATAGATGCAGAGAAAGCCTTTGACAAAATTCAACATCCATTTATGATAAAAACTCTCCAGAAAGTAGGAATAGAAGGAACATACTTCAACATAATAAAAGCTATATATGATAAACCCACAGCAAACATTATCCTCAACGGTGAGCAATTGAAAGCATTTCCCCTAAAGTCAGGAACAAGACAAGGGTGCCCACTTTCACCACTACTATTCAACATAGTTTTGGAAGTTTTGGTCATGGCAATCAGAGCAGAAAAAGAAATGAAAGGAATCCAAACTGGAAAAGAAGAAGTAAAACTCTCACTGTTTGCAGTTGACATGGTCCTCTACATAGAAAACCCTAAAGACTCCACCAAAAAATTACTAGAGCTAATCAATGAATATAGTAAAGTTGCAGGATATAAAATCAACACACAGAAATCCCTTGCATTCCTATACACTAATTATTAGAAAATAGAAAGAGAAATTAAGGAGACAATTCCATTCACCATTGCAATGAAAAGAATAAAATACTTAGGAATGTATCTACCTAAAGAAACAAAAGACCTATATATAGAAAACTATACAACACTGGTGAAAGAAATAAAAGAGGACACTAATAGGTGGAGAAATATACCGTGTTCATGGATCGGAAGAATCAATATAGTGAAAATGAGTATACTACCCAAAGCAATTTATAGATTCAGTGCAATCCCTATCAAGCTACCAACAGTATTATTCACAGAGCTAGAACAAATAATTTCACAATTTGTATGGACATACAAAAAAAAAAAAAAACTTGAATAGCCAAAGCAATCTTGAGAAGGAAGAATGGAACTGGAGGAATCAACCTGCCTGACTTCAAGCTCTACTACAATGCCACAGTCATCAAGACAGTATGGTACTGGCACAAAGACAGAAATATCAGAAATATAGATCAATGGAACAAAATAGAAAGCCCAGAGATAAACCCATGCACCTATGGACACCTTATCTTTGACAAAGGAGGTAAGAATATACAATGGAGAAAAGACAATCTCTTTAACAAGTGGTGCTGGGAAAACTGGTCAACCACTTGTAAAAGAATGAAACTAGAACACTTACTAATACTTTACACAAAAATAAACTCAAAATGGATTAACAATCTAAACATAAGACCAGAAACTATAAAACTCCTAGAGGAGACATAGGCAAAACACTCTCCGACATAAATCACAGCAGGATCCTCTATGAGCCACCTCCCAGAATATTGGAAATAAAAACAAAAATAAAAAAATGGGACCTAATTAAAATTAAAAGCTTCTGCACAACAAAGGAAACTCTAAGCAAGGTGAAAAGACAGCTTTTAGAATGTGAGAAAATAATAGCAAATGAAGCAACTGACAAACAATTAATCTCAAAAATATACAAGCAACTCCTACAGCTCAATTCCAGAAAAATAAACGACCCAATCAAAAAATGGGCCAAAGAACTAAATAGACATTTCTCCAAAGAAGACATACAGATGGCTAACAAACACATGAAAAGATGCTCAACATCACTCATTATCCGAGAAATGCAAATCAAAACCACCATGAGGTACCATTTCATGCCAGTCAGAATGGCTGCGATCCAAAAGTCTACAAGCAATAAATGCTGGAGAGGGTGTGGCGAAAAGGGAACCCTCTTACACTGTTGGTGGGAATGCAAACTAGTACAGCCACTATGGAGAACAGTGTGGAGATTCCTTAAAAACTGGAAATAGAACTGCCATATGACCCAGCAATCCCACTGCTGGGCATACACACTGAGGAAACCAGAATTAAAAGAGACATGTGTACCCTAATGTTCATCGCAGCACTGTTTATAATAGCCAGGACATGGAAGCAACCTAGATGTCCATCAGCAGATGAATGGATAAGAAAGCTGTGGTCCATATACATAATGGAGTATTACTCAGCTGTAAAAAAGAATACATCTGAATCAGTTCTAATGAGGTGGATGAAACTGGAGCCTACTATACAGAGTGAAGTAAACCAGAAAGAAAAACACCAATACAGTATACTAAAGCATATACATGGAATTTAGAAAGATGGTTACAATAACCCTGTATGTGAGACAGCAAAAGAGACACAGATGTATAGAACAGTCTTTTGGACTCTGTGGGAGATGGCGAGGGTGGGATGATTTGGGAGAATGGCATTGAAACATGTATAATATCACATGTGAAAAGAATTGCCAGTCCAGGTTTGATGCAGGATACAGGATGCTTGGGGCTGGTGCACTGGGATGACCCAGAGGGATGGTATGGGGAGGGAGGAGGGAGGGGGGTTCAGGATTGGGAACACGTGTACACCCATGGCAGATTCATGTTGATGTATGGCAAAACCAATACAATATTGCAAACTAATTAGCCTCCAATTAAAATAAATAAATTTATATTAAAAAATAAAATTAATTGCCTTCCAAAGACCCCACTTCCAAATGCTATCACATTGGAAAATTATGGCTTCAATATATGAATTATTGGGATTGGAAAGGGAAAGAAAGTGAAAATGTTAGTCACTCAGTGGTGTCCAACTCTTTGTGACCCCATGGACTGCAGCATACCAGGCTTCTCTGTCCTTTACCATCTCCCTGAGTTTTTTTTTTAACTCATGTCCATTGAGTCAGTGGTGCTATCCAACCATCTTATCCTCTGTCACCCCTTTCTCCTCCTGCTCTCAATCTTGCTCAGCATCAGGATCTTTTCCAGTGAATCAGCTCTTTGGCATCAGTGGCCAAAGTATGGCCTTCAGCTTCAGCATCAGTCCTTCCAATGAATATTCAGGGTTGAATTTCTTTAAGATTGACTGGTTTGATCTCCTTGCAGTCCAAGGGACTCTCAAGAGTCTTCTCCAACACCACAGTTCAAAGCATCAATTCTTTAGCACTCAGCCTTCTTTATGGTCTAACTCTCACATCTGTACATGACTGCTGGAAAAAACATAGCTTTTGACTACATGGACCTTTGTCAGCAAAGTGATGTCTCTGCTTTTTAGTAAGCTGTCTAGGTTGGTCATAGCTTTTCTTCCAAGGAGCAAATGTCTTTTAATTTCATGGCTGCAGTCATAGACTGCAATTATTTTGGAGCCCAAGAAAATTAAATCTGCCACTGTTTCCATTTTCCCCCATCTATTTGCCATGATATGATGGGACCAGATGCTGTGATCTTAGTTTTCTGAATGCTGAGTTTTAAGCCAGCTTTTTCACTCTCCTATTTCACCTTCATCAAGAGGCTCTTTAGTTCCTCTTTGCTTTCTGCCATTAGGGTGGTATCATCTTATATCTGAAGTTGATATTTCTCCTGGCAATTTGCTTAGTCATCTCATTTGCTGGTAATCACCATTCATCCACAGTCATCACCCTAAGCGATTGGATTTAGAACCCTTCTTGGAAGACAGAAGCTTTGAAATGGTGAGAAGAATTGCTTCTGGTATGATAAGGAGGTGAAAGTTCCTTTTCCCCTAGAAATGTTGTAACAATTAGTACATCTTACTAAATAATCTATATTAAAATAGCCAGTAATTAAGTACTTAATTGTTAAATATTAGAAAGCAAGAGTAATGCTTATAATTTTAGGTTTATAATTCCTGTAACAGACTTTTTTTTTTTTTAACATAAATGTGTTTATCTTTACAACCTCTGATGAAACTGTCCATTAAACCATCTGCTTTTGAATCTTGTGAAACTCTCAATACCTCTGGTGTGAAGCTTGTGAAGAATTTTGTTCATTCATTCTTTATTGACAGTGCAATCGAGCTTTGAGTCAGTTTGCACTTATGGGGTTCTTCAAACACAATTTCTCATGTTTCAGTATAGAAAAACATCTTCCCCATGTTGAAACTGTCCAGGGTGTTCTGATTACAATTTCAAGGAGCTTCATCATTTCACTGAAAGCTTCTCTTCTTTATTTTGTCTCCAGGAAACAAAAAGAGAAACAGACTGGATTTTTATTCATTTATGAGATACGCTTGCTTTTATAAAAGACTAAGGTTTGTCTTTAGTGTGCTTCATTGTTTTATAAAACAGGATTTGTTTTATAGCTGATACTATGTATGAATTATTACCTCTTGCTTTTCACCGGGCAGATTGAGTGTCAGAAATCTGGGGAGCTCAGCCTAAATTACTTTCCTTTTTGCCTGTGAGCACTGAGTTCCCATCATCCTTTCTCACCTCAATTCCCTCCCCCTCTGCTGCTGTAACAAGACCTTATTACCTGGTGTGTCTGTCTCCTTTGATTTCCATAGGCAAGCATAGTGCCCTGGTTCCCCTGGTGCCTATACAACTCAGATGTCATCACAGCAATGATGACACAGGCCTGTCTGATGCTGACCACATCATGGTCCTGAGTTAAGAATTTGAATTTTAAAGCATTATGTCTGCCAACAACAAATTGTCACTTGCCATCTACTGCTGCAAGAATTAAATCATGGGTTGCTGTAGTTTCAACACCTCCTGAAAAGAGTTCAGGGTGGAGATCAGGAAGAGGCACTCTGTGCTTGGCAGGAAAAACTGGCTGGACAGGACTTCAGACAGTTAGATATTTTCAGGAAAAGATTGTATGAGCCCAATTCTTGAATCTCCTTGTATCTAGAAAGCACTAAAAATTTTCATGGTGACATCTGCTCTTTGTGACTAGCAGTAACCCTCATGAGACTAGCAGCAACCTTCTGTAAAAAAGATGTGCCTGATTGCATGTACTCCCCCTTCACCAAAGTCACATATATACTGATCATCCCCTCCCCTCCCCACCCCCCACCCTCCCTGACCTCTTTGGAGCAGTTTCTCAGAGCTATCTAAGATGCTGTCTCCCAGACTAAAGTCCTCATTTTGCCCATAAATAAAACTTAACTCATGACTCTCATATTATCTATTTCTTTTTCATAGGCTTCTATAATAAGCACTCCAACCTTAATGTACATATCCAGTTAATTTGAAACCCAAGTCTTCCAACCTTCCCACTCTCATGGCATTTCAGATTGCTGGTTTAGCCCACTGTTGCTGTTTAAATACCTAGCAAAGAAGACGCTGAAGGTCAGTTTTCTCAACACGGATCATTTCCAGCTCTGAAGATGACCTTAAAGGACTGAGCTTCCTTCACAATGAGATCATCACACCTTACTCCCTTCCTAAAACATTCATATCAAAGAATTCTTTTCCCTGGACTTGCTCTGGGGTGATGCCGGGAAGAGCTGCTCTTTCAGAATGAACTTGTTGTTCAGTATTTAATGCTTTCAGAACTTCTGACTGATTTCATCTTGAGAACTGGGGACATTAAAATCAGAGGCAAATGTCAGTGATGACCCCAAGTTGCTGAAGAACAGAAATCTCTGCTTCTCGAGGTGTCACTTCACATTATTTATGCATAATTGACATACCACAAGTTCTGTTTGCAGCTTTTTCTTTGCATACTTGGGGCTAAAAAATATGGCTGGGAGATGCCTCAGCTGTCACGATTGGTGAGTATCTTTCACTCACCTATAAATACAGTGTTTAGATGAAGCATCTGCATTCCAAAGGACTATTCCAGCCCCCATCTCTAATCTCCCATGCCCTCACATTCTTGTTCCTACACTGGGGATGCTTGTTCCTACTCTGAGTTCTCAGATTTGGTTTCTGGGGAAGAAGCAGGAGCCCACCGACATTTCTGAAGAAAGACAAGGATGGAGCAGGGATGCAGAATGTGAGTGGGACCAAGCAGGGTACCCCAAACTGTCTGGACACTTTTACAGATTCCCAACCCCCAGCCCCGCACTAGAGAACCAGAATTTTTTACACTGTGCCCAAGTGTCTGTGCTCTTTGAAAGCTCCCTAAACTGATCCTTATCCTCATCCTGATTTTATGCTCCTTTCCTAGGACAAATGTCCTGCATATCACTGATGGACTTGATGGAGATGCTCTCTGATGTAATCAGAAGGAGGAAGCAAGCCTGAGACTTGAAGATATTAGAGAAAAGCGGAAACCATTAGAGAGACAAACATTGTTTTGCTCAACAGTAAGCAGATGGTCTTGTCCTTCTTTCAATACCTATTTATTGTGCACCTACTTTGTGTCGGGTACTTTTCTTGATGCTGGGGACATTGCAATGAAGAGACAAAATCCCTTCTCTTAAGGAGCTTACAAGCAGCCAATCAACTAATCAACCAACCAACCAAGTAGATTGTTAGTGCCACTTTTATCACATAGAATAACAAATCTAGAAACATTCATCCATACATTCTGATTGATAAATTAGGACCAACTCAGCATTGAACTTTATGCTGCATAGTCTAACACCATTAGAATCCATTGTCATGTACATTCCCCAGGTTTCTGCCAATATAAAAGGGCAACATTTGAAATTCTTCATGAGTACAAGTCATTTTCCTCCTGGTCAGACTTTATACCTTTGGAGCATGCTGTGGTCTAACTCCAGCTATGGGTCCAAGGGCACAAGGGGTATCTGGTAAATTTATTTTATGGAAAGGTTATCACTGACTATCAAGAAAAGACAATTTCCTGATTCGACTACTGACTGTTATCTACGTATGTTCAATATGCAGCCAAAGGGCAGCAAAGAATAATTTTTGCAGTTAGAGGCCCTAGCATTGATGATGATATACAAAGGATTCTCAACTGGGAGTAATTTTGTCCCTTCCCCCCACTGGGGGAGGTGGACATAGGGCGATGCCTGGAGATTTTTCTGGTTGTTCCAGCTGAGTGGGGAGATGCTATTGGTGTCTAGTGGATAGAAGCCAGGGATGCTGGTCAACACTCTACAATGCATACAACCACCCTTCACAATACAGAATTACCCAGGTCAAGCCAGTCAATCCTAAAGGAATTCAACCCTGAATATTTATTGGAAGGACTGATGCTGTAGTTGAAGCTCCAATACTTTGTCTACCTGATGCAAGGAGCTGACTCATTGGAAAAGCCCTTGATGCTGGGAAAGATTGAGGGCAAGAGGAGAAGGGGACAATAGAGGATGAGATGGTTAGATAGCATCAGTGACTCAATGGATAGGAATTTGAGCAAACTCCAGGAGATAGTGAAGGACAGGGAAGCCTGGTGTGCTGCAGTCCATGGGGTCGCAAAGAGTTGGACACAACTTAGTGACTGAATAACAACAAGTTATCCTGAGATCATGACAGTATTTATTGGAAGGACTGATGGTGAAGCTGAATCTCTAATACTTTTGCCAACTGGTACAAAGAGTCGACTCATTGGGAAAGACCCTGATGCTAGGAAATATTGAAGGCAAAAGAATGCAGTGGCAGAGGATGAGATGGTTAGATAGCGTCACCAACTCAATGGACATGAATTTGAGCAAACCTTGGGAGATAACGAAGGACAGGGGAGCCTGGAAGGCTGCAGTCCATGGGATCACAAAGAGTCGGACAGGACTTACCGACTGAACAACAACAACAACAACAAATGGCAATAGTGCTAAGGTTGGGAAACTCAAATATAAAGGGATTGAAAGATGATAGAGTTTATTTAATGCTGAAACTTCAAATAACATGCAAAAACCTGATTTCACTGGGGCTCTGATGATGAATTTATTACAGATTCAGTGTCAACTAACATTTATTGGGTTTCTCCTGGATGACTTCCTGTACAATTATCCCAGATGCCTTGGGCTCTAGGCATCACAAGCCTTTTTTTTTTTTTTTTTAATAAGGAGGGAACAGGCTCTGAGAGGTTCTTGCCTGATGTCAGAGCATCCCTGAGTGGCAGAGCGGACATTTGAACTCCAGATCTCTGCTTCAGAGGACTGACTCAGCAGGAAACGGCTGTCCTGGTGGCATCATGGGGTCTTTACTTGGCAGGGCTCCTCTTTCATACAGCCCATTGGTCACTTGAGGTCTGGCTGGGTGATGTCATTCATGGCATCAATAGCCTGCTGACAAGTGGCACTGAATTGTTTCCTTTCAAAATTGGTTCTGTTGGTGAATGAATGGGTGACAGCAAGCAATTATTCCTTTCTGTCTTTTGCTTGTGTTCTCTGGTCTTACTCAGAGACACAAAAGAACAGGGTTTCTATAAGCATAAGTGCCAGCGGATGGCTGTGAATGGGTTTGAGCCATGTGACTCGGAGCAAATGCTGAGCAGACCACGTCCAGGTGTTTCTCACAAGAAGCTGTGCCTGCTTGTTTCAATTTATGAATGTGGTGACCACGGGGCTCCTCCTGGCCACAGTGGAACAAGGTTCTGGGAGACCATGGGTTTGGGGTGCAGTCTTGGGGCCCCAAACATCACGAATTCCTTCTGCACATGCTTCCCCTTCACTGGCCTGAATACTGCCCACTGCGGCCCTGTACTGGTTCCTCGAAACCTGCAACTGCCCAGGAAAAGGAAACTTTTCATTTCCTTTGCCATTTAAGAGCCTTGCAAAGCTGGGGTAGGTGTTTCCCTGAGCCGCGGGAGCGTCCCTGGAGCAGGCAGGCAATCCATTTCCAACCTATTGCAGGGCAGCTCAGGCATCATAAGAGAGACTTAATCTCTACCAATTAAACATTAAGTGCTTTCTAACATTTAAACGTTAGGCTCATTTTATGATTGTGAAAGCAGCAGTAAAGCAAGAGGGAGAGACGTTTACTGCATCTTAACGTGTGTGGCAAATTGAATTTCTATCGACAAGAAGAGCTTCTACCCCAGAAGAGCCCTCCAAGTGCCTGGATGGAGAAAGATGGCCAGAGGTTTGTGAGTTAAAAAAAAAAAAAAAAATCCAGCAATAACATTTATAGAGATGAGGCTGTCAACACTGCCCTTAATACTGCAGGTTAATTTTGACTGCCATCTTTAGGGTACAGAGGGGAGGGATCACCTTCATCCCTGGGGAGTGTCCAAACAGATGAAACTAGACGAATGTCAATATTTGCAGTGGTTGTATTCACTGTGTTTGGTGTTTTTTTTTTTTTTTTTCCCTTCACACTATGAGTACTCTTGCCTGGAAAATCCCATGGGTGGAGGAGCCAGGTGGGCTGCAGTCCATGGGGTCGCTAGGAGTCAGACACGACTGAGCAACTTCCCTTTCACTTTTCACTTTCATGCATTGGAGAAGGAAATGGCAACCCACTCCAGTGTTCTTGCCTGGAGAATCCCAGGGATGGGGGAGCCTGGTGGGCTGCCGTCTACGGGGTCGCACAGAGTTGGACACGACTGAAGTGACTTAGCAGTAGCAGCATGAATTTTTTTACCCATAAGTGTTAATTAGCATAAAGGACTAGCATATTCTTTAGCATAAAGAATTCTGTACTCTGGGAATGTTTTTGTATCTTTTTGTGTGTATGTTCAGATTTCTTTTCTGGAATTGCACCTGTCTGCCCAAATATGGGGCTTCCCTGGTGGCTCAGTGGTAACAAATCCACCTGCCAAAGCAGGAGACATGAGTTCAATCCCTGGGTTGGGAAGTTCCCCTGGAGAAGGGCATAGCAACCAACTCCAGTAGTCTTGCCTGGGAAATCCCATGGACAGGGGAGCCTGGCGGGCTACAGTCCATGGGGTTGCAAAGAGTCAGACACAACTGAGTGACTGAGCATATACACACACACCAAAAGATGGGACTCACAACATTAGCTGATATTTACTGAAGTTTCTTCGTGAGCAGGGCACTTCTGGTCTGATCACTGTACTCGTGCTAACTCAGGGCTCTCATTCCTCCAAGATGGGTGTTCTGTGCCTCTGTTTTCCAGGAAGAAGGTGGAAAAAAGGGTGTTGAGGATGTGCTGCAAAGCTGGGACTTGATTCAGGAGAGTCTGACTCCCGAGTCTACACTCTGAGCACCTGAAACGAGGTCATAAGCTGCTTGATTCTCTTGATTCTTTTCACACATGTGAAGGGACATTGGGTTGCTATGTAATTTGTGAGCTACAGAGCATGGGACCCAAAAAGTGAAAGTGGAGATTAGGGTAGAGGTGGGGAGCCAACTAATCTCCATACTAAGCCAAGGACTCACTAACCAGTGTCCTGCTCCCAGCATCACTCACTTTAAGATGTTCTCCTCTCCTGGTTTACTTGTTTGGGGAGTAAAGGTCTTGCCTGATGCCTCAAAGTCTTCTTTAAAAGGAGTCTAGAGTTTTAAGAACAGGATTGGCTTGAAGGAGCTCAATTACCACTCTCAACGGAAGTGTATGCATCTTATATATTAATTCATTTGCTTAAGCCATTTCAAACTGTGTATTAAACTTTTCCTTACCTGTCAAAACAGCAATTTCATATGAAGCAACCCTATAGATGGGGCTTCCCAGGTGGCACTAGTGGTAACCTGCCTGCCAAACCAGGAGATATGAGAGACAAGGGTTCAGTCCCTGAGTTGGGAAGATTCCTTGGAAGAAGGCATGGCAACCCACTCCAGTGTTCTTGTTTGGAGAATCCCCATGGATGAAGGAGCCTGGTAGGCTACAGTCCATGGTGTTACACACAGGCAGACACGACTGAAGTGACTTAGCACAGCACATCACAGCAAACCTATGTATGCTTATCTTTGTATTTATAAATTTGTGTGTGCAAATGCAAAGAAAACATCCTTTAATCACATTTGGTGATTTAGTACAATGATTTTTCTTTTGTGACATCCAGATATTTTTCTTCTTTTATAGATGTTTATTCTCAGTCCTCTTCCCCTCTTTTAGGATAGTGATATTCCTTTTTAGCTGATGTTCATTGTCATCCAGGTCTTTTGTAGGTGTACTTATCCATAGACGTTAGGTCATCCTTCTATTTTTAATCCTTCTTTGTCATTTTACCTTAAGTTAGCCTTTCTCACAACTTACCAAGAATAGTCTTTTATAGTAGATAATACTCTTAGCAATAGTGTTGAAAATTCTAAAAGAAGTTACATAACATAGGAAAATATTTTTAGAGCCCTTCAATTATTATATTATCAACATTTTGGCTTATATATCTTTTCTTTTGTTTTTGAAAGGTTGTTGTTGAATCACGCGAATACACCGGGATTCTTGGCCCCCAGAGGAGAAGAATTCAATCCAGGGCCAGAGACGAGGCTTGGTCACTCAGAGCTTTTGTGTAATAAAGTTTTATTAAAGTATAAAGGAGATAGAGAAAGCTTCTGACATAGGCATCAGAAGGGGGTAGAAAGAGTACCCGCTTGCTAGTGTTAACAATGAAGTTATATAATCCAAAGAATATCTGGAGGTTGTAAAGACCTCATCAGACCTATTCCCATAATTTACATTTTAAGATAACACTGTCCTCAGGCAAGATACATCCTTGTAAAGACCAGGTCTACTCCCATAATTAACATTTTAAGATAACAGAAGGTTGAATCCAAAGACTGTCCTTAGGCAGGATACATTATTGGTACATAATCCTAAGGAATGTGGAGAAAGAAAAAAAGTTTGTCCTTTTTCCTCCTTGAGAATTCCAGACCCCTCTCTCCTTGGGGACCCCTAGACTCCCTATCAACCTGCCTAGGAAATGACTCTCTCATTCCCCCCTTTTCTTTTAGGAGAATTATGTTGCCTAGGGAAAAGGGGCGTTGTTCTCGTTCCATAACTGCTTCGGAGCTGACAAGGGGCGTTGTCCCTAAATTGGTGAGGCAACATATTCTCTTAATCCTCATATTGAGGATATCTGATCCAGGGGCCCCAAATAGTAGTTGGAGGAAGCTACAGCAGTAGCAGGAGTTTGAGCAACCATTTGTAACTTAAAAGCTTTCATGCGGCTAGAAACAATTCCAGTTATACAATTACAGATGCAGGGAGCAAACAGCAAGAACAAAACAACCAGAATTATTGTAATTAAGATAGTTGTCCACCATGGGGAACTAGTTAACGTCTCCCAAAGTGAGGCAATTGAGGCTTCAGGAGTATCCATGGCCCTAATCATCTTGTTCATGTGGTTAGTAAAATGGGTAACATTCGTGCTCATATCAGGTATATATGTACAGCATTGGGTATGAATAATGGCACAAGTTCCTCCTTGTGCAGCTGTCAGAATATCTAGAGCCAATCTGTTTTGTAAAACCACCTTTCTAATTTGTGCTTGTTCAGCATTAACAGCTGAAATAGCCTTTTGAGAATCTTGTAATGCCTGTTGAGTAAAAGCAGTCAAAGCGTCCACTCGTAACATAACATCTGTAGTTCCCAAAGAGGGAACAAACGCTGCAGCCAAATAATCATACCAATGAAATACAGACCTTGCCCACCGAGTTTTAAGGTGGGGTAAATTAGCAGGCTTTTCTGGAAGCTCTGAAAATATAAAGCCATGAGTAAAGGCTAGACCCAGGGTGCATCTCCCTATCCAACCAGGGGGAAGCCATGCCCATAGGTAAGAACACATATCCAATAAGTCCCGTTTGGAGCAAGCCAGTGCGACTGAGATATCCAGTCCCAATTCATGCCTGGCCAGACAAAGGGAGAAGCTGAACTGGGATTGGAAAACACGGGAATGATTACATTGCATGTTTCCTGAGACAAATATCCCAATTGTTTCCAATCATTGTAATTAAGTTGTTGGCTAACTTTTGGGGACAGCTCTGTTTGTTCCCAGCATATAGAGGCAGTAGATATTAAACGTCCTTTTTCAGGAGTTAGCCATATAACCTCTTCCCATATTTGATAAATGTCAGGTAAAAAACCATTAGATCTAGACCTATTTACCTTATATGTAGCAAAATAGTCATTGAACCGAGACAATGTATAATCAAAATTAAAAGTCACATTATGTCCATAGTTAGAGTACAAAGTGTTGCACCAGTCCATTTTAGGGTTGGTAGATGTCATCAGATGAAGAAGAGGCATCGCATGTGATTGTTGTCGAAGGTATTCACAGACTTGGAGAAAGTCTTTTCCTTGAAGTGGGGATGTCCACCATGGGAAGCCTTCCACTGACGAAGAGGGGAGCGCTCCGCAGACCCAGCAGTTAGACCGATTGTGGATTGCAGAATAGGAGTGAGCCCAGAACAGGAAGGCATTGTCTTGAGGATCAAACGGCAGACTCAGGATTTTTGGAGTCAGCAGTAGACTCACATAGATTATCAGGCCCATCTGCTGCCCTTAACTCTAGAGCTCAGGTCAGGGCCACAAGCTCCGCTAACTGAGCACTGGTTCCCTGGGGGAGAGATTTTGCTTCCAAAACCTGTTCAGCAGTCACCACGGCGTAACCTGCTTTAAGCTTTCCATCCTGAACAAAAGAACTGCCATCTGTAAATATTTCCATGTCAGGATTGTCTAATGGGGTATCCTTTAGATCCTCCCGAGCTGCATAGTTTAAAGTTAGGAATTGAGAACAATCGTGATCAGGTGTTTCATTTTCCTTCTCAGGAAGGAAAGTGGCAGGATTTAAATTTCCACAAACTTTAAGCTTAGTTACTGGTCCTTCTAACAATGACTGATACTTAAGAAGCCTACTGTCTGTCATCCAAATATTAACCTTAGGATTTAAGATTCCACTCACATCATGAGAAGTCAGTACAGTAAGGTTTAGTCCATTAATTATTTTTAAAGCTTCAGGTGCTAATAAAGCCGCTGCCCCAATTACTCTTAGGCAGTGGGGCCACCCACGTGAAACTACATCTAATTCTCTGCTTAGATAAGCAATAGGTTGCTGGTGAGGCCCTCGGGGGTGTGTCAAAACTCCCAATGCCACACCTTTTCTTTCAGTGACAAACAAATTAAATTCTGACCCTGTGGGCAAGCTCAAAGCTGGAGCTTGCAGGAGAGCAGTCTGAAGAACCTTAAAAGCCTTTTGAGTTTCTGGAGACCAAACCAGTTTGTTGGTTTGGGTCTGCTGAGTTTCAGCTATAAGTTTATATAAAGGCCGGGCAAGTTCCCCGTAACCCGGAATCCAAATACAACAGTAACCTGTGATTCCCAAAAATCCTCTCAATTGTCTTAAAGTCATAGGTAGGGGATGATTTAGTATAGGTTTAATTCTCTCAGGGCCTATGGCCCTAGTCCCTTCTGATTTGATTAGGCCCAGATTGTTGACAAAGCTGAGCCTTTTCTCTTGATGCCTTGTAACCACAGTCTGCCAGAAAGTTTAAGAAATCTTCTGAGGCTCGCAAACAAGCTTCCTCTGTCTCAGCACAGAGCAAAATATCATCTACATATTGTAACACCGGTGCTTCAGAGCTATTAAAGTTTTGTAGATTCCGTGACAAACTTTGTCCGAATAAGTGAGGACTGTCACGAAATCTCTGGGACAAAACTGTCCAGGTTAACTGAGAAGCTGGCTGCGTAGGGTCTTCAAAGGCAAATAGAAATTGGCTTTCTTCCGCCAAAGGCACTGAATAGAAGGCATCCTTTAAATCAATTACTGAGAAATATTTGGCCCATTCAGGAATTTCAGACAATAGGGTATAAGGATTAGGCACCACGGGGTGTAAAGGAACTACAGCCTCATTTATTATTCGTAAATCTTGAACTAGTCTCCATTTACCATTCGATTTCTTTATACCCAAAATAGGAGTGTTGCAAGGACTGTTACAGGGAATTAATAGTCCCTGCTGCTTTAAATTTTCGATGATGGGTTTTAACCCTTCCTTAACTTCAGGTTTCAGTGGATACTGCTTCTTATGTGGAAATACGTGTGGGTCTTTGAGCTTAACAACTACAGGAATAGCATTTTGTGCTCGACCCACAGATTTTCCATCAACCCATACTCTAGGACTTACATTTTGTTCAACTAAAGGGAGAGAAAGGGAGGGCTCCATATTCATGAAAACAGAGGCATGGACCTTGCTCAGTATATCCCTTCCCAAAAGGTGTGAGGGAGATTCTGGCACGATCAGAAACTCGTGTGAACACAGCACAGAATCCCAGTTGCAAGATAAAGAATAACTGAAATAATACCTTTTGGCTCATCCAGACAGTCCCATTAGGGAAGTGGATCGGGAAGAAAGTGGGCCAGGGGCTTCAGTAAGCACAGAATAAGTTGCCCCAGTATCTAAAAGGAAATCGAGGGATTGGCCCCCCACAACTATTAATATCCGGGGTTCCTCAGGTGTAATTAGGATGGGAGCTTGTGTGGGGACCCCCGGGCACCTTCAGTCCTGATTGTCTTGAGAGTCTGACCCCGGAGACCTACGCCTCTGGGGGCAGTCTCTCTTCCATTGTGGTCCTTTGCAGACCGGACATGGAGCCCAGGGGGAGGGGGGGGAGAGGCGGCTTAGATGCCTGAGGGCAATCCCGCTTGAGGTGCCCCTCCTTTCCACAGTAATAGCAAGCCCATCCCTTTTCACCTGGGCCCCTCTGGGCATTTTTCTCAGGCCGTTTAAGAACATTTTTCATAGCCATGGCGAAGGCTTCCGCCTTTTCCTTTGTCTTTTTTTGCCTTTCTTTCTTTTCCTCATATTCCCTACCATAATAGACTGTCTGAGCCAGTTGTAACAGAGTATCTAAAGACTGATGTCGTCCATACGCCTGTTTTAATAGCTTACGGCGGATATCTGGAGCCGACTGAGTGAGAAATCTATCCTTTAAGATCACTTTTCCCTCTTCACTTTCGGGATCAATCTCAGTGAATCTGCGAAGGCCTTCTCTCAGTCTGTCTAGGAATTTACCAGGAGCTTCCTTCTCCTCCTGTTCTATATCTGCCAATTTGCCATAGTTTAAAGGCTTAGAATGTGCCTGCCTAAGTCCTTCAAGAATACATCTAACAAAATGACTCTGATCCCATCTTCCTTTAGCTGTGTTGTAGTCCCAGTCTGGTTCTATAGTTGGGACCACCTGATTCCCAGTGGGGAGGGCCGCTATCTCGTTCTCCCTCTTCCCTACTGATTCATTACGAAGCCATTCATCTCCATAAGCAACCGCTTTTCCCAAAACTCGAGTCTTTGACTCAGGAGTCAGCGTTTGTCCCAAGATATCACATCCTTCCAAGTGAGGTCATAAAGCAGAGTAACACCTTTAAAAGCTCTAATATATTTTTCTGGGTCCTCTAAATAGTATCTCCCAGATCCTCCTTGATTCTTTGTATTTCTTAATAAGAGAAAGGCTTATTAACTCTCACAGACTGATTATTTCTCCCAGTGGGTGTTTCATAAAGAGGCAACAGCTTGTATGGCTGTTCCTCAGTCTCTCTGGCTGCTCTGCGCATATGATCCCAGGGATAGATTGGAGAAACCTGTTTTTACTCTTCTCTTTGTCTCCTGTCCTCCATCTCATCTCTTACTTCGATGGTCTGAGTTTCTACTGAAATCAGAGAAGTCTGAGGTCGTACTGAGACAGGAGTTGTTTGGACCTCCATGTGGGCAGTTTGAATCCCAGTTTGGAGTCCCCGGTATGGGGGCGAAGTAAGAGGACAGGAGGGAGCTGAAGGTTTCACACCCAAATCTATACCCTTAGGACATAAGTCTGGCATATTTCGCAGAGAGAAAAAGGGCAACACATATGCTACTTCTACCCATTTCCCTTGTTCCTTACAGAACCGGTCTAATTGTAGAACAGTATTATATTTAAGAGACCCTCCAACTGGCCACTGTTCGCCGTCCTCCAATGGATACCGTGGCCATGCAGTATCACATAGGAAGACCAGGTGTGTCTTCTTTAAGCCCTGGGGATCAAATCTATCCCAGTTTTTCAGGATACAGTTCAAAGGAATGAGGCTGGAGTTGTTAGCTCCCATCTGTAAGAGAGAAAAAAAGCGACCAGCGCCATTTTTTCTACCGGAGGCGTCCCTCCCTGCTCTAGATGGGGGTGTAGACAGACATTACACCAAAAGCTTTTCCTTCCTGGTCGGACTTAGTCTGTCCCTTACCGACACAGGCGCCGTACTCGTCCCTCCCGGTTCTACCACCGAGATGGGGTGGGGATGTACCAGGGTAGACTTGATAGCATCCCTACTTGACATCCAGCTCTTCACCTTTAACCTTGCTTGCCTCTGATGTCACCCGGGGTGAATCAGAGTAACCTTCCGGAATGCCTCCCAAGCTAAGACTACTAGGGGAAACATTCGTCACCTGAGTGCCTGTGCACATCCCTGAGTATTTCCTGACCACAATAAGACTGACACGAACATAAAACTGACATGTTCTTTCCAAGCATCACCACACCAGTATAACAGCCTCCTCTGATCCACTAAGACCGGCGTTACCAAAGAAAAAAAACCCATTGCAGTCCCAATCTGAGTAACCTTTAACCTCAGAGATGTTCTGGGAGCTAGAACTCCATCTAGCTTCTGAACTTTCGATTCCTAGTGAGGCTAGGCGCTTTCTTGACTACCAATCCAAGTTTGGGACCTAAGCCACAGTACACAGTAAGTATAGATCACAAGTCCCTTGAAAGTCTATGATCCAATAGATTAGGTTAGTACTTCTAATTCCCAAGGAGTTATGAAATGGCCGAAGAGACCAAAAAGTTTGACCGAGAAAGGAGAGTTCGGTCCACACACTTTGCCCATTTCTGGTCGGTTCCCAAAGGAGACATTGGGTGCCTCTTGGCATTGGCCGGTCGGTGTAACGCCCCGACAGGTTTCTGCCATAAGCCATATGAGATCACCGTGGAACCACAGAGTAGGGCTCCTTACTTGCTTCACGCAGGGCATGCCATTCATTCACACAAGCACATGGTAGAGTTAGTAAAGCACAGCAGAAAACGTATTCGCTAAGAGAACAAAGAACTAAAGCTCCAAGCATCCTTACCTTGTCCTGAAGGATCCCGGACGAGCCCCCAAGATGAAAGGTTGTTGTTGAATCACGCGAATACACCGGGATTCTTGGCCCCCGGAGGAGAAGAATTCAATCCAGGGCCAGAGACGAGGCTTGATCGCTCAGAGCTTTTGTGTAATAAAGTTTTATTAAAGTATAAAGGAGATAGAGAAAGCTTCTGACATAGGCATCAGAAGGGGGTAGAAAGAGTACCCGCTTGCTAGTGTTAACAATGAAGTTATATAATCCAAAGAATATCTGGAGGTTGTAAAGACCTCATCAGACCTATTCCCATAATTTACATTTTAAGATAACACTGTCCTCAGGCAAGATACATCCTTGTAAAGACCAGGTCTACTCCCATAATTAACATTTTAAGATAACAGAAGGTTGAATCCAAAGACTGTCCTTAGGCAGGATACATTATTGGTATATAATCCTAAGGAATGTGGAGAAAGAAAAAAAGTTTGTCCTTTCTTCCTCCTTGAGAATTCCAGACCCCTCTCTCCTTGGGGACCCCTAGACTCCCTATCAACCTGCCTAGGAAATGACTCTCTCATTTTCAGTTCAGTTCAGTTCAGTTGCTCAGTCAAGTCCAACGCTTTGTGAGCCCATGGACTGTAGCACGCCAGGCCTCCCTGTCCATCACCAACTCCCAGAGTTTACTGAAACTCATGTCTGCCGAGGACCAGCCCCGGCTGATCCAGGGTATTCGAAGGGGAGACGGCGTCGGCGACCTATTCAAATGGTAATTAGAGATATAAAGAGTAATAGAATGAGGATAGCTCAGTAGGAAAATTCAGTGGAGAAAAGAGGCTGAGTAGCTTGGATTACGCGGAAAATCAATATAACCCGTGACACCAGGTTAGTTCTGACCACGGAGGCCGCAGGCGCCCTCTCGAATAGCGGAAGGTGCCCCACCTTAGACACCTTCTCGAGTGGGTCTTAGAAGCCCAGGCAAATAAGTGGTCGCAGAGGATATCCACGCTCCAGATGGAGACTTCAGCCGGAAGTTAAAGGAAAGAATGACATGGGGAGACCAAACATTGGTGAGCAAGGCCCGTAGCTTTATTTTTAACAGGGATTTATATACCCTAAGCTACACATAGAGGATAATAGGGGATGCAAAGTCAGCAGTTTTTGATCCTTATCAAAAATCAGGGTTTCTTTCCTGCAAATTTATTGTATACAAATGGTTTAGGTGATTTACATCATCTTCTGGCCAGAAGGCCTACTAACATTTTATGACTCTTGACAAGGACTTATCAACAAAGACTTATTTTCTCTAAGAGTAATTATTTTAAGGTTTGGCGCCATCTTCCAAAGATAAAATTGCATTCCTATAGGGTGGATGTGTAATGGGTTTACAACAAAGGAAAGAATTTATTACCTTAAGGGTCTAAAGTTACTAACACCAAGGCCACTACATATTTTTTCTACATACCAACTATATTAATTAATACACATTCAAGGATACAATTCAGGGGATGTGAAAACTTGGCAACAAACATTGACTCATCAATGAAATCCTTTACTAGTTTTATTCTGACAGTTTCTAATTCTCTGAGAGGCTCTAAGCTATTTGAATATCTTAAGCTTACCGTGCCTCTGGAGGCTGGGAGACTGTAAACAATTGTATGCATAGCTGTAGGAGTCCGGGTAAACTTGTCAGGCGAGTTAGAGAGCCATCTGAGGGGTTTGGATTTAAACACTCCTAATTGCCCAGGAACTTTATTAATTGGAGCTATAAGTTAACTCTTTGACAGAGAGAGCGAGATGGTGGTAGGGGACAGCCCCCAGTAAAGTCAGAGGTGAGAGCACAAAGCAATAAAGTAGGTAGACTCTGGTTTTTTGGGGGGAAAATGCTCGAGAATATCCGGGCGGACTCCTGAGGCTCGATCCCGCCTTTGCATATGCTGAGCCTCCTTCCTCATGACCTTCGTCACGAGCGGAATGCCTCACCGGCTCCCTGCACATGTCCATCGAGTCAGTGATGCCATTCAACTATCTCATCCTCTGTCATCCCCTTCTTCTCATGCCTTCAATCTTTCCCAGCATCAGGGTCTTTTCCAATGAGTCAGTTCTTCACATCAGGTGGCCAAAGGGTTGGAGCTTTGCATCAGTCCTTCCAATGAATATTCAGGACTGATTTCCTTTAGGATGGACTGGTTGGATCTCCTTGCAGTCCAAGGGACTCTCAAGAGTCTTCTCCAACACCACAGTTCAAAAGCATCAATTCTTTGGCACTCAACTTTCTTTATACTCCAAATCTCACATCCATACATGACTACTGGAAAAACCATAGCTTTGACTAGTCAGACCTTTGTTGGCAAAGTAATATCTCTGCTTTTTAATATGCTGTCTAGGTTGGTCATAGCTTTTCTTCCAAGGAGCAAGCAACTCAGTTTTAATTTCATGGCTGCAGTCACCATCTGCACTGATTTTGGAGCCCAAAAAAATAAAGTCAGCCACTGTTTCCCCTGTTTCCCCATCTATTTCCCATGAAGTGATGGGACCAGATGCCATGATCTTCGTTTTCTGAATGTTGAGCTTTAAGCCAACTTTTTCACTATCCACTTTCACTTTCATCAAGAGGCTCTTTAGTTCCTCTTCACTTTCTGCCATAAGTGTGGTGTCATCTGCATATCTGAGCTTATTGATATTTCTCCCAGAAATCTTGATTCCAGCCTTGCTTCATCCAGCCCAGCGTTTCTCATGATGTACTTTGCATATAAGTTAAATAAACAGGGTGACAATATACAGCCTTGAAGTACTCCTTTCCCAATTTGGAACCAGTCTGTTGTTCCATGTCCAGTTCTAACTGTTGCTTCATGACCTGCATACAGATTTCTCAAGAGGCAGGTCAGGTGGTTTGGCATTCCCACCTCTTTAAGAATTTTCCACAGTTTGTTGTGATCCACACAGCCAAAGGATTTGGCATAATCAATAAGGCAGAAATAGATATTTTTCTGGAACTCTCTTGCTTTTTCAGTGATCCAGCGGATATTGGCAATTTGATCTCTGGTTCCTCTGCGTTTTCTAAATCCAGGTTGAACATCTGGAAGTTCACGGTTCATGTACTGTTGAAGTCTGGCTTGGAGAATTTTGAGCATCACTTTACTAGAGTGTGAGATGACTGCAATTGTGTGGTAGTTTGAGCATTCTTTGGCATTCCCTTTCTTTGGGATTGGTTGAAAACTGACCTTTTCCAGTCCTGTGGCCACTGCTGAGTTTTCCAAATTTGCTGGCATATTGAGTGCAGCACACTCACAGCATACTCTTTTAGGATTTGAAATAGCTCAACTGGAATTCCATCACCTCTACTAGCTTTGTTTGTAGTGATGGTTCCTATGGCCCACTACACTTTGCATTCAGGATGTCTGGCTCTAGGTGAGTGATCATATCATCGTGATTATCTGGGTCTTGAAGATCTCTTGTATGGTTCTTCTGTGTATTCTTGCCACCTCTTCTTAATATCTTCTGCTTCTGTTAGGTCCATACCATTTCTGTCCTTTATCAAGCCCATCTTTGCATGAAATGTTCCCTTGGTATCTCTAATTTTCTTGAAGAGATCTCTAGTCTTTCCCATTCTGTTGTTTTCCTCTATTTCTTTGCTTTGACCGCTGAGGAAGGCTTTCTTATCTGTCCTTGCTATTCTTTGGAGCTCTGCATTCAAATGGGTATTTCTTTCCTTCTCTCCTTTGCCTTTCACTTCTCACCTTTTCATAGCTATTCGTAAGGTCTCCTCAGACAACCATTTTGCATTTTTGCATTTCTTTTTCTTGGGGATGGTCTTGATCCTGGCCTCCTGCACAATGTCACGAACCTCCGTCCAAAGTTCTTCAGGCACTGTGTCTATCAGATCTGATCCCTTTAATCTGTTTCTCACTTCCACTGTATAAACAAAAGGGATTTGATTTAGGTCATACCTGAATGGTCTAGTGGTTTTCCATACTTTCTTCAATTTAAGTCTGAATTTGGAAATAAGGAGTTCATGATCTGAACCACAGTCAGCTCCCGGTTTGTTTTAGCTGACTGTATAGAGCTTCTCTATCTTTGACTGCAAAGAATATAATCAATCTGATTTTGGTATTGACCATCTGGTGATGTCCATGTGTAGAGTCTTCTCTTGTGTTGTTGGAAGAGGGTGTTTGCTATGACCAGTGCATTCTCTTGGAAAAACTTTATTAGCCTTTGCCCTGCTTCATTCTGTACTCCAAGGCCAAATTTGCCTGTTACTCCAGGTGTTTCTTGACTTCCTACTTTTGCATTCCAGTCCCTTATAATGAAAAGGACACCTTTTTTGGGTGTTAGTTCTAGAAGGTCTTGTAGGTCTTCCTAGAACCATTCAACTTCAGCTTCTTCAGCATTACTGGTCAGGGCATAGACTTGGATTACTGCAATATTGAATGGTTTTCCTTGGAAACAAACAGAGATCATTCTGTCGTTTTTGAGATTGCTTCCAAGTACTGCATTTTGGACTCTTCTGTTGACCATGATGGCTACTCCATATCTTCTAAGGGATTCTTGCCCACAGTGGTAGACATAATGGTCATGTGAATTAAATTCACCCATTTCAGTCCATCTTAGTTCGCTGATTCCTAAAATGTTGATGTTCACTCTTGCCATCTCCTGTTTGACCACTTTCAGTTTGCCTTGGTTCATGGACCTAACATTCCAGGTTCCTATGCAATACTGCTCTTTACAGCATCGGACCTTGCTTCTATCACCAGTTACATCCACAACTGAGTGTTGTTTTTGCTCTGGCTCCATCCCTTCATTCTTTTTGGAGTTATTTCTCCACTGACCTCCAGTAGCATATTGGGCACCTACCGACCTGGGGAGTTCCTCTTTCAGTGTCCTATCTTTTTGCCTTTTCATACTGTTCATGGGGTTCTCAAGGCAAGAATACAGAAGTGGTTTGCCTTTCCCCTCTCCAGTGGACCACGGTTTGTCAGAACTCTCCACCATGACTTGTTGATCTTGGGTGGCCCTACTCGGCCTGGTTCATAGTTTCATTGAGTTAGACAAAGCTGTGGTCCATGTGATCAGATTGGTTCAGTTCAGTTCAGTTCAGTTTCTCAGTTGTGTCCGACTCTTTGTGACCCCATGAATTGCAGCACGCCAGGCCTCCCTGTCCATCACCAACTCCCGGAGTTCACTCAAACTCACCTCCATCGAGTCAGTGATGCCATCCAGCCATCTCATCCTCTGTCGTCCCCTTCTCCTCCTGCCCCGAATTCCTCCCAGCAAAGATCAACTCTTTGCATGAGGTGGCCAAAGTACTGGAGTTACAGCTTTAGCATCATTCCTTCCAAAGAACACTCAGGGCTGATCTCCTTCAGAATGGGCTGGTTGGATCTCCTTGTAGTCCAAGGGACTTTCAAGAGTCTTCTCCAACACCACAGTTCAAAAGCATCAATTCTTCGGCGCTCAGCCTTCTTCACAGTCCAACCTCACATCCATACATGACTATTGGAAAAACCATAGCCTTGACTAGACGGACCTTTGTTGGCAAAGTCATGTCTCTGCTTTTGAATATGCTATCTAGGTTGGTCATAACTTTCCTTCCAAGGAATAAGCGTCTTTTAATTTCATGGCTGCAGTCACCATCTGCAGTGATTTTGGAGCCCAGAAAAATAAAGTCTGACACTGTTTCCACTGTTTCCCCATCTATTTCCCATGAAGTGATGGGACCAGATGCCATGATCTTCGTTTTCTGAATGTTGAGCTTTAAGCCAACTTTTTCACTATCCACTTTCACTTTCATCAAGAGGCTCTTTAGTTCCTCTTCACTTTCTGCCATAAGTGTGGTGTCATCTGCATATCTGAGCTTATTGATATTTCTCCTGGCAATCTTGATTCCAGCTTGTGCTTCTTCCAGCCCAGCATTTCTCATGATGTACTCTGCATAGCAGTTAAATAAACAGGGTGACAATATACAGCCTTGATGTACTCCTTTTCCTATTTGGAACCAGTCTGTTGTTCCATGTCCACTTCTAACTGTTGCCTCCTGACCTGCATACAAATTTCTCAAGAGGCAGGTCAGGTGGTCTGGTATTCCCATCTCTTCCAGAATTTTCCACAGTTTGTTGTGATCCACACAGTCAAAGGCTTTGGCATAGTCAATAAAGCAGAAATAGATGTTTTTCAGGAACTCTCTTGCTTTTTCTATGATCCAGTGGATGTTGGCAATTTGATCTCTGGTTCCTCTGCCTTTTCTAAAACCAGCTTGAACATCAGGAAGTTCACAGTTCACGTATTGCTGAAGCCTGGCTTGGAGAATTTTGAGCATTACTTTACTAGCGTGTGAGATCAGTGCAATTGTATGGTAGTTTGAGCATTCTTTGGCATTGCCTTTCTTTGGGATTGGAATGAAAACTGACCTTCTCCAGTCCTGTGGCCACTGCTGAGTTTTCCAAATTTGTTTGCATATTGAGTGCAGCACTTTCACAGCATCATCTTTCAGGATTTCAAATAGCTCAACTGGAATTCCATCACCTCCACTAGCTTTGTTCGTAGTGAAGCTTTCTAAGGCCCACTTGACTTCACATTCCAGGATGTCTGGCTCTAGGTGAGTGATCATACCATCGTGATTTTCTTGGTCATGAAGATATTTTTTGTACAGTTCTTCTGTGTATTCTTGCCACCTCTTCTTAATATCTTCTGCTTCTGTTAGGTCCATACCATTTCTGTCCTTTATCAAGCCCATATTTGCATGAAATATTCCCTTGATATCTCTAATTTTCTTGAAGAGATCTCTAGTCTTTCCCATTCTGTTGTTTTCCTCTATTTCTTTGCATTGATCACTGAGGAAGGCTTTCTTATCTGTCCTTGCTATTCTTTGGAACTCTGCATTCAGATGCTTATATCTTTCCTTTTCTCTTTTGCTTTTCACTTCTCTTCTTTTCACAGCTATTTGTAAGGCCTCCCCAGACAGCCATTTTGCTTTTTTGCATTTCTTTTCCATGGGGATGGTCTTGATCCCTGTCTCCTGTACAATGTCACGAACCTCATTCCATGGTTCATCAGGCACTCTATCTATCAGATCTAATCCCTTAAATCTATTTCTCACTTCCACTGTATAATCATAAGGGATTTGATTTAGGTCATACCTGAATGGTCTAGTGGTTTTCCCTACTTTCTTCAATTTAAGTCTGAATTTGGCAATAAGGAGCTCATGATCAATGTAACAGTCAACTCCCAGTCTTGTTTTTCTGACTGTATAGAGCTTCTCCATCTTTGGCTGCTAAGAATATAATCAGTCTGATTTCGGTGTTGACCATCTGGTGATGTCCATGTGTAGAGTTTTTTGTGTTGTTGGAAGAGGGTGTTTGCTATGACCAATGCATTTTCTTGGGAAAACTCTATTAGTCTTTGCCGTGCTTTATTCCGTATTCCAAGGCCAAATTTGCCTGTTACTCCAGGTGTTTCTTGACTTCTTACTTTTGCATTCCAGTCCCCTATAATGAAAAGGACATCTTTTCTGGGTGTTAGTTCTAAAAGGTCTTGTAGGTCTTCATAGAACCGTTCAACTTCAGCTTCTTCAGCGTTACTGGTTGGGGCATAGACTTGGATTACTGTGATATTGAATGGTTTGCCTTGGAAATGAACAGAGATCATTCTGTCGTTTTTGAGATTGTATCCTAGTACTGCATTTTGGACTCTTTTGTTGACCATGATGGCTACTCCATTTCTTTTAAGGGATTCCTGCCTGCAGTAGTAGATATAATGGTCATCTGAGTTAAATTCACCCATTTCAGTCCATTTTAGTTCGCTGATTCCTAGAATGTCGATGTTCACTCTTGCCATCTCCTGTTTGACCACTTCCAATTTGCCTTGATTTATGGACCTCACATTCCAGGTTCCTATGCTATATTGCTCTTTACAGCATCGGACCTTGCTTCTATTACCAGTCACATCCACAACTGGGTATTGTTTTTGCTTTGGCTCCATCCCTTCATTCTTTTTGGAGTTATTTCTCCACTGACCTCCAGTAGCATATTGGGCACCTACTGACCTGGGGAGTTCCTCTTTCAGTATCCTATCATTTTGCTTATTCATACTGTTCATGGGGTTCTCAAGGCAAGAATACAGAAGTAGTTTGCCATTCCCTTCTCCAGTGGACCATATTCTGTCAGACATCCCCACCATGACCCGCCCATCTTGGGTGGCCCCACAGGACATGGCCTAGTTTCATTGAGTTAGACAAGGCTGTGGTCCTGGTGTGTTTAGATTGACCAGTTTCCTGTGATTATGGTTTCAGTGTGTTTGCGCTCTGATGCCCTCTTGCAACACCTACCGTCTTACTTGGGTTTCTCTTACCTTGCAGCCGCTACTCCTTACCTTGGACGAGGGGTATCTCCTCACCACCACCCCTCCTGACCTTGAATGTGGAGTAGCTCCTCTAGGCCCTCCTGTGCCTGTGCAGCCATGGCTTCTTGGACGTGGAGTTGCTCCTCTCGGCCGCCGCCCCTGATCTCGGACACGGGGTAGCTCCTCTTGGCCGCCGCCCCTCGGGCATGGGGTCCTCCTGGCTTCTGCCCCTGACCTCAGACGTGGGGTAGCTCCTCTCAGCTGCGCTTGTGTGCCGTCGCACCTGCCCGCGCTTGTGCGTCGTCACAGTTAGTTTTTTGTGATTGTGGTTTTCAGTCTGTTTGCCCTTTGATGGAGAAGGATGAGAGGCTTATGGAAGCTTCCCGATAGGAGAGACTGACTGAGGGGGAAACTGGGTCTTGTTCTGATGGGCAGGGCCATGCTCAGTAAATCTTTAATCCAATTTTCTGTTGATGGGTGGAGCTGTGTTCTCTCCCTGTTATTTACCTGGGACCAAACTACGGTGGAGGTAATGGCGACCTCCTTTGAAAGGTCCCAGGCATGCACTGCCACACTCAATGCCCCTGACCCTGCAGCAGGCCACTGCCGGCCCACGCCTCTGCCAGAGACTCCTGGACACTCACGGGCAAGTCTGGGTCAGTCTCTTGTGAGGTCACTGCTCCTTTCTCCTGGGTCCTGGTGTGCATAAAGTTCTGTTTGTGCCCTCCAAGAGTCTATTTCCCAGTCGTGTGTAAGTTTTGGCAGCTCTATGGTGGGATTAATGGCGACCTCCTCCAAGAGGGCTTATACCATACCCAAGTCTGCTGCGCCCAGAGTCCCTGCCCCTGTGGCAGTCCACTGCTGACCTGTACCTCCATAAGAGACACTCAAGCACAGTTCTGTCTCAGTCTCTGTGGAGTTTCTGGGTCCTGGTGCATACAAGGTTTGTTGGAGTCCACTGAGCGTCTCTGGCAGGCATGAGGTTTGATTCTAAAGGTGATTTCACCCCTCCTACCATTTTTCTAGGGCTTCTCCTTTGTCCTTGGATGTGGGGTATCTCCTCAAGTCACTCCAGGTTATTTTAATCCATCTTATTTCAAATTTGCCAGCTTGCATAGAGTCACTTGCTTTGTTGACATGTGATGATCTTGTTGGCTCACTTTACTCTGTTCTCATGTAAGTGATGTGTCCCAGAGCGAAAACCTTTGAATTTCAATGATTAACTTTCTCTTCTGCTTCAAGGAATGCATAATCATCATACATACTAGGGTGAGAGAAAAACTACTCTTCCAGAGTGAAACAGCTGTAGGGACAACCTTGGTCAGGAGCAGATGTTGGCAGAATGGTCAGCCTACTGCTTCCTCAAAAGTCTTGGGTTTTGCTTTAATTAAATCCCTTTTAATAAAGTTTCCAAACATTAGTCTATACCTATTTTCAATCATGAGTCTTAGATTATATTTCAGGACAAGCACAGTTGTCTTTTAAAAATGAGTCACCTCCTAGATTGGGCTCAAACTCATCTCTACTCCTTTCCAGTATGTGCATAAGTACAACATGAGAAAGTCTGGAAGTAAAGGAAGGAAAATGATTTCCATTTATCTTACAGAGAACTGGTATGATGCAAAGAGGTCGATATATGCATAGTTTGGGGCTTCCCTGATGACTCAGTTGCTAAAGAATCTGCCTGCAATGCAGGAGTTGCAAGTTTGATTTCTGGGTTGGGAAGATCCACTGGAGAAGGGAAAGGCTACCCACTCCAGTATTCTGGCCTGGATAGGCCATGGGGTTGCAAAGAGTCTGACTGAGTGATTTTCACTTTCATTTATCCTTATGTTTAACCAACAACAGGGCTATGAGAGTGAGACCCAGAGTAGGTTGTAGATCAGGGGATGAGAACCCAGCTTGAAGATGAACTAGACTTGCTAACAGGTCGAGCTATTATTATCATGTACATAAAAGAATAAATGAAAAAGCTGGTCATGGTGCTGATTGGCTATGTGAAACCATGAAGGGCATGTCAGTTCTCTCAGTCTTATTTTCCATTAAAAATGCATCAGAGTTAAACTAAAATAACTCTAACAGTCTCTTAACAACTTAGTGATCCTATGAGCTCTCTAATATGTCAGAATTTTCTTTGGAAAGTTCTTGAAGAAGGACCTTGAGACCTTTTAAGGAAAGAGTAACAAGTATAATTAAAGAGTTGGTAGGTAAGAGCTGTGAATAAAATGTTTAAAAGGTAAAAATTATTTTGTCTTGGCAGAGAGAAGACAAGAGGTTGATAATAATTTTAAGATAACACAGTAATCTTAGAAAAAAGAAGACTGGCTTGTTTTTCAACCTAGTATGTTATGATTTGAAAAAAATGCAATGTGCTCATTAGAGAGAATTATAAACTCACAAAAGAAGTCACATACACAAAAGCAAAAACATAATTGCATTCTTCAAACTCACCTTTAATCTTTCATTGGATTTTCTTTTAGCATTTTCCTCTGGTTAAAAACATCTAAATAATGTTGCATGTATTCAATTCAGTATCTTGTTATTTTATATTTATATTAAAATGACCTTTTCTAAACATTATTTTTTGTAAACATTTGCATGGCTTCATATTATTCTTTTGTGAGATTATGATACTATTTTTATAGTCATATGATTTTTTTGCTTCTTGTGATAACCCTGTAGGAAACATCTTGCTTAACGTTTAATTCTAGGTTCTCAGTATTTCTCCATAACAAGATATACTCCTGAGCTTCCTGGATCAATGGAAAAGAACAAGTTTGAGGTTGTGGAGAATATTGTTAAACTGCCTTTCAGAAAACTTCTATCAAGTTGCATTCCCCAAAGCTGTGGGTTTTCCATCTCACCAATGTACTCTCCAGCAGTTATAGTTATGTAATTTTATATCATATTTTAATTATATAATTATGTTATAATTAGAGGCTAATTTGATAGAGAAAACTATTACTTGCTTCAATTTTCTCTCTCTTTCTCTCTCCCATACACATACATACACACACGAATACTTTTCCATATACTTATTAACAAGGTTCGTTTCTTTTTTTTGTAAATGTCTCTTTATGACCTCTGTCCATTTATTTGTTGATGTCTTAGTGCTTTGGACCAATCACCAGAAACTTAGATTTTCCCAGGGACATGCAAGCATGAGATGATTTTTAAACATCCACCCACGTGCATGGGAATTTATGGAGAAGACTAAAACCTCTGAGTGAATGCAGCCTCAGGAAAAATGCCGCAGCTTAAGCAAGTCACTTGGCTTCTCTATTATCTGTATTCAACTCTGTAAAAGAGGCACCAAATGAGATCATCTCAGTGACCACTAAAATATACTCTTGGGGTAGATGGAGTGAAGAGACCTCGGAGTTGGTACCTTATTGGTTGGAAATATCAGTGCAAGGTCTCTTTAGCATCACATAGACAGCTCAAGGTCCAGTCCAACAAGATTCCAGCAAAGGAATCTTTCAAGAAAGATTCAATAATTTGATACCCAGATGTCTGTTTTTATCTATCTACCTATCCATCATCTATCCATCTTTTTGCCTACCTTTTCTCTCTCTTTATTCAGGACTCTTTGAGCAAGCCTCATTCTCTTAACACCCACTGCTCGCCCCGGCACAGACAAAGCTGTAGGTGTTCTACACCAGCCCTCGTGGCCTCAGCATTTCTGTCACCATCTCTTCTGAAGCTCCTGCTTCTGCTGGTGTACTGCCACTGGTTTCAACTTAGACTTCAACTATACCTCTCTGTCATGATCTCTGAAAGGTCTTCTGATCTGGGTCTTTCTGGAGGGAAGAGGTAGTTCCTGCCACTCCAGCATCTGGTGCCTTGGCTAGGGGTTAGCAGCTCAGGTTTCTGCCTTGCCAACAGGGAGCCTAGGCAGAAATTAGTGGGAGGGGTCACTGTTCTTTCTTGCAACTGAAAGCAGAAAAGGAGATATACCTGGATTCTAATTTCAAAAATTACAGTTAATTGGTCACCAAGAGGAAATTTTTATTTTGAATTGCATAAATGATTTTGGAGGATGAGAAACATTTCTGTCTACAACTGTAGAGATAAGATAAAGCCTCAATATCCTGAGACATTCTCAGAAGAATGACTTGGTTGTGTCTGGATCCCTCCATTCTTGTCTTTTTATGTTACCCACTTGCGATGGCATGGCATTTTTTTGTTTGTTTTTAGTAAGAATTATCAGACTTCTAGTTTAATACAGTGACAGCCATTAATGTCTTTGATTATTCAACATTTTTATTTAAGAGCTTTTGCAGAAATTTTAGCCTCAAATTAAACAGTCATTGCTTTGCAGTAATTTTATTTCCCTAGCAGTATGAAACTTTACATTTGCTAGCTTCTCTTTTGACATAAATCCATGTATTTCAAGTTCTCAACACACTTGAGGTTCTTTCTCAATGACTAATTATCACTCCCACTATGCAGAAACACATTTCCTCTGTTTTCGTGACATAGCACTTCTATAATCTTAGCCTCATAGTGAATGTTCCCACAGAGAAGGGTCCATATACAAAATAGATGTAATAAAACTATGCTCTACTAACCTGAAATAATACTAGAGGCTATGTCTTATTTTTGGAGTGTTGTTATTAAGTGTGATGTTTCAAGGTTAATATATCATCTTTCTGATTTACAGCGGTTTGGGAATATGAATATATGATAAAGCATAATTTACTGCATTTAATTAAGAATGGACAGCTGTTTACAATGGTCTGGAATCCAACTGTTATCATTTAGAATGACTTATCTCCCAACCATCTCTACATGACTCTACAAGTTAGACACGCACTTTTTTTTTTTTAGCTTCAAGCACAGAATAATGAGGATATGAATCAAATCAGAAAGTTCCAAAGAACACTAACATTTAAGGGATAATGAGAAGAGGAGACTTCAAAGGCCTTGAGAACTTGGTGGCAGGAAAATCAAGGGGTGTGTTCCATGGAAATGAAAAGGAGAATGTGTCCAAAGGAGGCTGAAGCCAAATGCTGCCTAGAGAACAAGCAAGGTTAAGGCTGAAATGTGTTTCTTAATTAAAAAAAGAGTCAAACTGAGTTTTAAGGTCAAAAGTACTTGATCACTGAAAAAATATACAAAATGACGTGTAGCTATAAAAAAATCTTGTGCAGGTTTTTAAAAGATGCTAACTTATGTGTTATACATATTAAATGAAAGCTCTGCTAATTAGTAAAGTTAATTTCACAAGGGTAAGAGATAGTCTTACTTCTTATGTTGTTGTTTAATCACTCAGTAGTGTCCAACTCCTTGAGACCTCATGGACTACAGCACAACAGGCTTCTCTGTCCTTCACCATCTCCCAGAGAGGTATTTATGTACACATTTGTGAACACAGTGGAAGAATAAACAAGAAACCAATGAAATAGTTACCTGTTGAGACATTTCAGTGTCTTCCTTCTTGTATTAACTTTTGAATCATAGAAGTATTAGTAATTTTTAAAGCAAATTGAAATAGATATACTTGTATATCAAGTTGGTAACATAACAGAAATAATTTATTTTTATGACAATATATGGTACTAAATGTAAAATTTTAATATCATGAATCTAAAGATAAAAGAGTTATAAAAATTGTAAACTTCATTTCAGTGGTTATATGGAAAGTAAAAGTGAAAGTTGCTCAGTTATGTCTGACTTTTTGTGACCCTGTAGTCCATGGAATTCTCCAGGCCAGCATACTGAAGTGGGTAGCCTTTCCCATCTCCAGGGGATCTTCCCAACCAGGGATCAAACCGAGGTCTCCCACATCATAGGTGGATATTTTACTGTCTGAGCCACCAAGGAAGCCCAAGAATACTGGAGTGGGTAGCCTATCCCTTCTCCAGCACATCTTCCCTATCCAGGAATCGAATTGGGATCTCCTGTATTGTAGGCAGATTCTTTACCAGCTGAGCTACCAGTAATAATATTAGTATCATCATTTAAAAATTGTCTTGTAACATAAACAGAATTACAAATGTAGAAAACAATCTTATGATAACCAGGGGTAGTGGGGGGGGGAGGGATAAATTGGGATTGGGATTGCGATTCACACACTATTATATATAAAATAAATAACTAATAAGAACCTACTGTGCAGCACAGGAAACTCTGTTCAATACTCCTTAATGATCTATATGGGAAAAGAGTCTAAACAAGAGTGGCTGTATGTATATGTATAACTGATTTACTGTGCTGTACAGCAGAAGGTAAATCAACTATACTCCAAGAAAATTTTTTAAAATAAAATTTATTTTATATATGTTATAAGATAAAGCTGAGAACACAGTAATGGTAAAATTAAATTGAAAATATGTTATTTATTCATAAATTTAAAATTACTCTTTCTATTTCTGACCACAGATATGACCTAGAAACAATATCACCTCATTTGTAAGGAGCATCCTTAAAATCAGATCTTGGCCTTTAATACTATTTGCCCCAGAGGGAATCATGGTGTCTTAGATAAATGACTTATTTCAGGCTGGGAAAGGCACATATTAAGACTGAAACAGCTTTTTATGCCAGAAGTCAAGGAAGATTTTTCAGATTAATTGACAAAAAGACATAGGATTAAGTTAGGAAGTGCTCCCATTGACCAGGCATAACAGTTTGAGCATGAAAGTGATTTTGGTTGATTTCCATAGTTTGTATGTGAAACTGTGTGGGTTTACAATAATAATTTTTTGGAAAGGGTGGAAAAAATTTGCTTCTTCTATGTAAAGAGCACAGTTACACATATAGAGTACATAAACAGATATTCAGAAAACTTACAGTGCTCAAATTTCAGGGTGAGGGCAACTTGGGAAAATTTTTAATATGTCTAAAGAGAGAATGATGATGATAAATGAAAAAAAGTTGGAAGCACTGTGAGATACTTCCAAAGTGCCTCCTCTCAAGAAATGTCAAAGTGTTTTATATTTCTACCAACAGAGGGAGACTTGTTTCCTTTCTATTTTTAAGTCCTGTAATTAAAAAAAAAGAAAAGAAAACAAGCCAAAAACAAAGAAAAACCCCCAAAACCAAAAACTGGGAAATCCATCTTTGTTCAAGTCTTTTCTCTTTTTGTAGTGATGTTTTGCAGTTATTTTTTGAAAAATATAAGTTCCATATCTTTCTTGTTCTATTTTTCCAAGTTCAGATATGTTTTGGGGGTGGTAAAGATGCTTTCATTTTGAGAGAGAAGTCCAGTTTTAGCCTACTCATCTCTGTCTATTTCCTACAGCAGCAAAAGCATTTATCCCTCCTTGCAATTGTAATGTTGTCATGGTACCTTTTTTTGTTGTTGTTGTTGTGGTATCTTGAATCTCTTTGCAACCCTACTCAACCATCTCCCATGTATCATCATGCTCTCGTTTTTTCATCCCAGTTCATTTTTGCCTTATGGATATTCTATGTTGCTGCTGCTGCTAAGTCGCGTCAGTTGTGTCCGACTCTGTGCGACCCCATAGACGGCAGCCCACTAGGCTCCGCTGTCCCTGGGATACTCCAGGCAAGAACACTGGAGTGGGTTGCCATTTCCTTCTCCAATGCATGAAAGTGAAAAGTGAAAGGGAAGTCGCTCAGTCGTGTTTGACTCTTAGCGAGCCCATGGACTGCAGCCCACCAGGCTCCTCCGCCCATGGGATTTTCCAGGCAAGAGTACTGGAGTGGGGTGCCACTGCCTTCTCTGATAGATACTCTATAGATGTTTCCAAATAGCTCGACCTTTCATTCCTTTAAAGTTGTCAAGTCATGGCTGCAAAATTTATCTGTCCAATGCAAAAGGTTCATCTGAGATCTGTGCCTCCATTGATCTTTCAGGTTGAAGTAGTGTTTCCATCGACACTCATCATCACACAACAAAACATCTGTTCCAATAGAGTGCTTGTGAAGAAAGAAGGCAAGTGAGGGTGTTCTTGAATCTTCTCTCTGCCCACTTGTCTGATGAATGGATCGCTCCTTGAATCTACTGTTGGAAGGGGCTGGGGGTGCTGTTGATGTGCAGAGTTCCTGATTGGATTCCCAGTCTCTAAGTCTTTCCCCATGTGTATCTGTTCTCCCTAGAGAGACCCTATCTTATATTCAGAGTCAGTGAAGTATACAGAAAGCTATAATTCTTGACTTGCACTGCTATGAAGACTCTCTCTACATCTGCCCTCATCTGTAAAGCTTTACCCTTGAGATATCACCAACCAGAAAGCACCAAGATTCTGCTAGCATCTTCCTCCTTACTTCCTGCCAAGTTGTTCCCTGGGATTTGTATTTATGTGTAGATATAGGTTCACAGTGGCAGGAGAGCACAGGAATGTTTATGGGAAGTAAAGCCCACTGACTTGCTAGTGTTTCAAGCTTTTCCTGGGATTATGGGCTAAATCATCAGTGTCTTATTTTTGCATTTTACTTATTTTTTTAATTTGTAATTTGTATTGGCATATAGCCAATTACCAGTGTTGTGATAGTTTCAGGTGAACAGTGAAGGGATTCAGCCGTACATATACATGTATCCATTCTTTCTCAAACTTCCTTCTAATCCAGGCTGCCACATAACATTGAGCAGAGTTCCTGTGCTATACAGTAGGTCCTTGCTGGTTATTCATTTTAAATACAACAGTGTATACATGTCTATCCAAACTTCCTAACTATCCCTTCCTCCCATTCTTTCCCCCAGAAACCATAAGTTCATTCTCACAGATTTAGGGAACAGATATTGGTGTCTTGAACACTGTTTATGGGATGAAAAATGTCTTCTTTTAGTCCTCTTATTTTCAGTTTTAGGATGAATTTGTTTTACAAAGTAGAACTTGAGGTTGCCATGAACTGAAATTATCTGAATCAAATTCTTTGTGCTACCTCTGGTTATTTCCTTGTTTTCAGGGCTGTGAGTTTTTGTGCTTCAAGGATATCTAAGAGAGGAGCTGGAATAAGGCAGATACTGTTTCAAGCTGCAAATGATATGTGATCTTGGTAACCACCATATCTGGTGGTTCCTTATTACTTTATTAAACTGGTGCACTATAGTTGACTGAACGATTTCCTGCTGCTGACCATGTAACATCTTTGCCAATATCTGCTATCATTATGAACAGTCCTACAACAAGTACCTTTGTTCACAAAACTTTTGATAGGCTGTGAACATAGATAGATGTTTCTGATATAGCAGGGATTTCTTCTTGTCCTGTGGTTTCAGTTTCTCCATCTTCTATTGGATTTCAGCTCCCATCTTTCAGTGTAGAATAGAGATTCTATCTTCCAGTCTTCCTTTCTAGTGATTTCCTTGCCATGCAATTAAGTCTTAATGCATGGGATATGAGTGGAAGTGAAATGTGCAAACTCCAAAAAGTTTCTTTTTTTTTTTTATTTTAAATTTTTAAAAGAAAATCCATCCTGAACCCTCATCCCTCCTCCCTCCCCATACCATCCCTCTGGGTCGTCCCAGTGCACCAGTCCCAAGCATCCAGCATCATGCATTGAACCTGGACTGGCATCTCGTTTCATACATGACATTTCACATGTTTCAATGCCATTCTCCCAAATCTTACCACCCTCTCCCTCTCCCACAGAGTCCATAAGCCTGTTCTATACATCAGTGTCTCTTTTGCTGTCTCGTATACAGGGTTATCGTTACCATCTTTCTAAATTCCATATATATGCGTTAGTATACTGTATTGGTGTTTGTCCTTCTGGCTTACTTCACTCTGTATAACAGGCTCCAGTTTCATCCACCTCATTAGAACTGATTCAAATGTATTCTTTTTAATGGCTGAGTAATACTCCATTGTCCAGGCAATACTGGAGTGGGTCGCCATATTCTCCTGCAGGGAATCTTCCCAACCAAGGGATCGAACCTGCATCTCTTGCACTGCAGGCAGATTCTTTACCTGCTGAGCCGTCGGAAAAGCCCTTTCTCCTCCCAGTAGTCCACGCCTTACAAGATGACTCCACGGTTCCTCCCATTGAGAGGTGGAGACTATTTTTCCAGTGCTGAGCTCTGGGCTGGGCTCGTGATTCATTGATTATAAGAATGTGGACGAAGTAGCCTCTGCTTGTTCAGAGGCTCAGCTCAAGAGGCCTTGTAAGCTTTGCTTGTTCACTTGGAAGCCTGTGTAAACACCCCAAGGCTAGCATGCCAGATGAAGAGGGAGATGTAGACGTCATTCCAATACCTCAGCTCACAGGCAGCCAAACTACCTGACCTGTGGCTGAACGTGGGGCAGAGTGAGACCCACTGAGCCTCAGCCCAAATGACTAACCTGCAAGAATCATGAGCTACATAAATGGCTGTCGTTTCAAGCCACTGAATTTGGAGATGGTTAATTTTTCAGCAAAAGCCAGCTGATAGAGGCATCAACATAGGGACAGAATGTGATAAAAGGCTCAGGGTGACTACCAAAGGCACTTCACTGACAGTCTCTTCTTGACATAGCCAGGGTATCTACCTGTACAGTGCAATTTGATTTTAAAAAGTTCTTTGGTGTGGGTAAGAAGGTTGTGGGTAAGATGGTTGTAGAATTCTACAGCCTCTGCTGGTCATCTTGAGTAACCTGTGTCTATTTCTCACCATCTACTTTTTTTGGCTGGAAGGAGACACAGTGATTATTGGGGAATGTTCCCAAGTAATTCAATCTCCTCCCCTTCCCCTCCCCTCTTTCTCCTCCTCCTTCTTCCTCTTCTTTTCTTTCTTTTTCTCTTCCTCCTCCTTTTTCAGATGCAATTCACATACAATAAAGTTCATTATTTTACATTGCAATGTTCTGTAGTATATTCACAAGGCTGTGTGCTGTATGTGTTCAGTTGCTAAGTTGTGTCTGACTCTTTGTGACCCCATGGACTGCAGCACACCAGGTTTCCCTGTCCTTCACTATACCCCGGAGCTTGCTCAAACTCATGTCCATCGAGTCGGTGATGCCATCCAACCATCTCATCCTCTGTCATCCCCTTCTCCTCCTGCCCTCAGTCTTTCCCAGCATCAGGGTCTTTTCCAACGAGTCAGTTCTTCACATCAGGTGGCCAAAGTATTGGAGCTTCAGCTTTAGCATCAGTCCTTCCAGTGAATATTCAGGGTTGATTTACTTTAGGATGGACTGGTTTGATCTCCTGCTGTCCAAGGGACTCTCAAGAGTCTCAAGTCCAGCACCACAGTTCAAAAGCACCAATTCTTTGATGCCAGCCTTCTTTATCCATATCAGCCTATCTCACATCCACACATGAACGCTTGCAAAACCATAGCTTTGACTACATGGATCTTTGTCAGCAAAGTGATGTCTTTACTTTTTTAATACTCTGTCTGGGTTTGTCACAAGGTTGTACAGCTATCTAATTCTATAGCATGTCCATGATTTTCAAAAGAAACCCCATGCTCATTACTTCAGTGACTTCTTAAACTTTTCAGTTTGCAGAATTTCCAAGATTATTTTTTTTCTACATTTATTCCTATTGTGCAATCAGGAAATATGTATGTTTGTGAGTCATATAGGGCTTTCAAAAACAGTCAAACTTTTTCAAGAAAAATAGCTGTTTTTTTTTTTCAAATAGAAGAAATGTAAAAATAAAAGCAACACAAAAATTCAAAATAGGCAAATGTGAAATAGAACGTAAAATCTACTCTCACTCCCATCTCCGTGGAGACAACTACTGTTTTCAGTTTAAGGTTTAGGTTTCCAGGAGAAGAGGATGTTTTTATAGATATTAATGTTCATCCACACATTCCTTCAACTTGTGATACATGAATTTGGAAGTAATTTTCATCATATTCAGCTTAGTTTTGTAGACCTCAGAATCTTATTAAAGACTTTGACTCATATAAAGTGCCATATATAGGGAGATATTTTGTAAGTAATGACATTATTAGTAGCTTTGGAAAAATTAAATATAATATTGAAATGTTTTATTATAAAATATTAACTGTACTTTGCAGAAAATTTAGAGACTACAGTAAATAAAATAAAATGACTTTTAATCAGTTTCACCCTAAATTGCATGCGTGCTCAGTCATTTCAGTTGTGTCCAACTCTTTGCAACCCCATGAACTGCAGCCTGCCAGACTCCTCTGTCCATAGGATTCTCCAGGCAAGAATACTGGAGTGGGTGGCCATGCCCTTCTCCAGGGGATCTTCCTGACTCAGGGAGGGATCCTGCATCTCCTGTGTTGCAGGCAATTTCTTTACTGCTGAGCCACCAGGGAAACCCTTCATCAACTTGGAGTATTTAATCTAAACATTCATTTTGCACATTTTAATTTCAACTGTAAGAATTGTGATAAGCTTGGTAGAAAGCTATATTTAAAATATATAAATTATCAACTATATTATTATTAAAGTCAGGAACTGCTTTGATGTTTCATGGTTCTCATGTTATGTGTGCATGTACCTCTTACCAAAAGCTTGAACAGGCTGAGAGAACTTGATGATTAGAATGCCTCTATAATAATATTGCTTTTTATCACACCTAATAATGAAATGTTTCTCCCTGAGGTAAATTATTTCTGATAAGTATCTCTGATGAATGGTAGCATAGCAGTACCCAGAAGAATGTCTACAGAAAAAAAGCAATAGATTTTTCAATTTATGCTCATCCATGATTCAAAGGCTGCTGTTATTACAGGGATTTTATATTATGCTTTAATTTTGCTTCATTTCTGTCATTGTTTCATATTTATTCCAGTTTTTAAAACCATATTTTAACCAGAGAATGTGTCACATCTTCATTGTCTTTGTTTGAAAGACGAATCAAAAAATCAATTGTAATTGATTATCCAGCATAGTAGTATGTTATTTTATAGGCAGATTCACATTGAATATTATTTAAAAAAAGAATGTTCCAGATGGAGTCAGTCTTAATAACATAGCCATAATTGATCATGTTGAAAAGGGGAAATAATCAAAACAGAGTGTCTGTGACTGCTGATAAATGATAGATCACAAAGTAATCACTCTTTAATGTAAACTCATAATTTTGTCTTACAATAAAGACATAATCCTTGAGAGAGGAAACTTACATCTTGATAAATTTATCTGTTTTGGCACATAGCAGTTAATTCCACAATCACTTCAAAGTGGGTTCCTCTATGTGTTCAGGCTGTTGATAAGCTGAAGCATGCACATATATTTTAAAAAGGATTAAAATGCCCATTTCTGTGATGGTTACATTTCAGGAAAATTAATGGCCTTGAAGAGGGTGACCACTTCTCATATGTGTAATTTCAAAGGAAGAAGAATTACGGAGCCTTGAGGGGAAAAAAAAAAAAAAAATATATATATAGCTTTGCTTCAGCTTGAGTTTCCTGAAGGGTGAACAATTTTGCAACAAATATAAACCACATTCATTTTGTAGAGTTTACTAGCTAGTTTGCAAATGTAACCTGAAGAGAAGCTAAAAATATATGTGGGCTGTTGAGTATATGTATACTTATACTTGTTTTTGCTAAAGTTCTGTTTTTGACAGGGACCAGAATTCAATCAGTGAACAGCATGGACCCCTCGAGTAGTATTTTTGGTAGCTTGCATATGTACAAAAGGAAATCTCTCTTTAAGGATCTGCAGATCTGTAGAGCTTTCTTTCTCCTTTTTGTGAGACATCTTGGCTTTTCACCATTAATAAAAAATATAGGTTGCATATATATATTTAATTGTACATGGATAAGAAAGAGAGATTGGAGGAGGGTGTGGCAACCCACTCCAGTATTCTTGCCTGGAGAATCCCATGGACAGAGGTGCCTGGCAGGTTACAGTCCACAGGGTCGCACAAAGTCAGACAGGACTGAAGCAACTTAATACACACACAAGAAAGAGAGAAGAGAGAAGGAAAAAGATGAAGAGAAAGAGAAGAGAGAGAGTTCACATACATCAGTTATCAATTTGAGCTCCAGATTTCAGACATGGAGATATTTCTCCCTGCTGACATGTTTCTGATCCATACTCTTCTGGTGCATGTGTGCTAAGAAGCTTCAGTTGTGCCTGACTCTTTGCAACCCCGTGGACTGTAGCCCACCAGGCTCCTGTGTTCAGGAGATTCTCCTAGCAAGAATACTTGAGTGGGTTGCCATGCCCTCCTCCAAGGGATCTTTTTGACCTAGGGATCTAACCCGCAGCTCTTATAGCTCCTGCATTGGCAGGCAGATTCTTTACCCACTGCGCACCTGGGAACTTCTGATACTTCCCCTATGTCCTGTAAAGTCTTTGGGTTACACTGTGCAGATTCTCTGGTTGTTACCCCAATCTGCCTTTCGTCTCTCATGTCAAGGAATCTGATGCATGACTTTGATCAGTTATGACCTTCTTTTCCATTCCTTCTTTAAGGGAAGTTTATTTGGAAGGCTTTTAGGAGGCTTAATTACACTTCCTTTTATCCATCTCAAGATAAATAGCATTTCATTTACATCGCCCATGTGTTCACCATTCTGCCGACATGCCAAGCGAGAGGGAGGAGAAACAACTGCATGAAGTTGTATATTTCATGCAAAAATTTCAAAACGTCTTGACAGATTGCAGAAATAAATGCTAAACAATAACAGTGTTTACACTCAGTAATGAGATAATTTATTAGTAAATTAGTGGAACTTTGCTTTCTCTGTTTTGCAAATGAGGAAGCAAAGTCATAGAAAGGGTATTTTCTTTTCCCAAGGTCACACAGTGAGGGCCAAGGAAAGAATTTTTCCATATTTTATCTTCTGCTTAGGGCATGGAGCCACTGAAATTTTGTAAGCAACAATGGATCATAGAGAAGGTAAGTGACATCACTGTTGGATAATTCAAGTATATCCATGTTGCCCTTCATTCTAGAATAAAAATGAGTGTAGGACTGAGTCATTAGTTTCCATTTGTAGACAAATGCTTCAGTGATTTTTAATTTTTATCTAGAATATAAAATGGATTTCTTATTTGAACTGTCAGCTTCAAATTGGCACTTGCCGTCTTACTTCTACAAGGATTAAATCATATGCTGTTGTAGCTGCTGATTTTCAACAGCCCCTAAAAGGAATACAGGATTGGGAGCAGAAATGAGGCACTCTGTGCTCTGGGAAAAACCGGCAGGACCGTAGCTAGGTATTTTCAGAGGCCAATTTTATGGCCCCAATACTTGTATCTCGTCATATCTAGAAAAGCGCTAAAGTCCTTCATGGTCCTTAATCTGCTCCTTGTGACTAGCAGAAAGCTTCATGAGACTGCAGGAAACCTCTGGAAAAATCTGTGCTTGATTGCATATAGTCCTTCACCAAAATCACACATATACTGATCTTCCCCTGCCTCTCTGGAGCTGTTTCTCAGCTGTTTCTGTTTCTTGGAGCTATCTGAGGTGCTGTTTCCTGGGCTGCAGTCCTCATTTTGCCCCAAATAAAACCTAACTCACAACTCTCCTGTCGTGAAATTTTTTCCAAATTCGACCGAACTTTAATAGGATGTCTACATGAAAAAAAGTCTCAGGAACAATGGAATGCACCGTAGGGAAAACTCTGAAACAACCAGTGTTTGATGTTCAAAATTTTTACTCCAGATATTCCAGCTTAGATAAAAGAACATTCTTGCTATGGAGTTTCCTTAAAGTAAGACAAAGTTGAATTAGCGTCTTGTGCTAGTTTGTTTGTTTGTTTGTTTTTTTCTGGCCTTTTCTCTTTTACATCTATTGATTAAGAAAAATCAGGCATCTAGGTATCAATTAACATCAAATCTGCATTTTAATGTCGACATTTTCAAAAGGCCAAAAGTGTCCAGCCAAATCCCATTGTCACTGGATTCTATTTTGAGAAGTCCCTTTAATTTCAAAAGGGATTTTACTTCAAAGCAAAATAGGAGAGAAAGGGTGGGTGACTATTTTGGGAAAGTGCTGTACCTGTAATGATGATGGCTGAGTCACATTCGACTGTACCTGGGTTGAAAAGAAAAGAAGCAGCACACAGTGGCAAGCTTGTCTCCCGGAAAGCGCTTTGTACTTGAAAATCAGATCAGAGTGAAGTAAAGGGAATATTGTGGTTGAGGATATAAAAAGAAAAAATCTTGGGAGACATGTTTTGAGTGAATTGCAAATGGAAAGAGAAGAGAGGTTGGCAATGAAAACCAAGTTTGTTGAAGACATCAATGAGATCAGAAGTTTAGGAGGCAAGGATGATAAGTCGTGTCCGACTCTTGCGATCCCATGGATTACAGCCTGCCAGGCTCCTCTGTCCATGGGACTCCCCAGGCAAGAATACTGGAGTGGGTTGCCATTTCCTTCTCCAGGGGATCTTCCCAACCCAGGAATCGAACCTGGGTCTCCTGCATTTCAGGTAGATGATATACCAACTGAGCTATGAGGGAAGACCAAGGATGATATGATGTATGTTAAATTCTATAAATACAAAGGATACTGTATAACAATGATGAGATGCCAAGTGTAATTCGTTGGAAGTCACATGTGAATCCGTTTACAGCTAGCCATGGCCCAAATGCAAGATGTATCCCTTAGCATATAGGTTAAGGTGCTGTAACCAACTTTGTGTGTGAAGGCATTATCTTTGCAGTCTCTGTGTGTGCTCAGCTGCTTCAGTCATGTCCAACTCTGTGAGACCCTACGGCCTGTTGCCTGGCAGGCTCCTCTTTCCATGGGATTCTCCAGGCAAGAATACTGGAGTGGATTGCCATGCCTTCCTCGAGGGAACCTTCCCAACCCAGAGATCTATCCTGTGTCTCCTGCGTCTCTTGCATTTGGCAGGTGGGTTCCTTACCACTAGAGCCACCTGGGAAGTCCTATCTTTCCCCTAAGTTGCTAAATCTCGTCTGCAGTTTTGCACTGGCCAATGTGTATTCAAAAAAAAATTTTTTTAAATAACAAAATAATTCTTTAAAAAAAGTTTCCACCAAAATACTGTGTGAGTTTGTACTACCCTCAAAATGCCATTAAGAGGAAAATGCACTTGAGAACAAACATCTGTTAGCGCGTTTGAAGCTGTGACAGCTCTCAGGATTTAGTACTCACTCTTTGGCAAGAACAAGTCTTCAGTTTCTTTAAAGTTGAGCACAAAATGCAGCGAGATGTTTCTCTCTTTCTTTCTCCTCTTCGTTTTTGACTTAAATGCTTAATTGGGAGAATTATGCCCCTTAACTTAGTAATGCATTGACAGAGTTGCAAATTATTTCAGGAGATTTGTAAAGTTAACATGGTGTAAGAAGACACAGCTGGATTGTTCTAGTAAAAGAAATAATTAGTTCTTTCTGGACTGCCGTACATCTCTCCTTATTGATCTCATTGAAGCAAGGTGCTCTGTGGTGTCAGCCACCAGCTGGTATAAAGAGTGGACCCTCTGTCTGATGATGCCTTCAGTTTTGGCTTTCTTAGCAAATCTTTCTGATTCCATGAATGCCTGGCTGGGTCTTCTCTACTTGCTAAGTGAACTCTCCTTGGAAAATTATCATATCAGATGACTGGACAGAAGTGGTTATCATCTCTATGTATGACATGAATGGGAGTCCAGGAAGGGAAGCGACTGCATTTTGGAAAATTGAGTTACAGTGGTCTCCCATTTTTTTTTAAAGATCTGGAAAAAATATGAGGTAAGACCAATGGTTTTCCGCCTTTATAGCAAGAAGGTGTTTTTCTGTTTTTGCAAAATTCACCATTACATAACTTTCTAGCCTACTTATACTTAGGGGACAGGAAAATAAAATTGGGTTTCCCAATATGTCTCATGAAGGGACTTCATCTTTGGCATTTAAAATTATTTCATTTTTTAATTTCATTTTGATTTTATACTGGAGTATAGTTAATTTACAATGTTGAGTTAGTTCAGGTATATAGAAAAGTGATTCAGTTATACATGTACATTCTCCCCACCTTTCCCCTCTGGTAACAATAAGTTTGGTTTTTGTTGTTGTTGTTTTAATTTTTTTACATTTTAAAGATGCATATTGAAAAGTAATCAGAGTACAGTCTCTAATGGGGATGAAATATATGATGAAAGGGCAGTGCAAAAGCAGCTTAGTATGAGAGGCCCTCTTCACATGATTTTGTTGCATAAGTCATCACGGGTAAGCCATCATCTGAGCGGTTCTCAGCAGGAATGGTGTTTTGGTGGGTTTGGAAAGACAAAAGGGAGTGGAAAGCTAATTCTAGAGAGTCTATTAGGGAATCAAAGAGACCTGGAGATGTGGAGTTGGCTAGACCTGCCGCTGCCCTGGGTTCTGTGGTTTTAGCGAGTTGTTTGACTTTTGCATGCTCAGTTTTCTCATCTGTGAAATGGGAGATGTCCTGTCAGATCCTTGAGATCCTGGCATAGCACCTGTGCCCAGCCAGTCCCTGTGTCAGATCACAAGGGCTGTTGTCTTACGTCGCCTCTGTGCCCTGGAGAGCTCTCAGTTGCAACTTAGATGCAGTGGTTTATTTGCAAACATTTACATGAGGGTTTTTCTATTTGACTGAAAGAGAAGGAGGGTAGTTGGGGCCATTAGTGTATGGAGGGGTGGGAGGGATGGGATTAGGATGGAAATTGGAACAGCCAGGAAGCATCTGGGTCCTACTCGGCCAACATTGTGTTGGTCAGAGAGGAAGATGTGGGCAGAGGGCAGGAGCAGCCCTTCCTGAGAGTCCAGGAGATCCTGAGCAGGGAGGATCCGATGCCCCGTGGGCATAGCACAGAAATGTGCAGGGTTGCCTCTGACCCATACAGTGTTTTTGTTCAACTTAGGTGCCTTGATTCTGATTAGGAGAAGGTGCTCCTCCCCTGAGTAGCTATCATTCTACATGGGTCACTGAGCTTAGCATGCAGAGAAGGAATAGGTTTTTACTTCTTATTATCCCTGACCCCTTGTGCAGTCAACAACCTGTGCAACTGCACATGGAGTTTCTAACATCCTAGGCCACTTGGTGGGGCTACAGTTCTACCTGAGGATTCTCCCCAGTAGGTGGGGTGGACTTTCCTAGTTCTTCACTGAGTATATGGGCACAGGACAATGGTGAGGAGCTTGCAGTCCCTGACCCTTTGAAGAGGCGAGAGCTACCCCAAGGGTAATCTGGCTTGCTCACCTTCATCTGTTATCCCCCAGGCAGGGGACACCTGGTGAAGGTGAGGCAGCTGTTTTGCCTCAGGCAATGAGGTCTGAGTTGGTGCTGTGTGCCCCAGGCTGTTGTCCAAAGTGGGTGACGTGGCAACATGGCCCAACTTGGGAGAGGAAGAGGAACCCCCTTGGGTATGAGTGTACCTGCCTAAGAAGACCCCACACTGGCCCTTGGGCTCGACAGCAGACATCCTCATCTGTGAGCTTCCTTGGTGGCTCAGATGGTAAAGAATCTACCTGAAATACAGGAGACTTGAATTCAATCCCTGGGTCGGGAAGATCCCCTGGAGGAGGAAATGGCAACCCACTCCAGCGTTCTTGCCTGGGAAATCCCATGGACAGAGGAGCCTGATGGGCTACAGTCCATGGGGTCACAAAGAGTTGGTCAGGACTGAGCGAATGACACTCACTTTTTCATCTTCATCTGTGGGACACTAGTGAGAAGGAGGGTCTCTCCTGACTGCTAACAGGGTGAGACTGGAGGAGAGGTTCCCTCAGCCATTCATGTGGTCCTGGGCTTGACTTATATCTGCACAGTCCCCTACTGTATAATCTGAAGTGGGCTTCAAACGTGAATTGATTATTATGAAGTAAGGACCTAGGCTCTTGAGCTGTAGTGGCTGCTCTTCCTGTTGAAATGTGAGTCATTGGTTAACTAGATCTTAACAGCATGAGAGACAGTCAGTACCTCACAGGCTACTGCCCACTTTACAGTTTGGGAACCTGAGTCCCAGAGCAAATCAGTGCCTTGCTTTCAGTAATGCAGCTAATTGTTGCTAGAATCAAGACTAGGACATAGATGTCTTGCCCACCCCCACCCCCCAATTAAGTGTTCCTTCTATAACTTCTTTACAAACATTAGAAAAGAAAAATCCTTCCAAGTCTGGTAGAATTTTTTGTAAGAGCCTTATTGAGGTAGCTTCTTCCTTGGTGACTCAGACAGTAAAGAATCTGTCTGCAATGCGGGAGACCTGGGTTCAGTCCCTGGGTCAGGAAGATCTCCTGGAGAAGGGAATGGAAACCCACTCCAGTATTCTTGCTTGGAGAATCCCATGGACAGAGGAGGCCGACAGGCTGCAGTCTGTGGGGTTGCAAAGAGTTGGACACAACTAAGGAACTTTCACTTTATTGAGGTATCATTTATGCACCATAAAATGCACCTGCTTTAAGTGTGCAATTTTGATTTTTAGTAAATTTACAGACTTGCACAATTGTCCCCACATCATTTGCCAGTTGACGGACATTTGAATTGCTTTCAGTTTTGCCTATTATTAATGCTGCTGCTATGAACATCCATACACAACTCTTTGTGTGGACATATCAATACAATCTTAAAGTGAATTTGCAGTGTTTCAAAGAGAGTTCATTTTAATTAATTCTGAAAACAGCAGCCTAACAGCATCTCTCCCCTCCCACTCCTGCTCCTAGTCACAGGGTATTAACACAACTGTAACAGGGAGAAGAGCCAGAAACCCATCCGTGACATCACCAACATCATTAGATCATTGCCAACAACCTTTAATAGGCTCTAATTCTTCCTAATACTTGGGATGGGTAGGAGATACATTTTTTTTTTCTATAAAGTAGAATTTTTTGCTATTAATTCATACTTTCTTTTTTTTTCCACTCTAAAATGTTTCCCTCCTTCTCAGGAACAGTGAGAATCTTCATCAGAGAAGGCAATCAGTGTGCAAGCTTTGGGCTGTGTTCTCTTCAAAATCCCCTAAGTGTCACAGGACTAGCATCTGAGACGTACACCCTTCCTTTACCCTCAGTGCTACTGACATTGAATTCTTTGTGGTGAGGGGGTGTCCTGGGTCTTGTTGGGTGTGTTAGCAGTATTGCAGCCCATTACTCATTGCATGCCAGAAGTAAACCTCCCAGGGGTGACAGCAAAGACTCCAACATCCGCTGGGGGGTGGGGTATAATGATTCCACTGGAAGGGGAGGTTAGGGGAGAGCTCGAGACCACCTCCTTCTCTTTCCCTGGAAGGGCTGAGGGTGGGTAAGCCAGCCAAGCCTCTCCCAGCCCCTGGAGGACCCTGGGGGGCGCTGATGGCTCCAAGACAAGGCAGTCTGTAACTGGATCCATGTTACCCCAGGACTTTCGGAGCAACACTAGCTTCATTGTGAAGGGAAGCGGTTTGGGCTAGGAGGAGGATGTTGTGGGAAGCAAGTAGATGAGAGCATGACAGTCTGGAGGGGAAACAGCGTTTCCTTTGACTCTGATGTGAAGTCAAGTGCTGCTTGAGTCAAAACGGCTGCCCACCAGATGGCCACGTCTGTCACTTAGCAAGGAACTTGTGTTCTGTGTCCCTGCAGAAAGGGCAGAGGGACACTTTGATCTTTTGCAGGAAAAAAAAAAAGAGCAGTTTTCCACATGAAAGGTTTGCCTTTGCACCTTCAAATGATCCTGCCGACTATGAGGTTAGCTTTTAGGACTTCCCTGATAGCTCAGTTGGTAAAGAATCTGCCCACCATGGGGGAGACCCTGGTTCAGTTCCTGGGTTGGAAAGATTCACTGGAGAAGGGATAGGCTACCCACTCCTGTATTCTTGGGCTTCCCTTATGGCTCAGCTGGTAAAGAATCTGCCCGCAATGCGGGAGACCTGGGTTTGATCCCTGGGTCAGGAAGACCCCCTGGCGAAGGGAAAGGCTGCCCACTCCAGTATTCTGGCCTGGAGAATTCCCTGGACTGTATAGTTCATGGGGTCCCAAAGAGTGGGACACGAGTGAGTGACTTTCACTTTCAAATGAGACTTTTAAAAGACTTCCGGGCCACTCCCTTGTTTTGGCTTAGAATGGAGCTGTGAATACTTCCTTAGAAGAGGGGGATTTAGCGTTTTTATTTGTAGGACAAGCTATCATCCCAATTTTCAGGGACTGAGAGGTTTCCCAGGGTGCAGGACTTTCAGGATTGACGCCAGGACAGTTGGTCACCTTGCTTGGAAGAGGCCAAAGACCCTGGCTGGCCCTGTCACCTTAAAGAGCCCTCCCCACCCTGAAGCTGCAGATTCTTCTCATGGAGTATGGGTGTGATTCTTGTGTTCCTGCTGGAGCCCCAGGCAGATGAGTAATGGCTCCGAGCAATGAGTCAGTGTGAAGGGCTTCATCCAGAGTGGAGGGTGATGGACGGCTAGCATCCAGGCGCCTACTGCCTGGTCTTGTCCAAGTCAAGTATTATCTTGTATGCTCAGTCCCTTAGTTATGTGTGACTCTGTGTGCCAGGCTCCTCTGTCCAGGGGATTCTCCAGGCAAGACTACTGGAGTGGGTTGCCATGCCTTGCTCCAGGGGGATCCTCCCAACCCCGGGATTAGCCTGTGCCTCTTTCATCTCCTGCGTTGGTAGGCAGATTCTTTACAAATTATCCTACTGTGTTTGGATACTTAACCCATCCTCTTAAACCATCTTCGATGTCTCCATCAGACACACCCCTTGGTTGACTCTCTTGCTGTCAAGTTGATGCTGAGTCTTGAAGAGCAATCTTGAGGTCCTTGGAAGCCCCTGACATCTCTTTTAGGGCTGATATATCCACCTGCCTGCAGAGCCAGCTCACTGGGGTCCCATGAGATGGACGGAGGGCAAGGTGTTTGGCAGCGGGTGGAGCTGGGACGTGTCTGGAGTGGTGACCTTCACCTTTCTGACTGGGGGGCCCTTAGAGAGCAGGATGGAAGCTATGGATCCTCTCCGTGTAAGTATTCACATATACATACTGTGGAGAAGAGGATGGTGATCCGCTCCAGTATTCTTGCCTGGAGAATTCCATGGACGGAGGAACTGGCGGGCTGTGGTCCATGGAGTCGCAAAGAGTCAGACAGGACTGGGCGACTAACACACACACACACACCACAGGTTCAAGGACTCTCCCGACAGCCAGCCATAGCCCCTTGGGTTCAAGGGTCAGGATAAGGAGACCCTGACCCAGAGCTTGGGTTCTGTGAGCTGGGAAGGGTCCCCACGTGAGGGGGGAAGGGTCCCCATATGAGGGACCCCCAAGAGCATGGGGAAAACCAGAAGGGGAGAAACTTGAAGAGATGCCCTGTTCTGCAAGAAAGTGCTTCTGCGTGGCCCAATGTGCATCCTCTGTGGGGTGGGGGTGACTGGTTAAGCATGAAGGCCTGAAGCGCCATATCTACTGAGTCCTGGAGACACTTGCTGAAACACTGTAAGGGATAAGGCAACGAAGGCTTGATGTCAGGGAGCTGAGAATAGGGGGATCCCAGCGTGCTGAGCAGCTGCTCCCTGCCAGATGAGGTGCTGAGCCCTTTCAGTGTTAAAGTGCTTTTATTTTTTGAAGCCATCACTTTTCTTTCCAGCCCTAAGGGGGACAAAATAGTTTTAGCTGTAAAGTTCGAGGACACTTGACAATGATGCTGGTATGGAGTGTATGTGCCTCCAGTTCTCAAGCGGACATAAATAAGAGCCAGATTATACATTACTTCTGGTTGCTGTGTAGAAAACACTGACTGAACAGCCAGTGGGCATGCTTTGAGAACCAAAATGCTAGAAATATCATTATTACATTATTATTGAGTGGAAGGTGAAAGGTGGCAACGTAGATACTACTAAGAAATATCATCTTCAATACAGTAGGGGCTTTAACATTTGCTGAATGTTAGGATCACTCTTCAAATGACTATTTAAAAAAAACCAAAACAACTCTACTGATATTTCAAAGCACACTGTGACCCAATTCTGACTCTATTTGAGGTATACAGTAGTTTAGATTTTTTTAAAGGGCATTTTTGTAACCATTTTATCTCAGAAAAAACTACTTAGAATAACTTTGCTTAAATCAGTGCTCATTTTTTAAAGTTGAAAATTAATTTTTTCTCAAGCTCCTATGTTAAAATGATAACTTTTTAAACTAATAAATTTAATAATTTTGGTATAAAATAAAGATGACTGCTCATGCTTATGAAGATTTGTTTAAACAAACGGGATTAAACAAATAGGATTCACCTAAACAACCAATCAAACTTAGAAACTTAATTAAGTTTCCTTAAATATTTTAAAACTCTGCTCTTGAAATTTAATGTATCTGAAATATTTCATATATTCCACAGGACAGACTTACAACCCAACAAGTAAATTCCTTCTAAGCACTTATCTCATGTTAATATAACAAGTGAATAAATCAAGTTCTATTAAACTATCAAACACTCTTAACAAACATAATCAAATTCTCTTCCTTTCACACTAAAACCACAATTCTATAATCAACTGAAAATTTCAAATCAACCGTCTGGGCCAATATGTCATATGCTGTAATATGCTGAACTCTCATAGATTTTTTTCAACTGATTTAAATGACATGCATTTTTCAAAAATGATGGTAACATAATTCATTCCTAAATTCAATATGCATTCATGCTTGCTTGCTAAGTCGCTTCAGTCGTATCCAACTCTTTGTGACCCTATGGACTATAACCCATCAGGCTCCTCAGTCCATGGGATTCTACAGGCAAGAATACTTGAGTGGGTTGCGATTTCCTTCTCCAGTGGGTCTTCCCAACCCAAGGATCGAATCCACGTTTCTTATGTCTTCTGTATTAGCAGGTGGGTTCTTTACCATATATGTGGGTTAGATTAACCTCACGATCTTTTAATTTTTTTTCTTCACCTTTCTGTTTACAAAGTTGCTTAACTGTCCCAAGGGAGCTTACCTATCACTAAGGCTCAGTTCTGGAAAGTGGTTCGGGATCCAGGTTATGTTTGTGGAGTCTGGAGCCAGACGGAGGCTCTGGCACTGTGGCCAGAACCATGGGCTCGTAGGTGATAGGAATTCTCAGAGCATCACTTTTCCTGCCTCATGAGATGGTTCATGCTGTCTCTCTCCCGACTTTTGAAAACTTAGCAACCTAATAATTCACAACTCACAATGCCTTGAGTTAAATGGATAAGACTCTGCACCCTTTAAGGGTTGCATCTGATTTCTTTCTTTCTTTTTTTTTTAATAATATACTTAATTCCACCCCCCCCATTAGTTTATTTATTTTTGACTGCACTGGATCTTTGTTGCTGTGCAGGCTTTCTTCAGTTGCAGCGAGCAGGGCTGCTCTCTAGCTGTGGCGTGCAGGGGCTCACTGCAGCAGCTTCTCTTGTTGCAGAGCACTCACGCCAGGGCGAGTGGTCTTCAGTTGTTGCACACAGCCGTAAGCTTCCCCCGGCAGGTGGAATCTTCCTGGACCAGGGGTTGAACCTGTGTCCCCTGCATTGATAGGCAGATTCCCAACCGTCAGAGAAGTCCTGCATCCGGTTTCTCTTCTGTTTGGACCACATTCTGCATCCAAAGCCAAAGGGTTCATCACCTCCAGACTGAGGGCTTGGTGCTGTTCTTAACACAGAGCTGCAGCTAATGCCTACCCCATGGAGGCAGGTAGGGTCCTGGGGCTCATTTTATTGTGTCTCCCAAGGGCTGCTTTCTTCTTACGCCCTCTCAAGATAGCACTCCCCTTTTCCATCTGTCCGTAAGGTTTCCCTCTTTGTGGTATTTGGTTTCCTTTGAAGTGATCAAAGCGTAGTTTTCTCTTTGTTACTTGAGTTGAAAGAACTACCTCTTTACTGATTATCCCTTAACACCATGGGTAGCATGGAGTTGTTTTGAAAACAAAAATTTCCCAGCATGAGTGTTTTATCCCCTTTTATCTTCACTTACTTTATGTAACTCTTAATTTCTAGAATATACCTCAACACATACCCTATTTCCCTTGATCCCCTACCATGCCTCCATAAAACCTACAAAGGAAAAAAAAAAAGTGCCTCCATTATTCTGATTAGTGCTTCTTTTTGGGACTTGAGTTGGTTGAATGTGGTCCTTTGCAGCCTCTGAGTTGCCTTCATCCTCAATTTGTAGATGAGCCCAAGGACATTCTCTTTCATGAAGGTGTTCTCTTTTATGTTATGTTATCCCTACCAGCATAGAGAAGAGATCTGAGCTTCTTGCTCTTAAATATTTTTTTTTTTTCTTAACAATTAGACTTTGGATTTTATTTATTTTTGGCTGTGCCACGCAGCATCTGAGATCTTAGTTCCCTGACCAGGAACCGGAGGATCCATGGACTCTCTGCCCATGCACTGGGAGCATGGTGTCTTAACTACTGGACAGCCATGAAACTCCCTGGGCTTCTTGCTTTTAACTTTAAGATTGTCTTCATCTTCAAGAGCATGCACTTGGATTTGAGGAAAAATGAACATTTCGATCAGAATTTCACCAATTTAAAGATGAAAAGTGGAAAGGATTACATAGGGGCCTTCATCTTCTTCCTCCCAATGAGACCTATTTTTATCTCCCCAAGTAAAGGTTTGTATATAGATCTTTTTCTTGTTACACACACCGCTTTCCCCACGAGATTAATGATCACTGCCACATTTCCTCCTAAGTTGTCAAGCAGGAGTAGTCATTTGGGAGCTTTCCAAAGACGTAGTATTGACACCTGAGCAGAGAATTATGGGATTGCCAACATTCGTACTTACTTTTGAATTTTTTATCCTTTTGGAATAAAAAGTCTGTTGTCAGAAGCTTAGGTGCAAATAATTTTTCCTCTTCAAAAGTCTGCTTGGTTGTTGGGAACATTTGTAACCCAACTAAAGATGGTTAGACATTTCAAAGTTAGGATATATGAAGAAAGTCTTCTTGTTCCAGTAATAATGTCATCCACCCAGGTCTTTATATTTAGAGGCTACCAGCTGGAACAGCAAAGAAGGCAAAGAGTACTACTCCAGTACTCTTGCCAGGAAAATCCCATGGATGGAGGAGCCTGGTAGGCTGCAGTCCATGGGGTAGCGAAGAGTCGGACACGACTGAGCGACTTCACTTTCACTTTTCATTTTCATGCATTGGAGGAGGAAATGGCAACCCACTCCAGTGTTCTTGCCTGGAGAATCCCAGGGATAGGGGAGCCTGGTGGGCTGCCCTCTATGGGGTCGCACAGAGTCGGACACGACTGAAGCGACTTAGCAGCAGCAGCAGCAGCAGCTGGAAAGGATGAGTTCATTATGTATCTATGACCTTGACAACCTAAGAGATTTTAAAATATTGGAAGTTCACCTCTTCTAATATTGAAGAAATATTGAAGTTCATCTCTTCAAAATTATGGTAATATGAATGTCCATGAAGGTATATACATATATATGTGCATACATATACATGTATGAGCTTTTCTTACATTACACTGCTTTAATCACATGTGAAAGCAAATACTATCAATTTAATATGTATGCACTCACACATATAGTAAAAAACAAGCTTAGATTAACTCAGAAAATATCATAATAACACCAAAATAGTTAAATGCTATTCCAAATATTCTTCCCATTAGTGTTTATTTTCTGATGTAATTTTAGATTTCCTTTACACAGAACCAAATGATGCCATCAACATAATTTGGGAGTAGAAGAAGAAAAACTAAATTCAGACAAAATGTCCTCTCACAAATGTAAAGTGTGGAGATGAAAATCACCAAAAAGTCCTAGTTGTACTTGAAACCAAATCCCAGTGCCTCAAGGAAGTCAATTTGAAAACTCTTGATTTTAGGTTGTTTACATGACTGAGTGACTTCACTTCACTTCACTTCACTTCACCCGCATTCAAATGATGCAAGGCAGGAGGCAATCTCTCTTAACTGTAAATAATCAATAACTCTTTAGAGAGGTAAAATACTCCAAGAATAAGTCTTAAAATGTATACAAAAATAACACACTTTTGTTTCTGTGAAAGTGTTAGTTGCTCAGTCATGTCTGACTCTTTGAGACCCCATGGACTGTAGCCCACCAGCCTCCTCTGTCCATAGGATTCTCTGGCCAAGAATACTGGAGTGGGTTGCCATTCTCTTCTCCAGGGGATCTTCCTGACCAAGGAATCAAACCTGGGTCTCCTGAATTGCAGACAAATTCTTTACCATCTGAGCCACCAGGGAAGCAGCACCTTAATAAGTTTCATCCCATAAAGAGCATCTTTGTAAACTCAGAACCCCAGGAAATGTGGACAGAGGCTGGCAAGTGGCAGTTATCATTTTAAGCCCATTTAACAGCAGAACAGAGGCTCCAGGAGTCAGCAAATCAAACCTAGGGTGCTGGGTGTGCTACTCAGATCCTAACTCCTGGTGGCTCTCAGCACTATACAACATCTTTCTCTTTCCTGCCCCCTAGATTAGAACATATTTATGCAGCGGTCCTGAGAGTGATGGTGAGGATTCCTGTGCTCACAGGAGAGCTAGATGGCTCTGCTCCTAGTTCACAAACATCTCCCTACAAAAGTAGACCTTCCATTCCCCACTGCATCAGAAACCCCCACCCTTAGTCACCTAGGAGGTATTTAAAAACTCGGATGCCCCAAACCAAGTGAACCTCTGAGGGTGGAGGCTAGGCATTAGTATTTTTTTTTTTTTTTAAAAAAACATCTCTAGGTGATCTTAATGTGCAGCCGGGGTTGAGATGGGGTTGAGATACCCAATCTGCCCTTGTTATCACACTTCCTCTGATGAATGGAATAACCCTGGGATGTTTCTTCCTCTTATCCCATGTATTGGGGCCCCAAGATGCAGAGAGGAATGGGGAGGGTAGTCCTACTGACCCCATGATCCATGCACATGTGTGTGTGTATGTTCACTCTAGCATAACACACTTCACAACTATGAGGCCACTGCCACTTATAATGTTACTAGTCGCACTTTGTTGAGCACAGGATCACCTGCAGATCCTGTTAATGTTCTGAGGCAGTGGGTCTAGGTTGGGATCCAGCAGTTTTGCATTTCTAGTAACAACCAGCTCCCAGGGGACATCCATTGCTCTTCCCCACAGCTGTACTTTGAGGAGCAAGGCTGCAGAGTATTTAAAGACTGATCAGCAAATCTTATTTTACACACACACACAAATACTATATTTCATCTATCATGAGATTTCAATTTTTCCCACAGTTCAATAAAGGTGCAACAGAAATGAATCTTCCAAACGATGATGTCTTGTGCTTGCTGTGGACCAGGAAACCACAGCTGACATTGCCCTGTGTGGGTCCTGGCTTGGTTCTGGTTGTCACGCTGATGGTGCTTCAGGGAGTCAGGAGTGTGGCTAATAACTACATAGTTGAGTTTATCTGATGATTAAAATATCTCTGAAAATTACCTATTATTTGATATTCAAAGGAAAATGTATCAAAGACATAAAAAGGCATGAAAATAGAGTAGCAGAGTATAAATATGTTAGCAGAGCAAATATGGCTTTATAGTAGAATGGCCAGTCTCTTATCTCTTGCAAAGTGACTGCCAAAAGCTTAAGGGCAGATTATAATATTGGGTCAAGATATTCAGTGCCCCTCATGTGTCCCTCCTTCATGCATCTGCTGGTGGGAGGAGCTGACTTCATACCCAGTCATGTCACACTTGACTATCTGACTACTTTTAGTCAGTGGCATGTGAGCAGGCTCATGGGTGTATTTCTGAACAGAAGACTCAGGAGCCATAACACCATTCTTCTGCTCCTCTTTCGCTCTGGCATGGGAATGGCATGTCCCTGGGAGGGCCATTCCCTCAGCCTGAGAACCTGTGGAGGTAAGCCACAGCCAACCTGAAAGCATGCTGCACCTAGTGAGAACTGAACTTGTGTTGTTGTAAGCCCCTGGGATTTTGGTGGTGGTTGTTACCACAACATTACTTATCCAAAGCTGAATAATAGACAGGGTTAAGAAAAGAAGTTGTTGTTATTCAGTTGCTAAGTCATGTCCAGCTCTTTGTGACCCCATGGACTGCAGCACACCAGGCTCACCTGTGCTCCACTATCTCCTGGATTTTGTTATTCATGTCCATTGAGTTGGTGATGCTATCTAACCAACTCATCCTCTGCTGCCCGCTTCCCCTTTTGCCTTCAATCTTTCCCAGCATCAGGGTCTTTTCCAGTGAGTCAGGTCTTCACTTTAGATGGCCAAAGTACTGGAGCTTCATCTTCAGCATCAGTCCTTCCAAAGAATATTTAGGGTTGATTTTATTTAGACTTGATTGGTTTGATCTCCTTGCTGTCCAAGGGACTCTCAAGAGTCTTCTCCAGCACCACAATTTGAAAGCATCAATTCTAGAAGTAGGTGAAAATCAATTATTACTAAATCTAGACTTTATTTTTTTGGACTCCCAAATCACTGCAGATGGTGATTGCAGCCATGAAATTAAAAGACACTTACTCCTTGGAAGGAAAGTTATGACCAACCTAGATAGCATATTGAAAAGCAGAGACATTACTTTGCCAACAAAGGTCTGTCTAGTCAAGGCTATGGTTTTCCCAGTAGTCATGTATGGATGTGGGAGTTGGACTGTGAAGAAAGCTGAACATTTAAGAATTGATGATTTGAACTGTGGTGTTGGAGAAGACTCTTGAGAGTCTGCAAGGAGATCCAACCAGTCCATTCTGAAGGAGATCAGCCCTGGGATTTCTTTGGAAGGAATGATGCTAAGGCTGAAACTCCAGTACTTTGGCCACCTCATGCGAAGAGTTGACTCATTGGAAAAGACTGTGATGCTGGGAGGGATTGGGGGCAGGAGGAGAAGGGGACGACAGAGGATGAGATGGCTGGATGGCATCACCAACTCGATGGACATGAGTTTGAGTGAATTCCAGGAGTTGGTGATGCACAGGGAGGCCTGGTGTGCTGCAATTCATGGGGTCGCAAAGAGTCGGACATGACTGAGCAACTGAAATGAACTGATGCGGAAGGATTGCATCATGCAGGGCAACCAAAGCAACTGAATGCAGGAGAACTCACCAGATCCCCAAGAATGGAACAAAGGCATTCCAGGTAAGGAGAGAATGGTGTGATCAATTCACGCATCTTATTCACAGAATGTCATTTAGGCATCCTTCTGTAGCTTAATGTACAATTTACTTTTCTCAATCATTTCAAAATTAAAAGTGTCTTACAATCATGCTGGGGTGCCATGTTTTGTTTGGAAATCTCATCCCATTCGCATGCCGAATCACTTGTGCCCATTTCTCAAGCATTTTGAATTGAAAATCTGTGAAAGGATTTGGTCATATCAAGGCAGTTTAAAGAAGAAAAGGACTATGTGTGTGTATATCCCTCGAATAAGAAATGCCTGGTGCCATTTTTTTTTAAAGCAAATGTCAAACTGTCCCTAGAGGGAAGACCTAAGACCTCTCCTGGTTGTCTTGCTTTTGAAGTCAGTACTTTGTATCCAATGTCCTAGAGGAAGCCCTCCCCACTCACCACGTGGTTGATACTCTTTTCTTATTTAGATGAAAGTTCTTCTAAAACAATGGATAAGTTGTCTAGGGGTAAGGGAGGAATCTGGCAAGAGGGTACTGCCTACCAGCTCATTTTCATTGCATTTGCTTCTGAACAGGAAGGGACATTTATCATTATGCAATCATGATACACATAGGAAAACAGATACTCAGGGTACACAGGTGCCTGCATCAGTATAAGCTCATGAGTTGTTCGTGCATAGCCCTTACTTATGAGTTGGGGGGAAATAATTAATCTGAGAGCACACTTCTATTTTTTTCTCTTAATTCTGTCTCTATAGTTTGAAGAAAATCTATTTCTCGTTTTGGAACACAAAACATTTTTACTTTTCACTCACAATCTCCACTCTGTATTCTTTTCCAAAACACCCTAATAGCTTCTAATGAGTTAAATTGTGGTTCAGCTGAAATCAACCCACAGGCTACATAAGACCACATTTCTCTTTGAGATAAACAAAAGGTGAGGGGAACTATAATTATATTTCCTTTTGGCTTCCTATCTCTTCCTTTATTCCTTTTTTTTTTTTTTTAAAGAGACAAACATCTTAATAGAAGTGCTTCTACTATCATCTACCTGTTGGAAACTCTTTAAATTCCAAGAAATAACTTTTGAGGATTTTCAGGTCAGAGATAAGGGTCAGTCACACTTGGTGACTGAGAGCAAAGTAACTGGATGCCGGCAGGGATTAGTTGAGCCGTATTAGGGACGCACAGCGGAAGTGATGGGATATAGTCCATTTGTATAGCCCCAACTTGACTTGCCCAAGGTGATACAGTCTGTCATCCTTAAGCTGCCTACAGGGTGAGGAGTCAGTTGAAGCTCTGAAAACCCGCTGCTGCATTTGGACGTTGCAAACAGACAATCAGAGCATTCAGGCAGAGAACTCCGGCTTAAGCCTGCAAATTTGGATGGGGCACATGTATACCTACTTATCTGTGTGATCCTTCAGCAAGAAACCAGAAAGTCTCTAGTCTCTGCCAGTTCATCAGCAATATGAAGGGGCTGATAGAGATGATCTCTTGACCCCCAGTGAATGCTGACCATCCCATGGTTCTGCTCCATCCTCACCCTGTGAGGCTGTTGACAGCTCTTAGCAAGCTCGCCTTGTGCCCAGCTCTGCAGAATAGCCTGGAGCCTGCCATGGTAAGCTTGATATGCCTAAAGCATCCACTAGCCAAGTGCTGCTGGTGCAATTGCTGTGATTCTGCAAAGTCTGATCCAGAGTGCCTCACGACTGCGAGAAACCCTGGGCAAGAACTTCATCTTTAACAACACGCGCTGCACTTGGCAGGAGATGTTTGCCCTTGCTTCAGCTCCAGCAGCCTTTGCTCAAGTGCACACAATCTCCAGGGACCTCTCTTTCAGACTTGATGGCTGGTAAGAATTTCTGACAGTGTTTCTTGCGAAGTTGCTGGAAAGGAATAGCCCCGGGGTTGCTTAGCACACAGGAGATGTTTGGTTCTTAATTGTCTGGGAAGATAGTCAAGGAATAAATTACCTGGTTCTGATACTTCTGAAGTGTCACTGCCATTGGGCTACTTCGCTTGGGACAGATGATTGGCAGGTCAGCAAATGTTTGCAGCCATGTTTCAGGGCATTGCAGTCTCCCCAAGGGAAGGCCTTTCATCTGCAGAACCACTTGTAGAAATTGAGTATCTTATATTTCCATCAGGCTGGAAAAAATATCCTGGCTACTAGGATGCTTTTATGTCTCTTGACTTTTTAAAATTTCAGTTTTATTGATGTATAATTGACATATAAAATTGTATTTAAGTATTTAGCTTGTACATCATGATTTGATACATATATATATATATATATATGTAGTGAAAAGATTCTGCCCTATAATGTTACTTGGCTTTTTATAATAACGAAAAGAGGGAAATGAAGACTCATTTATAAACACCATATAAAATATAAAACACAACTAATTCTTCTATATTACCCTCCTTTTGCATAATTTTCTTTTTTAAGCTTTTGGGTGTGAACATCTACAAAGCAAATTTTCTCTTAAATGTGTATTACCTGTCAAGACTATACATTTTCCAGTATTATACTTGATAAGTACCGGATACATGCTTCCTAATGCCCTCCTATTTCCTGACTTCATCTCAAAATCATTCCTTGTTGGGCCATTTACTGGCCTAGGTGATGGGAACCTAGGGGAGAATCTCTGCTTTTAGGATGTTCATGGGTGTCAGGGGCAGAACCTGCATGAAAACAGATCATTAATGCAACACAGTGCGTTCACACCTTGGGGAACCATAGGGAAGTTACACTGATATAGACCAAGGGTTGAATTGTCAGCAATGATTTAAGGAAAGATTCCTGGAACACTGTGAACACTTGTGAAGCACAGAGGAGAGAAATGATGTGGTTTATGTGGAGAAAGTTCAGCTGCAGCAAGAAAGTGTAGGAAGTAATCCGTGAGGCTAAAGAGCAAAGTGTGGGTCAGATCATAGAAGGCTGCATTGGCACGTGAAGGAGGTTATTTCTCATTCTTCATGTTATCTTATTTCACAAACAGCCCTTCTAGTTTTTTAGCAGTTTTAATCCTTTCCATTTCTTAAACTAAAGATTTAATCCCTTAATCTTCTAGGGAGGCAGGTGTCAACTTCTGCTGCACATTAGAGTCACTTGAAGAGCCTTTCTAGAAACTCAGTGCTTAACTTCTTCCAATACCAATTAAGCGGGATGCAGGCATCAGTACTTTTAAAGCCTTATAGGTGGTTACAGTGTTCAGCCTGAGTTGAGAACCACATTACTATCATCTGTTCAAGGAAGGTCAGAAAGGCAGATTCTAAGCAACACTTACTAACCTTTGAAATTCACATCCCTTCCTAATAGCAATGGTATTTCATCATTTTGTGCTTCAAGGTTTACAGCATCTGTCAAAGTCACAGATAATCTTACAGGTAATTAAAGGAATGGAAATTTCAATAGCATCTTCATCAAAAGCTCTCAAATATCTTCTTAGGAAATATACTCCCAGAAATGGCAGACATACACAGCAACTTTAGATCTGGTAAAGTTTCACAGGTCACCACTCTACTCCCCCAATTCAGTGCCTGAAACCCCAGGTTTCTGCCTCTTGTACCACTTTCTAATGACCTACTGGCCCATGGTGCATGAGCTAATGTTTCTGTTCTGCCTTTGAAACTAGACCCTTGAAGTGTAAACACATCTGGCTCCAAAGTCAAGTCATTGATTTTAAGTAAGCAAAGGAGAAATGAAACGGTTCTCTGCAGAGCAGCTGTGTCTCGGATTCCCCAAAATTTCAAAACCTTTTGGCCTGCTTTGTTTCTTTGTATACTTTCAATGGTCACAAAACTTTGGAGGGAGGGTTTGGGAACAACCAAATCTAGATTTTTCTGAGCAAATGAGATCTTCCTGACTCAGAGATCGAACCTGAGTATTCTGCATTGCAGGCAGATTATTTACCATCTGAGCTACCAGGGAAGCCCAAGAATTAGAGAAGGTACATCAAATTTTCTATTTTTTACATAAACAAGACCCTCTCCCGAAGATGCAAATTTACATCATGAGTACCTGTCTTTAAAGGTATGAGCAGAAACCTAGGGGTAAATAGAGGCATATGGAAAGATCCAGGTGTCAACATAGCTCTCCTGGTAGGGGAGTGGGGTGATCGGGGGGAGCTGGGAGGAGAGGGTGGCAGTGGTAAGATCTCATTCAGGTATTGGTATGCGAGCATGGCTTCAAAATGGGATGCATCCATTTTTGTTTCTGTTGAAAAAGATGTAGGTTCTTTAATATGGGAGACTGTTATGGGCTGAACTGTGTCTCCCAGAAAAAAAAAGATATGCATTAGATTATGACCTTATTTGGAAACAGGGTCATTGCAGATATAATCGATTAAATTGAGATGATGTCATCTGAAGTAGAGAGCCTCCCAGGTGGTATTGGTGGTAAAAAACCCACTTGTCAATGCAGGAGACGTTAAGAGACATGGGCTTGATCCCTGGGTCGGGAAGATCTGGTGGAGGGCATGGCAACTGACTCTAGTATTCTTGCCTGGAGAATCCCATGGATGGAGGAGCTTGGTGGACTATAGTCCATGGGGTCACAAAGAGTTGGACATGACTGAAGTGACTACGTATGCACACCCATGCATGAACACATCTGGTGTAGAAAGTGAAAGTGTAGTCGCTCAGTCGTGTCCGACTCTTTGCGACCCCATGGACTGTATCCCACCAGGCTCCTCCATCCATGGGATTTTCCAGGCAAGAGTACTGGAGTGGGTTGCCATTTCCTTCTCCAGGAGATCTTCCCAACCCAGGGATCAAACCTGGGTCTACCGCATTGTAGGCAGACGCTTTACCATCTGAGCCACCAGGGAAGTCTGGTGTAGAGTGGGTCCCTAATCCAGTGCGTCCTTATCTGAGGATGGCCATGTGAAGGCAGACCCACAGAGGGAGCACCACATGAATGATGCTGGCAGGACAAAAGAACACTGAGGACCAGCAACTGTCAGAAGCTGGAGGAGGTGAGGAAGGGTTTCCCCCCATCTTGTTAGAGACTTCGGAGGGTGAACAGCTCTGCCCACACCTTGATTTTGGACTTCTGCCCTCCAGAACTGTGAGAGAATAGATTTCTCTTGTTTATAGTCACAGAGTTTGTGGCACTTTGTTAGAGCAACCCTGGAAAATTCATAGAGACACCATTCTTGATTCTGTTTTATAACCTGACCTTTTTCATTTAACAGAATACGGTGAACATCTTTCCGTGTCATTAAAGTTTCTGCTACAATGTCCAAGATGAAATTTTATTTCTAGTCTGGAGGTATGGCCGAATTTTGTGTCCTGTGAATTGACCTCATAAAGTGAACTGTGGGCCTTTCTACTCCAGTTGAACCTACTCTCAAGGGCAGGTTGGGGTTGGGGGAGGGGGTCTTTTCACCGATGCTTACATAGCAGCCGGGTACCCTGCCTTATTCCAACTGCCTGACTGTTGTCATTTCTTCTTTGCCTGTGCTCTGTGCAGGGCACACTCTAGGCCTTGTACCCAGTGCTGGGAATACCTGCACATGAGGTGTGTCCTGACTTGTGGACTCTTGGGAGACCTGGGCAGAGTGCCAAGGTCCAGGCCTGGCTCAGGAATGCCAGACCTGCTGGAGATCTCAGGGCCTGGCAGGGGTCTGTGTGCACAGACCTGGGGCTACTCATATCCCCTGGCTCGGGATCTCTCCCTTTCCCAGAGGAACCCCTGAACACCAGAAGTAAGTTTCCTGCTGGTCTGGTTAGATAGATGTTCAGAGTCAAAATTATATTTATTTATAGAAAATTAGGGCTTCCCAGGTGGCTTGGTGGTAAAGAATCTGCCTTGCCAATGCAGGAGATGCAGGAGATGAAGGTTTGATCCCTGGGTCGGGAAGACCCCCTGGAGGAAGAAAAGGCAATGCACTGTTGTATTCTTGCCTGAGAATCCCATGGACAGAGGAGCCTGGGAGGTTACAGTCCATGGGGTTGCAAAGAGTTGGACATGACTAAGCACACACGCATACATAGAGAATTAAGAGTGAATGATGATAGCAGGCTTTTCTATGGTACGAAATGTTGAGTGTTATTGTTCAGTTGCTCAGTTGTGTCCTGTTCTTTGTGACCCCATGGACTGCAGCACTGCAGAACTGCAGCCAGGCTTCCCTGTCCTTCACTGTCTCCTGGAATCTGCTCAAACTCATGTCCATTGAGTTGGTAATGCCGTTTCGCCGTCTCATCTTCAGTTGCCCTCTTCTCTTGTCCTCAACCTTTCCCAGCATCAAGGTCCTTTCCAATGAGTTGGCTCTTTGCACCAGGTGGCCAAAGGACTGGAGCTTCAGCTTCAGCATCAGTCCTTCCAATGAATATTCAGGGTTGATTTCCTTTAGGATCAACTATTCTGGTCTCCTTGCTGCCTGAGGGACTCTCAAGTGTCTTCTCCAGCACCACAGTTTGAAAGCATCAGTTCTTGGGCACTCAGCCTTTTTTATGGTTCAACTCTCACATCTGTACATGACTACTAGAAAAACCATAGCTTTGACTACAAAGCTTCCCTGGTGGCTCAAACAGTAAGGAGTCTGCCTGCAGTGCAGGAGACCTGGGTTCGATTCCTGAGTTGGGAAGATCCCCTAGAGGAGGAAATGGCAACCCACTCCAGTATCCTTGCCTGGAGAATTCCATGGACAGAGGAGCCTGGTAGGCTCCAGTCCATGGGATTGCAAAGAGTTGGACACAACTGAGCAACTACCACTTCACTTCACTTTGACTGCAGAATGTTCAGTATCATCGTTTATGCTTATTAACTTATTTAAACCTCACCACCTCCTAATGCCCTTGATACTGTTGTTATTCTCATTTTACTGATGTAAAACTGAAGCACAGAGAGGTAAGGCCACCAGCCTGAGGTCACAGAGCTAACAAGAGGAGAAGCTGGGATTTGAAGGCAGACGGCTTGGCTCCCAGAGACTGGACTGTGACCACCAGATGATACACCCAGAGACCCCCGGAACCTCGGGTGCTCAGCAGGTGCCCTTTCTAAACGTGTCATGTTCGTCAACTCCTTAACTGCTCACGATTGCTTCTGACATACGAGCTTGCGAACTGAGATGCATCTTGGCTACTGTATATTTCAAAACATTCTGGCCTTTCTCAGAAGATAATATATCGTTTTGGTGTCCATATTTTAAAGCTCTACAAATAGCCAAGAGGGGGAGAAAAAAAAATGAAATAGAACAGTCTTATTTCTTTAAAAATGTGTAAAAGACTTTTATTCTGGAGGGAATCAGACCCAGAAAATTATTCAGGAGTTTGAAGTGTGGTCACTCAAATAGGAGGATTGAGAGGTTCAGGTCAGACACGAGGAAGGATTTCCCATGTGGCAGGGCAAGCCCAAAGGTGATTAAGTAGCACCTGACCCCCAGCCCCAGTGGAGTTCAGGTGGACACAGTCTCAGGCCATCTGGCTCCCCAAGGATGGCTCTCGCTGGGGCGTTCCCCAGGACAGGCAGGCCTTGGCATCAGCTAAGCTCACCACATGCTCTAGGAGTAGCTTCTGTTTCCAGGGTCAGTTGAGCCTGCTGATGTTATTTCCTTTCTTAACAGCTAAGGAGTTACAGGCTTCCCTGGTGTCTTAGTGGTAAAGAATCTGCCTGCAATGCAGGAGACTCAGGTTCCATCCCTGGGTTGGAAAGATCCCCTAGAGAAGGGAATGGCAACCCACTCCAGTATTCTTGCCTGGAGAGTTCCTTGGACAGAGGAGCCTGGTGGGCTACAGCCTGGCACTGGGTCACAAAGAGTTGAACATGACTGAGGGACTAACACACACAAGGAGCTAAAGCAGAATCATTGAGATGATCTTTCCAGTTGCCTGGATGAGACGATTCAAGTGTGAGAGGAGAGACACAGGTCGTAATCACTAGATTCTTTTAGGTGAAGGGGAGCCAGTCTAGGCAGGCCTTTACAGGCCAGATTTGAAAGTTAATGGAGTTCTCAGAAGCCAGTTGAGGGAGGAGAGGGGAAGGCAGTGGGGCTGCAGCGATCTGATGGAGGCGGGAGGCAAGCCCCCTTGCCACAGGAGCTGAAGGCAAACCATGCAAGCACCGGCTGTTTGTCAGCTCCAGCCACACCCACCCAAAAGCCTTGATTCTCTCCTCTTGTTCAGAAGTGTCTCTCCTTCCCAGGTGTCCTCACTCAGAGGAGTTTTCCTGGTTCTGATCGCAGTCTGTCAAATGTTACCGAGGTGGCGCTAGTGGCAAAGAACCTGCCTGCCAATTCAGGAGACAGAAGAGACACGGATTCCATCCCTGGGTTGGGAAAATCCCCTGGAGAAGAAAATGGCAACCCATTCCAATATTCTTGCCTAGAGAATCCCACGGACAGAGAAGCGTGGTGGGCTGCAGTCTGTAGGGTCTCAAAGAGTCGGACGTGACTGAAGCGACATAACACATTGTTAAATGTTTGCCCTTTTGCCCCATCTGTTTCCAGAGAACCACCACCCTCCCTTCCCCCAAAAGATGTTTTTTATAAGTAGGAATCCTTTTCCTTGACAATGCAACATTTAGTGCCAGCATTAGAAAGCAAAGGAAATGCTATTGCCTTTAAAAGTGTTTTGAAGTCACTGGCGAGACAGATGCAAATTCTAACACACACACCTTTTAGTCTCTGGTTAACATGCTCATGAGTGATGGAAGATAGGTCCCCGATGGCTGGAGGGGGAGCAGCTGGTAGACTTGGGACTCTAAAGGGTTTGGGAAGCCTCTGTTTGACCTGCTCTGAGTCTCAAATTTTCAGATCAGTTTCAGCAAGATCAGGACTTACTGTGTGGGTGAGACCTCCCCCTCAAGATGTCAACCTGGGAGAAATCAGCTTAATATGAATATCTGTTCATTTTTTTTTCTTAATTGAAGTATAGTTGCTTTACAATGTTGTATTAGTTTCTGCTGTACAATGGACTGAATCAGTTGTACATGTACATTTATCCCCTCTGTTTTGGATTTCCTTCCCATTTAGGTTACCACAGAGCACTGAGAAGACTTCCCTGGGCTGCACAGTAGGTTCTCATCAGTTATCTATTTTATACATAGTAGTGTATACATGTCAACCCCAATCTTCCAATTCATCCCACCCTCCTTCCTCCCTTGGTAACTGCAAAGTTTGTTCTTTCACATCTGTGCTTCTATTTCTGCTTTGCAAATAAGTTCCTCTGTACAGATGGGTCAGTAGGTAAAGAATCCACCTGCAAATGCAGGAGCCACAGGACACGCAGGTTTGATCCCTGGGTTGGGAAGATCCCCTGGAGGAGGGCATAGAAACCCACTCCAGTATTCTTGCCATGGACAGAGGAGCCTGGTGGGCCATAGTCCATGGAGTTGCAAAGAGTTGGACATGACTGAACACGCTGCAGTGTGCAATATACGATGTTGAACATCTGGTTCTGAAGGGGGGAGAGCAGAGTGGGGGCACCTGGAAATAGTACTGTGTTGTAAAAGCAGTGCTCATTTCCAGACCTTCCAGAAACAAGCAAAGTCAGGCCCGCTGCACCTGGGCAAGAAGATAATGAGTTTGTGCCCCTCACAGGAACTGGCCTCCCTTTCATCTCTGAAGACCCTCATTAGACGGAGGAGCTCTGCTGTGGTCTGATTGTCTCCCCCTCAAATTCATACATTGAAATCCTACCCCCCAAGTGGTGCTATTAGGAGATGGGCACTTTGGGAGGTGCTCAAGTCATGAGACTGGAGCCTACAGGAATGGAATTAATGCCGCCTAAAAGTGGGGCACCCTTTCCACCACATGAAGACACAAGGAAAAGTCTTCAACCCGAAAGAGGACCACCCCGCCTCCCACCCAACCACACTGGTGCCCTCATCTCAGACATCCAACCTCCAGAACTGTGAGAAGTAGATTTTGTGACTTATAGTTTTTGTTGTTTGTTGTTCAGTCTCTCAATCGTCTACAACTCTTTGCAACCCTATGGACTGCAGAGCATCAGTCTTCCCTATCCTTCACTATCTTCTGGAGTTTTCTCAAATTCATGTCCATTGAGTCAGTGATGCTATCCAACCATCTCATCCTCTGTCACCCCTTCTCCTCCTGTTTATAGTATGGTTGGTAGTGTATTTTGCTTTACCATCCTCAAGGACTAAGACAAGCTCCCAGCGCCCTCCTAAAAACCCATGTCTACCCTGTTCTGGGGACTGTTTAAGGTGCTTGAATGAGAGGTAAGTCCTGGTCCTCACAGAGCTTTTACTCTAATGCAGGAGAGAGATGAGGCCTGATCACACTAAGATATATTCACAAAATGGCTCGTTCCTTCTGCACATGCCGGGCTTCCTGTGTGCATGTGGGAGGCTTTGTGCAAGGAATAGAAAGGCTACATTCTAGGGGAAAGCTAGACCATACAGGTGAAGCGTAAGCCAGACATAGTGAGGAGGCTGTGAACCCAAGGTAGCATCAGAGCAGGATGAGGACAGTCGGAGCCCTGGGGTGGACAGGTGTGCAGGTGGGAACAATGGGCTCAGGAAGCCATGATGAAAATTGAGATGCAAGTAAAGACTTGAAGGAGGTGGGAGTGAGCATGTGGGTATCTGAGGAAGAGAATCCCAAGCAGAGAGAATGTTCTGGAGTCCAGGTCCTGGTATACGCCTGCTATATTTAAGGGCTTTCCTAATAGCTCTTTCCTAATAGCTTTTCCATGGGCTTTCTAGTCCATGGGGTCACAAAGAGACAGACACAACTGAACGACTTTCACTTTCAGGGGCTGTGTGGTCAGAATGGCCCACACAAAGGGCAGAGCAAAGGGTCTGGTCAGTGAGTGAAAGGGGCAGATCCTGTAGGGCTGGTGGACCATGGTGAGAACTTGGCTTTTGTTCTGAGAGCAAGGTGGAGGTGCAGCGTGGTCCAGTGTTTCAGGTTACACAGGAAGAGGCTCACTCGGGTTGCTGTTGAGATTAGGGAACAAGGGCAGAAGCATTTCAGAGCTGATAACAGCATCCAGATCAAAGGTGACAGTGCTGGGGGCCACGGTGGTCACAGACGAGGCTGTAAGAAAGGGAGAGCCAACAAGGTTCGTTTGGCTTGAGGGGTGTGAACGGGAGGATGACTCAGCGGTTTAAGAATGGTGGGCTGGTAAGATGAAGTTACTACCAACTGAAATGGAGAATTTGGCATTAATGCTAGACTTTGAAGACTGTGTTGGGTCTCCAAGTGGAGATATTGAGCCAGCAAACAGATACACAAGTCTGGGGTTTAGAAAATGGCCTGGCCTAAAAATATGGATTTGGGGTATCATGGCACATGGACGGTTAGTTTTATGTATTCATGTGGTTAAGCTATAGTACCCTGTTTTTTAATCAAACACTAATGTAGGTATAACTATGGAGGTATAGACGAGGTTAGATGTAGATTTGGTCAAATCTATTAACCTTATGGAGATTATGCTCAATAGTGCTAAAGGACTTAAGAGCAAAAACTGAAGTTTGCTACAGAAAAAGATATTCTGCCTCAAAACTGCAGCATCAGCTTCTGTACGAGGGTCAAGTAATTTATTTATTTAGTTTTTTGGTAAGATGAGATGATTGATAGCAGGTTTCTATGGTGATGGGGATGACCTCATAGAAAGAAGGGGAGATTGATAATACAGGAGAGCAGGGGGCCTTGCTAGAGCAATGCCTTTATGTAGGACAGAGGGAATGGGATACACAAGGGGTTGAGCCTGGTTGGAATCATGGGTTTCTCTTGAGCAGTGTTTGTCAAACTTGCACCCGCAGTGGAATTCCTCAAGGGCTGGTTCAGACGCAGAGTTCTGTGATGTGGCTTGTGAATCTGCATTTCTCACAAGTTCCCAGAGCCCCCAGTGCTGCTGGTCCGGGACAATGCTCTGAGAATCACAGACTTCGGTGAGCAGATGCAGGCAGAATATGTGAACACAGATGCTTAGAAGAAGAGAAACAGGTGGAGAGGATCTGAACATCCTCCTAGGATTTCTTTCAATTTCCTAGTGAAGTAGAAGGCCAAGATACTAGCTGAAAGTGAGGGGTAGAGAGAAGGTTTGCAGAAAAACTGGTGAAACGGTAATTCAGGAGAAAAGGGAAAGTGAGTAAAGCAGGGTTGATAGATCATATGCTTGACGTCACTAAGGGTCCACCTTAGTTACTTCATCATGAATTTCAAGTGAGATCGGTCAGCATGTGCTTTTTTCCAGCTACATCCAATTAATAGAAATGGATTTCAGGGTAGTGGTTTTGCCAAGCAATAATGAAAATGCATGAGAGCGAGACAGTTGAAGATGTTGGCAAAGAAAAACTGCAATGATCCAAGGAATGGGAGCCAAGACAGGAGGGGAAGGAAGGAGGAAAAGTGGATGGGCTGAGGCCACATGGAGAAGAAGAATTCAAGGAACTAAACAAGAGTCCAAAGGCTGGAAGTGTTATCTATGTTGTTCAGTTGCTCAGTTGTGTCCGACTCTTTGTGACCCCATGGACTGGAGCATGCCAGGCTTCCCTGTCCTTCACTATCTCCCAGAGCTTGCTCAAATTCATGTCTATTGAGCCAGTGATGCCATCCAACTATCTCATCCTGTATTGAAATTTCCAAGAATAAAACAGAAGTGAAGTTGGAAGAGTGACATTGACTTAGGAAATCATATCTGCTAGAAATGAGAGGCCGAGTTGGTAGCCTCATGAGGAGGTCATATAATCTGGGGACATGAGATTCCAAGCTGGGAGCTTTCGGGAAGAGAGAGAAGGATGGTGAGTGCCATGAATACAACACAGCATAGCAATGGCATGGTGGGGAGTGGCCAGGACTAAAGCAGAATAGGACAGTCAAGGCAGGTCCCTCTGAGCAGGGGACATCTGGGCTGGGTCTTGTAGAAGCCAGCTCTGTGGGCTGCAGGTAGACCATTCCAGACAGAGAGAGAGAGCACAGGCTCCTAGTAAGAATGTAATCAGAGTGTGCAGGAAACACAAGGATGAATAGATGGCATGTTAGATGGGACTGAGCCAGGAGCGTCCTGGTCTGGCAGCAGATGCAGTCAGAGATGGTGCAGGAGAGAGACCATGCTTGTGGGCCCCGGGAAAGAATGTGGACTTGATTCTAATAAAATGTGGAAACCAGTGCAGGGTGATGTGGGAGCAGGGGAGGGATGCAATCTGTTTATCTCCTGGCTGCTGCCAAGGAAATGGACTGTGAGAGGATGAGAATGGAAGGAGAGAGACCAGTCAGGAGGCCTGGTGAAGACCAGGACTCTGGACGATGGTGCTTCTATGTGTCCCTCAATAATCCCTGGAGGTGGGAAATATTACTTCTCCCATTTTACAACTATGGAATTGGAGGCAAAGACTTAACCCAGCTAATGAGGGGCAGAGGAAGGATTCCAGCCCTGGTAGTCTGGGTCACCTGAGATTCAGAGGCAGTGCAATGCTACATCTCTTGAGCAAGAGATTTATGGCTCAGACGTAAGATGAAGTAGGAGAGTTGGTGAGAATAGGCAAGGTCAGGATATATTTTTGAGATGGAACAGGCAGGTACGGATTATACTTGAACTTCAGGGTAAAGAGAGACATGCAGAATGGCTCTGGATTGAGGTCCAGGCGACTGTGTAGGTAAGTGCTTCCACTGGCCGAGATGGGAAGACATATGAATGAAACAAGTTTGGATCAAATAACAAGTTTTGAATATGATAAGGGATGGGTGCCTTATATAAATTTTTATGGATCTATGGAGTAGGGAGGTGGATACACTCACTGAAGCTGTGGAGAGGTTGGGGCCAGAGAGATGGGTTTGGGTGTCACACATGTGTGGGTGGTGTTGAGATCCACAGAAAGGAAGAAACTGCGGGTAGAAGACAAGGAAGGTGAGGATTGAGTTTGAGGCTCACCAACCTTAGTGTCAATGGAGGATCACAACAAACTGTGTGTGTGGATCACCACAAATTGTAGAAAATTCTTCGAGAGATGGGAATACCAGACCACCTTACCTGACTCCTGAGAAATCTGTACACAGGTCAAGAAGCACCAATTTGAACAGGATGTGGAACAACAGACTGGTTCCAAATTGGTAAAAGAGTACCTCAAGGTTGTATATTGTCACCCTGTCTATTTGATTCCTATGCAGAGTACATCATACAAAATGCCAGGCTGGATGAAGCACAAGCTGGAATCAAGATTGCAGGAGAAATGCCAATAAACTCAGATATGCAGATGACACCACCGTTATGGCAGAAAGCAAAGAACTAGAGGGCTTCCTAATGAAAGTGAAAGAGGAGAGTGAAAAAGTTGGCTTAAAACACTCAGAAAACTAAGATCAAGGCATCTGGTCTCATCACTTCATAGCAAATATTTGGGGAAATAATGAAAACAGTGAGACTTTATTTTTTTGAGCTCCAACATCACTACAAATGGTGACTGCAGTCACGAAATTAAAAGAAGCTTGCTGCCTGGAAGAAAAGCTATGACCAACCTAGACAGCATATTAAAAAGCAGAGACGTTACTTTGCCAACAAAGGTCCGTCTAGTCAAAGCTATGGTTTTTCTAGTAGTCATGTATGAATGTGATAGTTGGACTGTAAAGAAAGCTGAGTGCTGAAGACTTGATGCTTTTGAAATCTGGTGTTGGAGAAGACTCTTGAAAGTCCCTTGGACAGCAAGGAGATCCAACCAGTCCATCCTAAAGGAAATCAGTCCTGAATATTCAATGGAAGGACTGATGCTGAAGTTGAAACTCCAATACTTTGGCCACCTGATTCAAAGAACTGACTCATTGGAAAAGACCCTGATGCTGGGAGGGATTGGGGACAGGAGGAGAAGGGGATGACAGAGGATGAGATGGTTGGATGGCATCACTGACTCAATGGACATGAGTTTGAGTAAACTCCGGGAGTTGGTGATGGACAGGGAAGCCTGCAATCCATGGGGTTGCAAAGAGTCAGACACGACTGAGCGGCTGAACTGAACTGAACCTTAGTATCAGTGGAGGAGATTTTAGTAACAGACTAGGGACCAGCAGCCAGGGAGGTGGGAGGAAACCAAGTGAGGATTCTATGGGCTCCTGGCTCTGACCACATGGTAAGTAATCACCCCACCCAGGGACTTGCTAACCTTCCCCCCAACCTCCACCCCTCCTCCCCCATGCACTTTAACCTCTGCTGGTATCGCATGCTTGTTCAGCTCAGCTCAACTGGCTCTCCGGCTATTGCCTGAATTTGGGAACAGACAAGGAGAGACCCTTGATCTGAATCAGCCCTCCAGGATAGGATTTTCTGGGACAGAAGAGAAACCCAGGCTTGCCCTACCTTGGGAACACCAGTCTGATTTTGTGTTGGGTTGATGGTCGTGTATGGGGCCATGACAGGCTGAAGGATGGATTTGGATCTGTGATCACAGTCTTATCAGGGGTTATGAGACCCATCCAACCAAGGTGGTTCCCAGGATCTTTTAGGGGATTCAGAACCAGCCCGGGTAGGTGTGCAATGTGGGAAATCCTACATCATGGACTGTTTCCTGTTAATTGTTTCACCCCCTGGTGGAAGTTGCTCAGTTGTGTCCGACTCTTTGATACCCCATGGACTGTAACCCACTTGGGTCCTCTGTCCATGGGATTTTCCAGGCAAGAATACTGGAGTGGGTTGTCATTCCCTTCTCCAGGGAGTCTTCCCAACCCAGGGATCAAATCCATGTCTCCTGCATTGCAGGCAGATTCTTTACCATCTGAGCCACCAGGGAAGCCCAATGATCAATAGATGGAGAAAAATGTTCTGACAAAATTCACTACCCACTTATGATTAAAAAAAAAAAAAACTCTTCAAAAAGTGGATATAGAAGGAACATACCTCAACGTAATAATGGCCATATTTGACAAACCTTCAGCTAACATTATACTCGACGGTGAAATGCTGAAAGCATTTTATCTAAGGCCAGAATGAGACAAGGGTGTCCACTCTCGCCACTTTTATTCAACATAGTTTTGAAAGTCCTAGCTACAGAAATCAGAGAAGAAAAAGAAATAAGAGGAATCCAAATTGGAAAAGAAGTTAAACTGTCACTGCTTGCAGATGACATGATCCCATACATAGCAAATCCTAAAGATGCTACCAGAAAACTACTAGAACTCATCAATGAATCTGGTAAAGTTGCAGGTTTCAAAATTAATACACAGAAATCTTTTGCATTTCTATACACTAACACCATAATATTAGTAAGAGATTCAAGAAACAATTCCACTTACCACTGCATCAAAAAGAATAAAATATCTTAGGAATAAACCTACCTAAGGAAACAAAAGACCTGTACTTTGAAAACAATAAGATGCTGATGAAAGAAGTCAAAGATGTTCCTCCAGCATCTCTGTTTTGTTTCCTAAGGGAATCCTTAAGAAGGAGGCCTGAAGTCTGTCTTAGTCTTGATCATCAGCCAGCTTCAAATGTAAAATAAAAATGGTAAAATTAAAGAGTAGAACATTTTTGATGACTCTTCTACAGTTTACACAGAAACTGATTTTAAATCTAAAGTAAGCATGCATAAACATTTATTTAACATTGCCTGGTGGATCAAATGGTAAAGAATCTGCCTGCAATGCAGGAAACCCCAGTTCAGTCCCTGGGTTGGGAGGATCCCCTGGAGAAGGGAATAGCAATTCACTTCAGTATTCTTGTCTGAAGAATTCCATGGACGGAGGAGCCTGGTGAGATACAGTCCATGGGGTCACAAAGAGTCAGACACAGCTGAGCAACTAACACTTATATTAAAAATATCAAACGCCTACATAGTCAGGATTATGTACGTTTGTTGAAGGTTTTCCACCAGCAAAATAGAAATATTCCATTAGGTTGCTTTTCTAGATGGATGATAAGGATTTGCTCTAAGAAATGCATTACAAGGTCTGTGACTGTTGCTCTATTCCTTTATAAAGCTTGACTATGTTATTTGGAGATGATGAAGAATAAATCTGAAAGGCCAAGTAGCACTCTGGCTATGAATAACTCAGCCATGTGTGATCACAGAGCACCAGACAACAAGAAATGCAGCTCAGATAAAATACTTATAGAATGAAATGGAAAGGTGCTTCTCGTTGTCTTAGGCCACCTTTCTGGTGCATGTGACGTGTTGATGCTTTTGTCTTAGGGTAATCTAGTCTCTGTCCTTCTGGGACATGAAAATACAGTTTTAATGATGTGCTCTCAATGTATTCCGGGGGCACTTTGTGAGAACTTGCTGTAGAATCAGGTACTGGCTCGTTTACTCTTGTATTAGGTGTTCCGTTATTTTCATCTCCGTATGTCTGGCTGTGGGGTTTCTTGCCGTCATATGAAGGGGCTCTTCAAAGCTTTCCAGACCATCTGGCATCCAGCGAAGGAAGGGTTGTTTCCTACCAGGCTCGCTGTCCATGGGATTCTCCAGGGAAGAATACTGGAGTGGGCCACCATTTCCTTCTCCAGGGGATCTTCCTGGCCCAGGAATCGAACCCGAGTACCCTGTATCTGCTGCACTGCAGGTGGATTCTTTACTACTAAGCCCCCAGGGAAGCCCTCTACATTTGGAAGCATCTCCCAAATGGTTGTTGTTCAGTGGTTAAGTCGTGTCTGACTTTGTAACTCCACGGACTGCAGCACGCCAGGCTCCCCTGTCCTTAACTATCTCCTGGAGTTTGCTCAAATTCATGTCCATTTAGTCAGTGATGCCATCAGCCCTAAAAATCAACAATGTGGGTGTGATATTCCCATGCTTGTGGAGAAGTAGCAATTGAAATACTGATCTGGAATGGCCTCTTTTTTTTTGATATTTCACTGACTATCTGTATTGTATTTGTGAAGGTTTGACTGGCATTTATTCATACTTGGTACTAGACTTGTACCTGGCTCTTAACATATATTATTTTAGTTTGATTATTCCAGTCAACTCCATCTCAACTTGGGGACATATATAATTATCTGAGATTCATAAAAAAAATAAATTTGTGTTGATATAAGAATAAGAGATAGTCAAAGTTCAATGCTATTTTAAACCTCGCAATCAGTACTTAATATATTTTTATTTCAATTAATAACTAATAACTTTTTATTAGTATAAATCTACATATGCTTACTATTCCCAATTAGTGCTAGTGGTAAAGAACCTGCCTGTTGATGAAGGAGACGCAAGAATGTGGGTTCAATCCCTGGATTAGGAAGATGCCCAGGAGTAGGAAATGGCAACCCAGTCTAGTATTCTTGCCTGGAAAATTCCACGGGCAGAGGAGCCTGGTGGGCTACAGTTCACGGGGCCACAAAGAGTCAGACACAACTGAACACATGCTCATTATAGAGAAAATTTAGTGGTATGAATGACAAAATTAATATAATTTTCTGCCATCCAGAAACAACTCCATTTACATGTTAACTTTTAGGTTTTTTTCTAGATGTATATTTGTGTATGTGTGTTATTTTAACATATATGTCTTCATACTGTAAATAAAGGTCTTTACATCTACTTTTCATCACTTGATCTTATATTGTGAGCATGTTCCCTATTATTATTTTTTCCCCAGACATGGTTTTTATAAGTAATCTCATGGCTATATCATGATTCATTTATTCTTTCCCTTGCTAGTGGCTGTTCAGGGGGTTGCCCATTTCTTAACTGGATTTTTAAAAGGTGCCATAAACAATTTTATGCATAAATCTTGGTTGAAATCTCTGGCTCTTTTTTTTAAGGTTGGCTTCTAAAACTGAGATCACTGGGTCCTGTGCCATCTGCTCTTGTTTGATACATTGGGAGAAACTGTTTCCCAACAGACCCTTCTCTGAGTTAGGAGGAAGAGGGTGTGAATGACCTGGAGGAAAAAAGTGAAAGTGAAAGTTGCTCTCAGTCTTGTCCAACTCTCTGTGACCCGATGGACAGTCCATGGAATTCTCCAGGCCAGAATACTGGAGTGAGTAGCGTTTCACTTCTCCAGAGGATCTTCCCAACCCAGGTCTCCTGCACTGCAGGCGGATTCTTTACCAACTGAGTCACAAGGGAAGCCCAACAATACTGGAGTGGGTCACCCATCCCTTCTCCAGTGGATCTTCCAAACCTAGGACTTGAACTGGGGTCTCCTGCATTGCAGGCGGATTCTTTACTGACTGAGCCACCAAGGAAGTCTAATTCTTCTTAAATTTGCCTTTTCCCTATAAAAAAATTCTTCCTGGTCCCAATTGATAAGCTAATTGACTCTGAGTCTTAGTTTTGTTGAAGGTGTGAATTTTGTCTCTATAGGTAATATATATTTTATTAATATATCTGTATCTAATATCCATATTTAAATAAGATGTTGGGAGCAGCTCAGTAAGCCTAGTCAGAAATTATTTTAATCTTAAAAACCCCAATCCTACCAGGACCCTTTAATCTGAAGGATATTTTCCAAAGTGAGTTTTGATATTTCTATAGAACTAAATGTTTTCCTAAAAAGCAACAAAGAATGTGGGACAAATATGAGAAGTTCTACCAGGGGAGGAAAAGTAATTGCCATACTTTTAGGAAGATTTCAGATGCATAAATGATTTATAAGCCTTTTCAGAATTAAAGTAAAAAAAATGATGAATTTTGCACTTAAGTTTTCAAAACCTAGCCTTGTCTCTCACAGACTGTCCATCACCCCTTTGCTCCCAGGGCCCCTTCTTATCCTTCTGCATTCTGACTGTTAAAGACATGACCTTTTAATTTATTTTTGAGTAGCATCCCTGTGGAAATCTAGGGAGGATAAAGGCTAGGAGGTCATTTCGATTTTCCTTCCCATCTTTTGTATCTTCTCTTTTATCCTCCCTAAATTGTCAAGTAATTAGATTCTTGCATTATTTTCCTTTTTGAACTTTCTATGAACATTCACTTTTATTTTCCATATTGTTTTACTAGCTAAACAATGCGCCTCTGGATTGGTGAGCAGCACACAACAGTTCATTTGAAATCGTCTGTTTCATGTTTATTTCCTACTCCTTTGTTCCTGGCGGAGTCCAGTGCGCCATCACTGTGGTTCTGATGGCTCTAATTCTTTGTTGTAACCGGGGCTCCTGGTACTATCCCTCTTCCTGTGATTCCCTTTGTTCTCTGGATTCCCTTTCCTCCCCGCTCTGCCCCCTCTTTCCTCCCCGCTCTGCCCCCTGGCAGAGCAGGGTTTTTCAGATGTTGTTGCACAGCTGGTGCGTTTATAGACAATCCTTTCTGATTGTTTCCTTTTCTAGATTTTCACTGGGATTCATGGAGTCATAGAATGAATGCTGGCATTGCTGTTTTCTCTCAACATAATATTTCTAACACCCCTTTTTTTGGTAACTTTCTCAATTCTGCTTCTTCAGTTTATTTCAAATCATACAAAACTAGTTCTCCAAAAGGTTCAGCTTAAACAAGGTTTTGATATGGGCCTTTTTGAGGAAGAGCAAAAGTGAATTTATACTTGTGCCTCAGTAGCTACCTTCTATTATCACAAATCCACAGATATTTTTCTCTGGAGTGGCCATGTATAAAGAGGCTTTCTGGAATATTATCTTTTGTTATCTTGGCGTGTGTTTGTAGAAGAGAATTCCACTGAGAAATGGCAATGGACATGTTTTTTCTTTCTTTTTGAGAGGAATTCCCCGAAGAGAATTCTTTCTGTTTCCAATTTAGGTGAAGCTTCTCATCGCAGAGGAAATATTTCCGGCATAAGGTTAGAGACAAGGAACTCTTACAAATTGCAAATCATTCCCCATTGCCAGGAGGGTGTTTTTGAAAGAAATACTCTCCCCAAGTGATGCGAAGTTTGTCACCCTTTCCTTTCTGAACTCTAGCAAGTAGGTGTCAAGTCTAAATTTGCTAGCAGCTTTTGTGCTATCTGTTAAAAATGGGGAATGAAAGGGAAAGATTCAGATCATTGCAAACTTTCACATAGAAACCTAATTTGGAAAAGGGAAAGTTCTCCGGACAGTGTACCAGCTCTTTGTGGTGACATACTTACATACTTATGAGTATATTAACACAAATAGGCTTTGTTGTGGGTAGGGAAAGATGCATCCCTAATTAAGTAATTTAGTTTGAAATGCCATGAAACTTAATGTATTTTTTTTATCCTCTGTGAAACTGATGATACAAACTAGGTTTTAGTTATCATGATAATCCAAGATTGGGGTCCTTTGGCCTTCCTGAAAGATATAAAAGATATCTCGTCTTGTGGCTTTATGTGTAGAAATTCCTTTGAATAGATGTTTTCCTTTTTAGGGTTCCTTTATCTTGTGGGCTATGTAGGTGGGCGTGGGAGCAGTGAGAGTGCTGTATAGGCTGGAGACCCAAACTTGGCTGCTTCAGCTTGCTCAGTAAGGATGTGTTGACTGAAAAAAATACACGCAACCTAAAAGTTGAGAGTTATGCTTTATTTGGCAGAAACTTTTAGGACTTCAAGCTAGGCAGGCAGCATCTCAAGTAATCCTAAGAGAACTGTTTTCTCTCATACATAAAATAGTCTCCTTCAGACTCTGAGGAGATGAGGGGGAGGAGACAAGTTAAACAAAAAGATTTGCAACAAAGGGCAGGTAGTCCAAACATCAAAAGATCATCGTTAATTAAAGAAAACTTGGTATTTCAAGTTAAGGAGTTTGTGCTTTTCTGTGTATGGAAAGATGCATGAGTCCGGGCTCCCTGAAATCATTCTTTTGATATGCACTTCAGCGGTCCTGGACCAGTATCCTGATTTCTCCTCCTGAGTTTCCTCAGGGCAGCTGGTTGTGGTCAATGGCTGCTGCTGCTGCTGCTGCTAAGTCACTTCAGTCGTGTCTGACTCTGTGCGACCCCGATGGCTGCTAGGTGGTAGGTATTCTATCCTTTCCTGAGCTTCCTCAGGGCTCACTGGCTTATGCTGGAGAGCTGTAATCATCGATGAGTATGACATTCTTGTTCACTGATGTGGTGGGAAATATTCCATTTCTCAGGTGGCAGGAATTTAGACAGGCTATTCTACAATTAGCAAGGTGAGGTTTAAGAAAGGGTACCCACATTTTCATCATGGAAGAGGAGGGTGTGGTGCTTTGGAGAAGCCCTCTGGCTCTTCGAGGGCTCTGAGCATTCAGGAAAATGATCGTGGATTGTGCAAGGCTCATGAAGACCTATATGCACCAAAGACAGTGCCCCTTAAAGTTCTCCAGGCTCCTACCGCTCCTTCTAGCTCCTCCTCTCCAGGGCAGGTAGCTTCAGGATTTGGAAATTTTGTTAGATTTCAGGATTCTGGAAAACCGTTCAGTGGAGCTCCATAAAAAGCTGGGTAAAGTAGGCTTCATGAACAAAAACTATCTGGAGCCAAACTAAATGTCCAGATGTGATCTGAACATTTATGCCTCATTTTATTGCAGTGATTACTCAACTGTTTAGTAACAGGGTAATAATTACTATTACAGTTCTCGTGTTTGATGACACACGTGCACCATCAGAGAGCAGGCGCAGAGACTCATAACTCACTGAATAACTGAGCCAAGGCGCTAAACATCTATACAAAAGTATTTCAAAAGGCAGATGGAAATTAGAGAAAATCATACGTAGCTCTTGTTTAAACTGAATGCATAAGAAAGAAGAAAACTATCAAAATTATTTTGCAAAGGTATTAGCACAATTGCCTCTATCCTTCTGAACCTTTGAAGTAGCATAAAGATTAAATCTTCCATTTTATCATTTGTATAAAGGAAGGATAAATCCCCATTTTCCTTCATTAAGCCATAGAGTTTTTTTTTGTTTTCTTTCTGTTACTAAATTATAGCCGTCAAGACCATCTTCTTGATTTAGGTCACTTTCTAGTTAATACCTGACTCTTAACTAGAATCCTTACTCTCATCAAACTCCAAGGAAAATTTGAAATGAATATAAAGTAGTTTTAAAAAAGCTCCAGAAGCTATTCTGTAGATTCTATGGAATCTTTTGCATAGACAATCATGTTATCTACAAATAAAGGTTTTCTTTTTCTTCTTCTTTTCCAACCTGTATAACATTTATTTATCTTTCTTATTGCACTAGTTAGAATTTCTAGTATGGTGTCTAACAGGACTGGTAAAAGAAGATATCTTTCCCCAGCTTATGAGGAAAGCATCTAACTAAAACCCTTCAAGGTCAACAGAGGCAGAACACCCTTAGACATAAACTGCAGCAAGATTCCAGAGAAGGCGATGGCACCCAACTCCAGTACTCTTGCCTGGAAAATCCCATGGACGGAGGAGCCTGGTAGGCTGCAGTCTATGGGCTCTCGAAGAGTTGGACACGACTGAGCCACTTCATGTTCACTTTTCACTTTCACGCATTGGAGAAGGAAATGGCAACCCACTCCAGTGTTCTTGCCTGGAGAATCCCAGGGATGGAGGAGCCTGGTGGGCTGCCGTCTATGGGGTCGCACAGAGTCGGACACGACTGAAGTGACTTAGCAGCAGCAGCAGCAGCAGCAGCAGCAGCAGCAAGATTCTTTTTGACCCACATCCCAGAGTAATGAAAATAAAGACAGAAATAAATAAATGAGTGCTTCCCTCGTGGCTTAGTGGTAAAGAATCTACCTGCCAATGCAGGAGATGAGAGTTTGATCCTTGGGCTGGGAAGATCCCCCAGAGAAGGAAATGGCAACCCACTTCAGTATTCTTGCCTGGAGAATTCCATGGACAGAGGAGCCTGGGGTTGCAAAGAGTCAGACACAACTTAGTGACTAAACAACATTTTATATTATAGAAAGAAACTTTCAAAGTTTTGTTAATGCTTATATACTATTATTCCTCATCAAAATCTTCATAATATATAAAAGGTGGGGGTTAAAGTAGTTAATTTTCTTCTTGAATATTCTAAAATGTGCCAATTTAGATTAGCATTCAGATTTTAAGGGCTTGTAGAATACGCACAAAGTGCATACATGCATGCATGCGTGCTAAGCTGTGTCCAACTTTTTGCAACCCTGTGGACTGTAGCCCACCAGGCTCCTCTGTCCATGGGGATTCTCCAGGCAAGAATACTTGAGTGGGTTGCCATGCCCTCCTCCAGGGGATCTTCCCAACCCAGGGATTTAATCCACATCTCTTATGTCTCTTGTGTTGGCAGATAGGTTCTTTATCACTAGTGCTGCCTGGGAAGCCAATACAAAATGTACTCAAGAATATTTCAACATATTTATAATCAGTTTGTTTACATTATGACAGCAATACTTTGGACTTGCAGATATTGAAAAAATTATTCTAAGTACACAGAAAAGGCATTTTAGACCAAATTGCTGCTGCTGCTGCTAAGTTGCTTCAGTCGTGTTCGACTCTGTGCATCCCCATAGATAGCAGCCCACCAGGCTCCCCCGTCCCACTGGAGAGGGTTGCCATTTCCTTCTCCAATGCATGAAAGTGAAAAGTGAAAGTGAAGTTGCTGTCATGTCCGACTCTTAGCCACCCCATGGTCTGCAGCCTACCAGGCTTCTCCGTCCATGGGATTCTCCAGGCAAGAGTACTGGAGTGGGTTGCCATCGCCTTATCCTTAGACCAAGTTACTTATTAGTAAAAACAGCACATCAGAAGATTATTAGTTGTGCAAGCACCCCAGGTGAATACAGTGCAGTACCCTGCTGACCATTTACTGAGAACACTACCATTGGCTTTGTATTGGAAAGGCCTTCAGAGGGCATTCATCTTGACCTTTCACTTAATGAATGAGATCCTGGACCTCTAGAGGGGGCAGTGCAGTTAGTCATGGTCTGTGCTGGAAATGGCCCATGATTTCAGCTTCCTTGTATTATACAATGATGTGCTACTCAGGACACTGGTGATCAATGTCCAGCTTGATTATCCAACTAAACTTTGAATGTATTTTAACAATCATAAGTAATGAATAGAAATATACTTACTTTAGAAATTACGAAGAGCATGAGACAGATGTGTTTCATCCACAAGATTAGAAAGTGTCACCACTGTCTGCTTTGATGTCAACAAGGTCAGCACCTACTTGGGAAAGCAGTGCAAAATGATGTGGTCCCCCAAGCCAGCTGAATATTCTAGACACAGATGCTTACATATCAGACTTCACTCATTAATTGAAATTCAGAGCAGTCGGTCAGTCCTGTCTGACTCTGCGACCCCATGGATTGCAGCATGCCAGGCTTCCCTGTCCATCACCAACTCCTGGAGTTTGCTCAAATTCATGTCCATCCAGGATGGCAGTGATGCCATCCAACCATCTCATCCTTTGTCATCCCCTTCTCCTCCTCCCTTCAATCTTTCTGAGCTTCAGGGTCTTTTCCAGTGAGTCAGTTCTTGGCATCAGGTGGACAAACTATTGGAGCTTCAGCTTCAGCATCAGTCCTTGCAATGAATATTCAGGGTTAATTTCGTTTAGAATGGACTGGTTGGATCTCCTTGCAGTCTAAGGGACTCTCAAGGTCTTCTCCAACACCATAGTTCAACAGCATCAATTCTTTGGCACTCAGCTTTCTTTATGGTCCAACTCTTACATCCATACATGACTACTGGAAAAACCATAGCTTTGACTAGATGGACCTTTGTTGGCAAAGTACTGTCTCTGCTTTTTGATATGCTGTCCTAGGTTGGTCATAGCTTTTCTTCCAAGGAGCAAGCTTCTTTTAATTTCATGGCTGCAGTCACCGTCTGCAGTGATTTTAGAGCCCAAGAAAAAAATCTCTCACTGTTTCCCCATCTATTTGCCTTGAAGTAATGGGACCGGATGCCATGATCTTCGGTTTTTTGAATACTGAGTTTTAAGCCAACTTTTCCACTCTCCTCTTTTACTTTCATCAAGAGGCTCTTCAGTTCCTCTTCATTTTCTGCCTTCACAGTGCTGTCATCTTCATACCTGAGGTTATTGATACTTCTCCTGGCAATCTTGATTCCAGCTTGTGCTTCATCCAACCTGACATTTCACATGATGTACTCTGCATAGGAATTAAATAAGCAGGGTGACAAAATACAGCCTTGACGTACTCCTTTCCCAATTTGGAACCAGTTCCTTGTTTCATGTCCGATTCTAACTGTTGCTTCTTGACCTACATGCGGATTTCTCATGAGGCAGGTAAGGTTGTCTGGTATTCCCATCTCTTTAAGAATTTTCTACAGTCTGTTGTGATCCACACGGTCAAAGACTTTGGCATAGTTAATAGAGGAAAATATAGTCTTTCACATGTGCTTATGTTTTTAGGAGAGTTGTGGTTTTATACTTGAAAACTATTATTTACTGACTTGGAGTTCCTGCTGAGATGTTAGGACTCATCTGACAGGTTGTCTTGCTGGAGCAGCTCACCTCTTGGGCTCAGCCTGTGTGTTTTTTGTTTTTCTTGGTTTCCAGTCTGAGTTCCAAATGACTGTGGAACTTTAATATTGTTGATGCTCTATTTTATTTTCTTCTTTTCCCCTGATTTTGTGTTTTGTCTTTGTTTCTGGTTCACACAGGTGGTTCACATAGAACCCAATTTACTTCTCACTGGGGTCAGCAATGATTGAAATCTTGGTTCTATCCCTGATGGCTTATTAATTCCTGTAGATGGAAGATAGTGATCTGCTCTCTCTTGGATGACAGACAATGGAGAATTCATATTCTCAGTCTTTTTGTTTGTCTATTTTGAACTCTAATCAACTAAGAATTTCTGGGACAGGCAAAAGCTCTTTGAGATGTAGGCCACAGAGTTTTTGTGGGTCTGTGTTTACTTTTGACCTGAGGCTGATATTGTAGAACTGAAGCTGTAGGTTCTCTACATGTCTTCATGAGTATGTGTCTGTGTGTGTGATTGAGAAAGGCATTTCTCAGGAATTTCCCCTATCACCAGAGGATATTAATGAATTAAGTTGTTATGTCACTTAGAGAAGCTCTCTTTTGATTGTTTATAGAGGTAAATATACACTTATATAAATAAAATATTCCTAATGTTTCCCCAGAGTAATGAAATTGTATTTCTAATAATTAACAGAGTTGCCCTTAAAAATATGTTGCTAGATCAGAAACATTTTAAGGATTCGAGATTGCATAATTATGATAGAATTTTGGCAAATTGGACTAGAGTAATTATTACAGTTTTCAAAAGAAATCTATGTTTTTGTCTGATTTATCAGTATTAACTATATATAAGCATGCATGTTATTTTTTAGTTGATTGATTCATGAAGAGAATAGACTGAATTTCCTAAAATTATTCCAGTCTCACGATCAAGTAAGCTAATAATATTCCCACACAAAGTTAAAGATTATGAAAAGTAATTTGCACTCAACTAAATTGAATCATTATTCCAGCAAACTTTTTATATCAGTAGTAATTATGTTTTGTAGTGTGTCAGCTTAAATATAATTTCTAAACTCTTTAGGTAATTTAAAACCTTAAACTAATATTAAATTGAGCTAATTAATGTATAATTCTTGGATGGCTAGATATTTTCTAAGTGATATGGAATCCTGAGATACTAATGTCCAAGTATAATTTGAGGCTTCATATTCCTATGCCCTATATCTTTGGGTCATGTTACTGAATGTGTTTGTTTTTGCTACTTAAGGCACAAAAGCAGTGAGTGTGGCTGTAGAAAGCTGTCTTAAGTATATTCACAAGCTATGTCATTCTGCTAAAAAGCTGCAGAATGACAGACTGTTTTCAATAATATACTCTCTAGTTTTCTCTGTGAAATAGAAAATTTTCACCTTGGTCAGAATTTATAATTAACATTCGTGGTTGAGACTATGCTACAAGCAATGAGAATGGAGAAATGCAAATAAGTGTGTGCCTTTATTTTCTGAGGAAAAAGGTAGTTTTGTTCTCATATGAGTAAGTTCCTTCCAGAATATGAAAGAGCTTGAAAAAGACAATACCGAAAAATAAATTTTATTAGATTTGGTTTATCATAACTGAATCTGAAAAGAAGGCATAAGTTAAAATTTTAGCTAAGTTGGCTCATTTTTGATGGGTTGGTTGGTTTCATTGGTTCACTGACTAATGCCTTTGTTTACAAGATGAAAGAATATTTTTCTAGCTTTTGCAAAGTCTGTCTACATAGCAGAGAACCTGTGTCTGCCAGAACAATTTTTTTTTCTGTGCTTCATGTTAACTTTACTATGTCCTTGATTGTTAAAAAGAAAAACCCCAAAGAACAAAGTTTTCTCACTTGTGCAAGAGTTCATGTTCTTTATGAGTTTATTACCCTTTATGTGTAATTCAAAACACTTTGTTGTCAATTTGATTAAATAGGTCACCATGCAGTTGGTTCTCAGGCACCAATATGCAGTCAAGATCAAGTGCCCAAAATCTCCTCTGATAGCTGGTTTGATTTTTACCTTACCAAGATCGGATCCTCTATTTAGAAAAAACAAAATAAAAACTTTAGGATATCTTTAATACCTAAAAGGATGTTTGAGATTTCACAAAGGCCCCAGAGCAATCTCCAAGATTTATTTTTTACCTTGTAAAATGAGAAACACTAGAAATAATTAAGTTAGTTTAACGTGCTATGTATCTCTTAAATTAGCTCAGTGCTATCGCAAGAGCTACATGGGAAAAGTCATCAAATTAGATGAGACATTTAGCCTTCTCTTGAGTTTGTTGAGGACAAATCTATTAATATAAATATTCCAGACAGTATGTGCCTTCTGAGAAGACTCTGGAGGTTTGTCTTACTCTCAGGGACACGTTGATACAATCCTTATGAAACATTTAGGTATTATCCTCTAGTAGGGAGTTTATTCTCTTGCATAACGATTTTATTGATGATAGTAATTGGGGCTTCCCAGGTGGTGCCCTGGCAAAGAATCCATCTGCCAATGCAGGAGACACAAGGGACCCAGGTTTGATTCCTGGATCAGGAATATCCCCAGGAGGAGGAAATGACAACCCACTCCAGTATTCTTGCCTGGAGAATCCCATGGACAATCTATGGGGTCGTAAATAGTCAGACGTGAATGAATGACTTAGCACGATGACAGTAATCACTAAGTGTTTGTCTTCTAAGGTAATCATTGTCTTATTCTGAGGCTGAAGGCTCTACTATAAGGTACAAGTAGTCATTTTTGCCTTCAGACTTAAATCCTGATGGAAAGAATGATAGCAGCTACTTTGATCTATTGACTCTTTCAAGTCAAGGCTCTTGGGTACAGGCTTCTGAACTGACATCACTTAAAGGCTGTCAAATTTTACCACTGGCCTGAGATAGGAGCCCAGGACTCTTAGTCTGAAAGCAGATGACTTCACGGAACAGGTTGACAACCCACGGTTCAGCAGAAGAGACCAAATAAACAGAGGACAGAGATTCTGTTGTGATTAGTTCCTTGGAATTTTTAAAATATGTGGTTCATGTTCTATTTTTTCATGTTTATGTTTAGAAGTCATTTTTCTTTCTGAGTCATCACTAACTGTTCGGTAAACTCTGCTTTTGTAAAGTGAAATAAAATATTTTGAAATGATATCTGATTCTCACTCATCCCTCAGAAGTCCCCAATTCTTAATGAGTCTTTTCATGGCATTATAGTTATTTATGTAGATTTTGTGCAAACCTGGGGCTTCCCTGGTAGCTCAGGTGGTAAAGAATCTGCCTGCAACGCTGGAGACTAGGGTTTGATCCCTGGGTCAGGAAGATCTCCTGGAGAAGGGAATGGCAACCCACTCCAGTACTCTTGCCTGGAAAATCCAATGGACAGAGGAGCCTGCTGGGCTACAGTCTATAGGATTGAAAAGAGATGGATGTGACTAAGCGACTAAGCACTGTACCATAGACTTTGGAATTAACCCACCGGACCAATCCTGTGTCTCATCAACAAAAATTCAAAACCTAAAGTGGAAATTATAGGAAGACAGCACTGGACAAGAATTTAACACTGACGTCCTAGCTAAGAATCCCTAAATGAAAGTTGTGTCTTCAAGCACTAAAACAGTGTGTGTTAAATGGGAGGCCAGGGGGCTTCCCTTGTGGCTCAGCTGGTAAAGAATCCGCTTGCAATGCAGGAGACCTGGGTTCAATCCCTGGGTTGGGAAGATCCCCTGGAGAAGTGAAAGGCTACCCACTCCAGTATTCTGGCCTGGAGAATCCCACGGTCAGTCCATGGGGTTGCAAATAGTCGGAAACGACTGAACGACTTTCACTTCGCAGAGGCTGTAATACTGAGGACAGAGGCCCTTCGACTGTTTCTTGCCATTGCCAAAAGTTAACCTTGGCTGTCATGACACTAAATATCAAGACACAAGCTCACCTGTCCTAGTGAGACATAGTTCCTCTTTCATGACTGAAGATGTATTCAGCTCCATCCTATATACACTCTGAAAATGCCAAGATGGAAAGTGTTCCTAACTGAATGCAAAGCGTTGTTTTTTTAAAAAAAGATTGCCAGTCTTTGCTGTATGCCTGTGGGTACTGATCATGCTTTTGAGCCATATTAAGTCTTTTCTGGTTTCATTCGTTTCCTTGGGAAACTACCAACCATAATACTCTGATATCCTAGAATTTCCCAGATTGGTTTCTATGTGCAAATTAAAGTTCGGAGAAATGAAGACTTTGTAAGATTACCTGTAATGTACTGCCAAGTGTTTAATGCACAATTAGTCAAGGACCCAATTAGAATGCAAGTAAAACTGAACCTATGGTTAATTAAAGCAACTGGACAGTGAAGCTGAGAGCTGATGGTTTAGGTACCTTAGGACATTAGGTTAGAAAACTTGGTCCATTAAGAATGGCTCATAATCATTTTAAAGTTTGTTCTTTGGGTAAGAGTTTGTGCAGAACACTTCAGTTCAGTTCAGTTGCTCAGTCGTGTCCGACTCTTTACGACCCCATGGACTGCAGCACGCCAGGCCTCCCTGTCCATCAGCCAACTCCCAGAGTTTACTCAAACTCATGTCCATTGAATTGGTAATGCCATCCAACCATCTCATCCTCTGCTGTCCCCTTCTCCTCCCACCTTCAATCTTTCCCAGTATCAGGGTCTTTTCTAATGAGTCAGTTCTTAGAATCAGGTGGCCAAAGTATTGGAGTTTCAGCTTCAGCATCAGTCCTTCCAATGAATATTCAGGACTGATCTCCTTTAGGATGGGCTGGTTAGATCTCCTGGCAGTCCAAGGGACTCTCAAGGGTCTTCTCCAACACCACAGTTCAAAAGCATCAATTCTTCGGTGCTCAGTTTTCTTTATAGTCCAACTCTCATGTCCATACAAGATTACTAGAAAAACCATAGCTTTGACTAGACGGACCTTTGTTGGCAAAGTAATGTATAAGCTTTTTAATATGCTGTTTAGATTGGTCATAGCTTTTCTTCCAAGGAGCAAACATCTTTTAATTTTGTGGCTTCAGTCACCATCTGCAGTGATTTTGGAGCCCCCCAAAATAAAGTCTGTCACTGTTTTCATTGTTTCTCCACCTATTTGTCATGAAGTGATGGGACTGGATGCCATGATCTTAGTTTTTTGAATGTTGAGTTTTAAGCCAGCTTTTTCACTCTCTTCTTTCACCTTCATCAAGAGGCTCTTAAGTTCTTCTTCCCTTTCTGCCATAAGGGTGTTGTCATCTGCATATCTGAGGTTACTGATATTTCTCCTGGCAGTCTTGATTCCAGCTTGTGCTTCATCCAGCCTGGCATTTCACATGATATACTCTGCGTATAAGTTAAATAAGCAGGGTGACAATGTAGCCTTGATCCCCAATTTGTAACCAGTCTACTGTTCCATGTCCAGTTCTAAGTGTTGCTTCTTGAACTGCATACAGATTTCTCAGGAGGCAAGTAAGGTGGTCTGGTATTCACATCTCTTTCAGAATTTTCTACAGTTTGTTGTGATCCACAGTCAAAGGCTTTAATGTAGTCAGTGAAGCTGAAGTAGATGTTTTTCTGGAATTCTTTTACTTTTTCTATGCTCCAACAGATGTTGGCAATTTGATCTCTAGTTCCTCTGCCTTTTCTAAATTCAACTTGAACATCTGAAAGTTCTTTGTTCATGTACTATTGAAGCCTGGCTTGGAGAATTTTGAGTATTACTTTGCTGGTGTGTGAGATGAGTGCAATTGTGCAGCAGTGTAAACATTCTTTGGTATTGCCCTTCTTTGGGATTGGAACAAAAGTTAACCTTTTCCAGTCCTAAAGCCACTGCTGAGTTTTCCAACTTTGCTGGCATATTGAGTGCAGCACTTTCACAGCATCATCTTTTAGAATCTGAAATAGCTCAACTGAAATTCCATCACCTCTACTACCTTTGTTAGTAGTGATGCTTCCTAAGGCCCACTTGACTTCACATTCCAGGATGTCTGGCTCTAGGTGAGTGATCACACCATTGTGGTTGTCTGGGTCATTAAGATCTTTTTTGTATAGTTCTTTTCTGTGTTCTTGCCATCTTTTCTTAATTCCTTCTGCTTTTGTTAGGTCCATACTGTTTCTGTCCTTTATTGTGTCCATTTTTGCATGAACTGTGGTGTTGGAGGAGACTCTTGAGAGTCTCTTGAACTGCAAGGAGATCAAACCAGTCAATCCTAAAGGAAATCAGTCCTGAATATTCACTGGAAGGACTGATGCTGAAGCTGAAACTCCAATACTTTGGCCACCTGATGCCAAGAACTGATTCCTTGGAAAAGACCCTGATGCTGGGAAAGATTGAAGGCAGGAGGAGAAGGGGACGACAGAAGATGAGATGGTTGGAAGGCATCACCAACTCAATGCACTTGAGTTTGAGCAAGCTCCTGGAGTTGATGATGGATGGGGAAGCCTGGTGTGCTGTAGTCCATGGGATTGCAAATAGTTGGACACGACTGAGTGACTGAATTGACTGAACTGACTTGCATGAAGTGTTCCCTTGGTATCTCTAATTTTCTTGAGGAGATCTCTACTCTTTCCATTCTATTGTTTTCCTCTTTTTCTTTGCATTGATCACTTAGGAAGGCTTTCTTATCTCTCCTTGCTATTGTTTGGAACTGGTCCTAAACTTTTTCTTGAGGGGAGAGGGTAAAGGACATTTTGTTGTCTTATGGAACCTGTGAATCCATTCTATAAAAGTAAAATCACACCTCAAATATATTCCAAAATCTGCACAGTTTTAGGAGCTCTCATGATATATCCATCTGCATGCATGCATGTTAAGTTGCTTCAGTTGTGTCCAACTCTTTGTGACCCTGTGGACTGTAGCCCACTGGGCTCCTCTGTCCATGGGATTCTCTAAGCCAGAATACTGCTGTGGGTTGCCATGTCCTTCTCCAGGGGATCTTCCCAACCCAGGGATCGAATCCGAGTCTTTTATGCCTCTTGCATTGGCAGGTGGGTTCTTTATGAGTAGCACTATCTAGGAAGCCCAATATATCCATCTACCCCAAGTTAAAAGGCTCTTGATGTAGTTGTCTCCATTTACATATAAGAAACCAGACCAGAAGTGCTTAAGGACATCCAACCAGTTACTGGGAGAGCAGGATCTGGGGGCCCCTGACTTACACTTCTCTTGTCATCCTGCATGCCGTGGGCACATCTGTTCAGGACTGGGTACTATGCTTACCTCTGTCTAATAGTGTTAATCAATCAGCAGGCAAAGGATTTCAAATATAGCATTGTATTTCTGCACCTTCTGTGGCAGCTGTATAATAGATCTTTTGAAAGCTACTCCACAACATTTTGTATCTGAGGGCACATCCAGTTGATCCTGCAAAAGTCCTGTAATTTGCCTTGCTTGTTCTAAAGAGCTAATGGTTAATCTTCTCTAACCTGGGAGGACACAGCTATCTCCATTTGATTGCCAACTGGGGTTAATTTGGTGATTTGTATTTGATCACTGCTTTTGAAAGTGCTCCAACTGTCTGCAATCACACACAAAAGGAATTATGATGACATATGTGCTGTTTCTAATGCTGAAAGTGGCAAAGTGACCATTTTTCCTCTAATTATCAGATAAATCATGTTGAATCGATTGCTGGGCCTCTGTGATAGAGACTTCTGGTCTTTATGAAAATTGGGTTCTCCTTTCTCTGGAGTAATTGAGGAGTTAGACTTATAGTTAAGCAAGGATATAACTAATTCTGGTCAATGATTTCAAGTGGACGTGATGTGGGCCATTTTCAGACCAAACCATGCAAAATCTGAGTAATTGAAGAAAGTTTACTAAAGGAGTGAGTTGGATTTCTCAAGTTTATATAAATGTTTTCAAAGGGGGTGGGCTAGGCTTTAAGAAAACAGCAAGGAATTGTGGTACAGTCTGGTCTAGTAACAGTAAGGTGGCATTACCTGGGTTTGGAAAGAGAAGAGGACAGCTATCAGAATGCAGAGAGACAGAGAGAGATAGAAAAGTCCTCAGGAGAGAGATGCAGCGAGGCCAGCATGATCCCACAGAGTGTGAGTGGAGGAATAACACCTGGAACTCACTTAGCTTCTGCTTCTGTGGTCCACCCCATTGTTCAAATGCAATGAGAACCAGAGGGCAAGATCACACAGATCAGACTCTTGTGATTGAATAGCTGGAGAATGCTGGCGAGGGTTTCTGGATGGGCAAAGGGAGCTGTCCAGCACAGAACTGCTCATTCACTCCCATCCCTGCAGTGGGCACAATGGAGGAGACACAGTTTCATAGCAGCCTGAAAGGCTAAGCCCTGTACGTGGAGGACAGCAGTCCCGGAGGTTTGCTGGCTCCATCAGTAGCTTTGCATGAGCCAGAAATGATCTTGTGTTAAGCCACTGAGATTTCTTTGTTGTACTTGATGAAGACAACTGCTCTGAATAGGCCCTATGCAGGGGAGGAGATTGGATTTTCTTCTCGTTCATGTGCAAAGATAATAATACCTTCAAAGCCTGGATGGAGGAGTGAAATGCATCTCCTTGTTTCCTTGTGGACTCACTAAGCTTCCTTATCCTATTCAAGATACCAGAAGGGGATTTTGTTACTAGCTCAATCTAACCTCAAGTCTCCCATGAGTCATGTGGTTTAACATTCCTGGTCATTACTTTTGGTCATTTCAGTATCTGGAATATTATGCTTAAAATATGTACATGTCATACATGATCAGTAATTCAAATTTTTTCCAGGGTCAGCCACAGCACTGTGCCAGGGTCAGTTTTTCAGAGTTATCAGTCACCCTTTTGTCCACTTAAACCTTGTAATTTTTTTCAAAACAGACTTCAGTGCTTGGGTCTATACTCCCAGGTGATGGTCAGGCAGAATCATTCCTCAGTGTTGACACTACATTCTACAAAAGCCTCTCTTGTTGTATTGAGATGGCTGTCTCAACTTAATAATGTGTGAACTCATTCTCCTGTTACTTTTTAAAAAGTATTGTCATCCCAGTCTTCCAAGAAAAATGCCAGAGATTAGACTGTGGAAATCTTTAAGGGCCATTTGTTGTTGTTCAGTTGCTCAGTCCTGACTGACTCTTTGCAATCCCATGGACTTCAGCATGCGAGGCTTTCCTGTCTTTCACTATCTCCTGGAGTTTGCTCAAACTCATGGCCATTGAGTTGGTGATGACATCCAACCATCTCGTCCTCTGTCATCCTCTGTTGTCCACTTCTCCTCCTGCCTTCTATCTTTCCCAGCATCAGGATCTATTATAGTGAGTTGGCTCTTCACATCAGGTGGCCAAAGTATTGGAGCTTCAGTTTCAGCATCAGTCTTTTCAATGAATGTCAGGGTTGATTTGCTTTAGGATAGACTGGTTTGATCTCCTTGCAATCCAAGGGACTCTCAAGAGTCTTCTCCAAAACCACAGTTCAAAAGCATCAGTTCTTCAGTGCTCAGTCTTCTCTATGGTCCAACTCTCACATCCATACATGACTACTGGAAAAACCATAGCTTTGACTAGAGGAACCTTTGTTGGTAAAGTAATGTCTCTGTTTTTGAATATGCTGTCTGGGTTTGTCATAGCTTTTCTTCCAAGGAGCAAGTGTCTTTTAATTTCATGGCTGCAGTCACCACCTGCAGTGATTTTGGAGCCCAAGAAAATAACGTCTGCCATCGTTTCCATTGTTTCCCCATCTATTTGCCTTGAAGTGATGGGACCAGAAGCCATGATCTTGGTTTTTTGAATGTTGAGTTTTAAGCCAGCTTTTTCACTCTCCTCTTTCACCTTCATCAAGAGGCTATTCAGTCCCTCTTTGCTTTCTGCCATAAGAGTGGTCATCTGAATATCTGAGGCTATTGATATTTCTCCCAGCAATCTCAATTCCAGCTTGTGCTTCATCCAGCCTGGTGTTTTGCATAATGTACTCTGCAAGGGCCATTATTCTGCCTGCAAATGTCAAAGTGTTAGTGTCTCAGTCATGTCCAGCTCTTTGCTATTCCATGAACTGGGCCCACCAGGCTTTTCTGTCCATGGGGTTCTCCAAGCAAGAATACTGGAGTGGGTTGCCATTCCCCTCTCCAGGAGATCTTCTGGACCCAGGGATCCAACCTGGGTCTCCTGCATCATAGACAGGCTATTTACCATCTGAGCCACCAGGAAAGTGCATTATTCTGCCTCCCATAGACAAAACTTTCTTTCCTCATGGAGCTCATAACCCAGTGACACCATAAGAGACTCAGCAATTTCTTCATATACATTCACACTTGTAATAAGTAATCCTGATTAAGAAGGTTCATTAGCAAGGTTTAATGAACACACTACATTTTGTTTATGAATTTATGGTTCCCAAAGTTGTGCTCTCATTCAACTAAAAAGAGTAGTCAGGCTTCCTCTCTTGTTTCCCATTCCCATCTCATTTTCTATAGAAACTAAAGAGTATGCCTTTTAAATTTCATACCTTCTACATATTTAGGGAATGTTGATGACTTCTGAGCCCAGTATAGGACACTGAGAAGGGAGGACTCTGCAAAAGTATGGAAATTCCAAAGATGTAATTAACACAAACTAAAACAGTTTGACAGTCACATCTTACAGAATCTAAGAAAAGTCAAAGGATGTACTTTCAAGGATCCAGGCTTAATAAGTTCAAAGATGGGAAAAAGAAAGCATGTCATGAGCTGGTCTTGGGCAGAGGGGATGGGAAGAAGGCGTAGGAATTTACAGGCAATTTGGATGAAAATGGTCTGGTCTAACATTTTTGTCAAAATATCCAAACAAGAATGATCCAGAATAGTAGGTGATACCAAATTAGATGCATCTGGCTTTAAACTCTGTTATTTAAAAATTGTTTGGGGAAATTATATTCCATTTAGAAAAATATAAAAATGAAAGCACATGTCCTAAACATAAAAATGTGCTAACAAGTTTATGTATTTTTAGATCAGTTCCAAACAGAATATTTTCCCCTCCTCTCCTCCTCATCTCTTGCCCTCAGGAATAATTCACCCGGAAACATCTTTCTAAAGTTCTGTCATGAGAGGGTTTACTTGGTCTAGGGGAGAGAACTTAAGATCCTCTGGAAGCAATGCCAGTTGCATGTCGTGTACAATTTGTGACTGCCTGGGTTCTGTAAGAGATTCATATTATGCAATTTTATGTTGTATAACCCACATTCATTTATATTTCCACGACTTACTGGTAATGGCACTAATTATGCAGTTGGCAGACAGGAGTGAAGTGACAGTTATGACGATTTTGTCAACAGTAGGGTGTTTGATTGTAAACTGTTTCCATCGAGAAATCCTCCAACTTAATTTATTTTTTCCATATTGCCAGCAGAAAAGAGTAGCACTGCTTGACTCAGACTGTGAAACTTAGAACTCTCCCGACTTTATTAGCATCCAGAAGGGAGTCCTGGGAGAGAGAAGAGCCAAAGGGAGTTGCTTCTGGCACTACTTAACAGTAAAGACAAACGTCATAGTAAAGATAATCTGGAACTTTTCGCAAGTACAGTCTCCTTTATGAGCTGTCTGGTTGGAGCAAATGGAAAAGAAATGAGCACTGGCATTCTCTGCATCACTTATTGCTTTCCACATGTCAGCAAATTCGAGTTTGCCCTTCTGAATTGTTCCAGACTGAATCATTTTTGTTGTTGTTGTTTAGTCACTAAGTCATATATGTCTCTTGCTGACCCCATGGACTGACACATAAAAGGCTTCCCTTCACCTTTCCTTTCCCATCACCCAGAGTTTGTTCAGGTTCATGTCCGTTGAGTTGGTGATGCTATCTACCCATCTCATCCTCTGTCATGCCCTTCTTCTTCTGCCCTCAGTCTTTCCCCGCAGCAGGGTCTTTTCCAGATGAGTCAGCTCTTCACATCAGGTGGCCAAAGTATTGGAGCTTCAGCATGAGTCCTTCCAATGAATGTTCAGGGTTGATTTCCTTTAGGAGTGGCTGGTTTAATCTGCTTGCTGTCCAAGGGACTCTCAAGAGTCTTCTCCAGCACCACAATTTGTAAGCATCAATTCTTGTTAATGCTCATAATGTTGCCTAGTCACTCCTCAAATTTGAATTTACCACTCTCTGCTCTGCCCGTTTATGTCACCAACTTCTCCTTTTCAATTCTAATCTAGACACGCATCTCATATTATCTTTTGGGTTTTCTCTTCCCTTGCTAAATAGGGCTTCAGGCTGGTAAAGATTTTCGGCCTTTCTTGTGAATGACGCTAAATTAGGTTCAGCTGAGCCTCACCAAACTGAATAACACTACCCAACTCAAATCTTCTCAGCACATGAGGTTGCTAATGCTGTGCATGATGACAGCAGGAAATGGAGTTAAAGTAAGTTTCAGGTATGGAAAAAAAGGGTCCCTGTAGTCAAAGCTATGGTTTTTCCAGTAGTCATGTATGGATGTAAGAGTTGGACCATAAAGAAGTCTGAGTGCCTAAGAATTGATGCTTTCAAACTGTGGTGCTGGAGAAGACTCTTGAGAGTCCCTTGGACTGCAAGGAGATCAAACCAGTCAATCCTAAAGGAAATCAATCCTGAATATTCATTGAAAGGACTGATGCTGAAGCTGAAGCCCCAATACTTTGGCCACCTGATGCGAAGAGCCAACTCATTTGAAAAGCCCCTGATGCCAGGAAAGATTGAGGGCAGGAGGACAAGGGGGCACCAGAGGTGAAGATGGTTGGATGGCATCACTGACTCAATGGACATGGGTTTGAGAAAACCCTGGGAGATAGGGAAGGACAGGGAAGCCTGGCATGCTGCAGTCCATGGGGTTGCAAAGAGTCAGACATGACTTAGCAGCTGAGAAACAAATGGGAAAAAAGAACCAAGAATTTTCTTTTGTTAAGAAAACCAGTAGTAAACCTTGCCTTGTTTTTCACAGATCTTAGCTGTAGAAGTGAGGAGAACTAAGAAGTTAGGGACAAATTCAAAGATATTTTTTTCCCACCTGAAATATTTGCCCCTCTAAACTTGGATTTTCCTGTAATTGCATGTAGAAAATATTATGTTAGAGAGATAAAATGACTAAATACTTTGTGGGGAGTCCAGTTGTTTTGCTAAAAACTCAGTATGGGTTTTGCATGATGCTTCGGGAGCAGGTATGCAGACGGAAGTTTACCTCTATGGCAGCCAGCTAATGTTTTCAGGAGGGTGACACCCAGCAAATGAGGGAGACATGTGGATGCTCTGTTTCTATGCCTATTCCTTGGAACTCATGTGTTAACAAACACTGCAAGATTAACAGCTCTCTTATTTGAAATCTTGTTTGTGCTGTTGTCTGTTACATGACAGGAGAGTGAAAGCCTCATTAACAGTGACATTTCCAGTGTAGAGCAGCCTCACCCACAGGAAGGAAGACATCTGAAAAAAAGAGGAGCTCCTGGAGCCAGAAGCTGCCTTCAAGCGTCAGCTGGCTCATTTCCCTCCCTCCCGCAGTGTGTTCAAGTCCAGTTCGGGCCAGCCTGTTGCCTGGATGTGGGGCAGAGACCTGCCAGATCCAACGTTTCCTGGATATCTCTGAGCTGGTTAAGAACAGATGAGACACAGCAGGTCCCCCGTCTGCTACACCTGCCAATCGACTCGCAGTTCTGCTTTCCAATATACACAAAATAAAGTCCCTCTTTCTTTATGTAAATCTTTCCTTTGGTAATTTTAACGCATTTCATGTCAACGTCCAACATGAATAACACCCGTCATTCTGGGGAGAATGTGGTGTTTTGCTACAGATCAGGAACTTAGTGGGAATCTGCTGGTGACTTTCAGGCACTGGCCTCCATGGGATGCTTTGGAGAGTTATGGACTGGAAATTCACTGGGACAGGAGATAGGGGATGGGTCACATTTGCCGGTTTCCCACGGGCCTTTGGGGAATCTCAGTTTACCTGGATCTCTATCTCTGGTGGGTCAAATGAGGGGTGTAAGGTAGAGTGAAAGTGAAAGTGTTGAGTCACTCAGTTGTATCCGACTCTTTGTGACCATATGGACTGCAGCCTGCCAGGTCCCTCTGTCCATGGGATTCTCCAGGCAAGAATACTGGAGTGGGTTGCCATTCCCTTCTCCAAGGGACCTTCCCAACCCAGGAATCAAACCTAGGTCTCCTGCATTGCAGGCAGAGTCTTTACCATCTGAGCCACTGGGGAAGCCCTGTGTAAGGTAGACGATCTCTGTAACTCCCTTCTGATGGCAAAGTTGTTTGCATCTGTGGATGCTGAGGGACAGGATGATTGTATTCTCCGCGTCCTCTGGGACACCATGTTAGCAGTGGTTTGTAGAATTTTAGTGGAGGGAAAGATAAAATGATCCTACTCAAGTGGTGGAGGCTGGTTGATGAAGAATGGCATGGAAGAGGAAAAATACCTAATTTCCGTTCAGGATTTAATGAGAGGTTGCTCTGGGGCTAAGCTCTGTTTATAAAAAGGCCCACCTGAGACAGATTGTATTGTTAATAAACGTCTTTGAGTTTCTCGGCTGCCACCAGGAAGCATCAAAAGAACTAATTACTCAGATACTTGTTCAATGGTGCTTATCTAAATAACTTAGGAGCTTTTGAGTGAAAACAATAAAAATGCAAATGATTATGGTGCAGTGTAGCATAATAAAGATATTTTTATAATCAGAAACGAAGGAGTCACAAAGCCAAGAGTGTGGACCCGCTAGTGAGGGTTACCTGCTCGAGTTCTGTCAGATTCAAGGCTTGGGGACCTGTAGTAATGGAGGTATCTTTACTTGTTTCTTAGCTTCCGTCTCTTAATCTGTGTGTGTGTGTGTGTGTGTGTGTGTGTGCGCTCAGTCTCCAAGTCATGTCCAACGCTTTGTGACCCCATAAACTATAGTCCATCAGGCTCCTCTGTCCACAGAATTTTCCAGGCAAGAATATTGGAGTGGGTTGCCATTTCCTTCTCCAGGGGATCTTCCTGACCCAGGGATCAGACCTGTGTCTCCTGCATTAGCAGGTGGATTCTTTACCACTGAGCCACCTGAGAAGCCCATGGCTCTTAACCTGTACCTGCTGTGAAATAATACTCCAAAAGCTGCTCTTGGGTCTTGGAAGGCAACTGCGTGACAAATTCCAATGGACATCACAGTGTGCTAAGAAATTCCACAACTGAGGTGGCTGTCATTCTCTAGTGTAAATTTGTCTAACTATATCCCATTAACTTAATAGTTTTGAAATTCTTAGGGTAGTACTTTAGACAAGAAATAATTGTATCATGGGGCTTCCCTGGTGGCTAAATGCTAAAGAATCCATCTGCCAAGGCAGGAGACCTGGGTTCGATCTCTCGGTTGGGAAGATCCCCTGGAGAAGAAAATGGCAACTCACTCCAGTCTTCTTGCCTGGAGAATCCCATGGACAGAGGAGTCTGGTGGGCTACAGTCCATGGGGTTGCAAAGATTTGGACACAACTTAGCAACTAAACAACTGTACCCTGGTGCCTCACTAGATTCGCGGAAAAATGAGGCATAAAACAGTGCTGTGTAGTAAAGCCCTGAAACTAGGATTGGAAGCTCCAGACTATTTCTGCCTCTATTACGTATTGACTGGGTCTTTAGCACAAACTGTATAATCTCTTGGGGCTTCATTTTCCCAGCATTTCTATTCACCTACAAATCAGTCCTAAGAAAAGTTTGTTGTTGTTGTTCAGTTGCTAAGTTGTGTCCGACCCCTTGTGACCCCAGGGACTGCAGCACTCCGGGCTTCCTGACCTTCACTGTCTCCCACAGTTTGCTCAAACTCATGTCCATTGAGTCAGTGATGCCATCCAACCATCTCATCCTCTGTCGTCCCCTTCTCCTCCTGCCTTCAATCTTTCCCAGCATCAGGGTCTTTTCCAATGAGTCAGCTCTTCACATCAGGAGCTTCAGCTTCAGCATCAGTGCTTCCAATGAATATTCAGGGTTGATTTCCTTTAGGATGGACTGGCTTGATCTCCTTGCTGTAAAGGGACTTTCAAACTCATTAGATAAGTGAGGAAAATCTTGCATACTAGAACACTCATAATTTATATTAGTGTACTAAAGAACCTGAGTAAATTTGACACAACATTTCCTGAACTTGCTAAACAACGGAACATTTTTGGGTTAAAGTCTATCACTAACGAATGTCCCTGAGGAACATGGGACCAGATGACCTCTGTAATCCTTCCCCACTCCATGAGGAGGTATGTAAGTTGCAATTTCTGCAAATTTGATAAAAGTTACTGAGATATGAATTAAATCCAATAACAAAGTTAACCTGCTTTAAAAAAGACCTTGAATTCTAGAAGGACTCATTTAGTTGCTGTATTTCATGGAATCTAAAATGCCACTGGTTATAAAATGCACCATTATTTTATGTACTTCTAAGGAAAAAATGCTGCTAGTTAAACTATGACATGGCTTCAGTTATAAGACTCATCCTGATTTAGAGATATCTTCAATTCCCTAAATTCAAGTAGTACTCGTGTATTTAGAATTAGGAGTGCTTTGGCTACTAGGCCTTGAAAGGAGGAGAATGAGAAGGGCATTAGAAAGAGATTTTAAGCATTAAAAGATCTTTATGCTTGAATCTCTCAAATATAATTTTTGCATGAATTACTTTTACCGTAACTCTAAGGAATTGTTGGGAAGCGTACTTGCCTTTTACGGACTTAAAACAGCTAAGATGTAACAAGACTGGATGTCACCAAGGATGAGAGTGTGAATCCCAGCACTTTTTTCTGGATGCTATTAATAGTATGGGTTTACTTGACTCACCTTTTTATTGTGACTACTTCAAGAATATCATTATTTATTAATCCTTAGTTTTACTAATTCCATTTTCAAGTGAGTGAATCTGGAATCTAGTTTGGGTTTCCCCTGCCCAATAAACAGACCCTCCTGTGGTTGGTGAGGCAAAGTCTCTCCCCTTCTGAGGACTGTGGACACACCCGACCTGCAGGGGGCAGAGGAGACCTTGAGGAGTGAACTGGACCAGGGGATAGGTCTGACCTCTGTTCACTCTGAGAGCATCCACTTCACCAGACAAAGTGACAGAGGGGAAGGACAACTGGATTTGAATGCCTGGGAGTCAGGGGCTTGTGTTGTGTGTCTGTCTGTGTGAGAGAGAGTGTGTGTGTGTGTGTGTGTGTGTGCTCAGTCACGTCCAGCTCTTTACGACCTCATGGTCTGTAGCCTGCCAGGCTCCTCTGCACATGGAATTTTCCAGGCAAGAACACTGGACTGGGTTGCTATTTCCTCCTCCAGGGGGTCTTCCTGACCCAGGGATTGAACCCACATCTCCTGCCTGTGTCTCCTGCATTGGCATGTGGATTCTTCACCACTTGAGCCACCTGCTCTATAAATAAGCAAACACTGACTAGTGTCTTGGAAGAGGAAGTACATGGAAGCAAAGGGACCAGGTTCCATTACTGAGAAAAGTAAAGGCGGTCTTCTGTGTTTCTAATTTCCAGCGAACTTTTTCTGGAACCAGGCAGGCACTGAAGAAAATTTGGGGTTTTTTTCAAAACTGAGTTAAAGCAGAAAAATATGAAGATGTGAGATTGGCTTTTCCAGCAGCTTGTCATGGGAATTACTGGCAGGGCTTATCTCTCTAGTGTAAAAAGAAAAAAATTAAACTCAAACCTTAGCATATGTGCACCCAGGGAGAGAGACACCCAGTGGAATATTTGAGGGCTGTCTGAAGGCCCATCTGCACTGAAGCTCATCCTCTGAGCTTCTCCTGCAGCTGACATTTGGTTTATTAGTCATTACCTCGAGTCTGGAAGAGGGCACGGCAACCCACTCCAGTATTTTTGCCTGGAGAATCCCACGGACAGAGGATCCTGGCAGACTATAGTCTATAGGGTCACGAAGAGTTGGACACAGCTGGGTATGAGCACACACGCACTTTGACACAAGACATAAGACAGTAAACATTAGATTTCAAGGCAAAGTATCAAAAAAGGTATGACTATTATTCCCTGTCACCCCCTTAGCATAAATTGGCTCATCTACCAGGGGGTTGGTCATCCCTTGGGTGCATACCTGCTAAGTTGCTTCAGTCATGCCTTACTCTTTATGACCCCACAGACTGTAGCCCACCAGGCTCCTCTGTCCTTGGGATTCTCCAGGCAAGAATACTGGAGTGGGTTGCCATGCCCTCCTCCGGGGAATCTTCCTGATACAGGGATCGAACCTGTATCTCTTATGTCTTGCCTTCTTCATTGGCAGGCAAGTTCTTTACCACTAATGCCATCTGGGAAGCCCTGGTCATCCATTAGTGCCTTGCAGAAACAGAAATGGAGTCAGTTTAAATAACATAACAATCATTGCAGGATTGGCTAGTGACAGAAACCGTCCACGACTTAGACTAAATAAAAGTGATGCTGTTAGAATAACACTGGTTGGCATTTGGGGACCCAAAGTAAGGAATATGCTTGGGCCTCAAAAAAGTTTAGAGTCAGGAACTTGAACCCTAGGAGACACCTTCTTCTCTGGTCTCCTCTCTCCCTGTCTGCTTGCCCCACTTCCCTGGTTCATTTATTAGAAAACAGGACCACTACCCGGGTGTCACCTCCCCCAGCCCAGGGTTCCCAGAGACTGGCTTCTTATTTCCAACAGGAGCTCCAGCTCTGGTTGGATCATGTCTCAGCCATGGGCTTAGTAATTCTGAGAATGGAATGGTAATAACTCCCTCCAAAATAGTAAGTTTCTACAAAGTAAAATAATATACTACTAAGTCAGACTCTAAAGAGGAAAAAAAAATCCAATCTTGCCCAGAAGGCAGGGGAGAGACAGAGAGAGGGAGAGAGAGAAGGCAGAATATTGAAATGACTTATCTTCCTTTAATAAGCATGAGGGCAGCTGGAGGGTTGTGGGTCTCCCACCAGGTGAGAAAATCTGGATGAGGTAGATGGCCATATGCATGTTCTTGTGTGGGTCATCCCAGGCATGCAAACATCAGGACAAAACAGCTAAGGACTCCTCATGAGGAGGCAGCCCCACTGCAGAGGGTCTTCTCCACCTTGGAGATGGTCTGAGAGGGGATTGGGAGACTTTGGCTCCTAAAGAATGAAGTCAGGAAGGGGAGCAATTGGACTCAAGCAGAGAAAGGCTAATTGAGCCTCTGTCCTTCATAGTTTGGTGTTGCTGTGCTGTGCTCAGCTGTGTCTGACTCCTTGCTAACTTACCCCAGCTAAGTCAACATGGATAACTAATCATTCAGCTGCATGTCCACAGTGTCCTGCCTGTTCCGTTTGTCCATACTGCCATCTGGATGGAACCAGGAAAGGGAATGGCTGCACCTCAACTTCCTGTGCCTATCGTCTCGGGCTGACGACCGGCTCTCTCTCCTACCCTCACCATCACCTCCAGAGGCTGGGTTGCCTGGGGTAAACCAGGGCCTCTGCTTGCTCTCAAGATCATAGGGATAGTGGCTTCTCCAGTTCAACCATTTGCCTATTTGTCAACCATTTGTACGACCCAATCAAAACTTTAGGTCAAAGAAAAAGGTAGAGTTGATGAAACCAACCAAGGTCTGAAAACATATAATGCGAAGAGAGTTCCCCTTCCAAACAGGCCCTCTTGGGACAAGACTTGACAGGAAAGAACTCAAGGCTGAAATAAGAGACTGTTCAAGAGAAGTGTACTGTGGGTTTAGTTACGGATCAGGCTGACTTGGTTTGGATTCCCAGGAGATCTGAGACAAGGGTTTCCACACAAGTACTTTGACAGCTACTCCAAGTAACGGCATGAAGTGGATTTTGCTAGGCACACATGGGAGAAAGGCTGCATCTCCAAGCAAGTTCCCTCTGTGGCCACGTGGAGACAAGCCCACTGGGGGACGGTTTAGAGGGTGCACCTTAAAGTTTCCCACAAGAGGACCAAGGGTACTGGGGTGTTTACCCACCACTCTCAACCCAAGGGACACAAATCCTGGATACTCTGGGTCTGCCCCACAGGAGAGCTGATGGGGCTTCTGGTTGACCCTGGAGCAAGATGTGAGCACAGGGGGTATTGACATGGTATTGACATGGGTGTTGACGCATGTGCAGTTGTGTCTTTCTGTGGCTTCACCCAGGGATGCTACAGGCAAGTCTTTCCAAGATTTGATTCCACTCATACAAGGTACCAACAGTCAAATTTGTACAGTCAGAAGGTAGGCTGGAGTTGCCAGGGGTCGGGGAGTGGGGAGTGGAGATGGGGTATAGAGAGTTAGCACTCAATGGGGACAGAGTTTCAGCTTAAGAAGGTGAAAAGTTTGGGAGGTGGATGATGGTGAGAGTTGCACGACAATGTGAATGTACTTAGTGCCTCTGGACTGAACAGTTAAATATGGTGAAAATAGGATGTTTTTATATTATGTGACCTTTACCACAATAAAGACATTAGAAATTAATAAAATAAAGTAAACAAATTAAAAAGAAGATTGAGGCCTCTCAAGGATGAATTCCAACTTTGCTGTGAGGTGAGGACGAGAAAGAGGGGTGGTAGACAAGGGCACCCCATCAACAGCATCCTATGACTCCTTGGGACAAGGGGTGGGCCATCGGTGATGCTTTAATATGGACTGTGCATTGAGAACAAGGTGAAGCTAGTTAAGATGCAAACATAAAGTGTTATGAAATAACAGAATTAATTTCTCGCTGGCCTAAATAAAAATCTCCAGCCACAGTACTTAGTTTCTGCAAAAATCCCCTGGTCATTAAGGAGTTAAGTTAGGGAAACACTTCCTCAGTGGTTGCGGTGTGGGTTGTGGAAGAGGAGGGTCAGGCTTTCAGCTCAGGTTAGTGTCTCATCTATAAACACCAGATAAAGATATGTCATAAAGATATGTGTATCTTTATGACATGTACATCTCCCAGGATTGCTATAGGAATTACAGGGGATTTTACATGCAAAATACACAGTATGGGACTAGGTAAAGAGTACCATGTGTTATCCCTACAGTAAATGATAGATAATAATTAATTGTATTAATGATTATGATTAATGATAGATAATCATTAATTTCATTTGTTCAAGCATCGTGGGATTTTTTGTCTTTTGTAAAAATTAACTTTATTGTATCATGTGTCTATATTGCTATGTATTTTTCTCACACCTTGACAATAAAAAAATCTAAAAATTTTCTGCCCAGTTAATAATCTCAGCAAGCATTATTTTGGTTCAGACACAGGGTAATGAATCGAGATAATAGAATCAGTTTGTTTCAGCAAAATTTATTCCAAAAAAAAGCAATGAAGGGTGGTGGGTGGGGGGGAGCTTCCACTGCTAACATAAAATATCGTAAGATATCAAGTGGTAGACAAAACTTTTGAATAATTTTGTGAGAAAATGATTTCATTAAAATTTAAAATGTCATAATATGCTTTTAACAGGAAAAAAAAAAGCATTACAAGTTTTTGTAGGTTATTTTTTCCCCTTTGCAAGGTGATGATAAGCTGCTTAAACTTTAGATGAAAACCTGAGCTAATTGCTACTTGCAAAATCAAGCAAGCTGGCCTGGGTTTGCCCTGCAGGTGCTATTTCCTGAGTGTAATTCCCTCCTGGTCAGCCTTCCATCCACAAGCCCCAAGTCTCCAATTTTGAGTGGTGAGGTAAGAGCTGCCCTCTGCCAGATTACGAGCTGCGGTGAAATTAAAGGAAAATACTATGGGTTTCTTTCTCCAAAGTCATGTTTGACTATTCTTTAAAGACTTCCCCAGGCCTTCTGTGGGTTCAGATCTGACGACTTAACTGAATCCTGAGTCTTTTCCATTGAGCAGAACCATTGCCTTGCTTGAGTAACTTCACAAATGTTTTCTCTAAAGGGCCAGATAGTAAATGTTTTTGCTCTCTGGGTCATTTGGTCTCTGTCACAAATAGTCAACTCTGCAGTAGTCACACAAAAGCAGCCGAAGACAAAGCCCAAATGAATGGGTGTGATCGAGTTCCAAAAAGCGTTACTCAACCACAGTGGAGATGGGCAGGATTTGGTCTCCTGACTGTAGTGTGCTGACCTTTGAATTATACCATTCGTGAATTCTAGATGCTTCTATCGAGCCATTATTTGGATCTGCGATGGTTATTTCTATCAACCTGGCTGGGCTAGAGCACCCAGTTATTTAATCACACATTAATCTAAGTGCTGCTGTGAAAGGTATTTGGTATGTTTGATATGACATGGCATCTATAGTCCACTGACTGTAAGGAAAGGAGATTATCTCAGTAATGTGGGTGGGCTTCATCCCATCCATTGAAAGCTTTAAAAGGGAAAAACAAAACAAATTATAACCCTGAGGGCTCCTCTAGGAGAAAAAATTTTGCCTCAATACTGTGATACCAATCTCTGCCTAAATTTCTAAACGTTTTTTTTTTTTTCACCCTGAAGATTCATTCTCCTTTACTGTATTATTTTCTTTACCTATTTATTGGTTTACTCAACTATCTACCCATCCATCCACCTAGCTATTCATCCAGCCATTCACCTATCCCTTCTTCCAACAATCTTGTCCATCTCAGTAAGCCAGTCCACGGTTATTAAAACCAGAATCCTTGAAGGCAGGCCAGCCTCCTGTTTTTGCCTCTGAAACATATTTCCTTCCCATCGTTCACCTTATTTCCAGGCTCCATCCTGCTCCGAGCCCCTCTGTGGTCGGCACCTCATCAGCTTACCTGCACAGGTGCAGCACACCTGTGGGTGAAGCACATTAGCTAGCACACCTTTATCGATTTTATGAACCTTATTTACTTTTTTGAATTGAACTGCAGTTGATTTACAGTTTTGTGATGATCTCTGCCGTTCAGCACCTTATTTACTTTGTTTACTTTAGTTCCAAAAGATAATCTCGTGAAGATGAGACATTGCCTCAATTCCCTCTTATACACAGCCAAGATACACATTTCTTCCCTCAGCCTCCCTGCCAGACTCACTGTGAGACTCAAAGAGAAAGCAGTGGTGGAGAACCCAACTTTGTATGAAACAGCCCAAAGTATAATTTTTCTCTTGGGTCTGTCTGAACCTGCTTTTCATGTCACAGTGAGATTTGGAATCCATGTGACCCCAAATCATATTTTTGTCTTTTGAAAAAGTTCATATCTAAAGATAAAGAAGAATAGCAATCACTACCACTATATCCTATAATTTTTATATTCATATATTATGCAGAACACCTTTAAAAAATAAAGATGAGCTGGTATTTATATGTTTGTGTGTGTGTGTGTGTGTATGTGTGTGTGCGTGCATGTGTGTGTGTGTGTGTGTGTGTGCTTAGTTGCTCAGTCATGTCTGACTTTTTGCAACCCTTTGGACTGTAGATTGCCAGCTCTTATGTTCATGGGATTCTCCAGGCAAGAATACCGGAGCAGGTTGCCATTTCCTTTTCCAGAGGGTCTTCCTGACCCAAGGATCAAACCTACATCTCCTGCATTGGCAGACCGATTTTTTACCCACTGATCCATCAGGGAAGCCCATTTATGTTTATGAACTCTTAAATTTCCTCTCCTAGAATTTCCTCTTCTGAATTCTTGCCTCCTTTATCTACGTGTCCACGATTGATATATATTCAGCACGGTTTTGTTGCTCAAAATTGAAGGAAAATGTCCATGGGTATCACCATGAAAAGTGAGAAAAAGAAAAAAGAAAAACATTATCCCCCTCCTCTTTCAGCAGAGGGGTCACGGATCAGCTCGCGTATTGGCAGATAACCTTGTTCTTTCAAGCGACTGGTGGAAGATGGTAGTGTTGTCATTCCTCAGGATAATAAGGAACTGATCATTAATCACTAACCTTTTAAAATAATTTCTTTAAAAGAACTTTTAATGGTAGATTTTAAAACAACATTCCAAGAAATATGTGTACCTACTCGCTTAGTACTCTCGTTAAACTCACTCACTTAACTCTAGTTGTCACCAATCTGGTTCAGAAAGGGCCTTTCATGGGCTTTTGGTTTCTGGAAGCTTCTTCATAACTTCCCAGACATTCTCGACAGGGAGAGAAGGGTGATGGTGCATCAGCAGGGAATGTTCCTGAGAGTAAGAGATGCCCTAGTTAGGAGCCAAGTGACAACCCAGCTGATCAAGAAGGCGAAAATCAAGACCACTGGAGCATCACCTTCTCCAGGCTGTGGCAGGACCAGGAGGCCAGGCCATTGGGACAGACCCTTACTCTTCAACCACCACCTTGTGATGTCAGAGATGGGGACCTCTTCCTGAGAGCTCTGCCCCTTGAGGATGGAGGGTGAGTCCTTCTTTATTAGACCTCCTTTCCTGCAGTCTGACAGCCATCCACCAAACACACACACACACCCCTGGCAAGTCAGGCCTGTGGGTCCCTCAGACCTACCCTCCGCCCCCCTAGCTTTATCCCGGAGTGTGGGTTATTGAGGGATTCCTTGGTGGATAAGTGGGTAGAGAATCTGACTCCCAAGAAGGAGACCTGGGTTCAATCCCTGGAAGATCCCCTGGAGAGGAAAATGACAACCTGCTTCAGTATTCCTGCCAGGGAAATCCCAATGGACAGAGGAGCCTGGTGGGCTACAGTCCATGGAGTTGCAAAGGACACCACTTAGCCATATAAGGCAGGGTGTGAAGGCCAAGCCTGGGGGATAAGGGAGGTGGTAGTGCCTGTGTGGCACAGTGATGCTCAGCTATCCTTCTCCCTGAACCAAGGGGAGCCTGGCCTGGTCTGTGCCCTGCCTTCTGCTTGGATGAAGGGTCCTCTCCTTGTCCTTAACACCAGGTTACAAACCCCCACTGGGCCTCAATTTCTCTTCAAGAACCTTCCTTCTCATTGTCTCAGGAAGCTTCTGGTTTCCTTCAAGAAGCAAGAGTGTTGAGTCTTTCAAACTCCTAGCCCCCAGATCTTGCCACTCAGGCCCGGGAAAGGATGGAAGTTGGCATAAGCTCTACCTTCAGATGCGCCAGCTCCCCTCCGCTTCCACCCTTCTGGCCGGGGTCACCTGGGAATGGCCTTCTCTGTTCCTTAGGCTCCTGGGTCCTGGCAGCTCCCAGTTTGTGTTCACTACTTACCTCCACACAGAAAAGGCCACGCTAGCAGGGCAAGCTACCAAAATTTGGAGTAAATTGGTTTTGCACAAAACAGACTCCTTAGTTGCTGTTGTTCAGTTGCTAAGCTGTATCCAACTCTTTGCGACCCCATGGACAGCAGCACACCAGTTTTCCGTGTCTTTCAGCATCTCCCCAAGTTTGCTCAAACTCACGTCCATTGAGTTGGTGATGCCATCCAACCATCCCATCCTGTGTCACCCTCTTCTCCTCCTGCCTTCAATCTTTCCCAGAATCAGGGTCTTTCCTTCACAAGACTCCTTAGAGTCCTGCTCTACTTTCTCCCTTGAATATTTGGAAACACAGCACTCAATGGCATTTTTCAGCAGTAACAGTGTCGGGAAAGATGGCCTATTTTGTCTACAAGAACTTGGATTTCAGGTAGTGAAAATTCCATGTAAACAGAATGTTGTATTGGAATTTTGTTCATTTTCTACATAAAAAATAATTGAATTTTTATTAGAGTATAGTTTTTTAATATTCTTTGCAGCCAAAGATGGAGAAGCTCTATACAGTCAGCAAAAACAAGACCGGAAGCTGACTGTGGCTCAGACCACGAACTCCTTATTGCCAAATTCAGACTTAAATTGAAGAAAGTAGGGAAAACCACTAGACCATTAAGGTATGACCTAAATCAAATCCCTTATGATTATACAGTGAAAGTGAGAAATAGATTTAAGGGACTAGATCTGATAGATAGAATGCCTGATTAACTATGGATGGAGGTTCATGACATTGTACAGGAGACAGGGATCAAGATCATCCCCATGGAAAAGAAATGCAAAAAAGCAAAATGGCTGTCTGGGGAGGCCTTACAAATAGCTGTGAATAGAAGAGAAGTGAAAAGCAAAGGAGAAAAGGAAAGATGTAAGCATCTGAATGCAGAGTTCCAAAGCATAGCAAGGAGAGATAAGAAAGCCTTCCTCAGCAATCAGGGCAAAGAAATAGAGGAAAACAACAGAATGGGAAAGACTAGAGATCTCTTCAAGAAAATTAGAGATACCAAGGGAACATTTCATGCAAAGATGGGCTTGATAAAGGACAGAAATGGTATGGACCTAACAGAAGCAGAAGATACTGAGAAGAGATGGCAAGAATACACAGAAGAACTGTACAAAAAAGATCTTCACGACCCAGATAATCACGATGGTGTGATCACTCACCTAGAGCCAGACATCCTGGAATGTGAAGTCAAGTGGGCCTTAGAAAGCATCACTATGAACAAAGCTAGTGGAGGTGATGGAATTCCAGTTGAGTTATTTCAAATCGTGAAAGATGATGCTGTGAAAGTGCTGCATTCAATATGCCAGCAAATTTGGAAAACTCAGCAGTGGCCCCAGGACTGGAAAAGGTCAGTTTTCATTCCAATCCCAAAGAAAGGCAATGCCAAAGAATGCTCAAACTACTGCACAATTGCACTCATCTCACACACTAGCAAAGTAATGCTCAAAATTCTCCAAGCCAGGCTTCAGCAATATGTGAACCGTGAACTTCCTGATGTTCAAGCTGGTTTTAGAAAAGGCAGAGGAACCAGAGATCAAATTGCCAACATCCTCTGGATCATCAAAAAAGCAAGAGAGTTCCAGAAAAACATCTATTTCTGCTTTATTGACTATGCCAAAGCCTTTGACTGTGTGGATCACAATAAACTGTGGGAAATTCTGAAAGAGATGGGAATACCAGACCACCTGACCTGTCTTTTGAGAACCTATATGCAGTTCAGGAAGCAACAGTTAGAACTGGACATGGAACAACAGACTGGTTCCAAAAAGGAAATGGAGTACGTCAAGGCTGTATATTGTCACCCTGCTTATTTAACTTCTATGCAGAGTGCATCATGAGAAATACTGGGCTGGAAGAAGCACAAGCTGGAATCAAGATGGCCGGGAGAAATATAAATAACCTCAGATATGCAGATGACACCACCCTTATGGCAGAAAGTGAAGAGGAACTCAAAAGCCTCTTGATGAAAGTGAAAGAGGAGAGTGAAAAAGTTGGCTTAAAGCTCAACATTCAGAAAACGAAGATCATGGCATCTAGTCCCATCACTTCATGGGAAATAGATGGGGAAACAGTGGAAGCAATGACAGACTTTATTTTTCTGGGCTCCAAAATCACTGCAGATGGTGACTGCAGCCATGAAATTAAAAGATGCTTATTCCTTGGAAGGAAAGTTATGACCAACCTAGATAGCATATTCAAAAGCAGAGACATTACTTTGCCAGCAAAGGTCCATCTAGTCAAGGCTATGGTTTTTCCAATAGTCATGTATGGATGTGAGAGTTGGACTGTGAAGAAAGCTGAGTGCTGAGGAATTGATGCTTTTGAACTGTGGTGTTGGAGAAGACTCTTGCGAGTCCCTTGGACTGCAAGGAGATCCAACCAGTCCATTCTAAAGGAGATCAGTCCTGGGTGTTCATTGGAAGTACTGATGGTAAAACTGAAACTCCAATACTTTGGACACCTCATGTGAAGAGTTGACTCATTGGAAAAGACTCTGTTGCTGAGAGGGATTGGGGGCAGGAGGAGAAGTGGACGACAGAGGATGAGATGACTGGATGGCATCACTGACTCGATGGACGTGAGTTTGAGTGAACTCTGGGAGTTGGTGATGGACAGGGAGGCCTGGCGTGCTGGGATTCATGGGGTCGCAAAGAGTTGGACACGACTGAGTGACTGAACTGATAGTTTCTTTACAATGTTGTTAGTTTCTGCTGTGCAGTAAATTGAATCAGCCGTACGTACAAACATACGCCCTCTTCCTTGGATTTCCTTCCCATTCAGGTCACACAGGGCATTGAGTAGAGTTCCCTGTGCTATACAGTAGGTTCTTATTAGTTATCTGTTTATATATAACAGTGTATATATGTCAATCCCAATATCCCAATTCTTCCCACCCCTCCCTTTCCCTTTTAGTATCCAATATGTTTGTTCTATGCAAATCAATCGATGTGATACACCATTTTAATAAATTGAAGAATAAAAACCATATGATCATCTCAATAGATGCATAAAAAGCTTTTGACAAAATTCAACATCTATTTATGATTAAGAACTCTCCAGAAAGTGGGCATAGAGGGAATCTTCCTTATTTTTTAGATGTTTCATTTATGATATCAAGGAAAGCTGTGCCAAAATCAGATCTGATGTAACTTCATGTGTATATTTCAGGTGACACAGCTGTTCATAGCATGGGGGTAGATTTCAATCTGCACTGTCCTGGTGTGCAAAGATGATATTTTTTGTTTTTCTGTAATTTAACATTTGTGACTCCATTGCATTGGGGTGGTGAAAATGTTTGCCAGCTTGGCTTATCTCAACATGTCTGGGGTTGTATTTAAATTCTAGGAGGATTGTAAGAGGAGATAAGAGAGAGCTTATAACACCCAACACTTGAACGTCTAGAGTCCTCAGCATCTCCTCTAATATCTCTGCATCATCCCCCATCTCTGTACTTCTGGTGACCATGTTACATCTGGACCCAGGATTCGTTCAGCCTCTTCCACGCACCCTGGACCAGAGCAACCCCGTGAGGCTGGGTGGGTGACTTCCAGCATCTGCTGTCCTGCATCTCACTGGGGTCTTACAGCAAGGCACCCTGTACGGGGACTTCTACTCTGGGTCCTTGTCGCTGTTGCTATTTAGTCATTCAGTCCTGTCTGACTTTGCCTCCCCATAGACTGTGGCTCGCCAGGCTCCTCTGTCCATGGGGTTTCCCAGGCAAGAATGCTGGAGTGAGTTGCCGTTTCCTTCTCCAGGGGATCTTCCTGACCCAGGGAGTGAACCTGTATCGAACCTGGGTCTCCTGCCTTGGCAGGCAGAGTCGTTACCATTGAAACACTGGGCTGCTTGCTTATCCTCTACATGGAGCCAGAAGCAAACCCTCAGCCACTCTGGAATCCTTGTCCTCATGCCTGAGGCTTGGACCAGGGGACGAAGAGGTGCCCCGCTTTGCTCAGAGCCTTCCCAGCATCTTAGCTCTCGTTGCTTTTATGATGATTGTTCTCGCTCCAGTCTGGGGATGTTTATTGTTCCCAGGCAGCAAGTTTGGACAAGCTTTTTAACTTGGAACCTAGGTTTGTAAATCCCAAAGCCTTTAGAGGATTTCTGCTATGACCTTACTTCCCTGAGCTCCTGAATTCTGCTCTTTTTGGTTTCCCTAAGAGAGTGAAAGGGTAAAAAGTCCAAGCAAATACAGTAGAGTCATGTCAGTTAATACTGAAATGTTTTATCTGAGACCAAGACTTTCTCTTTTTCATCAGCTCTATTTATTAAATGACCATTTATCGAATGTCTGCTTTCTGATAGAAATGTACTTAGGTCTTATGAGGCATAAGAGTACCTATCTCTTTAAGGTCTAATGATTCAGGAAGGTGATGAAAAAAATGAGCTGCCTCAGGGTGAAAAGCTTGATAATAGGGTGTAGATAAAGCACTTTGACAGCGCTGGTGAGGTCACCAGAGGCTACTGGAGCACCTGCGCTGTTTCTCGGGTATCATTTGGAGCTCAGGAATCACTGTGTCCAGAATGTGAAATGAATGCTTCGCCACTGATGTGAAGCAATTGGGTCATCCTTTCCGAAATGATGGAGCAAGACGATTTGTAGATCCTATTTTAAACATTGAAAATGTGTCCCTCAGCTGCTCACCGTTGACGAGAAAAGCTTCATCCATAGTTGGTACACGAGTGTGGAGACAGGTCTTCTATGGGGAATGGATCACACTGATGAACACTCTCTTATCAAAAGAAAAATTGCCGAATTTTTTTGCTGACCAATTAAGTAAGATACTTTACTGCTTAGCCCCTCTGTTTAGAAGTTCCACTTTTAGATTTGGAAAATCTACAAGAGAGGTCTTACCCAGTGGGCTGTAGGATTCTTTTAACAGGTTGACCCCCTTCTCTTGAGTCCCCCCTCCATCCCTATGAACACCACACAATCAGGTGACTCAGCGACCCAGGAGCCCATGTGGCCCTGGATTGGGTAAAATTAATACTATTAGGATGTCTGTACTACACAAAGTCATCAACAGATTCAATGCAATTCCTATCAAAATTCCAGTGGCACTTTTCACAGAAATACAGTCCTAAATTTTATCAATACTAAATCACACCAGCATATCCAAAATGGATCACCCCCACACAATGCCTCCCTGACTCCAGGGCTTAAGGCGTATCTTCTGGGGATTCTGTAAGTCTGAATTTATTGATCTTATCACTGCTCTGGAAGAATTACATTTCAAACAGTAATTTTCTCCCTAAATTTTTAAGTCTTCCGAGAGAAGTTTCTCCAAACCATATACAATTCTTTGCCCAGTGACTAGCCAGGTGGCTGTGCGTGGTACGCACTGAGGATATGGTGGCCCCAAAGCCATCAGAGAACAAGTGCCTGTAAAACTCCCTCAAGGAAGTGTTGGAGAAATGTGGTCATTCTCATACTCCGCCTGGCTTCATGGTATCAGGAACTTGCCAGGTACTACCTGTGTTCTACACAAAGATATAATTTGTATGTATGGTTTACCAGAACTTGCTGAGTCTTGTCAGGAGAGCTGTTTAAGAACAACACAGAGACTACATTTATAGTCCATCCATGATGTGGCAGAATTTAAATATATATATTTTTTCCTTTAGAAATAAATTTGGGAAAAAATTTCTTTTTGCATATAATTTATTTATATTCTATTTTTTTGGCAAGGAAGATAGAAAATGGCTTAAGAAGATACAATATTTCAACATAAAAAAATTTAGAAATATCTAAGAGAAGCATTTTTCAAAAGCCAAATAAAGGAGAAGGTTCTGAAGCTAAAACAGAGCCAGAAGGAGGGTCTCCTAGCAGGTCAGACAGCCTTAGCCGTAGTAGGGAGTGAGCTGCAGGTTTAGTTCTGGCCCCGATGGGGCTAAAAAGAAGACACAAATGAAATCAGACTCAGAGCTGAATTTCAAAGAGGCATAGACTGGTCAAGAAAGTATCTGCTCTCCTGACACTGAGGGAAGAGCTATTTCTCCCTGAAGTCTTCACAGAGAAGGCTTTCTGCAAAAGGAGGAATGTGATTCTCAGTCACAGGCCTGCCAGAGACAGTCTGAGATGTGCCCCAAGTCCACAGGTCAGAGGTCATGAGGTCATCCCAAAGGGACGAAGGAAAACAGAGGTGGATGCTCTGCCCTATTTCAGGGGCACTCTTCTCAGGGTTACTCTCTTGGGTCACTACGCTTTCTTTCTTTATCTCTGAATCCAATATAAAATCTTTTCAGAGCCTTACTTTTCCCCCCAAATGTGTTTTATTTTTCAAATACAATTGCAAGTGATAACGTTTGCATATAAGCAGGGACTGGGGAATTCCGTCTTTCTCATATGTTCTGTTAAAAAGAGTCACGTGGTCGACGTGCACTTGTTGCTGTCCAATGGCTAAGTGGTGTACGACTCTTTGCGACCCCATGGACTGCAGCACTCCAGGCTTTCCTGTCCACTATCTCCCAGAGTTTGCTCAAATTCATGTCCAGTGAGTCGGTGATGCCATCCAATCATCTCATCCTCTGTCGCTCCTTCTCCTCCTGCCCTCAATCTTTCTCTGCATCAGGGTCTTTTCCAATGATTTGGGTCTTTGCATTAGATGGCCAAAGTATTGGAGCTTCAAGTTCAAGACCAACGAATATTCAGGTCGATTTCCTTTAGGATTGAATGGTTTGATCTCCGTGCTGTCCAAGAGACTCTCAAGAGTCTTCTCCAGCACCACAGTTCGAAAGCATCAATTCTTTGGCACTCAGCCTTCTTTACGGTCCAACTATGTGCACTGCATGTATGTAAAGTAGATAGCTAGTGGGAAGCCGCTGTATAACACAGGGAGCTCAGCTCAGGGCTCTGTGATGATCTGGGTGGGATGGGGTTTGGGAGGGAGGTACAGGAGAGAGGGGATATATGAACACTTACAGCCAATTCACTTTGCTGTGTAGCAGACACGAACATTGTAAAGCAACTATGTATGCACGCTAAGTTGATTCAGTTGTGTCTGACTCTTTGTGATCCTATGGCTCCTCTGTCCGTGGGATTCTCCAGGCAGGAAAACTGGAATGGGTTGCCATGCCCTCCTCCAGGGGATCTTCCCAACCCAGGGATCAAACCCACATCTCATTATGCTTCCTACACCTCCTCCCGAAAAAGTCAGGTGAAGTGAGGACCCCAGGGCACTGACTTGTAGATGTCTCCATGGAGCTCTAGCCCTGACGTATCTGAGGCCAAGGTGCCTACAGAAGATGAAGAAGGTGGCCGATTTTTGACCCCTGGTCTCCTTCAGTTGTCCTGAAGCCACCTGACATTGATCGTACTGAGGGCTGAAATCAGCATGTGTTCCCTGCGGGTGGTCAAGGCATCCCACGCACACATGGATGTCTCTTCACCCTGAGACAGGGAGGGAGAGTCTCTGTCCTGCAGATGCCTGCATTTCTTTTCTTTATAAATTGTCTTTCTTTTTAATGACATAAACCCCAAGGATTTTCCTGGGTGTGGCCCTGCTGGAGAACCCTGGGCAGGTTGGTTGGGCTCCACCCCTGGGAGCCCATCAGGTATGATGGATGGGGTCATCCCTGACAAGTGGGGTCATCCCTGACTTGGGGACCAACAGCTGTGAGAGCAGGCAGAGGTCTCCCCAATGTTCTTAGTGAGGCAGCAGAACTTTTTGGGGCACCCCTAGGGGTTGAGAAACCTAGGCCAGGAGAAGGCAAGGGGATGAGGCAGCAGAACTTGGTGGGGCATCCCTAGGGGTCGAGAAACCTAGGCCAGGAGAAAGCAAGGGGCTGAGACAACAGCACATGCTCTGGGACAAAGCCCAGCTCTAAAACAGTGCTTCCCAACTGGGGGTAATCTTGCTACCCAAGGGACTTTTGTCAGCAGAGAATTTTTGTGGCCATGACCTCGGGCATCCTACCGGCATGTACTGGCCAGGGGTGTTGCTCATCATCCTACAAAGCACAGGGCAGCTCCACAAATAAGAATTATCCAGCCCAGAATGTTGGCAGCACAGGGTCAGAAACTCTGCTCCAGAAGGAAGCACAGAGGAAACTGGGCCAGCAAGTGGGGGGCACTTACAGCAGAGACATGGAAAGGACAAAGAGCAAGCCGCAGTAGCAGGAGGGGCCCCAAATATCCACGTTCTTTTTTAAAAATCTTTTTGTTTTGTATTGGGATATAGCCAATTAACAAACAATGTTGTGACAGTTTCAGGTGAACAGCGAAGGGATCAGCCATCAGAGAAACTGGTACCACACACATATGAACCAATGGTGAGTGAGACTGTTAGTCACTCAGTCGTGTCCAACTCTTTGTGACCCCATGGATTGTAGCCCTCCAGGTTCCTCTGTCCATGGGATTCTCCAGGCAAGAGTACTGGAGTGGGGTGCCACGCTCTCCTCCAGGGGATCTTCCTGATCCAGGGATCAAACCTGCATCTCTTATGTCTCCTGCATTGGCAAACAAGTTCTTTACTAGTGGTGCCACCTACTGATATATAATTTTTTTGGCATATTTATATATATACATATATATATATGGAACAATGGTTTCTACCTCTTTGTACAACTTCCATAGTCACTTACGTATAATATCTGTGATGCCTGGCATTTTTGTGTCAAAACTAGTTACAATGTTCCAATTGAAATGTAAAATTTATAGCATGTCTATTTTTTCTATCATTTCAATACAGTCAGTAAATCTTTCATGTGTAATAATGGAGTTGGTTTTAACATAATTACATCTTCTCCTGTGCCATACTTATTTACCATGAGCTACTTCTCTCATACAGTCAAAGCAAGGAGAAGTATTTGATTTGTATATTTTTGACTGTATTTCACACCTGATTTCTTAGGACCTTTATATATCTCTTTTGAATTGTATTAAACATATAGGAACAGATCACTTTTTATCCAAAAAAGAGGAGATATATGTATACCTTTAGCTATTCACTTTGCTGTACAGATAAAAACTAACACAACATTGTAGAGCAGCTATACTCCAATAAAAATTTAAAAATAAAAAATATTCAAACTCAGCAGATCCCCAGTGATAGGAGAAAGTGACAAAATCAGAGACTTGACAATGGCAGACTCTCTTGCAAGTGATTTCAGATGCTGCCATTTCCTATCAGAAGTAAGTTGCCTCTTAGAAGATCACATGGAATTACTCAAAGTTCAAAGCCTAGAATGTTTCTCAATTTAGTCTCAATGTTTCTCAGTTTGAAATCACACATTATTTATAATGTCTGTATAGTTTGCAATGATATGTAAGCATTAAACTTTATCTGAAAGTGAAAGTTGCTCAGTCATGTCTGACTCTTTGTGAACTCACGTACCGTACAGTTCATGGAATTCTCTAGGCCAGAATACTAGATTGGGTAGCCTTTCCCTTCTCCAGAGGGTCTTCCCAACCCAGGGATCAAATCCAGGTCTCCTGCAGAGCAGGTAGATTCTTTACCAGCTGAGCCACAAGGGAAGCCATTTATCTAATGACTTCTATTGGGATAGACACAGATTTAGTTCAGACCCACTCTATCTTCCCTGTCTGCATCCTTCCAGTAGAGCTTTGCTACTCACTGTAGTGAATAGTGGGTGATCGTGCTTTACACTAAAGACATAAGTGTGGTAAAGATGCAATCTCTCCTTCGTGAAGTTTAATCACAGTTGAAGGAGACGTGTGGAAATCAGCAATTACCTTACCACAGGATAACTTCTGAGAGAGAGTTGTTCACAGAGCATGGACAAGATTCTTCCAAAAATGCTTCAGTTCAGTTCAGTTTAGTCACTCAGTTGTGCCTGACTCTTTGCAACCCCATGAATCGCAGCACGCCAGGCCTCCCTGTCCATCACCAACTCCCGGAGTTCACTCAGACTTATGTCCATCAAGTCAGTGATGCCATCGAGCCATCTCATCCTCTGTCGTCCGGTTCTCCTCCTGCCCCCAATCCCTCCCAGCATCTGAGTCTTTTCCAATGAGTCAACTCTTCGCATGAGGTGGCCAAAGTACTGGAGTTTCAGCTTTAGCATCATTCCTTCCAAAGAACACCTGGGGCTGATCCTTTAGAATGGACTGGTTGGATCTCCTTGCAGTCCAAGGGACTCTCAAGAGTCTTCTCCAACACCACAGTTCAAAGGCATTAATTCTTCGGCACTCAGCTTTCTTCACACTCCAACTCTCACATCCATACGTGACCACTGGAAAAACCAGACTTGACTAGATGGAACTTTGTTGGCAAAGTAATGTCTCTGCTTTTGAATATGCTATCTAGGTTGGTCATAACTTTCCTTCCAAGGGGTAAGCGTATTTTAATTTCATGGCTGCAATCACCATCTGGGTTTTAAAGAATGAGCAGAGTTTGCCAAAAAATCAAAAGTGGTGTGTGGTGAGTGAAAGGATAGAGATATTAGACTTTAAGCAGGAAATGTGCAAGAGTTTTAATGCTAGAGAGAGAACAAGTCATTCAAAGATCCCACTGAGAAGGGATTAAGTACAACAATCCATGTACAATACTTACACAGTACTTTGGTCACCTGATGCAAAGAGACAACTCATTAGAAAAGGCCCTGGTGCTGGGAAATATTGAAGGCAGGAGAAGAAGAGAAGACAGAGGATGAGGTGGTTGGATGGCATCACCGACTGGATGGACATGAGTTTGAACAAGCTCTGGGAGCTGGTGATGGACAGGGAAGCCTGGCGTGCTGCAATCCATGGGGTTGCAAAAAGTTGGACACTACTAATCGACTGAACAACAACACTTAGACACTAAGCACAGTACCTGACAAATAAGACACCTGATAAATGTGGGGTGATGGTTTGGTGTTTATTTGGGATGATGATAATTTTGTTGTTGCTGGTGGTTGTTGTTGGTGGGGATGTTGGTGTCAATTTTGTTGTGATCAGTGGATGCCATGGTGGTCTTGTTGCTGAGAGATATTGTGGGGGTGGTTTTGCTAATTTTGGTGGTGGAGGTGGTCATGATAGCTTTGTCATTGTTGATTTTGTTGTTGGTGGTGCTTGCGTAGCTTTTGGTGCTGCTGCTGCTGATTTTGTTGTTGCTGATTGTGGTGTTGGTGGTGGCTGTGATGGTGAGTTTAAGGAATTGTCCATGGCAGGAGTGATAATAAGAATGATTAGAGTGGCTAGAGTTGAAGTCAGGCTCACCTCTTTAATTTGACTGTCTTCTGTTCATAAAAAGTGTTTTGTTGGGGCTCTGTAACACAAGGGAAAGATGCGTAATGCAGTTTTGTCCCTCAGAGTCCACAATGACAGCAATGCTCCCCTTGGGAAAAGACCACAATCCCGTAATAATTAGATGCTAAAATACTGGCGCCTTGGAGCTATCGATCTCAGCATCTTTTGACAGAGAAGAGGCACGATCTTCATGGCAACAACAGAGAATCACTGCAACTATCCCCCAAATTTAAAGCTGTCACTCCATCTGCAAGCTGAACTGGCAAACATGGAACCCCAGGACGGCAGATGGTGGCAAGCTCCCAAATGCCAGTTTGACCCCTGAAATATCTCTGTGCACGCTCTGATTTCCATCCTGCTCTCCCTCACCTCCATCTGCTTGGGAGGCCTGTTGCCCATCTGAGAACTGGGAACATCTTTATTGTGCAGCAGAGGCTCACTGTGGTGGGGGGCTGTGTGGGGCCATCTCACAGCCTGAGTGACCATCTCTGAGCCAGCGCTGTAGGCACGGCTGAGCCAATGGCAATCGGCTAGGGGTCTCATCTGGAATGATAAGGGCAGCCATACTCCAAGCATCCATTCTGCAGCCTTGACATCACTGTGGGCTGTGAATATGCTTGCTCACTCACAATGTGTTTTTGATATCGGAGTGCTAGGTGGTATCTCTCTGTAGTAAGCTTAGGCAGTTGTGTGAGGGATTCAGTTCAGCAGAAGATAGCATAGGCAATATGAAGAAAGAAGACAGGACCATAGGTACTGGGTACCCGGGGAAAGAAGGTCAGAACTTAAAGGCTTGCTTTGCAAATCTGAGGCCAACCCATGACGATGAGTCTTCACAGTTTTAGTTTTTTCAGTAGAATCCTGCACAACAGCCAGCCACAGCTTAAAAGGCAAGTGCGGTGTATTGGCAAGAAAGCCATCCAATGGGTTTCTCTGTGAAAGTGAAAAGCTCTCAGTTGTGTCCGACTCTTTGCGACCCCATGGACTATACAGTCCGTGGCATTCTTCAGGCCAGAATACTGGAGTGGGTAGCCTTTCCCTTCTGCAGGGGATCTTCCCAACCCAGGGATCGAACCCAGGTCTCCTGCTGAGAGCTGCAATTTCAATCTTTGTGCCTCCTGGAGATTAAACCCAAACTTTCTTATAGCGTTTGGTACAATGAAGATATATCAGTTAGCAATTTGTTGCAGAAAAAATTACACTGGGACTTCCCTGGTGGTCCAGTGGTTAAGAATCTGCCTGCCAATACACGGGATGTGGGTTCAATCCCTGGTTGGGGAACTAAGATCCTACAAGCTGGGGGGCAACCTAGACCACACTCTGCAACTACTGCCCTTGTGCTCTCTAGAGCCTACAGCTCACAACTAGAGGAGCCCTAGAGAAGCCTAGCTCCACATCCAAAGATTCCTGAATGCCTCAACTAGGACCTGATGCAACCACATAAATAACATAGGTAAGACACAGAGATGTGGTGTATACGTAAAAAACGTGTGCTGAATCTACTCCTTGACTGTGTCTTTGGGGGCCTTGGTTCCTCGCTGGTGGTTGGTTAAAGGTCATCATCATTTCCTTGGCCCTTCGGCTCACAAAAGGGCAGCTGTTTCACCAGAGCAAACAAACCAGAAGAGCCAGAGAGAGAGAAAGGGAAAACAGGGGGGAAATTGGTTTTGTACAGCCAGTCTCAGGAATGCCATTTCGCCATCCTTGCTAGACGCTGCTCATTAGAAGCAAGTGATGTCCAGCCCACACACAAGGGGAGGAGACTACACAAAGAGGCTAAAAGCTGTCAAAATTGAGGAACACATCTGTAGTAAATGAGGAAAAAAGAGGGAAAAAAACCCAGTAACACCCAGACTATGATGATAATACTTTTTGTGGAACATTTTTTTTTAAGGTGTTACTTATTCAATGCCTACTGTGGGTTAGTTAGGACACTATGGGCTTTTAATAGAGTCCTTCATTTCATTCTTACAGAACTCTGTGAGTTTAGGATTGGCTGTATTTTATGGATGAAGAAGTATAGTCTTGAGGCAGTAAGATGACAAAGCTAATTAGCAGGACCAAGGTTGTAACCCAGCCTAACTCCAGAGCCTCTGGCTTTAGCCCCTAGGCTCCACAGCTTCTCCATACTTCTGGTTTTAGGACATACTCCGATAGGCAATTTTCTTCTGGATCATTTTAAAAAATGCATTTGAAAATGTATGTAGCCTTTGTATCAAACATACCATTCTCAGGAGGACCCTCAGGGAGCCACATGGGATTCCACGTTTTGGAAAGCTCCCTTGTGCTTTGCTGGTATATATTGCTCCTTGGTTGTCAGAGAATTTTTGCCAAAGCTTGTTTTATTACTATCGATGTGAGCAGGTTACACATTGGTAGGGAAAACCTCATACTCCGGGTTCTTGCCTAGGACCTCCAGGCAATCAGGGGCAGGGGGAGCAGGGGGAATGGGGAAAAAGGTGGTGGGGGGCAACATACAGAGGTCCCAGTGGAGCCACCCCATCAGCTGTAGGGTCCAGGGCTGCACATACCCAAGGGCACTGGAAATGACAGCAGCAGGAGAAGGGGGGACAGCAGCCCCTCAAGTGCAGTGTGACCAACCCCTGCAGCTCCCCAGAAATGCAAAAATCTTAGAGAATAGAAGATCTGGCTTTCCATCCCAAAGAAAGAAGTCTCTTTTAAAAAAACCCACATTGGATTTCCTTGGTGCCCCAGTGGTTAAGTATCTGCCTGCCAATGCAGGGACCCAGGTTCAATCTCTAGTCAGGGAAGATTCCACATGCCACGGGTCAGCTTAAGCCTGAGCACCACAACTGTAGAGCCTGTGATCTACAAGAGAAGCCATAGCAATGAGAAGCCCGAGCATTTGCAGCTAGAGAGCAGCCCCTGCTCACTGCAACTAGAGAAAGCCTGCATGCAGCAACCAAATTCCAGTCTAGCCAAAAAAAACCCCAAACCATCCACATAATGGACATTTCAGGTGGACCATTTCTGCCTGCCCACTCCTGACACCTGTACTTACCTATGTCCCCAACAAGAACACTGGTCAGTCCTCTGTGGCCCCTCCCTGGGATACCTGTATGTTTCTGTTGCCATGGTTTCAGTTGCAGCAACCCTCACCAAGAGCCAGTTGAGACAAATGGCTTCATCCTTTTACTTCCAGAGACTTCCAGGTGCCCCCTTCCCTGCGGCCATGCTGCCACTAGTGAGCTCTGGCTGTTCTTAATTCTAAAGGCAGAGCATCCTTCTCAGCCCCTTGATTGAGTTTGGCACTGTGGTTTTCTTTAGCAAATGGGATATGAGTAGCTAGGACAGTGAGCTGGTTTGGGGCCCAGGGCTGCAGAGACATTACGTGTATCTATTTGCTTCCTTGCTTCCTGCCATTGATGTAAGAGCGTGATGTAAAAGCCAACCCACGGCTCCATGGAGGATGAGAAATATGTGGAGCAGAGGCAGATTAGCCTGCAGCTTAGAGCATAGTCTAAGGGCCTAGATCTGATAGATAGAGTGCCTGATTAACTATGGAATGAGGTTTGTGACACTGTACAGGAGACAGGGATCAAGACCATCCCCATGGAAAAGAAATGCAAAAAAGCAAAATGGCTGTCTGGGGAGGCCTTACAATAGCTGTGAAAAGAAGAGAAGTGAAAAGGAAAGGAGAAAAGGAAAGATATAAACATCTGAATGCAGAGTTCCAAAGAAGAGCAAGAAGAGATAAGAAAGCCTTCTTCAGCGATCAATGCAAAGAAATAGAGGAAAACAACAGAATGGGAAAGACTAGGGATCTCTTCAAGAAATCAGAGATACCAAAGGAACATTTCATGCAAAGATGGGCTCAATAAAGGACAGAAATGGTATGGACCTAACAGAAGCAGAAGATATTGAGAAGAGATGGCAAGAATACACAGAAGACCTGTACAAAAAAGATCTTCATGACCCAGATAATCAGGATGGTGTGATCACTGACCTAGAGCCAGACATCCTGGAATGTGAAGTCAAGTGGGCCTTGGAAAGCATCACTCAGAACAAAGCTAGTGGAGGTGATGGAATTCCAGTTGAGTTATTTCAAATTGTGAAAGATGATGCTGTGAAAGTGCTGCACTCAATATGCCAGCAAATTTGGAAAACTCAGCAGTGGCCCCAGGACTGGAAAAGGTCAGTTTTCATTCCAATCCCAAAGAAAGGCAATGCCAAAGAATGCTCAAACGACCGCACAATTGCACTCATCTAACACACTAGCAAAGTAATGCTCAAAATTCTCCAAGCCAGGCTTCAGCAATATGTGAACCGTGAACTTCCTGATGTTCAAGCTGGTTTTAGAAAAGGCAGAGGAACCAGAGATCAAGTTGCCAACATCCGCTGGATCATGGAAAAAGCAAGAGAGTTCCAATAAAACATCTATTTCTGCTTTATTGACTATGCCAAAGCCTTTGACTGTGTAGATCACAATAAACTGTGGAAAATTCTGAAAGAGATGGGAATACCAGACCACCTGACCTGCCTCTTGAGAAATCTGTATACAGGTCAGGCAGCAACAGTTAGAACTGGACATGGAACAACAGACTGGTTCCAAATAGGAAAAGGAGTTCATCAAGGCTGTATATTGTCACCCTGTTTATTTAACTTATATGCAGAGTACATCATGAGAAACGCTGGACTGGAAGAAACACAGACTGGAATCAAGATTGCTGGGAGAAATATCAATAACCTCAGATATGCAGATGACACCACCCTTATGGCAGAAAGTGAAGAGGAACTCAAAAGCCTTTTGATGAAAGTGAAAGTGGAGAGTGAAAAAGTTGGCTTAAAGCTCAACATTCAGAAAACGAAGATTATGGCATGTGGTCCCATCACTTCATGGGAAATAGATGGGGAAACAGTGGAAACAGTGTCAGACTTTATTTTTCTGGGCTCCAAAATCACTGCAGATGGTGACTGCAGCCATGAAATTAAAAGACGCTTACTCCTTGGAAGGAAAGTTATGACCAACCTAAATAGCATATTCAAAAGCAGAGACCTTACTTTGCCAACAAAGGTCCGTCTAGTCAAGGCTATGGTTTTTCCTGTGGTCATGTATGGATGTGAGAGTTGGACTGTGAAGAAGGCTGAGCGCCGAAGAATTGATGCTTTTGAACTGTGGTGTTGGAGAAGACTCTTGAGAGTCCCTTGGACTGCAAGGAGATCCAGCCAGTCCATTCTGAAGGAGATAAGCCCTGGGTGTTCTTTGGAAGGAATGATGCTAAAACTGAAACTCCAGTACTTTGGCCACCTCATGCCAAGAGTTGACTCACTGGAAAAGACTCTGATGCTGGGAGGGATTGGGGGCAGGAGGAGAAGGGGACGACAGAGGATGAGATGGCTGGATGGCATCACTGACTCAATGGACGTGAGTTTGAGTGAACTCCGGGAGTTGGTGATGGACAGGGAGGCCTGGCGTGCTGCGATTCATGGGGTCGCAAAGAGTCGGACACGACTGAGTGACTGATCTGATCTGATCTGATCTGATCGAGAGCATAGTCAGAAAACCTCCAGCAAGACTTGAGATGCTGCCCCTCAGGCTTGAAGTCCTAAAATTTCATGTTGAATAAGGAGACTCAACAACAAAAAAGAAAGAAGATCTCCACCAAGATCAGCCAAACCCTGCCAACTCTCAGACCTATCATAAGAGTAAATACTTTTTGTTGAATGCTACAGTTGGACTATAAAGAAGGCTGAGGGCCAAAGAACTTATGCTTCTTTTGAACTGTTGTGCTGGAGAAGACTCTTGAGAGTCCCTTGGACAGCAAGGAGATCAAACCAGTCAATCCTGAAGGAAATCAACGCTGAATATTCATTGGGAGGAGGACTGATGCTGAAGTTCTGATACTTTGGCCACCAGATGCAAAGAGCCAACTCATTGAAAAAGACCTGGATGCTGAGAAATCTTGAGGGCGAGAGGAGAAGCAGGCAACAGAGGATGAGATGGCTGGATGGCATCACCGACTCAATGGATGAGTTTGACCAAACTCTGGGAGAGGGTAAAGGACAGGGAAGCCTGGTGTGCTGCAGTCTATGGGTTCCAAAGAGTTGGACACAACTAAGTGCCTGAACAACAGTGATCGTGTAGTTGTTTGTTACACAGCAAGAGTTAAATGATACAGTAGGTTAACCAGCTTTGAATGATCAGCCATTTTCTGATTATCCAGTTTGTGGTGTTTGGAACCATGAAAATGAAAGCAGAGAGAACATGCTGAGTTAAAAGAGATCCAAACAAAGAATCTTGGGAAACTCTCACATTTAAGAGCTGAGGGGGAAAAGGAAAGAAAATAAGGCTGGAGTGGGGTGATCATAAAGGTGAGAGGGAATAAATAGAGGGAGGTCATGGAAGTAGTGATTTTTAGGAAGTAAGTAAGGGGCTGAAGGAGCCTAATGCTACCCCTAACCCCAGCAAGATAAGGAATTGAAGAGGACTCCCCTTGGATCTCCTGCTCAGGAATACATGGAGGCCTTTACCAGGAGCAGGTGTCAGAGGAGGAGATGGGAGTGAGGCTCAGGAGTAGTGATTCAAGGGGCAGATGAACAGTGAGGGAGTGGAGATGCAGAAGCATGAGACCATCATTGCTTCTGAAGTTTTCTTTGCAAATAATTTCAAATTTATAAAAGTTGCAGGATTACAGTGGAAATTGGTTGTATGATACAGGGGGCTCAAACCCAGTGTTCTGTGACAACCTAGAGGGGTGGGAAAGAGTGGGAGGTGGAAGAGAGATTCAAGAGGGTGTGGATATACATTTACCTATGGCTGATTCACGGAGAAGGCAATGGCACCCCACTCCAGTGTTCTTGCCTGGAGAATCCCAGGGACAGGGGAGCCTGGTTGGCTGCCATCTATGGGGTTGCACAGAGTCGGACACGACTGAAGTGACTTAGCAGCAGCAGCAGCAGCATGGCTGATTCATGTTGATATCTGGCTGAAACCGACACAGTATTGTAAAGCAATTATCCTCCAATTAAAAATAAATAAATTTTTTAAAGGTTGCAAAAATATGAATAGTACAAAGCATCCTTATATCCTTAACCCAAATTCATTTTATTTTACCCATTTGCTTTATCACCTTCTGCATGTGTGTATGTATACACACACACACACACACACGCATGCATAATTTTTTTCTGAACCATTGGAGAAGAAGTTACATATAACCTGGTCCTCTGCTACTAATAAACACTTCAGTGCACATTTTCTAAGAAGAGAGAGATTTCTTTTATCCCTACATAAAACTACTGATTTTACATTATCAATTTACATTTACGTTGATGTCAAACTTATTAACTAATCTAACGTCCGTATTCTAATTTTGTCGGTTACCCAGGTAATAATGTCTTTTGTGATGTTTTCTTCCCCAGTACAGGGTCAAAGGTATTGCCCTCCGTTGTCATGCCTCTTTAACGTTCTTCAGTCTGGAACAGTTCCAAAGCTTTTCTTTATCTTTTACGGCACTGAAGTGTTTGAAGAATACAGCACCCCCTCCACTTTTAAATATTAACAGAACGCTCCTGTTTCTAGGCCGTCTCCCTGTGATTAGGCTGAGGTTCCTTCTCAGCCAGGTTGTTATGGGTGACATGTCCTTCTCAGGTGTCACATCTCAAGGCGCATGGTCTATCTACCTGTTCCACGTGGATAATATTAACTCCGACCACCTGGTCAAGGTGTTGTCTAATTTTTCCACAGACAATTTGCAATTTTCTTTCTTGTAAGAAAGAATCAGTCTGCAGGAGATACTTTAAGACTATCTGGAAAGCCTGCTCCTCAGTGAAATTTTTCTGTTGGTGATGAGGCCACCCATTGGTAGATACTGTCAGACTGTATCGTAACCATGTGGTTGCAAAATGATTTTCCTACTCTACCATTGCTTTATAAGTCAGCCTTCAGCATCCTGCTGTGAATAAGACTTCCCCTCTCCCTCATTCTTTTCTTTTTTTCTTCCTTTCTTTCTTCCTCTCTCTTTCTGTGCTTCAGATATTCAGTTCAGTTGCTCAGTTGTGTCCTACTCTTTGTGACCCCATGGGCTGCTCAAACTCATGTCCATCGAGTTGGTGATGCCATCCAACCATCTCATCCTCTGTCGTCCCCTTCTTCTCCTGCCTTCGATCTTTCCCAGCATCAGGGTCTTTTCTAATGAGTCAGTTCTTTGTATCGGTTTGCAAAAGTACTGAAGCTTCAGCTTCAGAATCAGTCCTCCCAATGAGTATTCAGAACTGATTTCTTTTACAATGGACTGGTTGGATCTCCTTGCAGTCCAAGGGACTCTCAAGAGTCTTCTCCAATACCACAGTTCGAAAGCATCAATTCTTCGGCCTTCAGCTTTCTTTATGGTCCAACTCTCACATCCATAATGACTACTGGAAAAACCATAGCTTTGACTATGTGAACCTTTGCCAGTAAAGTAATGTCTCTGCTTTTTAATATGCTGTCTAGGTATGTCATAGCTTTTCTTCCAAGGAGCAGGCAGTTTTTAATACCTTCAAGTATTATGCTCATGATTTTCTGTTTTTTTTTTTTTTCAAAATAGGTTATAACTCATTACTGTACTTAATTACTTTGGTACTCTATATGAATCTGCCTGAAGTGCAGGAGATGTAGGAGATGCAGGTTTGATCCTGGGTTGGAGAGATTCCCTGGCAACCCACACCAGTATTCCTGCCTGGAAAGTCCCATGGACAAGGGAGTCTGGTGTGTTACAGTCCAAACAGTCATAAAGAGTTGGACAAGACTGATCAACTCAGCACATACACATGGTCCATATTAGGACAATTAGAGCTCCTTCAATTGAGCCCTGTGTCGTAGGACAGACCCCAACTTTTTTTAAACGTGTGTGCTTTCTAGAGAAACAAAACAAAATGTTTCAAGTTCATTTTGTACCTACACTGCCACAGACCTGAAACTACCCTTTTCTGTAAGGAGACCTGGTTGCTTGTAGTGGAAAACAGTGTTAGAGACAAAGATCTGAGCATTAGGTGTGCTCTTTGATACTAGGGTGTCTTTACTTCTTGACTTTTTCAGAGGACAAAACCAGTACACAAATGTACATATTTATGTATACATATAAATTCACATATACACATACATTCATATATTTATGTGCACATAAGCATGCATATACACATACGCAAACACATTTTTGAAAACATGAGTTCACAGTCACACTAATACTTTTAACTCCAGTCCATTCCCATAAGGTTCTTTCTTGACTTCTTGTTTCCCCTATATACATGTCCTTTCTGCCATAGTAAGAACCCTGGCTTCCAAAAATATTAACATATCACTAAATTGCTCAATCCTATAACACATCTAAAATAGTGTCAGAATTGCTTTGTCCATATCACTATGGTAAATAAACCTAATGTTCTATATTTGACTTATTTCACTTTCATGTTGTCTATATTTATTCCTGTTGTCACAAATGATAGAATGTCCTTCCTTTTTTAAGGCTGAATAATATAAATATAGAATACATTTCCTTTATTCATCTATCAGTGAACATGTCAGCTGCGCCCATGTGTTGACTGTTGTGGATAATACCGCGATGAATACGGGCACGGGGTGGTGGTGGTGCGGATGTCTCTTAGAGATCCTGATTGCCTTGGATATACACCCAGAAATGGGATTGCAGCATCATATTTAAGTTCTAGTTTTAGTATTCTGAGAAAATTCCACCTTGTTTTCTATGTGCTCTGCTGTGCTCAGTCGCTCAGTCATGTCCAACTCTGTGACCCCATGGACTGTAGCCTGCCAGGCTCCTCTGTCCATGGGACTCTCCAGGCAAGAATACTGGAGTGGGTTGCCATTTCCTCCTCAGGGGGATCTTCCCAACCAAGGGACTGAACCCAGGTTTCCCACATTGCAGGGGAATTCTTTACCAGCTGAGCCACCAGGGAAGCCCTGCTTTCCACAGTACTGCACAAGTTTCACCAGTATCCAAGGGTTCCCTTTTCTCCACATTCTTGCCAATAGTTGTTTTCTTTTGTCTTTCTGATATTCACCATTCTAATAGTTGTTACTTGATACCTTACTGTGGTTTTTATTCTCATTTCTCTGATAATTAGTGATGCTGAGCCCTTTTTCGTATACCTGTTGGCCATTTGTACGTCTTTTTTGGAGAATTATATTTATTTTCTTTACCTGTTTTTTAAATGAGTTATGGGGGGGTTGTGTGTTTTTGTTTTGTTTTGTTGCTATTGAGTCATAGGAGCTTTTTATATATTTTGGATATTAAAATTTTGCTAGATATAAGAATTTGCCTGCCAGTGCAAGAGGCACAAGAGATGCAGGTTTGATCCCTGAGTCTGAAGATTCCCTGGAGTACAAAATGGCAAGCCACTCCAGTATTCTTGCCTGGAAAATTCCATGGACAGAAGAGCCTGACGGGCTACAGTCATCGGGGTTGCAAAGAGTCAGACATGACTGAGCGCACACACAGAAGACTTTTACTATACTCAGGTTAGAGGAGAATTTACCTCTGTTTTCTTCTAGTATGTATACAGGTTTATTTTTTTTTAGCACTTAGATACCGTATCTACTGGGAATTAATTTTTATGTATGGTTTGAGGAATAGATCTAATTTTATTTTTTTCCAAATGACTCATCAATTCTCTCAACATCATTTGTTAAAGAGATTATTGTTATACCTGTGATCTGAGATACCTGTTTGCATGTTTTTCTTAACTATGTATGCCGTTCCAGTATTTTTTCTATTCTTGAGCCTTACCACACTATTTTAATTGTGTAGGAATTGTGTTACATTTCAATATCTGATAGGTTTATTCCTCCCCTAGCCTCCTCCAGCCACTCAGTTCTTCCTTGTTGGTGTTTTCCTAGCTATTCTTTCCTGTTTATTTTCCTAACTCATCTAGCTCCATTAAGAAGCTGCTTAGGATTTTATTGGGATTGCATTACACTTATAAACTGACTTAGGGAGAACTGACATCTGGATAACATTGAGACATCTGAACCGAGAACAAGGGACGTTGTTCTTTCTGTTCAGTTATTCGCAGGACACATTGCTCCCTGTTATTTCCTTCTTTTCCTTCACAGACTCATCTCTCAGAGGTACTATGCCTTTCTACATAGCAGTGTCTCTCCCACAAATAATGCTTCTTTGAGGCTGTCCTTTCTGGTCCCACCCACTTCCAAGCTCCTTTTCCATAGCAGTGCTATGACTCTCCATCTCCTGACTGGTGTTGAGTAATTTTGTACTTATAATTTCACCTCTTCTTTCTGAAGACCATTTCGTCTATACTTCTTGTAAGCCTTCTATCCCTCCTGCTCTTTTTCACACCTCTTTCCAGTCTCCCTTCTCCATCCACAAGCTCTTAGAAACACAGTGTGAGCAGAGGAGCCCCAGTGGAATTTATTTATTTGGCTGTGCTGGGTGGTAACACGAGTGTTCTGCATGGCGGTGTGCGGGCTTCTGTAGTTGTGGCACAACCGATTAGTTGTCCCGTAGCACGTGTGATCTTAGTTCCCTGACCAGGGATGGAACTTGTGTTTCTTACATTGGAAGGTGGATTCTTCACCACTGGACCACCAGGCAAGTCATCACTGGAACTTGGTTTTTTTTTTTGGAAAACTATGGTTTTTCCAGTGGTCATGTATGGATGTGAGAGTTGGACTGTGAAGAAGGCTGAGTGCTGAAGAATTGATGCTTTTGAACTGTGGTGTTGGAGAAGACTCTTGAGAGTCCCTTGGACTGCAAGGAGATCCAACCAGTCCATTCGAAAGGAGATCAGCCCTGGGATTTCTTTGGAAGGAATGATGCTAAAGCGGAAACTCTAGTACTTTGGCCACCTCATACGAAGAGTTGACTCATTGGAAAAGACTCTGATGCTGGGAGGGATTGGGGGCAGGAGGAGAAGGGGATGACAGAGGATGAGATGGTTGGATGGCATCACCGACTTGATGCATGTGAGTTTGAGTGAACTCCGGGAGTTGGTGATGGACAGGGAGGCCTGGCGTGCTGCCATTCATGGGGTCACAAAGAGTCGGACACGACTGAGCGACTGAACTGAACTGAACTGAACTGAATAATAACATGATAGTATGGTTCACTGTGACCTCTAAACTCTGAGATACACACACAGGGAACAACCTCATTGTTTTCATATAGTTTTCTTGATGCTTTGGTTCATTTTTAGAGAAGATTCACTGTTAGGTGATTACGGATCTAGGTAGATGAAAAGCTTTATTCTTACCTTCACTGCAAAGCTCCTCCCCACTCCCAGCTCAGGGTCCTGCAGTGGGAAAGGGAGACATAGTCTGCTCCATCCCTCCTCTCCTGCCCCTTCCTTATACTCCTCTCTCCAGGACAGTGGAAGGGGAAAACTGAAAGGAAGAAAGTGCCTGATGCTGTAATCCACCTGCCCCCTCTCTGTGATCGGTTCTCCAGAGCTGGGACTTCTTTGAGAGATGGCTCAGTGGTCATCTGAAGCCCCATAGAGGTCTCTGCAAAAATATGAGTGAGTTCTATGGGAGACCTTTTGAAATTCTTTGACTTTTGTTCTGATGTTATTCCCACAGCCTCCTGGTGATGACTGAGTAGGCTGCCCAATGGGGTGGTGCTTCCAAAATGCTTGGCTTGGCCAGCATGGGTAGTATCCTTGTCATTCAGGGTGGTCATGAATGATGGTGGTCACAGGGCCCCAAGAGGGCCCTCTGTCCCTAGCTCTTATACTGCACCGCTTCAGCCAGTCTCTCATCTTCCAAGTTCTCTGGGAGAGAAACAGGAGACGTGTCTGTTGTTGCCTATGACTTCCTACACGAACCCACCCAATTCTAAGAAACACACACCCAGCCCTCCCAGGAGCCACCCTTCTTGTTTCACTCAGCATGCAGGGCATTGGGTCTGATGGGTAGTAAGATGTTGGTCTCTCCCTCCTAAAATATGTACAGTTTCTTCTGATACCTCTTCCTGGAGCTTCCTTTTCCACTCTTTCAAGAGTGCTTCCCTCTCTCCTATAAGAACAATCCACAGCAATCTCCTCCCTGGTTGGCAAATCTTGTTTGGCTCATCCCATTCAATGAACTCATTTATTCACATATATGTATGTGTGTATGCAGATATTCTTTGAACGTATGTATGGTGTATAGACGTATGACATATATATATATATAAGTTGCATACTACACACAGAGTGCATATATCATGCTAGACACTCAGTTTCATCCCTAGACTGGCTCTTCAGTCTTTTAATAAATCCAGAAGGAATGTGTTAAGCACTTGACTTTGGAACACAAGGGGCTTTCTCACTCTTTGTTTGAAGCTTCAGCCAGAATCCTGAACCAAAGGGAATGGTGTCAACCATATTCTGTTACAAACACTTTCTACCATTTTTGATCAACTGTTGCATGCCAGTCCCTATTCCAAAGCTTGAACTAATTTTCGTATTGTTCCTGTAAGGTGGTTTTTATTTACCTCCTTTTAGAGTAGGGTACTGGGATTCAGAGAAGCCAAACATCTTGCCCAGGATCACGCATCTGGTGAGGCCAAACCTGGAGCTCCATCTGATTACAGAGCCTGGGTCCTGTTCTTCATCACAGCATCAGATGGTTTGATAGCATCAAATGGGTCTGCTAAACGGAAACAGACTTCATTCTCCTGAAAGTGCTGATTAAAAAGTTCAGTTGGGACATTATGTTTGTTATCATGAACGCTGGTGTGGATAACACCAGGTTCCCTGGAAACCGTGAAGATATTATCTACATCCCATTTACAGACGAAATACCAAGTAAAGGCTGCAGACGACTACCCCTCAGGGAGGAAAGTCAGCCAACCCATCATTAGGGACCAGTTCAAATTTCTGGCTTCTCAGTGAATGCTGATTTTTGACAGAAAGCCACTTGTGCATATGGCATGTTCTGTGTGCAAGGCTCTGTGAGAAAAAGTGAATGTGTGTGCCATTCAAAGAGCAGAGCCAGCCTCACCATTACTTCTATATGCTGACATGAAGATACTACTCTACTGGCCTTAAGTGAAATCATTTTTAGACAAACAGTTATACTTACAGTAGGGGAGCAAAAGGAATTCTGACTCTGAATTTGTTAATTGTTCTACCCTTTTGTGGACATAAGCCAATGTTTGGTCTTTCGCCGAAATAGATATTTAGCTAAAAAGCATTGGTCAGAAAGATCCATTTCCCCTGTTATTTTAACTCCCTCTCTCCTAACTGTACCTCCCCTCACTGACCTCCCAGCACATTCCCAGCTTTCATGAGCTTTGTACTTCAGTTATTAAATTACAAAAGAAATGGAGCAAAAGGACTGAAATATATTTCTCAGAAATACAGCTGTGCTCGCAATGGGCGTCGCGTGTGAAGTATGTCTCTGAACCCCCTTCTCCTCATCACATTTCAGCAAATAAATCTGACTCTCTGTGGAACAATTTTGGTGTTAGCACAAAGTAATTCAAAACAGTAGGGGGCAGGGGCGACGCATAATTATGACCAGCAGAAGACGCATTTGCAAAAGCTGTGCGTGAAATGATTTAGTTAGGAAAAAAGGCTCTGCCTGAAGCCCAGAAAATCCTTCTGTTTCCTCCTAAATTGTGAAGCTTCGCTCTATTCTATACTGATTTACATGTTAATTCCATAAAACTACTTTTGTCTAAAATCATTCTCTGTTTGTCCTCTTTGGTGATCATGTGTTAGGATTCATCCATTTTTATCTTCATTCTCTGGACAGAATAAGAGCCTGTTCCTGTTCTAGTGGCCATGTACAGGAGGTCATTAGAGTCCGATTTGACGTGTGGAGGGAGGGGGTACTGCAAGTGAGTGTCATCAGCGAGGACCACATGTCCCAGGTGGCTTGGCCATGGGAAGCTTCCTGGGCAAGGTTATGGCTGAGCTGAGCCTTAGAGGAGGAGATGGTGATGGCGGGGCCAGGGAGAGGGTGTCCTGGGTGGAAGCGGTGCTGGGACCAAGGATGTGAAAGGCAGAATCAAGAAGGATGAGGAAGGAATGTGTCTTCCTCAGCTCAGGCTGTCATAATAAAACACCACATACTAGGTGGCTTAAACAACAGAAATGTATTTGTCCACAGTGGTGGACGCTGGGTACTGATGGCCAAGGTGCCATCAGGGTTGGTATCTGATGAGGGCTCTCAGCTTGTGTGGCAGACAGTTGCCTTCTTACTGCCCCTCACAAGGACCCTCCTCTGTGTTCCTGTGGAGGGACAGAGGGAAGAAGGGACAGAGAGACAGAGGCAGAAGTGACTCTTCCTCCTCTTATAAGGACACTCATCCCTTCATGAGGGTCTCACCCTTATGACCTCATGTCATTCTAATTACATCACGAAAGCTCCATCTTAAAAGCCATCACACTAAGGGTTAGTGCTTCAACAATATGAATTTTGGGAGACACGAATCAGCCAAAAGTGGTGTGTGTATTAGTTAAATATTCCCGAGAAGCAGAACTATATATGTATGAAAGGGAAGAAATAGGATTGGCTCACAGTGTCATGGGGGTTGGCAAGTCCAAAAATCTGTTGGACAACCCAGCAGGCAGGAAATTCAGATAAGGTTTGATGTTACAGTCTTGAGTCTGAATTCCACATGGCAGGCCAGGTAGGCTGGATACCTGGGCAGGGTTTCTATATTGTTGTCTTGAGGCCAAATTCCTTCTCATTCCAATTTCCTTCTCTTTCCGAAAGCATCAGTCTCTGCCCTTAAGTTGTATAAAGCCCAAACACATTATGGAGAACAGTCTTCATTACTCAAAGTCCACCAATGGAAATGTTAAGAACATCTAAAAAAACCTCCATGGCAACATTTAGACTAGTGTTTGACCAAACAAGTGGGTCCCACGGCCTAGCCAAGTTGACACATAAAGCCTCACGGTGGGTGATGCTTCAAGGAGAAGTGAATGTGATGAACCAGTGATCTTGGGCTGGATTCCAATGAAGCTGGACTGTGCTAATGAACTACCACTGCCCTGCAGACCTGGGCTCATAAACACAGATGTCTAAGGGGACCAGGCAGGGGAGACGTACAAGTGACTTGAGACCTACTTGTATTCTTACACTTTGTTTATATATTAAACACACGGGAACATTCTTTTTTATGAAGGTGTTCTTCCAGCTGCTTTTTCAACACAGCCCTTTTGATCTATTTTTTCCCCATTTTGGATAGGACATGGATACACAAGAGTACATCTCCACCATGCTCCAAATAATGGTACAAGCAGGGATTGTGTGTGTGTGCTAAATTGTTTCAGTTGTGTCCGACTCTGTGCAACCCCATGGACCATAGCCCCCCAGGTTCCTCTGTCCATGGGGTTCTCCAGGCAAGAATACTGGAGTGGGTTGCTATGCACTCCTCCAGGGGATCTTCCCGACCCAGGGATCGAATCCACATCACTTATGTCTCTTGAGTTGTCAGGCGGGTTCTTTACCACTAGTGCCACCTGGGAAGCCCACAAGCAGGGATTTAAAAAAATGGCAACGTCCCTGCCACTGTTGAAGTAGTGATAGTGGAGAACACTCAGTTAATTGGAACTGAATTGAATTTTCAAAGGAAACAGCTGATCCACTGGCTCACCTCCCGGTGCTCTATGGACATGTGGCTCTAGTGTGGCCAGATGTTCTACTGTTTTGACATCTCCCAGTTTGAAATATCAATTCCAAATCTTTAAATCTGTGAATCCAAATTCATCTGCTGGCAAGACTAAGTCATCTGCTCTGAGGCATGGGGACTACTTACAGGTTTTAGACAGGACAATTTCTCCTTAAGTCAATTCATTACCTATCACGGCACAACAAACAGTTCCTCAAATTAGTGGCTCAAAACAGCAAGTGTTTATTGTCTCACAGTCTCTATGGGTCAGGAATAGGGGAACAGTTTACTTGGATGCTCCTGGCTCAGGGCTTGTCATGAGTTGTTAGTCAAGATGTCAGCTAAGGGCTCAACCGAGGATAGAATCCACTTCCAAACCCACCATGAGCTGTTGGCAGGAAGCCTCAGTCCTCACTGTGTGGACCACTCCATAGAGCTGCTGAGCATCACCAGGACACGGCTCTTGCCCTTCCCAGAGCAAAGGATGAGAGAACTGAAGATGAAGTCACAGCACCTTTTGTAATCTGGCCTCAGAAGTGAAATGCCATCAAGTCTGCCATCTTCTATTGGCCACCCAGACCACCCCTGGAGCAGTGTGGGAGAGACTTCACAGGGTGTGAGTAACAGGATGTGTGAGTCACTGGTGGCCATCCTTAAGTACAGCTACCACATTAAATACTGGGCTAGCATCTGTGTAGGAGATAGACTTGAGGTGGGGACCTTTTAGGAGAATACTGAATCAGTAGAATGCTGATGAGGGGAGGGGATATTGCAATTAGAAAAAAGAAAGAGAAAATCATTGAAACCCTGTGACCAATTAGTCAATAATTCATTTCTAATCAAAAAGGAAGTCTGATGATGGGAACTTATGGGAAAATTTTTCTGTCCTGATGAAAAAATTGAAGAATGAAAATGCTCCTATTTCTCTGGCTTCTCCATGAATTCTTGTGCCTTTGAATATAACTGTGTGGAATATGACGCATGGAACTGTTGCAGCCGTTTCGTGACAGTGAGGGGACAAACGTCATGTTTGAGGTGGTTGAGTGGGAATATGGACAGATTCTGAGTGATATTGCTGAGTCATTAGTCAGTCATAGATCTTGTTATGTTAACAGTAAATGTCTTACGAATTTAAGCCACCATGAGTTTGCCATTCTGTTATGTGCTGCTAAAAGCATTCCTGACATACAAGAGGAGAGAAAAAGGCATTTCCAGCCTTTTTGGTTTATTTACTTGATTGGTTTAAGGCTAGATGAAATAAAAGCTATGCAAAGCTTTGCTTCATAAATAGTGTAGATGATGGTGATGCTAGATAAAATGAAAAAGATGAGAGGGAGCAGGGTCCAGTCTATTGAAATTGACGTGCTTGTGGGACATGCACATGAGAAAGACCAGCGGGCGATGGTTAAAGGAGAGGCCTGTCTTCATATTCCCGTGTCCACCATGATGCTTACCACATTCTGAGAAAGTCAACAAACAAACGAAGGGAAGGATGCTGAAAGCTTAAAACTGAGTAGCAGACATGGGACTAAATAACAAAGATCGCTTTGCGACAAAACTTCAGTGTAGGTGGTTTGTGACAGGTTCTAGTGAAGCTTTTAATCAATGTGTGTGAAAGTTAGACTATACAAAAATAGAGACATCACTGTGTATTAAAATGCATTGTTTTAGGGGGATCTGCATTTTCTGTTCCCTCTTTATGTGTATTTCTTTGAATGGTAAGTCTTCTTTGAAGAAAGCAGCGTCTTCATTTTTTTTTTTTTTTGCAGAAGAAAACTATGTCAGAGAGATGAAAATTAAGTGAACAAAATTGAATCTGCCATGTGGCACAGCATCTCAAGGATTCTTATTTGAGAACCGAAAGGAAGTGACAGTCTGCACCCAGGCAGGGTCTGTCATCCGTATTACACGCTTGCTCTCATATGAGTTGAGTAGCCTGAAAGCCTCAAAGGGCCTGTTGGTCAGTTAATTTCATTTGAAGAATATTCTATGGGATTGTCTTTTTCCCTCTTTGGGCTTTGAAGTTTATTTCCATTTTCTAGGCTACCTTCAACTGATGACATATCCTAGTAGGAGCTTGCACTATAAAGACAGAATATTTACGGCTGAGTCCTTTCTGTTCACTCACTTTCCGTAGACACTAGAGATAGAGTGTCAGATGGAGCCCATCTGACCGAGCTCAGCCAGCAGCTCTGGGTGGAAGCAGCCCCAGGCAGAGAGTCACGTATCTGCAATGAGAAGGAGGGAGTAAATAGTGAGGTTTGGGCCAGTGAGTGTCACAGGGAATCTCAGTGAGGTCTTCACAGCTCTGGTACAATAGCTAATCTGAGTTATTTTGTATCACTGCCCCCCAACAATCAGTGCCCTGGTTCTAGAACATTGCACAGTGCCAAAACCCAGGGAGAGCTGGGCTGAGAGTTCCATGGTGGCTGTTGGAGCATCACTTAGCCCTTGTAAGTGGTCACTTCGGGTGGCGGGCTCTCTGGTCTTCTAAGCCTGAGGGAGGAGGACCAGACATGCCCCACCCTAGCATCCTCTGGGGGTTCTGGTAGCTCAACCTGGGATTCGGGGTGCAATTAGGAGCTCTAGCTCTTCTTCTCAAACTTCTTCTTCCTCCTCTCCCAACTCTACCACCAGGTGGGGGGTTCCTTCCCTAGTCTTTTTTCTTTTTTTAACATTTATTTCTTTGGCTCCATCGGGTCTTAGTTGCAGCACATGGACTCTCTCTAGTTGTGGCAGGCAGCCTTAGTTGCGCTATGTCAAGTGGAATCGTAGTTTCCCGACCACGGAGCGAGCCCGAGTCTCCTGAATTAGAAGGTGGATTCTTAACCAGCCTGAGGCAGGAGATAGATGGGCCCTGGGCTGAACAGTTTCCTGCTGAGGAGAGAAACTCCATAAGCAGGATGATGGTAGAAGCTAGGCCCTGTCCAGATAAGAGATAAAAGGTCACATATTCCTCATTCTCAAAGTTAAAGAGACCTCCCTGACTACACATGTGCAGAAAGGCTCTTTGGAGCTCAAAAAGGGAAGAGGCGTGACTCCATAGTAAGTGATGTCAACTACCCATAAACCTCTTTGCTAGAATCCATCTTGGCTAAGAAAGGAGAACACACACATGGGAGGATTCTGAAATAAACCAAATACGGACTCAGAATCAGGCAAATCAAAATGATTGGTCAAAGGACTCCTGGAAGAAATGCCCCATAAAAGTAATTCAAACTGCCACATAGGTGCAACTCAACAACTCTGAGTCTGCCTGTGTGTCTATCCCACATACTGGACTCTTTTCTCTCCTAATAAACACTTGACTTGTTTTACTACTTTCCATCTTTGTGGGAATTCTTTACTGCAAAACCAAGAAGCCAGAGCCTCGTCACTGACCACTGGTCTAGTGACCAGGATCGGGTATCCTCACTGCTGGGACTCGACCTCGGTCTCTGGCCAGGAACTGAAGCCCTGCTTCAAGTCTCTGCAGGCCGAGGCCACCTGAGATCAACCGGACCACCAAGAAAGTGTCCCCTTCCCTAGCCTTGAGGAAACCCTTCTCCCAAGGATTTGAATATTTTGTCTCTCTTGGAGACAGGCAAGGAGAATTCTTTGGAATTCTCTCTCAGTTTCAGAGCAGCTGTAAAGGTCTTGGCATCCTTCTGTCCTTTACCCTGTCACACTCCACCCCAGAGGCAATAAATCAGCCAAGTAACTCATAAGGACCTTGCATGGGAAGACTTGGGGAAAGAGAGAAATTAAAGTGAAGGAAAATACCCACACAAGAGAAAAACAGCATCATTTATTGTCTCAAAATATCCCTTTAATATCAGGGTCTGCCTTCACCAGTCCTGCTCAAGGAAGGTTCAAAATTTCACTGCCTTATTCATAAACCAGGCCTTGCCAAACCTGAAGCCTCCTCCCCACCAGAAGCCAGCGTGTGGGACTAGCCTTGGTGCTCCCTGCTGACTTCATCAGCAGCATGGTGAGTTTTGAGCACACAAATATCCTCTGAGCTCTATTTTTCTGCCTGCCCTCCTCAGCTACTCACAGATCCTTGAGTCTGCAGGGCTGTACAACCCAACTTCTGTTTTGGTGTCCAGAAGGGGCACCAGTGGTAAAGAACCAACTTGCCAATGCAGGAGACATAAGAGACGTGGGTTCAAGCCCTGGGTTGGGAAGATCCCTTGGAGAAGGACATGGCAACCCAGTTCAATATTCTTGCCTGGAGAATACCATGGACAGAAGAGCCTGGCGGGCTACAGTCCACAGGGTCGCAAGGAGTCAGACGTGCTAGGGCAGTTGGTCACCCAAGAGCCCTAGGCTCTCCTGGACTCAGGACTAGGTTGACCAAAATGATGATTATGATTTGGCTTATATATGTTTAGATAAAATCAGTAGGAACAGAATTTCAACTTTAGTTTACTTCTCTGAAGAAGAATGCCTTCTTTTCACTAAATAGTAATTAGAAAAGCAATGTGAGCATACTCACAGGAAATAATTCAAACTAAGCAAAAGAGCACAGTGTGAAAATCAGAAGTCATTCTCCATTCCCATCCCCCATCCTTTTGATCTTCTAGCCGTTAGCCCCCAGGGTGCTCTTAAGTTTCTTGATGTTAGTCTATTAACATTCAGTGCATGTAAAAACCTCTTTATACACAGGTATATATATGCATTACAAACAATTTCCTCATGATTTCCTTGGGTAGCTCTATTTTTTTTTTTTTAGTTTTAATTTTATTTTATTTTTAAATTTTACAATATTGTATTAGTTTTGCCAAATATCGAAATGAATCCGCCACAGGTATACATGTGTTCCCCATCCTGGTAACTCTATTTTGAAGTTCCATCCTGAAGGACACTTACGTCTGTGCCTGCCTGCTCTGTCACTAAGTCGTCTCACTCTTTGTGACCCCATGGACTGTAACCCTCAACTCCTCTGTCCATGGGATTCTTCAGGCAAGAATACTGGGGCAGACTGCCATTTCCTCCTCCAGAGGATCTCCTGTCTCCTTCATTGGCAGATGGATTCTTTACGACTAAGCAGCCCAAGAACACATACACATTTCTTTAAATTAAGGAAAAAAATTATAGTTTTCTTCCCATCAAAAAGCAACTTCAAACTGGCCACTTGTAGATATTTAGCCTGTGCTTTGTCTTCTGCTACTATGAACAACCTGTAATGAATACATTTGTAAGCAAATTTGTGCACATGGATCTCTGGGATAAATTGCTGGAAGACAATTGGCAATACCAGCAGATACGTCCGTTGTACATTCTGACAGTTTAGAAGCCTGCACAGATACACTGCACCAATTTACTTTTCTGTTAACAATGCATGAGAATGTCTGTTCAAACTCTCTTATCATCTTTGGGTATTATCAAACTTCTTCATCTCTGGCAGTCTGATAGAGGAAAATAATCTATAATTATACTTGCATTATATTAGTCATAAATTAGGCTGAATATCAGTTCACATGTTGGCCTGAATAAACTGATTATGAACTAGCCACTTGCCTGATTTGTGTATGGGGGGCTTTCCAGATGACACTAGTGGTAAAGAACCTGCCTGCCAATGCAGGAGACATAAGAGACACGGGTTCAACCCCTCAGATGGGAAAATCCCCTAGAGAAGGTCATGGCAACCCACTCCATTATTCTTGCCTGGAGAATCCCCATGGACAGAGGAGCCTGGAGGGCAACAGTCCATAGGGTCACAAAGAATTGGACACAACTGAAGCGACTTAGCATGCACATATGTGTTTGTGTGGATTAATTTCTCATATCCATTTTCTCCCTCATCTATACGTTTCTGCCTCTTAAAAAGATCTATAGTTTTAGGATGATTTTATTGGATTTCTTCAACATGAATTGCCTTTTGCTGTTCTTTGAGGGTATTAACTATTTACATTTGAATACTTAAATCTCACTGTAGCTCATGAACAGTCAGCCTGCAGCTCGTGGGATCTATTTCACTTACCAAATTAGATTTATAATATCTGAGTTTTGTTCTCAGTGGAACTGTTGCTGCAGGAACTAAATAAAGAACATGGATCAATAAAAAAAAAAAGATACTCTAGGGAGGGGTAGCTTTTTGAGGGAAGAAATGGTGATACAGAAAATTGAGATGAACATAACATAAAACAAAAAGCTAAGGAATTCTTAAGCTCATGGGGTCCAACATGAGGATGTGAATCCAAATTTCATCCTAAGCTTTCTAGTTGTAGGAAGATTGCTACACCTGTTTTTGTCCCATAATTTCTTCATCTGTCCATTAGAGTGTCAATTAATATTTCCTGCTTAACTGAAATATAATGTGCATGCTAAGTCACTTCAGTCATGTCTGACTCTTTGCGACCCCATGGACTATAGCCCCCAGGCTCTTCTGTCCGTGGGATTCTCCAGACAAGAATACTGAAGTGGGTTGCTGTTTCCTTCTCCAGGTGATCTTCCCTGACCCAGGGATCAAACCCATATCTCTTATGTCTCCTGCATTGGCTGGTGGGTTCTTTACCACTAGCACCACCTGTGAAGCCCTAAATAGAATGTAGTACACTCAAAAAATTTCTAGACTAGGAATTCAGGGTAAATGACAATTTATATGTTTTTACCACAAACCAGCTTTACAACTTTGACCACTCTAAAACCAGTTTCCATTATTGTCAAGTTGAATCTCTCAGCCCTAAAATCTGGGATCATGTTCTTAGAGCATGAATTTGATCTAGTGGCTAAGACATTCACCTTATAAGAATATGAACACATTTTCTTTCTAATAGTCAGTCATGCCTCATCACCTGCTCGATTGAGCAGCTGTGGGCACAGATGCCGTGTCAGCCAGGCTCTGAGTCCTTACCTAGAAAATGATGGAATTTCCGAGTTTCCCAAAATCTTTTGGCTTTCATGTTCTAAGGACAGTTACATGATTTCTTGGTGGCCACTTGGGCCACAGAAGTGACTTTCTTTGGGGCTTCTCAGGTGGCACTAACGGTAAGGAACCCACCTGCCAATGCAGGAGAACTAAGTGTCTTGGGTTTGATCCTTGGGTTGGGAAGATTCCCGGGAGGAGGGCATGGCAACTTACTTCAGTATTCTTGCCTGGAAAATTCCATGGAGAGGGGAGCCTGGTGAGCTACAGTCCTTGAAGTCACAAAGAGTGGGACACAGCTGAAGCAACTTAGCATTTAGGTTCACCCAGTGACTGGCCATCCTAGCTCACCAAGGACCGATCCACCTCATTCCTCACAGATGCTTCTACCGAGTAGGACGAACTTTTGTGTATTTATGGTTGGATCCCTTCTGCCTGGGTGTCCACCCTCTTGTCTCCATGTTATCCTTATTGCTTCCCATAAATGGATGCTCTCATACCTGCTCTACAACGCGAGGGCTGCCTGGAGTGACTGCCCTTCTATTGGATGCCCAGGTGGACCAGTCTGATGAGCTCCATGTCACCACTCTAGACTTATTTATTCATTTTTTCCCCCAGTCATCTCTTTGGAGGATGTTGGTCTGAAAATTGTTAGAGTCTATAACCCTAACTCCAGTACTTTAGCCACCTCATGTGAAGAGTTGACTCACTGGAAAAGACTCTGATGCTGGGAGGGATTGGGGGCAGGAGGAGAAGGGGACGACAGAGGATGAGATGGCTGGATGGCATCACCCACTCAATGGATGTGAGTTTGAGTGAACTCCAGGAGATGGTGATGGACAGGGAGGCCTGGCATGCTGCGATTCATGGGGTCACAAAGATTCAGACACGACTGAGCGACTGAACTGAACTGAACTGAATGCCTCTACTGAACATTGTCACATGTAAAGCACCCCAGCCACAGAGCAGACATGGCCCCTGATGGAAAGCCAATGTCTCCTCCCCTCCCCCTCTTTTCCCACCTCCCCTCCTCTCTCCCACCTCCCCTCCCCTCTCCCTCCTCCCCTCCCCTCTGCCTCCTCCCCTCCCCTCTGCCTCCTCCCCTCCCCTCTCCGTCCTCCCCTCCCCTCTTTTCCCTCCTCCCCTCCCCTCTTTTCCCTCCTCCCCTTCCCCTCTTTTCCCTCCTCCCCTTCCCCTCTCTCTCCTCCCCTCCCCTCTCCCTCCTCCTTTCTTTTCCCCCTCCTCCTTCTCCTCCCCTCCCTCTTTTCTCCCTCCTCCCCTCCTCCCTCCCTCCCTCCTCCCCCTCCTCCCTTCCTCCTCCTCCTCTTCTTGACATTTTCTCCACCCAATAAAAACTGTCTTCTACCTGCTGACAGAGAGGGGGTACCCTTAATTCTAGTTTTATGAGTATTCTGGCATTAGAGAATCTCTATTTAACTTTCTTCTAAGGAGACCAATCCAGCCTCCAAGCCTATTGTGTATATAAGGCTAGAGACCATCTAGTGGGGTTTAGCTTTGTTTTTATTTTAAGGCAATGATATTAAAGAAGATATTGCTTAACTGGCCCTTTTCGGGGCTTCTCTTACTGTCCCCTCCTTTTCATCTGATTTTATTTTCCCCTCCTTTCTTGAAACTTTCCTTTCCGTTTCCTTTTTTATGTCACTCTTGGCTCCTCAGCTTTTCTCTCTTGTTTATTTCTCCCCTTTCTGACTCCCTCACTTTTGTTGTCTCTCTTCCTCATTCCACCATCCCTTAAAAATCTGCCTTTCTCCAGTACTTCATCCTTCTCTCATCTCTTCTAGCTTGACAGGATCATTCTGGGTGCTCTCATCTAGGTCAAGTTTTTAAATGACCAGTTGAGGTCAATTCTCTATTTCCATGTAACAAATCACTCCCAAACATAGTGGCTTGAAGCAATAATTATTTATTTCATAGTTCTTCTGATTGGCAATTTAAGCTGGGCTCAGCTGGGTGAGCTTCTGTGTGCTTAACAGTTTCTATTTCATAAGTTTTTGTTTCCAAGAACCTACCACATGGCTTTTACCCTAGGCCTATTGGCATTTGGCCAGACGACTCTTTGTTCTGCATTGTAGGATGTGTAGTAGCATCTCTGTTCTCTACCTGTTCGATGCTGGGGGCAGGCCCCCTCTTCAGTGTGACAACCCCTAATCTCTCCAGACGTTGCAAATGTTCCTTGGGATTAGGATGGGGGAATTGCCCTTGGTTGAGAAGCACTAACCTATCATAGTACCTAGAAGAGTGAGAGCAAGAAATATACACCAAGAAATTGGTGTATATTTAATAAGGAAATGCAGCTTTTTATTTCCACAGACAGAAAGCTGCCAGAAGTATTTGCAAAGACTTTTGATAGGTCCTTACCAGGAGGAGTATGTCAACATTTAAAGGAAAGAGAAAGGAAACAGTCTTGCAGCTAGCTGGCTGACTTGGAGAAAGTTTTCTTGAGATGGGACACCTAAATTTCATTTTGTTCTACATAAATTGACCTTTAAGCAAGTTTTGTCCCCTGCAAGTCATATTCATTTCATTCTAACAGAGACTTTAGTTATATTAAATTTTAAATCAGTCTGCTCTTAAAAAGACTCTCTTTAATTTTTTAGAAATATTTTATCCTGAATGGTAGCAATGTGACTGCAAGAAAGAAGAGCTATTTGTGTAAATTTGATTTGGGAAATGTTTAATAATCTTTCAAGACATTTGGAACATGTGAAAGCCTGTTGTAATAAGAGTTGGAAAAAATTTTTTCCAATATATGAAGAAACAACTTTACAAAAGTATTTGAAGTTAATCCAAACAGGTACACTCCAAAATTAGTATTTGTCAAATTGTTGTTGGTTCTAATTTTCAGCCTTTAAATTTCCTTCAGTTTATGTCAGTCTACTGATCACTGGTTTCTTGCTTCTCAGAGAAACAGCATCGTTTCCTTTTGTCATTGTGCCAGGTCCTAATCATATGCAATATGAATAAGATATTGAGGAGGACTTCTGAAACACCTAATGTCACCCCATCACATTTATTTTTCTTGTCAGAAAAGTAGTTTGCTCTATGCAATAACTCAAAGTTATTCAACCTTATCCTAGAAAAGTTGCTGTTTATCTTGCCAGACATACAAAGAGAAGGAATTTCAGTGAAAGAAGAAATCAGGGGAAAAAAGAGATGAATACACACAGCGAGGAAACGCCACAATAAAGAGAACTCCACAAACTGCCAGAATACAGAAAGGACTCCCAAACTCAGCAATTTAAACAAGATGAAGAGACAGAGGAATACCCAGCAGATAAAGGAACAGGATAAATGCCCACCAAACCAAACAAAAGAGGAAGAGATAGGGAATCTACCTGATAAAGAATTCCAAATAATGATAGTGAAATTGATCCAAAATCTTGAAATTAAAATGGAATCACAGATAAATAGCCTGGAGACAAGGATTGAGAAGATGCAAGAAAGGATTAACAAGGACCTAGAAGAAATAAAAAAGAGTCAATATATAATGAATAATGCAATAAATGAAATTAAAAACACTCTGGAGCCAACAAATAGTAGAATAACAGAGGCAGAAGATAGGATTAGTGAATTAGAAGATAGAATGGTAGAAATAAACGAATCAGAGAGGATAAAAGAAAAACGAATTAAAAGAAATGAGGACAATCTCAGAGACCTCCAGGACAATATTAAACGCTACAACATTCGAATCATAGGGGTTCCAGAAGAAGAAGACAAAAAGAAAGACCATGAGAAAATACTTGAGGAGATAATAGTTGAAAACTTCCCTAAAATGGGGAAGGAAATAATCACCCAAGTCCAAGAAACCCAGAGAGTCCCAAACAGGATAAACCCAAGGAGAAACACCCCAAGACACATATTAATCAAATTAACAAAGATCAAACACAAAGAACAAATATTAAAAGCAGCAAGGGAAAAACAACAAATAACACACAAGGGAATTCCCATAAGGATAACAGCTGATCTTTCAATAGAAACTCTTCAAGCCAGGAGGGAATGGCAAGACATACTTAAAATGATGAAAGAAAATAACCTACAGCCCAGATTATTGTACCCAGCAAGGATCTCATTCAAGTATGAAGGAGAAATCAAAAGCTTTTCAGACAAGCAAAAGCTGAGAGAATTCTGCACCACCAAACCAGCTCTCCAACAAATACTAAAGGATATTCTCTAGACAGGAAACACAAAAATGGTGTATAAACTCGAACCCAAAACAATAAAGTAAATGGCAACGGGATCATACTTATTAGTAATTACCTTAAACGTAAATGGGTTGAATGCCCCAACCAAAAGACAAAGACTGGCTGAATGGATACAAAAACAAGACCCCTACATATGTTGTCTACAAGAGACCCACCTCAAAACAGGGGACACATACAGACTGAAAGTGAAGGGCTGGAAAAAGATTTTCCATGCAAATAGGGACCAAAAGAAAGCAGGAGTCACAATACTCGTATCAGATAAATTAGACTTTAAAACAAAGGCTGTGAAAAGAGACAAAGAAGGTCACTACATAATGATCAAAGGATCAATCCAAGAAGAAGATATAACAATTATAAATATATATCCACCCAACATGGGAGCACCGCAGTATGTAAGACAAATCCTAACAAGTATGAAAGGAGAAATTAACAATAACACAATAATAGTGGGAGACTTTAATACCCCACTCACACCTATGGATAGATCAACTAAACAGAAAATTAACAAGGAAAAAAAAAACAAAACATGTATCTATAAAGCTCACTAAAGCAAAGCACAGTAAAATGAGGTATGGCAATAAAAGGCGTTAAATTTATCAAATAAAAAAAAAATAAAGTGCTGAAAAATTAAAAAAAAAAAAAGAGATGAATATCGTTACAAGACTATCTAGGTGATACATATTGCAAATGAAGGAGTGACCTCTTTCAACAAGAATTGCATGTGCAGAAATATCATTTGTTTTTACCACTTCTACTTCTGAGAAATTTGTTGGCCAGTGTTGTTCTCCTGTATCAGAAATGCTGAATGGTCCCATAATTCCTTTGAGAAATGTGCTGTAATGCTGGTGTTTTATGTATGTTATGGACTGAATTATGTCCCCTCGTTCACCCAGAATCCATGTGTTGACGTCCTAATCGCTAGTGTTGCAGAATGTGACTATATTTGGAAATAGGGTCTTTAAAGAGATAATTAAGTTAAAATGAGGTGACAGGGGTGTGCCCTAATCCAACAGACCGGTGTCCTTACAAGAAGAAGAAATTAGGATACAGACACGCACAGAGGGACAGCCATGTGAAAATTTAAGGAGAAGACAGCTGTCTATAAGCCAAGGAGGAGGCCCCAGGAGAAACCAACCCAGCTGACATCTTCATCCTAAACTTCTAGCCTCCAGAATTGTGAGAATATAAATTTATGTTGGTGAAGATACTCAGTCTATTGTACTCTGTTATGGTAGCCTTAGAAAACTCATACACTATATTCTAAGCCTCTTGTTCAGTTGTGTAGTACAGATTCCTTATATTCCTTAGAATGACTCCCCCCACAAACCCAGTCCGTCTTTTTCACTGCTTCCTGATCAACCATTCTGGTTTAAATTAGGGCAAAGATCAAGAAGATCATCTCCATGGAAGTGTGTGTGTGTGTGTGTGTATATCTATATAGATATATATCTCCTTATATCTACGGCTAAACTGTAACTGAATTCTGCATAACCTAAGATCACAATTTTCATTATCTGTTACACTGGCCCTAGACATAGATACATATAATGAGTTTCTCGTCTGGAAACCTCATTTTTTCAAAAATTGTGAACTTGATGAATGATTTAATTTCAATGTTAGGAGACATAATCTGGATTCTGAATCAGAGTCATTTTTAAAATCCACTCACTCAGAATCTTGATGAGAAGGCAGCAATGAAAAAGATGGGGGAAAATATCTCACTGAGTTGAGAATTTTATGAATTAGTTTCACTTCCCTGGTGGCTCAGACAGTAAAGAATCTACCTGCAATCCAGGAGATCCAGATTCAGTCCATGGGTCAGGAAGATCCCTTGGAGAAGGAAATGGCAAACTACTCCAGTATTCTTGCCTGGAGAATTCCATGGACAGAGGAGCCTGACAGACTACAGTCTGAAGGGTCACAAAGAGTCGGACACCACTGAGAGACTAACACTGCAACTTTCTTTGTTTAAGTAGAGCAAAGCTCTGCTTTTCACACATTGGATTAGATTAAACTCCAGAATTTCTTTGTGGTTTAAAAGATGCTAAAATAATTTATCAGAGAAATGATAGGCTATCTTTCTTGGAAGAATGTTGAAGAAATAGGCTCAATTATTTTCCATCAAAGATGTGTAGTTGCAGTTCTCCCTTGGGTTGATGATGGCACAGAGACCCTGCTAACTTTATGCTGATAAAAGAAAAGAGTGAATTATTAGTTCAAAGATATTATAGGTCTTTTACAAAGTCTTTGTAGAGGGCAAAGAAGTAAAGAATTGGAAACAGCATGTCACAATTAAAAGGATAGAGGCTTGTAGAGAGAAGACAGGGGAGGTGGCTAAGGAGCATCAGGGTTCCATCACGTTGCCCACAAGTATGGCCTAACATCAGAGCTCTTGGTTTTCCCATGAGTCATATAGGTCCACAGAGGTAGTATGTTTAGCGACAGACTTGTAGATGCTAGAAAAGACAGTCCCAGAATCCCTGAGATGATGTGAGCTTTGGTGATATTTAGAATCTGTGGTTTTTGATGTGAATCTCTGTTATGATATTTGGTAGTGGCTCAAGGCATTTGGTATAAGTAACGAAACAGGATTGTATCGTTTCAACTCATATAAATCTTCCCCAGAGGAACAAACCATCCTTAGAAGTTGGAAAGCTGCATGAGCTACATACTAATAGGAGCATGAAAGCTTTGGAGGGAACCGATCTGTTTCATGGATATTCAGCTTCATCACTTTGACTTTGGTTCACAGAGTTAATTACACCTCTGATTGGATTTACATCGCAGATCATTTAGTATGTTTATACAAACTAGCTGCTTCTAATCATTATGTTTATTCTATAGTTAGAGGCTGACTGTGAGAACAAGTTTATTTTTATGCGTCTTGGTCTATTCTCACTGACTTCATGGTTTGCCTATATCATTTTCTTTTAAATAGCTTGTTGAGATATAGCTGATATTCAAAAGCTGCATATATTTAATGTATACAATTTGATGAGTTTAGACATATGCATATAGCCATGACACCATCACCACAATCAAGGTAATAAACATATCCATCACCTCCAAGAATTTCCTCTTCCCTATTTTTTTTTATAGCACTTCCCTGGTGGTTCATAAAGAATCTGCCTGCAATGCAGGAGACCCGGGTTTAATCCCTGGGTCAGGAAGATCCCCTGGAGAAGGAAATGGCAGCCCACTCCAGTATTCTTGATTCTTGACCATCTTGAATCCCATGGACAGAGGAGCCTGACAGGCTACAGTCCATGGGATGGCAAAGGGTTGGACAGGACTGAACAACTAACCCTACAACTGTTAACTATTTTTTTTTTTGGTGATAAGAATACTTAACATTAAATTACTCTCTTAACAAACTTTTAAAGTCTAAAATACAGTATTGTTAACTGTAGGCACTGTTATACCTTAAGGCTGTAGAAATTACTCATCTTGCATACCTGAAAGTTTATACCCAGGAGCAAAAACTTCCTGTTTTCCTCTCCCCCGAGTCCCTGGCAGTCACCATTTTACTTGCTGCTGCTCTGAACTGAATTATTTTAGTTACTACTTATTAGTGATTTCATGCAGGAGTTTTCTTTCTGTGTCTGAATCATTTCACTTAGCACAACATCCTCCGGGTTTATCCATGTTGTCTACTATGACGGGGTTCCCTTATATTTAGATACAGAATAATATGCCAGTGTAAGCATATGTTCCCCATCCATTCTCTTTATCTATGCATTCCTGATGGACACTTGGGTTGTTTCTATATCTTGGCTGTTGTGGATAATGCTGCCTGAGCACAATCTATTCTTTTGTATTCTACCACCTGACATTCCTCTTGAAATCCATCCAGTTGGGTGTTTCACACATGAGGTAAGCTTAGTTTTTAAGTAGGAAAGTCTCCCTTATTATAGAACTTGTTTCTTGTAAAAAGAATAACAGGATGTCATTCTATTTTTCACTTTATCTTCTAAAATATGGGCAGCTTCCCAGGTGGTTCAATGTTAAAGAATCCACTTGCCAATGCAAGAGACATAGGAGAGCCAGGTTCCATCCTTGGGTCTGGAAGATGACCTGGAATAGGAAGTGGCAACCCACTCCAGTATTCTTGCCTGGAAAATTCTATGAACATAGGAGCCTGGCAGGCTACAGTCAGTGAGGTTGTAAAGAGTCAGACATGACTGAGCACACACACACACAAACACTCACAATAATATATGGAGGGATAGGACAAACAATCTTCAACGCAAACACCGAGAAAGGACATATACAAAGTCATTTTCTTTGAAAACTTAAAAAAAAATTACATGCTTTCAAGAAATCTATGATGTCTGGCTGTATTTGCATGGGTTTAGTCACTTAACTTTGGTGTTCACAAGAATTATACTAACTACAGAACATGGAGTTTCCAGAATATTCTGTGCCTTCATAGGTGTAATTACTAAAAATTGGTTGTAGTTAAAATAAAGTCAGCTGATTTTATTCTCAGGTGTGTTTGTGTTTGTGAGAATATCTACCTCCTTCCTTTTATGCTTTCCTGCACATTTTTAAACTTTGAAAGTCAATGGAAAAACTTGTCTAATGTTTACTAAAAACAAATCAAAATACTACAACTTTAGAGAAAAGGAAACAATTTTTATACCACAAACTAAATAGATTAATCAGGACTTTAGGATTTCAATTTTGATGTCATACTGACAACATTTAAGGGAGGTATACATCTTATTTTATAATATTTCTGTAGCAATCAAAATAAATATTAATTACTCATTTTAAAACTATTGGCACAGACTATCTAAGCTATTTGTATAATCTTAAAATTCTTTCAAGATATTTTGAATCATGTTTTTCAAGTTTCCAAAAAAATTCTACTGGGATTTTGTTTAGAATTCCATTGGACCCATTCACTAAGGAAAATGGATATATTAAAATATTTATCATGCTTTTATCTGATAACGTGTTGCTCCTTTAGCTTTTTAAAAAATTTTATAAAGTATCATTATCTTTCCTTATGAGGTTATTTCTTGATGCTTTATGTTGGAATACGCTAAGAACAAGCTGTCAGAATACTAAGACATATTTCTGGGGCAAAGGCTAAGACTAATTTTTGCCATCTTTACTGAGTTTTTCCTAATTCTCAGAGGTTTTTAAATTTATTTTTCTTAGACTTTTAAATCTCCTTTTTTGCGCTTGATAATTGTTGTTGTTGTTTTTCAGTCATTAAGTCATGTCTGACTCTTTGCAACCCCATGAACTGCGGCAGGCTTTCTTGTCCTTCACTATCACCCTGAGTTTGCTGAAACTCATGTGCATTGAGTCAGTGATGCCATCCAGCACTTGATAATATGTGCCATGCTTAGTTGCTCAGTTGTGGCCGACTCTTTGTGACCCACTTGATGATGACTTTGCCTTATTCTTCCTCAGTGAGTTCAGTTCAGTTTAGTCACTCAGTCATGTCTGACTCTTTGTGACCCTATGGATTGCAGCATGCCAGGCTTCCCTGTCCATCACCAATTCCTGGAGCTTGCTCAAACTCAGGCCCATTGAGTTGGTGATGTCATCCAACCATTTCATCCTCTGTCATCCCCTTCTCCTCCTGCCTTCAATCTTTCCCAGCATCAGGATCTTTTCTAATGAGACAGTTCTTTGCATCAGGTGGCCAAAGTATTGGAGTTTCAGCTTCAGCATCAGTCCTGCCAATGAATAGTCAGGATTAATTTCCCTTAAGAATGACTGGTTTGATCTCCTTGGTCCAAGGGACTCTCCAGAGTCTTCTCCAACACCACAGTTCAGAAACATCAATTCTTCTGCACTCAGCTTTCTTTATAGTCCAACTCTCACATCCATACATGACCACTGGAAAAACCATAGCTTTGACTAGATGGACCTTTGTTGGCAAAGTAATGTCTCTGCTTTGCAATATGCTGTCTAGATTGGTCATAAATTTTCTTCCAAGGAGCAAGTGTCTTAATTTCATGACTGCAGTTACCATCTGCAGTGATTTTGGAGCCCAAGAAAACAAAGTCTGTCACTGTTCCCATAGTTTCCCCATCTATTTGTCACGAAGTGATGGGAGCCGATGCCATGATCTTAGTTTTTTGAATGTTGAGTTTTAAGCCAAGTTTTTCTTTTTCTTCTTTCACTTTCATCAAGAGTCTCTTTAGTTCTTCTTCACTTTCTGCCTTAAGGGTGGTGTCATCTGCATATTTGAGGTTATTGATATTTCTCCTGGCAATCTTGATTCCAGCTTGTGCTTCATCCAGTCTGACATTTTGCATGATAAATTCAAGGGATTAGATCTGATAGACACAGTGCTTGAAGAACTATGGACAGAGGTACATGACATTGTACAGGAGGCAGTGATCAAGACCATCCCCAAGAAAAAAAACGCAGAAAGTCAAAATGGTTGTCTGAGGAGGTCTTACAAAAAGCTGAGAAAAGAAGAGAAGCCAAAGGCAAAGAAGAAAAGGAAAGATACACCTATTTGAATGCAGCGTTCCAAAGAATAGCAAGGAGAGATAAGAAAGCCTTCCTCAGTGATCAATACAAAGAAATAGAGGAAAACAATAGAATGGGAAAGACTAGAGATTTCTTCAAGAAAATTAGAGATATCAATGGGCTCAATAAAGGATAGAAGTGGTATGGACCTAACAGAAGCAGAAGATATTAAGAGATGGCAAGATAACACAGAAAAACTGTACAAAAAAGATGTTCATGACGCAGACAACCATGATGGTGTGATCACTCACCCAGAGCCAGACATCCTGGAAGGCAAAGTCAAATGGGTCTTAGGAAGCATCACTAAAACAAAGCTAGTGCAGGTGATGGAATTCAAGTTGAGCTATTTCAAATCCTTATTCTTCCTAATGGTTATATTTTAATGTTTGTTCCATATCTTATTGCATAAATAAGGCTTTCAGAATTATATAGAATAATAACAGCAATGATTATCTTATTCTTGATTTTAACCAGAATGTGTTAAGTTTTTTAATATTAAATGTAGAAGTTGTTCTGGTTTTCCCTGGTGGCTTGAATGGTAAAGAATTTGCCTGCAATCCAGGAGACCTGGGTTTGATTCCTGGGTCAGGAAGATTCCCTGGAGAAGGAAACATCTACCCACTCCAGTATTCTTGCCTGGAGAACTCCATGGACTGAGGAGCCTTGTGGGTTTAGTTCATGGGATTGCAAAGAGCCAGACATGACTGAATGACTAACATGGTGATTAGCTGGTTTGAGACTTGTCATATTATGACAGTATTATTTGTAGTTACCTGAGCTTTTCTTTTTAAATAGCTGATAGATTTAAAATTCCACGAACTCTTTTTCTTATTGGCAAAAGCAGGATTCTTTATTTTTCATATTGGTTCTCAATGTATAAAATCATATTAACAGATTTCCTAATATTAAACCAGTTTGTGTTAGTGATATCAACTTTCTTTTCTGTGGTGGATACTTTTTTTTTTTAACATATAATTGAATTGTATTTAGCATCCATATTTCCAAATGGAATTAGATTTTAATTTTCATTTATTTTGTGGTATATTTGTTACACATAGTCTCATAATCTTCTCCTAGCTTAATAAAACGAACTGAATAGCTTTGTTTATTTTTCTATTCTCTAAATAATTTGCATATTACATGGACTACTTTTTTATTTGAAATTTTGAAGCACTCAAGTATAAAATAGATCTAATGATTTTATGGTAGTGTTTTGTTTTATAGAATACATGTGCATGTATTCTATACACATATACACAATATTTTCTTGGAAATAATCTATTTATTACAAAGCAATCAAACTCCGTTGAAGGATTTTATCTGCGGTATTCTTTGTCCAGCTTTATTGAGATGTAATTGACATATGACATGGTATAAATCATGTTGGTTTGATACATTTATATGATTAGCAACATTATCATCAATTGCCAACGTATAATAATCATCATGTCACATAAATATTATTTTATTTTGTGGTGATAGCATGTAAAACCTATTCTCTTAGCAGCTTTCAAGCATATGATACAGTGTTGTTAACTCTAACCATCATGCTGTGTTTTAGATGCCTAGAACTTATTACCCTTGTAACTGGCAGTTTATACCCTTGAGGAAAATCTCCCCATTTACCCCACCCCCATTCTATGGAACCAACATTCTACCTTCTGTTTTTGTGAGCTTGTCTTTTTTAGATTCCACATGTAAGTGATTCATATGGCATGCTGTCTTTCTCTGTCTGTTTAGTTCAATGCCCTCAAGATCCATTCATGGTATCAGAAACGACAGGATTTCTGTTTTTCTTAAGTTTTACTACCTATGGTAGTAGATATAATGATCATCCAAATTAAAATCGCCCATTCTGATCCATTTTAGTTCACTGATTCCTAAGATGTTGATATTCAATCTTGCCATCTCCTGCTTGACCACATCCAACTCGCCTTGATTCATAGACTTAACATTGCAGGTTCCTATGCAATATTGTTCTTTACAGCATCAGACTACTTTCACCACCAGACACATCCACAACTGAACCTCATTTCTGCTTTGGCCCAGCCACGTCATTCTTGCTGGAGCTATTGCCCTCTGCTCTTCCCCAGTAGCATACTGGACAGTATCCAACCTGGGGGGCTCATCTTCGGGTGTCACTTCTTTTTGCCTTTTCGTACTGTCCATGGGGTTCTCAAAGCAGGAATACTGAAGTGATTTGCCATTTCCTTCTCCAGTGGACCACGTTTGGTCAGAACTCTCCACAACAACTCGTCTGTCTTGGGTGGCCCTACACGGCATGGCTCATAGCTTCACTGAGTTAGGCAAGCCCCTTCACCAAGACAAGGCTGTGATTCATGAAGGGGAAAGCAATAGTTACATAGGCTATTTTAAAATTTTGGTGTGTTTCCAAAGTTGTTTAACCTCCTATTTTCAAAGGTAAGACTAAAATCTCTCCTTTACCTTGACTTTGCCAGGTAATAGAAAAAAATTGCAAAAGTTCTACTCTTCCCTTGCCTTTAGTAATATATCCTGAGGCTTTTAGAATAAATTAGTCATTAAATTATTATTTTTGATCTTGCATTTGCTTTCTTCTGCACTGTCAGCAGCCCACTTGAATCCATCCATTATATAATTACTTTCCTTTCTACCCCATTATTATGGCTCATGACTTATCTTTAGTGTATATTTTATTTAGTCCACTTAAAAGCTTTTCAGGTAATCTCTTCTTACTTCATCCAGTGTATTTTTCACCAAAGCTTTTCTCTTTGTTATTCCCTCCTTGCTGTCTCTCAGAGGCGATGTCTCCTGGCTTTCTACCTGCTTGGTCTCCTCATGCTCTATTTCCTGAAAGTTTTAGTCACTCAGTCATGTCCGACTCTCAGCAATCCTATGGACTGACTGCAGCCCACCAGGCTCCTCTGTCCATGGAATTCTCCAGGGAAGAATACTGGAATGGGTTGCCATTCCCTTCTCCAGGGGGATCTTCCTAACCCAGTGCTTGAACCTGTGTCTCCTGCATTTGCAGGCAGATTCTTTACCATCTGAGCCACTTGGGAAGCCCCCATTTCCTGAATCAGGCTCCAGCTGCTATGGTAAATATTTGACTGAGCCAGGGTCCCTACTGCATCTTCAAGATGGTGTTCCCCCTCTCATCCTGAAGGGCTTTCTCGCAGGTACTGTTTGGGTATGAGAATCCTGTGGTCATCGTCAGGTGCAGCCATGGAGACCCACAATTGCTCTAAGTTTAGTCTCTGGTTTCCACATGGCCTTATTCTCCATTCCAGCACCCTCACAGCTTTTTATGTAGTAGGAGGGTTCTGCCAATCTTTACAGCTTCACTATCTAGTGTATAGGCTGATCTTGCTCCACCCTCCTTAGATCATTCTGCAGGGAATATGAGAGACCATCCAAACTTTCCCTTGGCCCGGATTTATCTCAAACCAGTTCCCTATGCCTTAGGGTTGATGCAAACTTTTTCCAAATGCTGGAAGGAGGCGAGTCACTGTCAGACAGAGGATAATTGATGCACTTTCAAGTTCCCCTGTATCTTCAAAGGTGTTTTATTTATTTTATTTTATTTTTTTAAATAACACCCTCCCACATAAATGAATTCCTCCAGGTATTATCCTAGGGAGTGGTGGTCGCTGCTGCTGCTGCTTCAAAGGTGTTTTATTGAGGAAGGAACTTAGGCTTTCTCAGGGCTACTGTGAGATGGCAAACTGACACAACAATGACGATGTCATTACCAGTTACAGTAACAGCAGCAGTGACAGAATTGACTTTGTTAAGAGCTTGCTTAAGCAGCAACATGAATTGCTCAGTTGCTTTGTTTAATACACACTGTGTAATAGGGCTTCCCAGGTTGTACTAATGGTAAAGAACCCTCCTGCCAATGCAGGAAATGTTAGAGATGTGGGTTTGATCCCTGGGTCAGGAAGATCCCCTGGAGGAGGGCATGGCAACCCACTCCAGTATTCTTGCCTGGAGAATCCCATGGACAGAGGAGCCTGGAGGGCTACAGTCCATAGCATCCCAAGGAGTTAGGCAGGACTGAAGGGACTTAGCACTCACGCAGCCTGTGTACTAGATAATACTATCCCCTCTTCTTTACAGATGAGGAAAGGGTCACAGGGAGATGAATCAACCCTCCCCCTCAAGCCACATAGCAGGCAAACAGTGAAGTAAGCAGGTAATCACATCCAGACAAATTAACTCTAAAATCAACCCTACTGACCATGTATTGGAACTAGAAAAGATCTTATTACTTAGTGTATCCATAGAGCACAAGATTAAAACTCTACAATGTCATGAAATTGAGAAAAGTCCTTTAATTGTGAACTAATGAAGTAATGATAGAAAACTGAAAATTCAGTGAATTCTGGAGAGAGATACTAAAAGGCAAATTTCTGAAAAGACTCCCATAAGGTATTAATGATCAAAATTAACTTAACTAATCAATATGTGAGAAAGAGTTAAAGAGCAATTGTTTTACTGATTTTCAAGTTTTTACACACCAACCTCTCCAGTGCTTATGCTGAAACTAACATAACTTTCTACCAAAACATCATCACTTAAAAAACTGGATTTAAAATTAGGTAATAGAAAAAGATGTAAAATTAAGATCAGGCAACGTAAACTCATTAGGAAGAAACTGGCTATTTTAATATTTTCCTTTTATAGATTTACAGGTGGCAAGAAGAGCTGATATACCTCAAACACTAAATGACACTTATAAAAATGTTGAAAGACAAAATTAATAAAATTTTTATTTTATAAGTAGGTAACACAATCCCCTCTTCTTATTCTTTTTACCTTTATTTTGGAAGAAAATATTAGTTTCAAGGTCTCAGTTTAGTGGCCCTGAAACTAAAGAAGTCACTTTGAGTTCATGTCTTGTTTGATTTGCAACTACTTGGATTTCCTTTGATCTCAACTTAATTTCTTCCATATTTTTGTGAATTGAAACTTGTTTGATTTTGTTTGTTCCACTTGTTACAGATTGTCATCTGCTTTCTTGTTGTCAACAGCTGCAAACATCTTAGACGCTACACTTAAAAGGGTTGATTTTATGATTCATTTGTGTCTTAATTTTGGCAAAGGGGACCCAATTAGTTGTAAATCTTCCCTTGTGAATTATGATGAAGCCATTTCCCTTTGTGGTAAAACTAGGACTGGAATAGCTTTGTTAAAGAGGATACCTCACAGGAGAAAACATTAAAAGCTAGTAATTTCTTTGATGGTAGACTAGGGAATCTTGGAGGTGAGGGTTATTGAGTTATCAGAGCTGGTTTAATTCTATCAAAATGTATTACATTTTAAATTGTTCTAGAACATAAGAACAGGCCATGTTATTTAAACTGCTGTGTGACAGCTAACACTATACACACAGAAAATCCAAATGGACCCAAGTGTTGGTTAACTCCTTTTGGAGAAAAAAAAAAAAAAAATTAAAGGCAGTGTAGTAGGCAAACTCAGTTTGGGAACAAAAAGCATTAGAACAGAGATCGTGCTATAACTGAGCAAGGGATACAGGTAAGATAAAATTTAAGAAAAGTATTTGTCTCCTTTATTGTGTTTCTCTATTGAAAAATATTTGAGGAAGCTTTGTAAAATGCCTAAAAAGCCAAGTGTTCTAAATAGTCACTGTGCAGTGTATCTATCTGTATTTCTCTGTGTGTGTGTGTGTGTATATATATATACATATATATATGTATATATTTAATTTTTATTTTGTGGACTGAAGGCAGACAGCCATCTCCAATTTATCACCAAATTATGAGTGTTTTGTTCAAGCCCAGGGGCTTGTCCACTGATGGGGAGCAGCCTTTAAAAGCTTTTCTTCTGGAAATAGTTGGGTGGGGAGTGTTGGCATAGGGAGAAAAATTGCTTTTGAATTCAAGTCCCTATGGACAAGAGAAATGATTTACTCTTCCTTTAACATAGGTTTCACACATCCTCAGTGAATATTACCTTTCTTGATAATTAGTTTTAAAAACAAGTGAGAAAATTAGAGTGAAGGAAAAAAAAAAAATGTGGTCAGAATGAGGCTTATGGACAAAAAGGAGAGCTACAAAACCAGCTCTGCGTCACACAGAGCAGAACGCACTTTGTCATAGAATTCTTGGTGCCATACAATAAAAACGCTTGTTCACAAGGGAGGCACTCAGCTTTTTTCAGTCCTCTCATAGTTTCGTGGAGACGATGCCCTGTGACGTCATAAGCTACGGGTCCACTTATAGGTGGGCCACAAATTAGGCAAAAATGCACTTTGGTTCAGTATCCCTTACAGGAAGCAGACGGCAGCAAATCCAGCTGCTGTTCAGTGTGAGGGTCTGAATCAGTCACCATATGTGACCAGGTTCTTTGATAGTCTGGGTCAATTAAAGAATAAAAGCTTAATATTTAGACTCATTGAGTTTTACATGCACTATGTAGCCCCCATAATCGAGTGTGTGGCCAACAAAAGTCCTGAACTTCAGCAGGTCTGACCCAGTGTCCTCCCCCTACCCGCCCGCCCCTGCTCCTTTTTAAGAACCACCAATCAGGAGGAAGGGTATTCTGTGACTCTCATGCAGTCTTACGTTTATTTTTCCTCTGACTTGAGGTGTACTGGTAACCCTTGGCTGGAGGCAGGGTCCAAGTATGCTCTGGCTGGTGCCTAGAATACAAGTGTCCTTGACACCAACCAAAGAAGAAACCCAAGCTCTGAGAATTACTGGAGCTGGGCTCAGTGTGACATGGAAGAATCAAGACAAAAGCCCAGGCTCAAGGCCACTGCTCCTCTTCTTGAGGCTGAGAGAATAGCTGAGGACAAAGCCCAGACTGCTTTTTTTTTTTTAATTGAAGTATTAGTTGATTTACAATGCCATATTAATTATCGCTGTACAGCAAAGTGATTCAGTTGTACACACACACATATATATAATCCATTCTTTATTATATTCTTTTCTGTTCTAGTTTATCGTCAGCAAGGATGGGTGTGCAGTGTTTTCCGGGTACAATTTGGTGGAACACGTGATGTGAAATCTTTAATTAGCACTGAAAAGTGAAAGTGAAGTCGCTCAGTCATGTCTGACTCTTTGCAACCTGGTAGACTGTAGCCTACCAAGCTCCTCCATCCATGGAATTCTCCAGGCAAGAATACTGGAGTGGGATGCCATTTCCTTCTCCAGGGGATCTTCCTGACTCAGGGATCAAACCCGGGTCTCCCACACTTCAGGCAGACTCCTTACCCTCTGAGCCACCAGGGAAGCCCTAATTAGCAGTAATGAGTCTCATTCCTTTCAGACAGGGAGCATCCACCAGGTGGCTGAGGGGCCGGTCTTTTGGGAGGGGGCCCTTGAGGAACACCAGTGGCTCTGGTCAGGTGTAGGATGAACAGAAAATAGACACTTGCAGGAACTTTGCTCAGGGTTGGTGGCTGGTGGTTTCAGTTGCTAAGTCGTGTCTGACTCTTGTGACCCCATGGACTGTAGCCCGCAAGCTCCTCTGTCCATGGGATTCTCCAGGCAAGAATACTGGAGTGGGTTTCCATTCCCTTCTCCAGAGGATTTTCCCGACCCAGGAATCAAACCCTGGTCTCTTGCCTTGTAGGCAGATTCTTTGCTGACTGAGCTATAGTTTATCATAGGATACTGAATATAGTTGTCTGTGCTATACAGCAGGGCCTGGGTTTTTGTCCATTCTACACATACTAGTTTGCATCTGCTCACCCCAAACTCCCACTCCACTCCTCTCCAATGCCCTCCCACTGGCAACCACCAGTGTGTTCTCTGAGTCCAAGATTCTGGTCCTGTTTCTTAGATAGGCTCATTTGTGCCTGCTCCAAACCGCAGAGGAAGAATGGCCCATAGGCATCCTCTCTGGCTGTTGTACTGAGGCATTCAAGCTCCAGGTGAAGGGACCATGCGGGCTGCTCTTCACTCCTGTTTAATTCTCCTGGAATGTATCATCTGATCTCTCCATACCTGACTCTCAGCTTAGTTTTTATGGTAGAGATAACTGTGTAGACCTTTTTTTTTTAAATCTATAAATTGAGTAAGTCCTATTAGGAGAAACAGAGACTAAGAAAAGACCTTAAATAGAGCACTGAAAGAGAAAGTGAAAGTCGCTCAGTCATGTCTGACTCTTTGTGACCCCATGGATATATACTGTGTGGAATTCTCCAGGCCACAATACTGGAGTGGGTAGCCTTTCCCTTCTCCAGGGGATCTTCCCAACCCAGGGATCGAACCCAGGTCCCCCACATTGCAGGCGGATTCTTTACCAGCTGAGCCACAAGGGAAGCCCCAAATAGAGCACTAGAGATCCCATTTTGTTTCACCAAGTAATCATCACCAAAGGGCTCCATCTGTCCATCCTGTTCCCTGATTGGAACATTGTCCCACACCTGCTGACTCTAGAATGTGCTTTTGCTTACCTCTTCCATAGTCATGCCAGCATTACTTTCCATTCCCTTTCTGTAATCACCTGTAAAACATACCAAAGGCACCTTGTTCATCCTTCTGGAATCTTCACAGAAGCTTGGAGGCAGCAAGCTCTGCACACAGAGAAGCATTGACAAGCCTCATTCAATTAAAATGTGTGTGTATTCGTTTCCCAAGGCTGTTGGAACAAAGCTACAACAACTGGGGTTCTTACAGCCACTGTGAGGAAATTATTCTCTCACAGTTCTAGAAACCTAGAGTGAGAAATCAAGACTCAGCAAGATCCCACTCCCCCTGAAGGCTCTAGGAGAGAATCCTTCCTGCCTCTTCCAGGTCCTGGTGGCTCCAGGTGTTCCTTGGCTTGTGGCTGCATCACTCCTGTCTGTGCCTCCACCAACATCACGTGGCATCTCCTCTGCTTCCTGTGTGTCTGTCTCCTTCTACTTGTCTCTTCCAAAGACATGTGAGAATCTAGGGGCCACCAGCATCTGCCAGGATGAACTCATCTTGAGATCCATAACATAATTACAAATAAGGTCCTGTTCCGGGGCTCCAGAGTTTGGGAAGTGGGCATATCTCTTTAGGGGCCACCATTCAACCCACTGCCATGCACATCACCCTCCCCTCCACAGGACTGGACTATCTCCTGGGTTACGCACATTCCTGGGAAGGATGAAGCCTGGTATTACAGGGAGGGGCTTTGGCCTGGTTTTAAAGGATATGAGTTCAGCTATATGGTAGAATGGGTAATGATAAGAATATTGCTTGTTCGTATTTTCATGACTTCCCTTTCATTCCTTGAGTATTGGCACAGAATGGCTTTCTCATGGGGAAAAATCCCATGATGAGGAGGCAAAGGTGTTGGAACTGAAGGCAGTTGCCTCTTCTTTCATGCACTCAGCAACTTCAGCAGGCAGCTCTGCCTTATTCATCTCTTTCTCCACCTTCACTTTAGAATTCAGAAGTAAGACAGTTGGTCAACGGAGGCATCAACACTTTTAATTGAAAATGAAGTCAGACTTGCTTTTTCTCTCTGATAGAAATTAAGGTTGACTTGATTGGGTTGACAATGACTCATCTGACTAATTAGATAATATGAAGGCTATTTTCCACAGAGTTATGTCCTTAATTTTAATGAGAAGAGATTTAAAGCATCTGATAAGATAAAAGCACTGGAGGGCCACCACTTTGTGTCCATCCAGGGCAGCTCCTTGTGCTAGAGTTTTTGCAAATATCATCCTTTAAGCTGGATGGTGCACAAGCTACATGGTCAGACTCCCAGACCTGGACATTTTATTTTAAACTTATTATGCAATGATATAGTTCACAGAATCTTATTTTCCCAAATGTTTATGAATATATCAACTTAAAGCACTTCTTCAGGAAAGTTATTTGATAACTATTGGCAGAATTTTGGGAGAACATGTATTCTAGAAATTATAAAAACAGTATTAACAGAATAGCAAACTCTTTTACCAGTTAGAAGGGCTCTAATTCTTTACTTTCAACATGAAAAATGTCCTGGTCCTATTATTAAAGATAATTTTTGATGACATATTAATATATAGTTCAGATCCCATAATTTAGACAAATTTCAATGAATTGAGTGAAAATGTTTTAACAAAACTTTTCTATTCCTGTCTACTTACAAACATAGTTTTCAATGTTTGACATTAAATAAGAATACAATTTATGAGGACTCCTGACTCATTCTCTATGTGAGAATTTAAAAAGACCCCACCCACCACTTTAGGAGATGAATTTGTAAAAATACTGTTTCTTGTGAAAAACATGAAAGTTGATATAATGTAGTTTTAATCAATTATGTAGTGTAATATGAAATTATAATAACAAAAGAATTTTTAATATTTGGAAACTCTACACTGAGGAAATTTTAAATGATAATTTATATATATATATATATATATATATATATATATTTCTATCTATCTATTTTTGTTCCAGAGAAGTATGATAGAGTAACTTATAAAAGACTCTCTAGCCTAAAAAATGTGTTAAACTACAATATAAATCTATGGGGAAAGAGCCCAAGGAGCAAAAAGAATGAAAGAAATTTTCCAACTGTTAAAAAAGAGCTTATTACTATATAGATATATTTAAATGGATGATGGTAGGTGTTAACTCCCTATGGCAATAATTTTCAAACTTGAAAATGCATCAGAATCACCTGGATGGTTTATTAAACACTCCTAGAGTTTCAAACTCAGTAGGTCTGGGATGGAACTTACAAAATTGCATTTCTAACATGTTCCTAGGTAATTCTGATACTGCTGGTCCAAGCATACACTTTGAGAAGGATCTCCCCTATCTCAGGGCTTCCCTGGTGGTTCAGACAGTAAAGAATCTACCTGGAATGTGGGAGACCCAGGTTTGATCCCTGGGTCAGAAAGCTTCCCTGGAGAAAGAAATGGCTACCCACTCCAGTATTCTTGCCTGGAGAATCCCATGGACAGAGGAGCCTGCTGGGCTACAGTCCATAGGTTTGCAAAGAGTCAGACAGGGACTAAGTGACTAACACTTTCACTTTAAGTGTCTGGAGTCCATCAGCTAATTGGATATTTTCACAGGAGAGTTTAATTGAGTAAATGGGCAAAAGTATTAAAGGTCACAGGATAGATAGATAGACAAATGATAGACAGGGCCCTAGCCAGGCCAGAGCAGAGCAATGGAGTAGGTAAAAGTAAGTAAATGGGCAGAAATCAGTCTTCTGTTGAGAATGGTCTGGGAGCAGCTTGCATGCACCTTAGTTTATTCAAGCTTTTACAGACCCTGTATTCGCAGATGCTGGTGGTGCCCATGTAATGATGGTCAGAGCCATCTTTGCTGAGCACTTTCTCCCAGCACCCAGTCCTAAATGATTGGTGACCAGTACCGAAGCAGCCAGTCCCCAAGCATGAAGCTTATAACATGGGAGAAGCCCTTAACTTCTCTATTTTTTGCCCCCATTTGCCTTCCTGAAGCCACAGTTTTTACGAAGTGGTTACACAGTGGACTTCTGGAACTGGGGGCAATGATAACCTGTGGAACATCCGCTGGGCAAGGGTCTTCACATTCTCAGCATTTCATGGCGGTTGACGTGATTCCCATCATAAAGATTCAGATAATGTGCCTTCCAGAACCCGGGGGACTCACCCCTGGTCCCCGAAGTGTGGGGAGCGGGGCGCCTACCTGACACCAGAGTCTGCCTTCTCTCTCTTCTATCTGCACTGTTCAGCATGTATCAGAAATACCTGCATCCACGTGTAAGCGACACCATATGACGTGTAATCTTTAAAAATGGTCCTAATGAACTTATTTGCAAAACAGAATCACAGATATAGAAAACAATGAATTTATTACTACCGAGGAGGAAAGGGGGAAAGGAATAAATTGGGAGATTAGGATTGACACATACACATTACGATACATAAAACAGATAATCAGTAAGAACCTACTGTTTGGCACAGGGAACGGGGCTCAATTCTCTGCAGTGACCTATATGGGAAAAGAAACTAAAAACAAGTGGATACATGTGTGCGTACAGCTAATTCACTTTGCTGTGCAGCAGTAACTAGCCCAGCATTGTAAAACAACTCTACTCGTATAGAAATCAATTTAAAAATAAATACCTGCATTTGGCACACCTACACCCCAGGCTCGTCTCATATTTATTTAGTCAGAATCTCTGAGGGATATTTGAGAATCTCTATTTTTAAACACGATCCTATTCTTTATAATGTAGACTTCCAGAATTCCTCTATTTCTGAAAAAGACACATTTTCATGTAACCACATAAGACTTCATTTAACCTGCCCAAGTGATAAATCAACCCTCCGTCCATGGAAGAATATTGAAGCTTTCTAAAGGTCACTCCATTAATGGTTTAAAGGGGTCCCAGATTTCTATTGATAGCTAATTAATATCACTTAGCATAGTTATCCAAGCATAGGATGAAAAATTATGTCTTTGTTCTGAGGTTTCGGTTACTCAAATCTCGCAGGCATGGGGCAATGCTTAATATGCTGCTGTATTTTGAAATAAGTCTTTGGTTATTTTTTTCTCTGTGCAGGAGTCTGTTCTCCTGTGGCAGTGACTCCGTGAATTTCTTCCAGGGCCTCTTTTGATAGGACCTTGGTATATCCAGCGTCAAGCTACCCATGAAGTTTCCCATCGATTCTCATTGATGGATGGGCTCTCACCTTCTGTTCATCAATGCTTCATTCAATTAGAATAAACAGAGCAAATGCTCATTGAAGAAGTACTGCAGGTAAGCCATCTCTGCAGGCACTTCAGAGAGCCATAAAGGAAGATGAGACACCATCTCTGCCTCTTGAAGCTTTAGAGAAAGTGCATGGATGGAGCTGGCAACATGGCAATTTATTGTCATTGGACAGCAATTTCTGCCCTGCTCTGTACCTGGCCCTTGGAGATGCTGAGGAGTACGCTGTGGGTGCAGATGACTCTTTGTCAGCTAAAGGGGGTAGACAATACAGAGTAGAAAAAGAAGCTCCATGTTGGGGTCTTTCGATCTTTAATTGAGCCCAGAGCATGCTTTGCCTGGCACTTCTATTCCCCACCACAGCCCGTCAGTTTCATCAAGCAATTCTCACGGGATTCTCACTGGCAGGAGGATCATAAGATAGAACTGCATACAGTCCTGGGCATATACCCAGAGGAAACCATAATTCAAAAGGATACACGCACCTCAGTGTTCATAACAGCATTATTTATAATAGCCAGTATATAGAAACAACATAAATGTCCATCAATAGATGAATGAATAAAGATGTGTTACATATATATGATACAATAGAATATTACTCAGCCATAAATAGGAACAAAATTGGGTCATTTGTGGAGATGTGGGTGGACCTAGAGTCTGTCTTACAGAGTGAAGTGAGTCAGAAAGAGAAAAACAAATACCATATATTAACGCATATACAAGGAAATTAGAAAAAAGGGTATAGATGATCTAATCTGCAAAGTAGAAATAAAGAAACAGACGTAGAAAACAAGTGTATGGATACCAAGGGGGAAACAGAGTGAAGGAAATTGGGAAATTGGGCTTGAGGTGTATACACGATTGCTATGAGGTATAAGCTAATGAAAACTTACTGTAGAGCACAGAGAAGTCTACTAAATGGACGGCGGTGAACTGAATGGGAAGGAAGTCAAAAAGGGAGAGGGTATATGTATGTGTATTGTGTATGTATGACTGGTTCTGGGAAAGATGAAAGGCTAAAGGAGAAGGGGATGGCAGCAGATGAAGTGGTAAGAGAGCATCACAGACACAGTGGACGTGAATCTGAGCAAACTGCGGGATACAGTGAAGGACAGGGAAGCCTGGTGTGCTGCAGCCCATGAGGTTACAGAGAGTGGAACACAACTTAGCAACTACACAGCAACAACAGGGTTGATTCATTTTGCTGTTTAGAGGAAGCAAAATCAACTTTGTAAAACAACTATACTTTAATAAAAATTTATTTTAAAGAAAGAACTGCATCCAGATGCCATTGTCACCTAAAAGTCAAATCTATCCCAAGTAGGTGAAAACTTCCATGTTTCCCCTTTCACTGGTGGCTCATATTACGTCTGGCAATAGTTTAGTATAAGCAACAAAACCGTGGGTAGAATTCTCTGGGGCCTCTGAATATTTATGCTTTTAAGACTCATTTCCAGTGATGTACTGTTATGTCATAACACACTAACTTCTAATAGATCATTAGATACGCTGGGCTCTGTAAACAGACACACCAAAGCAAGTTCCCTTTTTTCTGTGCTTTTTATTTAAAAGAGATCTTAAGTTAATGACTCCTAATAGAGTCCATCATATATTAGTACATATATTTGGATTATATATTAATAACTCAAGTTATCTTTCTGTTGTCTATCCAGGAAACATTACAATTTGAAAATTTTGTTGAATATTTTGCACATTTAAAACAGGCAAAAGGTAACTAGATACTTTTAAAAACATACCATTTGTCACTTTATTTTTTTAAAGTATGTTAGTCGAAAGAGAAATACAGAATATTATCAAACACAGAAAAACACATAGAAGAAAATAAAAATAACCCAATAAACCACTACCAAGATATAATTACTATTAATATGTAGTTTCATTTTCATAGTAATACATATTTTTTAATGAAATTGGAATTTTATGGTATTGTGCTACTTTAAATTCTGCTTTAAAAAATGTAACATTTTGTTAGAAGTATTTCTTGATAAAAAGCAAATTTTCCCAGGCCTACAGTTTCTAGTGCATGGATGCAATGCTATTTGTCTATTTCACCATATGCTGGACCTCTGGGTAATTCCTTCCCTCCTGTTTTCTCCCTGCCTCCCTTGCTCCCTCCTCCCTCCATCCTTCCCTTCGTCCCGCCTCCCTCCTTTCTTCTTTCCTTCCTCCCTCCCTCCCTCCCCTCCTTCTCTCTTCTTTCCTCCTACTCTTCTAAATAAAATTACATTGAACATCACCCTGCAGGTCTTGTGCATAATTAATTACATGACGAAGCAAAGTCCCAAGGAATTTCTCAGGATGAACGGCCCCCAGGAGAGAGTTCCCCATCTGGAGATCTAGTCTCTGGGAAATGCCTAGAGACAACAGTCAGGACTGCTGGATCAACATTTTCTTTCCAAGAGTAAGTTTTCTTTTCTTTTTTATTTTTTTTTTAAGATTTTTCCCAGTGGCAACAGCTTTGTCTTCCTGATGACACTCTGGCATTCAGGACAGTTATCTGTTTTTGAGGTGCTGATAAATAAAATCTGGGGATTGAAGATTTTAATGAAGAGAAGCATCCCATTACAGTTTAAAAGATATAACCAAAATGGCATTATCTGTGTAAAGTTTGCCACATTACTTCACAATATTTAATTCTGTCTCTAGTACAACACACTATGCTTTTCTTTAAAAATAATTTGTAGAAATAATTAGTCTTCTTCCTTGGCACCATGTAGTGGGAAGTATACTGGAATCTGTCATTTATTGACAGGCATCAGCTCCGCCTACTGGAATGTGTCATTTATCGACAGCTGTCAGCTCCGCCTACTGGTATGCCTCATTTATTGACAGCTGTCAGCTCCGCCTACTGGAATATGTCATTTATTGACAGCTGTCAGCTCCGCTTACTGGAATCTGTCATTTATTGAGAGCCATCAGCTCTGGCTGGGTGGTTTGCATGGACACTGTACACAGTCCTGCAAAATCTGATGCTAATGCATAACAACATCTCTAATACGCCCAGACTGCAGCCCAGTTGTTAAATATAGAACTAGTCCCAGTGGGCTTGTGTATCCAGTGTGCTTGATTTCCAAGGGATATTTTGTCCAGTTTCATTTTTATAAGTATATTTATGGTATAACATAATACAATCAACTGAGCTATGAGAGAAGTTTCCCTGGTGGCTCAGACGGTAAAGCGTCTGCCTACAATGCGGGAGACATGGGTTCGATCCCTGGGTTGGGAAGATCCCCTGGAGAAAGAAATGGCAACTCACTCCAGTACCCTTGCCTGGAAAATCCCATGGACAGAGGAGCCTGTTGGGCTCCATGGAGTCGCAAAGAGTTGGACACGACTGAGCAACTTCACTTTCACTTTCATAATACAACACTGTATAATGTGATACTATAGTAGAGATGACCATAAATACATAAAAGTACCATAAAAATCATATACAATTATTAATTATTATATATTAGCACTTCAAAAGTGTTTTTGCTTGACATATTTTAGTTGAGGTGCTTTCTATGCTTCTATAAAATTGTCTTGTGTGGTCAATTAATCCATTTCAAAGAGCTGAAGTCCACTTTTTTCTTATAATCTCCCCTCTGATTGCTTAAATGGACAACTGCCCTCTAGGGCTTTCATCAGGAGAGAATAAATATTACCAGCTTGTGTTATCAGCCCCTCTCCCTGTAGATCTGCCTGTGAATTTGACCTTGAGGTCTCTCATACCCTGCTGCAGATCCAGCGTGCCTTTGCTGTCCAGACACATGCAGAGGCCTCATGGACGTGCCCCGAGAATTCACCCTCCACTCAGCAAGTACAACCTGAGCATGTCTGAGCTGCAGAGCCAATTCTGAACCCTCCAAAGTCTCTGTCGTCCGGGGTCTGGATTTTAGCAGAGGAAGGTGGCGGGGGATGTCCTACCAAAACCTCAGACTCCCTCAGTTCAAACTGAATTTGTTTGGGGCTTTTCCCAGACCTGCTCTTCTCTCCTAGTCCCTGTTTCAGTTTAGGGAACCACCCATCACCTCTTCTTATAATCTTGTAACAAAAATGTGCCACACACTTGGCTGGAAGCTGCCAACCTGACAGTAAAGCATATAGACCTTGAGTTGACATTCTGAAAAGATCACAGCAACAGTGGAGGCTGCTGAGGCACGTACATGCAGATCTGTGTTTAGCGGGGAGAAGGGATGAGACAGGAAGCTCCCAGCTCTGCAGTATCAGAGAGCTTTCATTTTACATGTAATCTCCAATCAATTAATCGTGACTGCCTTGAGCTCTGGGTTGAGAAGGCTCCATCTAGGTTGAAGCAAAAGACTGCTGTGATCAATTAGTAATGTCTGCCAGGAGCAGCAGCTGGTGGTGCATGGCCATGAATTCTAAGCATTTGCATCCTATATTTCTAACATCAGTTTCTTTCTGCAAGAACCACAGGAAACCACCCCTGGATGTTTGCCTGAGCATCAGAATGGTTTGTTGAGTTGTGTTTAAAGCCCCTTGTGCCTCAGGAGGACTCGGCTCTCCCAGGGAGATTATATCAGTACCAAACCTTCCAAAAATTGTGACTGTCAAACTGCACTGTGTATTTTTAAATGTACATGACCAGTGAGTATCATTGTTTTAATTTTTTTTTTTTTTAGGATACCATACACATGGGTCTTAAATCATTGTGTAAAAGGCTTTCCAAAAAGGCTTGGAGGCTTACCGACTATGGTATTCTGCCTGATTAAGGATGATCATAATATGATATTATAATGTTGCATTTTTATAACCCATATTATGGGCTTCCCTAGTGGCTCAGATAGTAAAGAATCCACTTGCAATGCAGGAGACCTGGGTTCAATCCCTGGGTCAGGAAGATCCCCTGGAGAAGGGAATGGCTACCCATTCCAGTAATCTCGCCTGGAGAACTCCATGGACAAAGGAGCCTGGTGGTCTATATAGTCCACAGGGTCACAAAGAGTCAGATACAACATATATACCATAATACATATTACCGAAAGAGTTTAGGGAAAAACTCAAATTTTGTGAGTTTATGGTGTAAAAGGCAATGAATAAATATTTCAAATGACACAGCTATGAGCCTTGTGGTTTTGTAGTAGACTACATTCATTGCAGCCATGAAATTAAAAGATGCTTACTCCTTGGAAGGAAATTTATGACCAACCTAGATAGCATATTCAAAAGCAGAGACATTACTTTGCCAACAAAGGTCCATCTAGTCAAGGCTATGATTTTTCCAGTAGTCATGTATCTATGTGAGAGTTGGACTGTGAGGAAAGCTGAGCCCTAAAGAATTGATGCTTTTGAACTGTGGTGTTGAAGACTCTTGAGAGTCCCTTGGACTGCAAGGAGATCCAACCAGTCCATTCTAAAGGAGATGGGTCCTGGGTGTTCTTTGCAAGGAATGGTGCTAAAGCTGAAACTCCAGTACTTTGGCCACCTCATGCAAAGAGCTGACTCATTGGAAGACTCTGATGTTGGGAGGGGTTGGGGGCAGGAGGAGAAGGGGACAACAGAGTATGAGGTGGCTGGATGGCATCACCGACTCGATGCACGTGAGTTTGAGTGAACTCTGGGAGTTGGTGATGGACAGGGAGGCCTGGAGTGCTGCAATTCATGGGGTCGCAAAGAGTCGGACACGACTGAGCGACTGAACTGAAGTGAACTGACATTCATGGATCTTTGAACATTCCTGGTCTTCTCAAAACTCAGTTTATTATTGTTGGTTGGTTAGAGCACATCCTTATTTTGAATGGATTAAAGATGCCATTTTATGTCATATTAGGTAATTTTCTGGTCGATAGATGCTGGAAGGTAGCCCCTGGAAGAGTGGAACACAATGGCGGTTCCCAGACCCTTCAGTCGGATGTGGCCAGTGGGGGCTGGACCCTGAACCAGGCCTTTCAGAGCACCCTTGGCTCATCTGGAGACTAGAGGAGACAGTGCAGGTCTAGTCAGGTTTACAGCAGAACTGGCCTGAGGTTTCATCCTAAAGGAGGCAAGATTCAACCAAGTCAAGCCCTTCAGACCTCTGAGTGTCAGCTGGATGATCTTTGCCCTGAGATATTCTTTCAATAATATTCTTCATCTTTTTTATAATTTTATTTATTTTTGGCTGTGCTGGGTACTCAATACTGCAGGGGGTTCTCTCTAGTTGCAGGGAATGTGGGCTACTCCCTGGTTGTGGGGCACGAGTTTCTCATTGCGGGGGCTTCTCTTGTTGCAGAGCATGGGCTCTAGGCCTGCCGGCTCCATAGTTGCAGCTCCTGGGCTCTAGAGCACAGGCTCATAGCTGTAGCACACAGGCTTCATTGCTTCATGGCATATGGGATCTTCCTGGACCAGGAATCAAACCTGTGTCTCCTGCATTCTTTACCACTGAGCGAGCAGAGAAGCCCCGCCCTGAGATAATAGCTCATGCATTATATTTCCATTTCCTCTCCCTTAATCCCTGTTTATTCCTTTTTCCCTCTGAATTTTCCACTGTGGGTAGCAGTGTTCACTTCATCAGCATAACCTACTAATTATCCTCTATAAGAGGGAGGGAGCGGTTTTGCTGAGAATTAAAGAGAAGATCCTGAACAAGAAACTCTTGTTTCTGCTCTTTGGACTCTGCCTGGAGAGAAAGCAACACAGATCTGTGCCTCCATGCCTTATGTCTTATAAGAGCAGATCCTCATTCCCCACGGGGAAGCTGGGATAAGCTTTATGTCTGCTTAATTCTGGGTAAGGCATAAAGAAGCTGCCCAGCTGTGGAGCAAAGCCATGATCTCCCAAATCAGCTTCATCAGCAAAAGTAAACTTGATGCTTTGTACATCATCTGCCTGACCCTTTGCCTGTCTGTCAGTTGTTTCTAAATTTTGGCAAGGATAAATGGAGTGTTAGGTATTAACCTATAAAACTTCTATAACTTTCCAATATAGCCTCTCATTTAATGTGTCCTTGAACCAGTCATTAATTTGGTTCTGAATGTCTCAGATGCAGTGATAATATGGGAGATAAAGAAAAAAAACAACTGAAACATGACCCCTGTCCTCAATGAGTTCATAACTTGGCAAAGATACAGACAGTTTAAAAAATTCAGAGAACCACATGCAAAGAGCTTGGGGAGAACTAAATTCTGGACGCTCAAAGCACTTCCAAATATAATATGGCTACAAATCATCTGGAGATCTTGTTAAAATGTAGATTCTGATTTTGTAGGCACAGGATGAGGTGAGATTCTGCATTTTCAATGAGTTCTCATGTGATGCCTATGCTGTTGATCCGTGGACCACACTGAGTTCAGTTCAGTTCAGTCACTCAGTCGTGTCTGACTCTTTGCCACCCCATGGACTGCAGCACCCCAGGCTTCCCTGTCCTTCACCAACTCCTGGAGCTTGCTCAAACTCATGTCCATCAAGTCAGTGATGCCACCCAACCATCTCATCCTCTGTAATCCCCTTCTCCTTCTGCCTCCAATCTTTCCCAGCATCAAGGTCTTTTCTAATGAGTTAGTTCTTCGCATCAGGTGACCAAAGTTGGTCCATGAACCACACTGAGTAGCGAATAGCAAGCTGATAGAATTTATTGCACTCCTTCGGAGCCAAATGGCACAGACAAAGTGCATCCAATCAATTCATTTTGGGAAGGCCAGGGAAGACTTCTCTGGGGAGGGTACAACTACGCTGAATCATCAAAGATGAACCATTTGTTAGGAAAAATCTGGGGTAATGGATGCTTTGTTGTCATTCTTTGATGGATAAGTCATGTCTGACTCTTTGCAACCCAATGGACTGTCGCTCTCCAGGCTCTTCTGTCCGTGGGGTTTTCCAGGCAAGAATACTAGAGTGAGTTGCCATTTCCATCTCTAGGGGATTTTCCCAGCCCAGGGGTTGAACCCACGTCTCCTGCATTGGTAGGTGAATTCTTTACCATTGAGCCACCTGTAAAGGCCAATGGATGCATGATACCTTTCCAAAGACGTGGAATTGTGGAAAGGAGTGACAGTTTTTTGTTGCTATTGTTTTGAGAAGCCATGAGAAGCTCCCACAAGTGTGAATTGGAGTGTGAGTTGGAAAGGGGAAAAAGTAAGGCTTGGAATTCACTGCTAAGGCTGGAATTTGGATTTAATCCTGCAAGTATAATTAGGGATATTAAAGAACCTAAATGGAATTTTCATGATCTAATTAAAATTTTAATATGCTTTTTTAGAACAATTTTAGATTTACAGAAATACTGAGAACATATTACAGAAGATTATCATAGATTTCATTCTCAACCTTTCCCTATTATTAACCTCTCACATTAGTATAGTACATTGTTTACAATTAATTAACCAACATTATTGGTTGGTATTGCATTATTATTTATTAAAATTCATACTTTATTCACATTTCCTTCATTTGCTCCTAATGTTTTGGTGGTGTTGTTCCAAGATCCTATCCAGGATATCACATCAGATTTAGCTGGCGTGTCTTCTTGGATTTCTCTTGGCTCTGGCTGTTGCTGTGTGTGTGTGTGCATGCTTACTCAGTCGTGGATGGTAGCCCCACCAGGCCCCTCTGTGCATGGAATTTTCAAAGCAAGAATACTGGAATGGGTTGCTGTTTCCAACTCCAAGGGATCTTCCCAACCCAGAGATCGAACCCACATCTTCTGCACTGGCAGGCAGGTTCTTCACCACTGCGCCACCTTTCCTGATGACTTTGCCAGTTTTGAGGAGTACTGGTCAGATATTTTGTAGGGTGTCTCCATATTGGGACTTATTTACAATTTTATTCTGATAAAACTGGGATTCTGGATTCTGGGAGAAAGACCACACAGGTAAAGTGCCATTTTCACCCCATGACACGCAGGGTAGATACCGGGAACATGACTGAGAACTGTTGCTGTTCACCTTGGTCCTCTGGCTGAGGGGTATTTGCCAAGTTTCTCTGCGGGAATGTCACTCTTCCCCCACCAAGCTTCCATACTGTGCTTTTTAGAAGGTAGTTGCTATCACTATTCACGTGTGAGGATATGAGTTATGCTCCTCCTCCTTGGGAACATAGTATCCACATAGCTACTTGGAAATACTCTGCATGAAAGATTGGTCTTTTCTTCCCGCTTACAAATTTATTCCATCATTTATATCAGTGTGGACTCATGATATTTGTTTTATGCTTCGGATTATGTCTGATGCTATCTTATTACTTTGTTGTTCACATTGTCCAGCTTTGTTTACTGGGAGCTCTTCAAGAGGCACCTGTCATATTGACATAACCCATCACATGGGGTTTTCATTTTGGCACCTTCTTATTATCTGGGACTAAAAGATGCTTCAGGCTTATGTGTATTTTCCCTGCCCCACTTCTAGAACCATTTTTCCAAGGATCCCCGATTCCTTCTGTTGGAAGAATGATATCAGATACCAAGCTGCTAGGGCTATCATTGCTCCTGCGGTGGTGTTTCTTTCTGGCTCTCTCAGCTGATGCAACAAGGAAATAAATGGGTAGATACTAATCTTCAAGTATACTTACATTTATAAATACTCCTGTATGTAACAATTGACATCTGTGTTTGGCTAAACATAAGTTCATACTCGTGTCTTCATCTCTAACCCAGTACCACATACATCATTCTAGTCTCCTCCTGGGCTTGCCTGTAAATTCTCGGTGGGTTTCCATGCCCTCCTCCAGGGGAGAAGCCTAACTACAGTCCATAGGTTCACAAAGAGTCAGACACAATTGAAGTGACTTAGCATGCAAGCATGCACAGTGAGAAGCCTGCCTTCCACCACTTGCCATTCATTTATTTATTTTTTCAATTCCAGTAATATCAACATTGTTAGCCCACATCCCATGGGAAATAGCTTTATCCACTAGAGTACAATGTCTGTGGGCAGTTTCTTTGGCCTTCAGTTTTAGAGGCTCTGCTCATTTCCAGAGTCACTTAGGTCAGCAGCTTTTCTCCTCACCCCTTTTAATGAGGTTATTGGATATCTCAATATTCCAAATGATGTTTTTAATACTCATACACTAAAGTTCGGAGAAGGCAATGGCACCCCACTCCAGTACTCTTGCCTGGAAAATCCCATGGATGGAGGAGCCTGGTAGGCTGCAGTCCATGCTGTCGCAAACAGTCGGACATGGCTGAGCGACTTCACTTTCCCTTTTCACTTTCCTGCATTGGAGAAGGAAATGGCAACCCACTCCAGTGTTCTTGCCTGGAGAATCCCAGGGACGGGGGAGCCTGGTGGGCTGCCGTCTATGGGGTCGCACAGAGTTGGACATGACTGATGCGACTTAGCAGTAGCAGCAGCAGCACACTAAAGTTCATCGTTTGTAAAATTCTATGGATTTTGAGAAAGGTATAACATCATATGTTCACCATTATATTATCATAAAGAATAGTTTTGTTGTCCTAAAAACCTGCTATATTTCATCCACTTATTTACTTCTCTCCCTTTCTCTGAGCTCCTGGCAACCATTGTTTATTTTATAGTCTTTAGAATTATGCATTTGCCAGAATGTCATAGTTGAAATAATACAATATGATCCTTTTTCAGAGTGGCTTCTTTCATTTATTAACATGCATTTTAAATCGCTGCTTGTTCTTTCTTGGTTTGACAGCACCTTTGCTTTTACTGCTGAATAACGCTTCCCTGTATGGACGTACCACAGTTGTCCATTCACCTATTGAAGGAATCTCGGTTGCTTCCAACCTTTGGTGATTATCAGTAAAGTTGCTCTAAATATTCACATACAGGTTTTCGTGTGGGCATAAGTTTTCAAGTCAGTTGGGTAAGTGCCTCAGAGCACAGTTGTTGGATCATATGGCAAGATGATGATTAGCATTTAACTTTGTGAGAAACTGCCAATCTCGTTTCCAAAGTGGCAATATTACTTTGCATTCCCATCAGAGATAAAGGAGAGTTCCTATTGTTCTGCACACTTGCCAGAACTCAGTAGTGTTAGTTTTTGGATTTCGGATGTTATGATAAATGTGTAGTGATATCTGCCTGGTTTAATTTACACTCCCCTAATGAGAAATGATATTGAACATCTTTAAAAAGCTTATTTTCCATCCATATATCATCTTTGATGAGGTGTCTGTTCATATCTTTATCCATTTTTTAATTGGGTTGTTCCTTCTGTTATAGTTGAGTTTTAAGAGTTCTTTATATATTTCAGATAACAGTTCTTTATCAAATATGTCTTTTGTAAATATTTCCTTCCAATCTGTGACTTGTCTGTTAATGCTCTTAACCATGTCCTTCATAAACCCCAAATTTTAATTACGATAAAGTCTGATTTATCCATTTTTCTCTCATGTATTATACTGTTGACATTATATCTGAAACTCTCCTGCTAAGCTCAGTATTTTATCCTGTGTTTTCTTTTAGGGTGCCCAACTGTACTGGCATCCTGTGTGGAAAACACTATTCTTTCCCTGATAAGTTGCCTTTGCTCCTTTGTAAAAACCCAGTTAGTGATATTTGCATGGTCCTATTTCTGGGTCCTCCTTACTGTTCTGTGGTCTGTGTATCCATTCTTTCACTGCTCTACCTTGATTCCTATAGCTTTAGAGTAAGTGCTGAAATCAGGTAGGGTCAGCTCTCCAACTTTTTTCTCCTTCAGTATTGTTCTGGACTTTAGCCTTTTCTATGAACTTTGAAATCAATTGGTTTATATCCACTAAACTGGACTGGAAAAGATCAGTTTTCAATCCAATCCCAAAGAAAGGCAATGCCAAAGAATGCTCAAACTACCACACAATTGCACTCATCTCACATGCTAGGAAAGTAATGCTCAAAATTCTCCAAGCCAGGCTTCAGCAATATGTGAACCGTGAACTCCTGATGTTCAAGCTGGTTTTAGAAAAGGCAGAGGAACCAGAGATCAAATTGCCAACATCTGCTGGATCATGGGAAATAGCAAGAGAGTTTCAGAAAAACATCTATTTCTGCTTTATTGACTATGCCAAAGCCTTTGACTGTGTGGATCACAATAAACTGTGGAAAATTCTGAAAGAGATGGGAATACCAGACCACCTGACCTGCCTCTTGAGAAATCTGTATGCAGGTCAGGAAGCTACAGTTAGAACTGGACATGGAACAACAGAATGGTTCCAAATAGGAAAAGGAGTACGTCAAGGTTGTATATTGTCACGCTGCTTATTTAACTTCTATGCAGAGTACCTCATGAGAAACGCTGGACTGGAAGAAGCACAAGCTGGAATTAAGATTGCTGGGAGAAATATCAATAACCTCAGATATGCAGATGACACCACCCTTATGGCAGAAAGTGAAGAAGAACTAAAAAGCCTCTTGATGAGAATGAAAGAGAGTGAAAAAGTTGGCTTAAAGCTCAACATTCAGAAAACGAAGATCATGGCATCTGGTCCCATCACTTCATGGGAAATAGATGGGGAAACAGTGAAACAGTGTCAGACTTTATTTTTTTGGGCTCCAAAATCATTGCAGATGGTGACTGCAGCCATGAAATTAAAAGATGCTTACTCCTTGGAAGGAAAGTTATGACCAACCTAGATAGCATATTCAGAAGCAGAGACATTATTTTGCCAACAAAGGTCCGTCTAGTCAAGGCTATGGTTTTTCCTGTGGTCATGTATGGATGAGAGAGTTGGACTGTGAAGAAGGCTGAGCACCAAAGAATTGATGCTTTTGAACTGTGGTGTTGGAGAAGACTCTTGAGAGTCCCTTGGACTGCAAGGAGATCCAACCAGTCCATTCTGAAGGAGATCAGCCCTGGGATTTCTTTGGAAGGACTGATGCTAAAGCTGACACTCCAGTACTTTGGCCACCTCATGCGAAGGGTTGACCCATTGGAAAAGACTCTGATGTTGGGAGGGATTGGGGGCAGGAGGAGAAGGGGACGACAGAGGATGAGATGGCTGGATGGCATCACTGACTCGATGGATGTGAGTCTGGGTGAACTCCGGGAGTTGGTGATGGACAGGGAGTTCTAGTATGCTGGGATTCATGGGGTCACAAAGAGTCAGACACGACTGAGCGACTGAACTGAAGTAAAATAGCTTTCTGGAATTTTGATTGGGAATGTGCTGGGCAGAGAGGCTGGAGGCAAGGGCAAGCCATGAGCAGTTGCTGGGAGCACAAGTTTCAAATGATGATTTTACACTTCCTGTTAGTGTAGAAAAATTATAAATTAGATAAAAGCATAAACAAACACATAAGTAAAAAAAGAAATCATAATGCCTACACAATTAAAATTTTCTGTATCTTCTTCCAATCTCTTTTTCCTACATATGTATTTAAATTATTAGTACATTAATTTATTTTTATTAAGCTTAAACTTTTAAAGCAGAGACTATACTCACATCCGTTAAAATGTGTGTTTCCAATTTCTAACATAATGCCAGGCACATGATAGACATGCATTAAATATATATATAGAAAAAAATTGGTTCTAGAAATCAACATTAATGTTTCATGTCTCAGATTTTTGTTTTGGAACATATCAATTAACTACATATAATGACCAGTTTTAATCATTTTTAAAAAAAAATTTGCCTTGAAATTGACTTTTTAATTATGGATAATAGTTATTCCCACTTTGCTTAATTTCATTTGCCTTAAATATTTTGCCATCATTTAATTTTTTAAGCCAAATATTATTTAAGGGCATCTCTTTTTGAATAGCATTTAGTAGAATTTGCTTTGTGATTTTGTGAATCTTTTGTTTTATAACTCACATTTTTATAACAACACATTTATCAACTCACATTTATTATTGTAACTGATATGTTAGTTTTTAGCTTCTGCTTTCTGTAATTTTGCTTCCTGCTCGTTTTTGTTGTTGTTCTCTTTCATCTGCTGATCTAGATATTGCTTACATTTTTTCACTCTTTAGTGAGTTGAAGATATCAGTACATTTTTATTCTACTATTATTTAGTGTTAAGATTTTACCAATATATTTATACAGTAAATATGTCAACATGCAAATATAATATATAATTTCACTAGGAAAACTCTGCTTTTTTTCCTAAGCATCAGTGCCAAGAAAAGAATAGTTTTTTTTTTTTCTCTCAATCATCTGAAAAATATCAGGTGCTGTTTCACTGATGAAGAATCTTATCCCTGTCAGATATCATCAGTATTAACACGGATATTTTGTTCAACATTAAGAGCAGTTTCCAGAGCTGTGGTCAGCCAGGGACATGGCATTTTAGGGCAGATGCAAGCTTTGTAGATACCTTCATATTATACATCACAGCTGACCATGGAGGACACCTGATGCAATGGCAGCTGAAGAAGTGAAAGTCTAGTCACTAGATTGTGTTCAACTCTTTGCGACCCTGTGGACTGTAGCACCCCAGGCTCCTTTGTCCACGGAATTTTCCAGGCAAGAACACTGGAGTGGGTCACCATTCCCTTTTCCAGGGGATCTTCCTGACCCAGGAATCGAATCTGAGTCTCCTGCATCGCACCCAGATTCTTTACTGTCTGAACTACCAGGGAAGCTGCAGTGTCAGCTATATCACCATAGTTATAACAAGGGTCTTTCAATCACAGGGATTCGTTATGTTGTGATTTTGCTCTCAGTCAGAACAGCTGTTTCAATAAACAAAAGTCTCTCCAAATCCTTCTTAAAATGAAACTTTTTTAAGAACAGAAAAATATCTTTTTGCAATTATTTTCCTACTTAATAACCTGCCTGGAAATAAGCAACATAAAAAAAAAAGTCATGATGTCCCATTTGTATAATTTTCCTGAATCCATTTCAACTCCTCAATTGATTAGTGAGCATCTAATGCATACAAATCATATTCTCTACCCCAAAAGTAGGTTTTGGTACAGATACAGCTTACAGTGTTAGCTGAAAACTAGGGCAGGATTAGATTCACAAGCACTTCAACTTTTAAACAAGTTGTAAACTCTCATGGTGTAATAAAATAAGAAAAATCACTTCTCAACTGCTGTCCTCTTTTGCCTCTTTCTCTCTTGTACATTATGATCATTTCTTTTTATTTATTTAAAATCACTTCTATCATGATTGCCATATGCCAGACAATGTTCTCAGCTTTTACCAATATTAAGTCACTTAATTCTCACAACTCTAGAGGTGGATATTGATATTGCACCCATTCTACAGATGAGGGGACTGAGGATTTGACTTCAGACAGGGCTGCCTATGGTCTGTGATTTTAGACATGACACTCTACCATCTCACCAGCATCCTCAGATTTTACTATTTGTGCTTCCACAGCTCAGGTTTAGGTTATGGTGAGATTAAGAAGGAAGAAGGATATAAGTCAAAAAGAATAAAAACAGATTTGGGTTTACAGCCCTGGTCCGTTCCTTACAACCTGTGAAAAATATGGATAGGCAGAATTTTGGACCTATAAACATTCCAGTTCTAATCCCCAGGACAGAAAATGATGAGATACCACAACCTTGGGTATGTTACCATACACAGCAAGAGGACTTTGAAATGTAATTAAGGTTACTTATCAGTTGATCTTAAAATAGATTTTCCTGGATTATCTAGGAGGGTCCAGTGTAATTTCAGGAGGCCTTAAAAGCAGAGGCAGGAGGGGAAACTGAAGTGATTCAAAGTATGAAGTATTCAAAGTATTCAATGTACTGCTGCTGGCATGAAGATGGAGGAGGCTGGGGGTCAAGGGAAGGGGGATCTCAGTCTCACAACTGCAAAGAACTGACTTCCGCCAACAATGGGCATAAGCTTAGAAGCAGATTCTTCCAAAGAGCCTCCAGAAAGAAACACAGCCAACACCTTGACTTTAACCTTGTAGGATTCTGAACAGAGTAACCAGCCCTGCTGGACTTCTGACCAAAGAGCAGTGGAAAAATAAATCAGTGTTTCAGGCCACTTAGTTTGTGGAACTTTGTTAGACAGCAGTAGCATACTGATACAATGAACTCAGACAAGTTCCTGAATCCTGATGAGTTTGTTTCCTCATCCCTAAAGAGGGGCTCTTGGTAGCTGTGTTTTTTGAAGAATAAATGAAATCACTTCATGACCGTCTGGCATAGCACTTGATATTTAGTAAGATGTCAATAAATATGACTACATTCACAGGTATTAAAACAAAATTGTAAGAGTGAAGGGTGAAACAGAGAAACTGAATGAAGAAAGTGGCACTTTAATCGAACTTTGAGAAATAGGCTGCGTTTTGATAGTTAATTCAGGTTGAAATTAAACCAGTGAAGAATTGAGAGGAGAAAACTCTACAGCTTACCCAAGTCTATCGCTCGTTGTGCAGAAGTATGAATTTGCATTTTAATAGAGAGAAGAAAATTAACTGAACTCAGACCGTGGCATCTTTTGAAGGGAACTTTCAATCCTGGAGAGTTAAAATAGGAACAAAACAAATGGGAATTCGTATAGAATATATATGGTGGTTTATAGCCCATATGTTCATACAGCCGACTGTCAGGGGAAGGACCAAAACTGGGCTCATTTTTATTTCAGCTCTGTACCATTTGCTCTGTATGTGCAAACAAAGCAAAAATGTTTCCGTGCAAAGCACAGGATGCGTGTTCACATCTGTGATTGACACCTGGTGTATGGGGGTGTGACAACAGACGCTTTTCTACGGAACCTGAAGGAAGTCTTGCAAAGTGAAATCACTGAGATTTTAAACAGTGGTAATTCAGAGATTATGGTTCTGCTGCCTTGTTGGAAAATGCCAAAAAAATTAAAAAAAAAAAAAAGATGGAGGAGAGAAGGAAATCCTGAGTGACATGGAGGGCCTTACTAGGTGCCCAGGATTGCCACAGCAAACCATGTAAACGGGGTGGCTTCCAACCCTGGAGATTTCCTCTCCCGTGGTTCTGAAGGTGAGCTGTCTGAAGTCAGAGTGTTGGCAATATTGGTCTCCTGGTGGCTCCAACGGAGAGTATTTCCTCACCCTTCTCCTGGCTTCTGGTGCAGCCAGCAATCCTTGTAGATACATCACCTCAATCTCTGCTTCCAGCTTTACCTGGCCTCTCCTCTTCCCTTCTGTCTCTTATCATATGCTAGTTGTCAGACTTGGGACCCAGCTGAGCAATGCAGAAGAGATCTCATCTCAGAATCCTCAACTTAATTACACTTGCAAAGACTCTTGATCCAAATACTCAGATTCACAAATCCCAGGGGGTAGGACTTGGAAATATTTTTCTGGAGGGTTGGACATTCAAATGATTGAGTTCAGTTCAGTTCAGTCTCTCAGTCGTGTCCAACTCTTTGTGACCCCATGAATTGCAGCACGCCAGGCCTCCCTGTCCATCACTAATCCTCCGGAGTTCACTCAGACTCATGTCCATCAAGTCGGTGATGCCATCCAGCCATCTCATCCTATGTCGTCCCCTTCTCCTCCTGCCCCCAGTCCCTCCCAGCATCAGAGTCTTTTCCAATGAGTCAACTCTTCACATGAGGTGGCCAAAGTACTGGAGTTTCAGCTTTAGCATCATTCCTTCCAAAGAAATCCCAGGGCTGATCTGCTTCAGAATGGACTGGTTGGATCTCCTTGTAGTCCAAGGGACTCTCAAGAGTCTTCTCCAACACCACAGTTCAAAAGCATCAATTCTTTGGTGCTCAGCCTTCTTCACAGTCCAACTCTCACATCCATACATGACCACTGGAAAAACCATAGCCTTGACTAGACAGACCTTCGTTGGCAAAGTAACGTCTCTGCTTTTGAATATGCTATCTAGTTTGGTCATAACTTTCCTTCCAAGGAGTAAGCATCTTTTAATTTCATGGCTGCAGTCACCATCTGCAGTGATTTTGGAGCCCAAAAAAATAAAGTCTGACACTGCTTTCACTGTTTCCTCATCTATTCCCCACGAAGTGATGGAACCAGATGCCATGATCTTCGTTTTCTGAATGTTGAGCTTTAAGCCAACTTTTCACTCTCCTCTTTCACTTTCATCAAGAGGCTTTTGAGTTCCTCTTCACTTTCTGCCATAAGGGTGGTGTCATCTGCATATCTGAGGTTATTGATATTTCTCCCGGCAATCTTGATTCCAGCTTGTGCTTCTTCCAACCCAGGGTTTCTCATGATGTACTCTGCATAGAAGTTAAATAAGCAGCGTGACAATATACAACCTTGACGTACTCCTTTTCCTATTTGGAACCAGTCTGTTGTTCCATGTCCAGTTCTAACTGTTGCTTCCTGACCTGCATACAGATTTCTCAAGAGGCAGGTCAGGTGGTCTGGTATTCCCATCTCTTCCAGAATTTTCCACAGTTTATTGTGACCCACACAGTCAAAGGCTTTGGCATAGTCAATAAAGCAGAAATAGATGTTTTTCTGGAACTCTTTTGCTTTTTTGATGATCCAGTGGATGTTGGCAATTTCATCTCTGGTTCCTCTGCCTTTTCTAAAACCAGCTTGAACATCTGGAAGTTCACAGTTCATGTATTGCTGAAGCCTAAGGGGACTATTAGCTAGAGAGTCTATGAGGGGCTTCCCTCGTAGCTTAGTCACTGAAGAATCTGCCTGCAAAGCAGAAGACCCAGGTTCAATTCCTGGGTTGGGAAGATCCCCTGGAGAAGGAAATAGCAACCCACTTGCCTGGAGAGTTCCATGAACAGAGAAGTATGCCGAGCTACAATCCATGGGGTCACAAGAGTCAGACAGGACTAGTGACTAACCCACCATTAGCTAAAACATGCTGAGAAATAGCATTTGTTGCTGTTGTTCAGTTGCTAAGCCATGTTTGACTCTTTGCAATCCCCTGGACAGAAGTACTCCAGGCTTCTCTATCCTTCACCATCTCCTGAAGTTTGCTCAAACTCATGTTCATTGAGTCAGTGACGACAGCCAACCATCTCATCCTCTGTCATCCCCTTTTCCTCCTGCCTTCAATCTTTCCCAGCATCAGGGTCTTTTCAGATGAGTCAGTTCTTCGCATCAGGTGACCAAAGTATTAGAGTTTCAACTTTAGCATCAGTCCTTCCAGTGGATAATTCAGGACTGATTTCCTTTAGGATTGACTAGCTTGATCTCCTTGCTGTCCAAGGGACTCTCAAGAGTCTTCTCATTTGAAAGCATCAATTCTTCGGCGTTCAGCTTTCTTCATACATGCATGCATGCTAAGTTGCTTCAATCATGTCAGACTCTTCACAAACCCATGGACCATAGCCCTCCAGGCTCCTCTGTCTATGGGATTCTCCAGGCAAGAATACTGGAGTGGGTTGCCATACCCTCCTCCAGGGGATCTTCCTGACCCAGGGATTGAACCTCCATCTATGTCTCCTGCATTGGCAGGTAGGTTCCTAATGACACATCTTTATGCAAACACCTTCTTAAATAAATGTGGAATTATATGAGAAAAAAAGAAAGCAAGACCCATGTGGCTAATTTATGTCCAATTTAAGTTAAAAAAATCTCTAATTTGGATTTTAGGTAAATATTAGTATAAGTATTGGAGTTTCAGCTTTAGCATCAGTACACCCAAAGAACACTTAGGACTGATCTCCTTTAGGATGGACTGGTTGGATCTCCTTGCAATCCAAGGGACTCTCAAGAGTCTTCTCCAACACCACAGTTCAAAAGCATCAATTCTTCGGTGCTCAGCTTTCTTCACAGTCCAGCTCTTGCATCCATACATGACCACAGGAAAAACCATAGCCTTGACTAGACGGACCTTTTTTGGTAAAGTAATGTCTCTGCTTTTGAATATGCTATCTAGGTTGGTCATAACTTTCCTTCCAAGGAGTAAGCGTCTTTTAAATTCATGGCTGCAGTCACCATCTGCAGTGATTTTGGAGCCCCCCAAAATAAAGTCTGACACTGTTTCCAGTATAGGCAACCAAAATTCATAAACCTCTCCTCCTACTTCATTACAGACTTGTAAATATTCCAACATGAAAAATAATTTTAAAATTATTAATAAAAAATAAAATTAAAAAAATATAAATCATTTTCTATCTTTGTTTCAATGTTTTAAAATAATAACCATTACCTGAGTCTAACAATTCCAACTGGTATCGTGGTGATTCAATATTATTTGTTTTGCCTTTTGTTAATAGCACATATGTTGTTTGTAGAATCATCTTTATTTAGCAAAGTTTGCATGAGAGCACCTAATAGCTTTGTTATGATTTAATATTTGCCATAATGCTTTGTAATGTAGAATTGTATGCAAACATGAATAGTGGAATTTCACTAGCCAAATCAAGTCACATGACAAGATTTAACTTTATGTGGATGATGGACTGACCAGCCCTCAGAAGGAGAAAGAGCCTGAACATCTGTGAACACCTGAACGATCACAGCCTGGAATCCCAACCTTTATGTCCAAAGATATTACAAAATGGCAAAACATCTTTTTAGTCAGAATGGGGAGAAAATCCTTCCAAGTCTGATCAAAGGCAGTTGGGTCTTAACAAGTTAATTCCTTTTACATCATTATTTCTGGAAGAAACAAGAGAGAATTAGTTTTCCTATCAAAATTTCTTACAAAAATGACAAAAATACTACCAATTGTGTTGTTTTTCTTTCTTAACTGATATATAGTTACAGGGTATAATTTCCAGAACACTGAGAGAATTCTGGGTACTTCCAAGTATTTGAGATATGTGTGTGGAACTAAGAGATTGATGGGGTGTGTGTGTGTGTGTGCGCGCGTGCACGCATATATGTTGTGATGCTTAGTCGCATATACGTTTGCTCATATTTGAGCTCTCCTCTTCTAGGTGCATGATGAAAACTTTGCCTCCCACTCCTCTAAGGTCAGGTGAGACCTTATCACTTACTTTGGACAGTGACTGGTTGAGTGATTCCTGTCAGTCTTGGACAGAAGCATCTCATTTCCTACAAGACTCTTCACTGCTATCTTTCCCTTGGCAAGGAAAACCAACCCAGAGGACTCTGGGTGGAGGAAGAAATCCATCATCTCACATTTCCTCATGAGGAATAATGTGGAGAAGAACCCTATGCAGACCACAACAGACATGCAGCATTAGTGAAAATAAACCTTTCAGATTCGAGGGTAATGATAGATTATGAAAATAGCCATAAATTCCTCCATCGTGTTTGCGGTGGAATTATTGCTCTTCTCACGAGGGGGTACATTTTCTTTCTCTACCCCCCAAAAGACTGGGCTGAGCGTGTGACTTGCTTTGATCAACAGACTGAGAAGTGACCTTGAAAGAATTGCCAGCAAAGGCCTCTTGAGGCCTCGTAACTTCTGCTCAAACTCCCTGCTGCCTTCAGAGCACCCCGTGTAGCCAGCGTCCATAGGGAGGGACCGTATTCAGAGAGAGACGTGGCAGATGGCCAGCATCCGCCTCCAGGCATGAGAATGGGCTTGTCCTGGACCATTCAGCCCTGGATGGGCCGCAGAAGACAACCATGAACTACACGGGGGACCCCAGGCAAAACTCACAGGAGAACTGCCTACTGAGCCCAGTCCAAAGCACTGGCCCACAGGACTGCAAGCGAATACAGCTTTGTTGTCTTGGGTCACTAAGTCTGTGTGACTTGTATGTAGCGACAGATAGCTGATGCAGCTTGAACTAGCTTATCCTGATTAATGTGTGTGTGTGCATGTAGCTATGTACGTGGTGGTGGATGCATGTGTGCTTGGCCCTTGCAGCCCCACGGACTGAAGCCCAACAGGGTCCTCTGTCCATGTACTACTCCAGGCAAGAATACTAGAGTAGGTTGCCTTTTTCTCCTTCAGGGGATCTTCCTGACCCAGAGATCAAACTCATGTCTTCTGTGTCTCCTGCATTGGCAGGCAGATTCTTTACCACTGAGCCACCTGGGGAAATAGATAGTTACGTATATGCATGTAATATAACTGTGTGTATATCATATACACATATAGTATCAATGCATGTATATAGCTGTGTGTGTGTAGTATAAAATTGTGTATACATTTCATATATACACATGTACTGATGTGTATATGTCAAAATAATTTTTAGCAGCAGACTGGGTTAAGAAGGTGATTCAGTTTTTATTTTATTAACTAAGAAATTCATATGTTCATTGAAATTTCCCTTACTCCTATAAAGATAATCTCAGCAGATGGCTAGATTAGAGGGGTCTTAAAATTTGGACTTGAAGAAATTATCCTCTAATAGTGGATTCTTCTGCGGACAAATGATATTAAAACCAGATTGTGAGGTCAGAAGATCTGTGTCTTTGTTTTTCCCTCTTCATGCTGATGCATTCCAGAATACACTATGCAGTCATTGCCAGACGTGATTGAGACCACCTTCAGGGTCAGGAAAGATAGCATCCATTCTCCTTTTGGAGTTCAGTATTACATCGGTCCTAACTGACACTGCTGTGATTAGTCAAGCCATTTGGGCCAAAACGCAGCATGGAAATCCACTGATGCTTTTAATATAAAAAATTAGTAGAAAAATTATAAAGACCTTTCTAAATTATCTCATCTCAGGAAGAGGGTTGCTTTATGAGACTGAACCAGAGTTCATGCTGCTTAGAGTCTTCAGCTGGAAGAAATACGACTGCTTAAAGTGGAAAGGTTTTAACTAAGAAGGAAACTGACATGAAAACTATGTATTCCTTTTCTATTGCCGCCATAACTATTAATGATGGACAGAAACAACACATATTAAAATTACACACATCTATGATCTTCCAGTTCTGGAGGTCAGAAGGCCAATGTGGGTCTCTCGGGGCCACAGTCCAGGAGTTAACTGGTTGAGCCCCACTCTGGAGGCTCTAGGGAAGAACCGTTCCCTTGCTCGTTCAGGTGTTGGCATGACTCATTTCCTAGAGGTTGTAGGACGAAAGTCCCGTTTCCTTACTGGCTGTCGGCGGGGGCCACCCTTACGTCCTAGAGGCTTCTCTCAGATCTTTGCACACCGCCCGTACCTCTGGATCCTTCTCAAGCTCCCATCTCTCTGATTCACACCCCTCCTGTCCTCTTCTACTTTCAGGAACTCAGGTAATTAGATGAAACTTACTCAGATAATCAGGGTGATTTTCCCACCTCCAGGTATGCCCCGTAACCAAATCCGTAAAGTCTATTTTGCCGTGTAAGGAGACATATTCAGGGGTTCCAGGGATCAGGATGTGGACATTGTTGCCAAGGGTGGGATATTACACTGCCCTCCACAGCCTACAGAGAGTCATAGAGGTATTAGAGGTGTGGGTTTAAAAGACCTCATGACCATTGGGTCTCACTTCCCAGGCTGGGCAGTTGGGGAATGCATTAGGGGATCTGGGGACCTCAGTGAATGCCAGGGTGTGCTCTGTGCAAGGAAGAATGAAGTCATACAGAGGCCTTGGTTTTTGTCCATTTGTTTAGAAGTATTTCTGACTTTTCCTCAAGTGCCTTTTATCTATTATTAAAAAGCATGTTTAACTACCTCATGGCTCAGACAGTAAAGAATCTGCCTACAATGCAAGATACCTGGGTCGATCCCTGTATCAGGAAGATCTCCTGGAGAAGGAAATGGCAACCCACTCCAGTATTCCTGCCTGGAGAATCCCACGGACAGAGGAGCCTGGTGGGTTATAATCCATGGGGTCGCAAAGAGTCGGACACGACTGAGTGACTAACACTTTCACTTTCACTTTTCTCTTCAGGAATTCCTTCATAGATGAACGCTTACTGTTTTCAGTCCCCAGTCTTGAGAGACTTGCTGATGAGCTTGGGGGCTCAGGGTGCATCTGAGTCTTCATTGCGGAGTGAAACCAACCAGACAACTTCCGGCAACCTCCGCTCCTGATGCTGTGGGAACTGATTCTGACTCGGTAAGCACAGGTGATTGGAGAGCCTGAACCAGTTTATTTGGAGCCCATTGTTTGAATTTTGTTCCCAGGCAGGGTGATACAGAAGGGAATCCAGTAGTAAAATGAAAATATTTTATTGGGCCTAATCCCTTATAAAAACGGTCATGTCTTGTGTCTTCTCATCCAGTAGCTTTGGATGGCTGTGCCATGGAGCCATCGCTAGGTATGTGCCCACGCACCCAGTTCTTAGAGGTCAGATAGGCCTGATGGGGTGGGGGGCGGGTCAAACGATGTCCTGTGGTTCCGTCCACTGGCCACCAGCCTGGTAGCTCTCCAGGGAGAAATGGAAGACCTGGGGCAGGAGGAAAGCAGTGGCAAGCTGCTGGCTGATTGTTCTAAGCAGCGGAAGGTTAAGCCTGTGATTGTTATTCAAAGCAGTATGATTGTCCAGTCTCAGAGGGCAGCTGGTCTAGGTCTTGAGTATTAGACGCAATTGTAGAAGTCCAGCTGGGTCCTGGGCAGCCAATCGCACCCACTGCACTCCCCGTGTCTATAGTGAGAGGGATGCTCTGTTTCCTCCAGGGTGGGTTCAGGGACATCCCTCTGTCCCCCTGAGGTGACCACTGGCCTGGATTCACCTGTCCAGTTGGAGAGTCCAGGGACTGGTTTTTTCGGTTTTCATGGAGATCATCAAACTTGGGCGCTTTGAGCCATGCAGGAAAATTAATACCAAGCAGATTTATTAAATCTGAATTTGCCACAGGGGACAGACTTTGCAGGCGTGAGGATGTAGCCAAGGTAACCTGTTCCGGAAAAACAGATGTAGACAGAGAGCAGAGAGAGCATAAGGGCTTGTGGGACGCTGTCTGTAGCCATAGAGTGTCTTCCGTGACTTCTGAAAATGAGGCTCTAGTGACCAGAAGACTGTGTGGTGCTGTTATGGCGGTTTTACCGCAAATGATACCCCCTTGGTTTCACATCGCTGTAGGCCCCCAGCAGGCTTGTCAGGGCTTATCGCCTCATTACTTGCCACCATGAAGTGGAAAAAGTAAGTTTTAAAATTGGATTATCAACCAACTTCGCTACCAATTCCTGCTACATCAATAGGAAGTCACTTGGGGTAAATTAATTTGATCCATGGGTAACTCATCCATTATTGACTGTTTACTAGATTTAATTCCAGAACGTAGCTGGTACACTTTGTTGCAACCCTTCCTGTCTGCAGAGCTCAGCAGCGTGTTGGTCTTAGACCAGCAGCACTGGCGCCGCTGGGGAGCTTGAAGGACATGCGCGTTCAGATCAGATCAGATCAGATCAGTCACTCAGTCGTGTCTGACTCTTTGCGACCCCATGAATCGTAGCACGCCAGGCCTCCCTGTCCATCACCAACTCCTGGAGTTCACTCAGACTCATGTCCATTTAGTCAGTGATGCCATCCAGCCATCTCATCCTCTGTCGTCCCCTTCTCCTCCTGCCCCCAATCCCTCCCAGCATCAGAGTCTTTTCCAATGAGTCAACTCTTCGCATGAGGTGGCCAAAGTACTGGAGTGTCAGCTTTAGCATCATTCCTTCCAAAGAAATCCCAGGGCTGATCTGCTTCAGAATGGACTGGTTGGATCTCCTTGCACTCCAAGGGACTCTCAAGAGTCTTCTCCAACACCACAGTTCAAAAGCATCAATTCTTCGGCGCTCAGCCTTCTTCACAGTCCAACTCTCTCATCCATACATGACCACAGGAAAAACCATAACCTTGACTAGACGAACCTTTGTTGGCAAAGTAATGTCTCTGCTTTTGAATATGCTGTCTAGGTTGGTCATAACTTTCCTTCCAAGGTGTAAGCATCTTTTAATTTCATGCGCGTTACACCGCCTACTAAATCTGGCTAAGGACGGAGTCCAGGAAATGATTTTCATGAACCTTTCAAATCATTCTTCTTTGCATTAAATGGCTAAGAGGATGGATTCTAGGGCCAGACTGACTGGGTTTATATTTTGCCATTCTTCTGCAGGCTGGTATCCTTGGCAAATTAACCTTTCTGTGACTCAGGTTTCTCATCTGTGAAATGGGCTCACTCAATGGTTCTTACCTCCCAGGGTTGCAGTGGGGGTTAACTGAGTCAGCACAGGTAGAGCACATTCTGAACAGCACCTGGTAAATAAGAAGCACATATTAAGTGTTTGCTATTACTATTGCTTTCCTTCCCAGCAGAATGGGCTTCCCAGATGGTGCTAGTGGTAAAGACCCTACCTGACAAGGCAGGAGACATCAGAGACTCCGGTTCAATCCCTGGATCAGGAAGATCCCCTGGAGGAGGGCATGGCAACCCACCCCAGTATTCTTGCCTGGAGAATCGCCATGGACAGAGAAGCCTGCTGAGCTAAGGTCCACAGGGCCGCAAAGAGTGGGACATGACTGAAGTGACTTAGCATGCAGGCACCGGGTGGATAGAAGAAGCACGTGTCTCACTGGCTCCCATTCTCTGAGAGCTCAGAATCTGATTGGTGGTGAATGAAGGCCAGGTGCCCAGATACATACCAGGAAGAATGTTCTGGCATCACCAAGGCTTGGACCACATCATTTAATGTATCTGACCCTGGTTTCCTCACCACCCCAGGCCTGTTGGTTTTTAAGGTCCACTTTTGTCTTTGAAATTTCATTCTTAAACATCTTCCCAGTCTCTTTTCCTTCTGGGGCCATATCAGACACAGTGTAGGCATGTGTTCAAAGTGATCAGAGCAGAGATGTTTGCAGTAGAAGAAATGAAACTTTTAAGAAGAGCGTGGGTCTCAGTCATCTGCTTTTGATTTCAGTCCTGAGAGGCTGAACTTCAAGGTGAAGCCCATCTCTGTAAAGATAACAGAGCTTCCAAAACAAATGGTTAATGTTTTCATTCCTTAAAACTACAGAAATAATGTTAGTTGAAATAAAAATTAGAAACCAAATATGAAAAAGGAAAAAATTCACCCATGATTCCATTGTCTGTAGAAAATACCTATTAATTTTTTAGATGCACAGTTCTGCAGGTTTTTCTGTATATATATTTTAAATTGAAATTGGATTATAATTCTATTTTTAACTGGCTTTTAAAACTTAACATACTGTGAATGAGTTTTTAACATTAATAATTGTAGGTTATCATATAAGCACTGTTAATTATGAATAATATTTTATTATAACTCATAGCTTATTTAATTACTCCCTTTAGGTGTTTAAATTTTTTCATGTTATTACCAATAAGAAATGAAATCTCATGTCCCAATATTCATGGAAATTATCTGATAATTTCCTTAGAACACATTTTTAAATGCTGAATTCCTAGATTCAGCCTTTAACATGCAAAGCATTTTAAGGGCTTATATTAAATGTTGGCAAATTACCTTTCTCCCACAAAATTACACCTGTTTATGCTTTCATTGGTAGTGGGTAAAGTGCCATAATTTAAAATTTTGCCAACATTATTTTGCTTCATTTTAACCCTTCCCAATTTAAAAAGACACTCACACTCAATGAAGCATTCAAGAAATGTTGATTAAAAACCAGTATGTCCCAGACACTCAGGCTCTAGTATTGTCCTTATAGAACTTATTATCATGACGATTGTCATAAGAAAGATGCACAGCGAGTACGGTGGGGTGAATACTCTGCAAGGGGGCATGTATGGTCCAGTGTTGCAGAGTGGGGCCTTCATCAGAACTGGGAGTCAGGAGCAACTGTCAAAGAAGTGACATCTGAACTGAAGCCTTGAGGACTCATAGGAGTCATACAGGAGATGCAGGAGATAGGAGTTTGATCCCTGGGTCAGGAAGATCCCCTGAAGAAGGAAATGGCAACCCACTCCAGTATTCTAGCCTGGAGAATTCCATAGACAGAGGAGCCTGGTGGGCTACAGTCCAAAGGGTTGCAAAGAGTCAGACATCACTGAGCGACTGAGCACGCAGACATTGAATTGGGAAATGTTGGTCCTGGAGAAATAATAGAAGCCCAGTGGCAGGAAGAAGCTAGGAAAAGTCAGGGTAAGGCATGCATTTTCTTGATTTATAGACAGGTCAAACATTTTAATACTTATTGGTTATATATGTGTAGCTTTCTCGTGAACTATTTATCATATCTTTTGCTTAAATATCCAAGTGTTGGGTGAATTTTGTTTCTCTAAGAACCTTTACAGAGGCACTTTAACTTTTGGACAATTAAACATTTAAGGTAGTAAATATACTATTACTTCTTTAATAAATTGGCTATAATTTTTATTCATCATTCAGTAAGTTTGTGTATGTGTGTGTGTGTGTGTGTGTGTGTGTCTAGCTTTAAGATTCCCTTCTAAAATAAATTATTGGTTCAATCTCATATACATAATGATTTTTTTTTTCTGATTGTTACATACCTGACCTGCTTCTTGAGAAATCTGTATGCAAGTCAGGAAGCAAGTTAGAACTGGACATGGAATAACATACTGGTTCCAAATAGGAAAAGGAGTACATCAAGGCTGTATATTGTCATCCTGCTTATTTAACTTACATGCAGAGTACATCATGAGAAATGCTGGGCTGGATGAAGCACAAGTTGGAATCAAGATTGCTGGGAGAAATATTAACAACCTCAGATATGCAGATGACACCACCCTTATGGCAGAAAATGAAGAAGAACTAAAGAGCCTCTTGATAAAAGTGAAAGAGGACAGTGAAAAAGTTGGCTTAAAGCTCAACGTTCAGAAAACTAAGATCATGGCATCCAGTCCCATCACTTCATCGCAAATGGATGGGGAAACAGTGGAAACAATGGCAGACTTTATTTTTTGGGGCTCCAAAATCACTGCAAATGGTGACTGCGGCCATGAAATTAAAAGATGCTTACTCTTTGGAAGGAAAGTTATGACCAAACTAGACAGCATATTCAAAAGCAGAGACATTACTTTGCCAACAAAGGTCCATCTAGTCAAGGTTATGGTTTTCCCAGTGGTCATGTATGGATGTAAGAGTTGGATTATAAAGAAAATTGAGTGCAGAAGAATTGATGCTTTTGAACTGTGGTGTTGGAGAAGACTCTTGAGAGTCCCTTGGACTGCAAGGAGATCCAATCAGTCCATCCTAAAGGAAATCAGTCCTGAATATTCATTGGAAGGACTGATGTTGAAGCTGAAACTCCAATACTTTGACCCACCTGATGTGAAGAGCTGACTCATCTGTAAAGACCCTGATTGAAAGATTGAAGGCAGGAGAAGGGAACAACAGAGGATGAGATGGTTGGACGGCATCACCAACTCAATGGATATGAGTCTGAGTAAACTCCGGGAGTTGTGATGGATAGGGAAGCCTGGCGTGCTGTGGTCCATGGGGTCGCAAAGAGTTGGACACGACTGAGCGACTGAACTGAACTGAACTAAACATCTTTTAATACTATGTGTACTTTTTGATTCTGCTGCTGCTGCTGCTAAGTCGCTTCAGTCGTGTCCGATTCTGTGCGACCCTGTAGACGGCAGCCCACCAGGCTCCCCCATCCCTGGGATTCTCCAGGCAAGAACACTGGAGTGGGTTGCCATTTCCTTCTCCAATATGTGAAAGTGAAAAGTGAAAGTGAAGTTGCTCAGTTGTGTCCGACTCTAGTGACCCCACAGACTGCAGCCCACCAGGATCCTCCATCCATGGGATTTTCTAGGCAAAGTACTGGAGTGGGGTGCCGTCGCCTTCTCCGGCTTTTTGATTCTACAGAAGTTTAAATTAAGCAGTTGTATTTGTCAACCTTTCCTTTCGATATTAACCCCTTCTCTACTTAATAATTGTATGAAGAGATAATTGTCATATGATGAAGTTTGCAGTTTGATGAGTTTTGACAAATCGAAGTAGCACATAACCACCACTATGGTATGGATGTGGAATATTTTTCGTATTCCAGAAAGTGCCTTCCTGTTCTGTACTAATCATTTTCTCCATGCACCTCGCCCTGACCTCAGACCACCACAGCTCTGGTTTGTAGCACCAGAGGCTCATTTTGCTTATTCTAGAACTCAAGTAAATACACTCACAGTGTGCACTCTTTCCACCCAACGTGATGTTTGTGATACTCATCCGTGTGATTGCACGGGCAGGAATTTGCTCCTTTTAATTCTAAACAGTAATCATCGCATGACTGCTTATTTCTATGTGTCTCACTGTCAGTTTTCACTTATCCAAATCTCTCTTGGTGGACATCAATTTCTTTCATGTTTTCAGCTGCTATGAAAAAGCTGCGATGGACAGTCTTTGTACAAGTCTTTCTGGGGTATATGCTCTGTTTCTTTTGGTACTTAAAGAGATAGGAGTGAAATTGCTGGATCACTGACAATGTGCCTAACTTTATAATAAGCTGACAGACTGTCTTCCAGGGTAGTCGTATCATTTTCACTCCCACCAACAAGATACGTTGTTCCACATTTTCACCATTTGTTTCATGTTTAATGAATTTCAATTTCTATGAAAATTCTGAGACAACAGGTATCTAACTTTGTGTCTCCCAGGGGCTTAGCCACTTATCTCAGCAACACTCATCAAATAATCCATAATCTCTCCATTGCTTTAAACACCAAAATGGTTTTATATACATGTTTCTTTTTCTGGACTACCTACTTATTCTCTGGTTTTCTGAAGCCACTGTTGCCTCATTATCGTCACTGTCACTTTGTAACAGGTTTTAATATCTGATAGTGAAAGTCACTCATCTTTGGTCTTCTCTATCCTCATTGTTCCAAAGGGTTTCTTGCTTATATATATATATATATATATATATATATATATATATACACACATATACATTTAAGCTTCCTTGAAGTTTTGAACTATTTCCCTAAAAGTTGGAGTTTTGTAAGTCAAGGAGTAATGGAGAGATAGTAAAATTAGGAGATTGTTCCAGTCTTCTGTAATTTTTGCCCAAGGGAATAACTCAAAATATTATTATGACTTTAGCACTCAATTTTTTTTAATGCTCAGTCTCACTAGCAGCCATCTAAATGCAAAATAAAGCCATCATTTTCATCTGTCAGACTGAGGTTAAATCAAAAGAAAAAAGATAATATTTGTCCAGTAGAAGTGAGGATGAATGGAAATAAATATTTTTACACATTGGTGTTTGGAATGTAAGTAAAGTAAGCATTTTGGGAGAATACTTTGGCAACAACAATAAAATTGTTTAAAGTTCATACGTTTTTTGCTGGTAATTCCATTTCTCAAGATTCCCCCTGTGTACCTCTGACTTCTATCACCTGGTATTATTGGTGCCAGTCTAGTTTTCATCAGTCCCTTCACCTAACTTTGGAATTCTCTTGGAGTTTCTATTTATCCAGTTCCAAATTTCATGGTGATGCGTCACATTGCAGGGCCTTTTCCCATTCATCCCATTTACGATGCAACAGGCCATTTCAGTTTTGGCCATTTTTACAATGGGAAACTTTCTGTAATTTCCCTGATAATTGCCTTTGCTTTGGTTTTCCTATTCTTCTTTCTGGAACTCCTGTAAGATAGAGGTTGGCCACCTTTTCTTTTAATTTTCATTTAATGTTGGAATATAGTTGATGTACAATGTGGCATTAGTTTCAGGTATACAGCGAAGTGGTTTACTTATACATATACATACACATATATCTGGGTTTCCCTGGTGGCTCAGACGGTAAAGAATATGCCTGCAATGCGGGAGACCTGGGTTCGATTCCTGGGTTGGAAAGATTCCCCTGGAGGAGGGCATGGCAACCCCCTCCAGTATTCTTGCCTGGAGAATTCCGTGGACAGAGGAGCCTGGCAGGCTACAGTCCGTGGGGTCACAAAGAGTCAGACACAACTGAGTGACTTTTACTTCACTAAACATATATCCATCCTTTTTCAGATTCTTTTCCCTTGTAAGCTATTACAGAGTACTGAGTAGAATTCCCTGTGTTCTACAGTAGGTTCCTGTTGATTATCTGTTGTGTATAGCACTGTGTATATGGGTATGATAAAATACTATTTTTAAAAGAAGCTTTAGGTGTTGTTTCTACACAACAAATGTAGGAAGGATTTTTGGTTTTGTTTTGAATTTCACACCAAATTGAACTTCAGGAGTCCTTTTAACTAGAACTTTGGGCACTATGGAAATTCCTATGGAAAGTAATTTTAAAAGTTCTCAATTTCCTGGAATCTATTTTTGGAGGGGAATTTACATTTCTTGTTAATTTGCTTCAGATAAAGGCAAAGACAGTGAAGCCTGGCATGCTGCAGTCCATAGGGTTGCACAAAGTCAGACACGGCCTAGTGACTGAACAACAATGACAAGGTTACAATACTCTGCACAAACAGAACCGTCCAGCTGAGCTGTCAGGCCCACACCTCACTGAGCGTCGCCCACTGATGAAGCAAGTTGTTATCTGGAGGTCACTGAGTAACCACAAAGCTAACTGCACCCTGACTTTATGCTCAGAAGTCACCATGCAACCTTGAAGCTTGGTTTGGGGTGAAAGAGTGGTTGTGTTTCACATCAAGGAAAGAACAGTGGACTTTGAATATTTAGGAATAGTTTTAATTGGGGGACTGATTTCCACAGATAATGAATAAAATTTCAGACAGTAATTGATGCAGTCATATGTTGTTTCTTTTCTTCATATGCGGTAGATATTAAGATCCTAGGAAATCCAAATAGAAAAAAAGAGTTAGTGAGGATGCAGAGAAATCAAAACCCTTGTGCTGGGGGGAATTGGGTGCAGCTGCCATGGAGAACAGTCTGGCAATTCTTCAAAAACTGAAAAATAGAACCAACCATATGATCCAGCAATTCCATTTCTGGGTATATATACCCCCAAAGAATGGAAAGTGAGGACAAGGAAAGATATCTGTTCACTCAGGTGTACAGCAGTATTATTCACAATGGCTAAATGGTGGAAGCAACAGAGGAAGAGATAAACAAAATGTGGTCTGTACACACAACAGCCTTAAACAGGAAGACAACTCTGACACATGTTACAATAAGCCTGGAAGAAGACTTCTGCTTTGTGAAATATGCTACTTAAAGAAGACAAATACTACATGATTCCACTCAGATGAAGAACATAGAGACAGAAAGTGGTTGCTAGGGCTGAACCAGGGATGGGAAGTTTAGTGGGTGCAAAGTTTCCATTTTGCAAGACGAAAAGAGTTGTGACGATGGATGGTGGTGATGGTTGCACAAAAATATGAACATCCTTAGGACCACCAAACTATATGCTTAAAAAAGGTTAAGATGATAACTTGTATATTATCTATATTTTAGCACACTTTAAATAAATCCTTTTTTTAGAAGTCAGTAAAACATAAAAAGATCCTAGGAATTCCAGATTCTAAAAAACCTTTCATGGTCATTGTATTAGTTATGTTAACTGGAAAACAGACAGTCCCCCACATTTGGATGGCGCAATGCAACAAAGGCTTATTCATTACTCATATTTCCACCCATTGTGGGTCTGAAGAGGGCAGACAGCAGTGGGGGTAATCACCCCATGCAGTCATTCAGGGAACCCCATCTTGGCTTCATGTTACCCCACCTTCCTTTGGCTTTTTGGAGTTCTCTGTATTCAGCCAGGGAAAGAGGGTGAGGATAGCCTTGGGCAGTTTTTACAGGCCAGACTTCAGAGGGGCCCACATCCATCCTGGTCATATTCCACTGGCCTGAACTCCTTCACAGGGAGACCCCTCACCTGAGGGACACTGGGAAATGTAGGCCAGTTGTCTGTCAGAGGAAGTGGGCGAAGGGGAGCAGGAAGGGGTCTCAGACATTCATGGGAACTGCAGGTCTCTGCTACAGACATTGTGCAGGACATAGCAATATGATAAGAAGATCAGGAACAAGCCTAGCTGTCAGAATTTTGTAGGAAAGATATTTCTTATGGGAAACAGAGAGATACTCTGTCTACATGATCTGCCCCACCTCACTGCCTTAGCATGATAATGCAGTCATGTGACTGTACAGATAGTTATTTCAATTAAGCCACATTTTGATATGAAGATCAGTTGCTTCTGCTGACCTTAAAACTTTCTCCTGACAGTCAAGTGGAGTGACTATTCTGCTAGTCACTACTAGGATCAGAGCAGGTTCATAGAAAGGATGGTCCAGAAACTTGATCGGCACCACAGGTACAGATGGGAATATGGAAACTCAGTAACTAGAGAACCCCACTGCTGTGTTCTAGACAAATTTCCCATCTGTAGTGTAAGCTCTGATTGTGGTCCATTCCATTTTTGTAATACAAGTGCCTGACTTAGGCAACCCCTTCAAAGAAGGCTGATTGGAATAAACACAATCACAGCCGTAGGACTAGATGTAAATCAGATGTAAATCCTCATTCTGAGGCTCCTTTGTTTTAGAGAGACAGGTTGATCTAGATAACTGGTTATTGGGGCTACTTCCCCCCCCCTTTCTGTTCTTTAAATTCCCTCCCTTATCTTTTAAATTCCCCCAAAATAATGAGCCCATGAAACCCTAGACCCCTACCCTCAACCCCAATAAAAGCAGAACCTCAAGCTCATGTGCTTTATCTCTGTCTCCTTTGACCCTATTATGTGGTCCCAGGTGTATTGTGTGATTTCCAGGTCTTGTAAGTAATTTGTTGTCGTTGTCCAGTCACCAAGTTGTGTCTGACTCTTTGCAACCCCAGGGACTGCAGCATGCCAGGCCTCCCTATCCATCACCATCTCCCAGCGTTTGCCCAAGTTCATGTCCATCGAATGGGTGATGCCATCCAACCATCTCATCCTCTGTCACCCTCTTCTCCTTCTGCCTTCAGTCTTTCCCAACATCAGGGTCTTTTCCAGTGAGTGAGCTGTCTGCATTAGGTGGCCAAAGGATTAGAGCTTCAGCTTGTAAGTAACAAAGCCTCTATTTTTTCAAAGTACCCTGATGGTTGTTGCTGAAGGATGTCTTGCAGTCATAAGAACCACAAGGGCGGATCTTACCCAACGTTGGTCATCAGTCAGCTGAGGCTAGCTTCATCACCACCCTAGATGGAGCTGAGATGGAGGGGAGTGGATGAGGGCTGAGGGAGGTTGCTGAGCCCCAGCCAGAGCTTCAGTGGAGCCTAAGTTTACTCCTGGCCTCTGGAGTGTTCTTAATTCCCAAATCCTCACCAGGGCTGCTTAAGAAAGACCTGTGTTTGACAATGAGGTACCATTTCACACCAGTCAGAATGGATGTGATCCAAAAGTCTACAAACAATAAATGCTGGAGAGGGTGAGGAGAAAAGGGAACCCTCTTACACTGTTGGAGGGAATGCAAACTAGTACAGCCACTATGGAGAACAATGTGGAGATTCCTTAAAAAACTGGACATAGAACTGCCGTATGACCCAGCAATCCCACTGCTGGGCATACACACTGAGGAAACCAGAATTGAAAGAGGCACATGTATCCCAATGTTCATCACAGCACTGTTTATAATAGCCAGGACATGGAAGCAACCTAGATGTCCATCAGCAGATGAATGGATAAGAAAGCTGTGGTACATATACACAGTGGAGTATTACTCAGCCATTAAAAAGAATACATTTGAATCAGTTCTGATAAGGTGGATGAAACTGGAGCCTATTATACAGAATGAAGTAACTCAGAAAGATAAACACCAATACAGTATAGTAATGCATATATATGGAATTTAGAAAGATGGTAATGATGACCCTATATGAGAGACAGCAAAAGAGACACAGATGTAAAGAACAGTCTTTTGGACTCTGTAGGAGAAGGGGAGGGTGGGATGATTTGCGAGGGTAGCATAGAAATGTGTATATTATCATATGTGAAGTGGATCACCAGTCCATGTTCGATGCATGAGACAGGGTGCTCAGGGCTGGTGCACTGGGATGACCCTGAGGGATGGGAGGGGAGGGAGGTGGGAGGGAGGTTCTGGATGGGGAACACATGTACACCCATGGAGGATTCATGTCAGTGTATGGCAAAAACCACTACAATATTGTAAAGTAATTAGCCTCCAATTAAAATAAATTAATTAATTAACAAAAAAGAAAGAAAGACCTGTGTTTGAGGCAGGAGGTAGATACCACCCCCTCCCAAGAGTAAAGCAATTGGAGATTCATTCTCTATCAATGGAAACTTCAAGAAGAGAATAGCAGAGCAATTAAGGGAGGAGACTGGGCCCTGCCTAGACCTCCTATTTCTTGTTCCCAAAGTCAGAAAACTTCCCTACCACACATGCATAGAAAAGCTCCTTCTAAATCCAAGGGTAGCAATGTCAAGGAATGCTCTACCCATATGCCTCTTTGGTAGAATCCATCTTGGCTCAGAGATGCCAGTACACACATGAGGATCCTGAGATATACCTAATGTGGACTGTGAATCAGGCAAATTGAAGTGATTGGCCAAAGGATACCCATAAGAAATGCCCAATAAGAATAATTCAACCTGACTTGCAGGCACAGCTCGGGGCCTGGCCCTCTGAGTCTGCCTGGGAGCCTATCACACGTACTGTAGTATTTTTCCTCTTAATAAATACTTTACTGGCTTCACTACTTTCCGTCTTCATGGAAAATCTTTTCTGCAAAGCCTGAAGGCCAGGACCCTTGTCACTGTCCGCTGGTCTAGAGGCTTGGATCTGGTGCTTCCATGGCCTCGGCGGGTCTCTGGCTGGGAACCCAAGTCCTGGTCTAAGCGATTGCAGGCTGAAGCCACCCGAAGTCATGTCTACACAGAGTTGAGCTATACTCACTCAGATGGAAGGAGCTGTAAATTCACCTGTACTTATACATATATTCACAGAATTTTGGGTTTGTGTCATAAACTTTAAAAACTGGAAATCTTTAATACCTGTAACAGATTTCTCCATTAAATATGCCTCCATTAAGATGAAAAGTCTTCACAAATGTGAATCACTTTCCAGTTTATCTTGTTTATCAGGTCAGAATTTAGCATGTTGGGGGATTTTGAGCAACATGTTATGGAATCACTTCCCATTTTTTTTTCTGGAAACTTTCACTTCCTGTTTCAGAATTGGCTTTCTTTCTCCAAACCAAGACCTTATTCTCTTTCATACCAGTACCTGTATGAATAATTATTTAAAACAGAAGACTCTGCACAGATTTCTGTTAATTAAATTAAATAGCTATGTTGAGGATCAATTCAGAGATGTATGTATGAAACTCAACAAAAACCCATGCAAAACCAGAAGCATAAAGTTGCCATATCCCCAACAAGGTTAATCTGGAGCTTCACAGAGGAACCAGGCAATGCTGTAGAAATGCCTGGATCCATCCACTCTACACAGCCAAGAGTACAGGGGAAACGCACTGCACGCATGCCACTATTATTTTGCTTTTTCCCGCATTTCATGTCCAGTGTTTCCAGGAGCATACACTGTTGTTGATTTTTTTTCCTTTAAATCCAATTTCTTTCACTTGAAAAAATGGTTCCTATGATGAAGCAGTCATAAGTACAGTCCAGCATGTACATAATAAGATGATAATTCTTTAGCTGTGTTATGGCAGGTTTTTTTTTTTCTTTTTTCTATCAACTTAGAAAATACAAAATTACTTACAGATGTAACCTTTATTTGTAGATCTTGGGTAAGGATTGCCTCTGTCTAAAACTCCTTCTTGGAAATCGCTAAATGTCTTTTATACCTCTATCACTAATTTTATTTTTAATATGAAAATTTTCAGCGCCAGTCTCAGACTGTACAACTCTTGTCCATTTGGGCTGTAAACTTCTTATAATTAAGTTTGCTTTTTAGTTGCGTATTTATATGCAGACTCTTATACCTGGTTTAAAACAGGCATATTTGTTAAGTATTCTGTTTTAGGTAGAAAAAAATGATGCCGATTTTTTTTTAAATGCAGACTTTTCTCCACTCCAGTATTCTTGCCTGGAGAAGTCCATGGACAAGCCTAGTGGGCTACAGTCCTTGGGGTCACAAAGAGCTGGACACGACTAAGTGACTAACTTTCACTTTTTTTCCAAAATGAGGGATGTTGGCTGTTCTGTTGGTCATGAATCTAACTTTAATGAAATTTTCCTTTGCTTGAAGATATTGACATGAGTGGATGCAGTTTGCATATTTTGACCTCTTCAATCACAAAAACAAAACAGATGTAAATGTGGCCCCACTTTTAACATGCTTTTGCATAATGCAGAATAGCTCGCTTGAACACGCGTGTGCATGTTTGTGTTTCATTAAAACTCTGTATTTGAGAGAGAACTTGCCTTAGGACATGTGACCACTGACTTTTGATTGAATTATAGGAAATTGGGGAAATGGCAGTTGGAAAATTTACATTCCAGAGAGGTATCAGCCAAGAGCATTTTGGAAAGATACCATGTAGCTTGATTTTCCTTGAGATGCCACAACCTTGGAGTCAGTGAGCTTGTGCACAGATGTTTTGCAAATACTCCCAACTCTTGTTATCTGTTATACTTCTCTGCTTAACATTTGTTGTTGATGTTGGCCTCCAAAAGAAAATATTGGCAAGTAACTTATTTCAAATGCGTTGTGAACAGTTTTTGTTCATTTGTTTCTTTTAAATTCATTTTATTGAATTATGGATTCATAATGTGTTAATTTCTGCTATACAGCAGAGTGATGCAGTTATATGCATATATATTCTTTTTCATATTCTTTTCCATTATGGTTTATCACAGAATATTGAATATGATTCCCTGGGCTAATCAGTCGGACTTTGTTGTTTATACATCCTAGAGGTAACAGTGAATATTCATTACAAGGACTGATGCTGAAGCTGAAGCTGAAGCTCCAATACTTTGGCCCCCTGATGCGAAGAGCTGACTCATTGGGAAAGACGCTGATGCTGGGAAAGACTGACGGCAGGAGGCAACAGAGGCAGAGATGGTTGGATGGCATTATCGACTCAATGGACTTGAGTTTGAGCAAACTCTGGGAGATGGTGAAGGACAGGGAATCCTGGTGTGCATGGGGTCACAAAGAGTCAGATAGGAATTAGTGACTGAACAACAACAATAGGTAACAGTTTATCCATTCTATAGGTAACAGTTTGCATCTGTTAATCTCACATTCCCTGTCTATCCCTCCCCTACCCACCCCCCCTTTGACAACTACAAGGCTGTTCTCTGTCTATGAGTCTGTTTCTACGAACAGTTTTTTGAGTAGATATATTAACTGTTCTTCCAGACATTGCTAATGATGTACATGAATAAATGCATCACACAGTAGGGGCCCAGGAAGTACTTGTTCAATGGACAAATCAATAAGTGCAATGTCAAAGATCTGAGTGTGCAAGATGCTTGGTTGTGCTTTGTAGTTCAGTTGCTAAATCATTTCCTAGTCTTTTCGACCTTGCGGACTGCAACATGCCACGCTCCTCTGTTCTACACTGTCTCCTGGAATTTGCTCAAATTCATGTTCATTGAGTCGGTGATGCTTTCCAACCATCTCATCCTCTGCACCCAACTTCTTCTTTTGCTTTCAATCTTTCCCAGTATCAGAGTATTTTCAAATGAGTCAGTTCTTTTCATCAGGTGGCCAAAGTATTGGAGCTTCAGCTTCAGCATCATCCTTCCAATGAATATTCAAGGTTGATTTCCTTTAGAATTGACAATTTGATCTTGTAATCCAAGGGACTCTCAAGAGTCTTCTTCAGCATCACAATTCAAAAGCATCAATTCTTTTGAATTCATCAAGCCTTCATCATGGGTCAACTCTCACATCCATACATGGCTACTGGAAAAACCACAGCTTTGACTATATGGACCTTTGTTGACAAAGTGATATCTCTGCTTTTCACTATGATATCTAGCTTTGTCATAGCTTTTCTTCCAAGGGCCAAGGATCTTTTAAATTTCATGGCTACAGTCACCATCTGAAGTGATTCTGGAGCCCAAGAGAATAAAATCTGTCACTGTGATTGGTACATCTGTTAAATGATGCTGCAGACTTAAGTAAGCTTTCAGTTGACACTGCTTTGGTCAAGTCCATTTTTGATGATGACCCTCAGAATTAAAGAGGTGATTCTAGCTCTCTTTAAGCAATGAGAAATTGTGGACCTCACAACAAGCTCAGTATCTGAACCACAAGATAAAAATGTTTTAAGTCAGAGTCTGGAGTGAGCAGTTGGAGAAGGGGTTCCCAGAGGAGAAAAGATGGAGAGGAGGGCCTTCAAGAATGGATTATTGCTGATGCTGCTCCCTCCCTCTACGTGAGTGGATGGCCTTGCTAGGACTGAATTGGTTTTGAGGTCCGAATGTCCGCATAGATGTCACTGGGCACAGATCGTTAGTATAGATTCTTCCTACACGATGCTGCCAGTCTCTAGCAAAAAAAAAAAAAAAAAAAAGGGCAGAGAGATCAAAAGAAATTGAGGTCTTCATTTTAGCAGGACCCTACTCTGCACAGAAGGTGTCATTCCTCACTTCTGGGTCCTCAGTAGTAGTGATTATGGAGACCTAGCGAAGGTAGGTGGCCTCTCTTTCTGACTGGGACCTCCATATAACCTTATAGATTATGTAGTTCTGGCCTCTTCGCATCACACTTGAACCCCCTTGAAATGGTGAGGAATAAAGCAGGTCGTCTCTAGTAGATCTGATAGATTATTTGGGTTGGGGAGGCCACAAAATAAGCTTCATAAATCAGTTTTAAAAGTGGTTGGAAGCTAAAATGTGCTCCTCTGGTAGCTCATCTGGTAAAGAATCCACCTGCAATGCAGGAGACCCCAGTTCAATTCCTGGGTCAGGAAGATCCCCCTGGAGAAGGGATAGGCTACCTACTCCAGGATTCTTGGGTTTCCCTGATGTCTCAGACAGTAAAGAATCCACCTGCAATGTGGAAGACCTGGGTTTGATCCCTGAATTGGGAAGATTCCCTGGAGGAGGGCATGGCAACCCACTCCAGTATTCTTGCCTGGAGAATAGCCGTGGACAGAGGAGACTGGCAGGCTCCATAGGGTCACAGAGTCTGGCAAGACTGAGTGACTAAGCACAACACAGCACAGAAACTAAAGTGAGGTCTGAATATCTGTTCCTGGCAAACTGGGTCAACAAATGAGATTTGACCTGCGTAAATTAACTGCTCATATAATTAAGATCATGTTTTTCTCTCATGTGTTGTGTTATTCTCTGCTCCTCCCCTGTGCCTTGACACTGTGTATCCATGATCATATTTACGCTCTCTTTCTCCATTTAAGAGCAAAGCATGATGCATTGTGAATATCTCTGAGGACAATTACTTCTGGAGTATGTTTGATCCTTATCCCGTTTTTTATAACCAAAATTGCTTTATTCATTACTGCATGAATTCTTAGGAGGAAGTAAATCTTGTAAATCACTGTGTTGTCATAACTAGAAAAAAAAAATGGGACACCTAAACCTAACAAAAACCCAACTCCCAATTGCATAATTGTGAGCATTACCCAAATCTCCTCTAACAGTAGAATCTATGATTATCTAAAATGTGTTTCATGTCAGGCAGGAAGAGGAAATTTTAAAAATTGGTATTATCAATTTAACTTTAATAAGACAACATTCAGACTGGTGGGTAATTGAAGAAGGATAGTATTTCATAAAATGAAAATTCTCTATCCACATTTATTATGTATGTAGGGAGTCTCAAATGTACATGGATAAATATTAATGACTACAGAAAATTATAATGAAATGTTGGCTCTGGGTTTCCATTTCTAATGCATTATCTTTGCAATTTATATTGGACCAATTGCACTCTAGGAATGGCTGAGGAGCCCTGAGTACCATTGTTGAATTTTCTTTTTTTTTTTTTTTTCACATTTTGAGAAAAGATTGCAAATCCCTGTGTCTATACTTTGCAGCTCACATTAGTGGGCTACAGGTACATATATGTGGGGTTTCCACATCTCTCCCTAGAAACATGGTCCGTAGGCATGCCTTGGGAGATCATAGGTACCGTGTCCTATGCACCAATGTTCCACCCATCAATGGTGGTGGTGGTTTAGTCGCTGAGTCGTGTCCGACTCTTGTGACCCCATGGACTATAGCCCGATAGGCTCTTCTCTCCAGACAAGAATACTGGAGTAGGTTGCCACTTCCTTCTCCAAGGGATCTTTCCGACCCAGGAATCAAACCTGGGTCTCCTGCATTGCAGGTAGATTCTTTACTGACTGACCCATGAAGGAAGCCCTACCAGTGTCCCACCATTATCTATCCCATGAAGGTTTCATCAGCCATAACTAGGTAAAATACACCCACAGCATCCACTCTTCTAGAATACATCTGAATATTTCCCTGAACAAGTTACGGAGAATTGCACTTCTTTTCTGGGATTCTGCTTTCTCTTTCTTGATAAAATTCTTTTCTGGGATTCTTCTTTCTCCTTCTTGATAAAATAAGAAGTTGGTGAAAAATAGCACTAATATCTTTTGCAGATCTGATGTGATGTGGTTCTGTTTTAAGTTTATTGTATTGAATCCAGACAATCAAGTTAATGTTTTTCTCACTTCCTCCGTGTCACAGATCTCATCCTTCATCCCTCATTTGTACCACAAATATTCACAAAAGATGGATGCTGGTCAATGGTAAGTAGAAGGAATAACACTCTCTGCCAGAGGAAAAACGTTACAAGGATGACATAATACTAAAGTTTGGCTAGCAACTCCTTTCTATGTAATACACCACATTAACAAATTGAAAAATAAAAGCCATATGATTATCTCAATAGATGCAGAGAAAGCCTTTGACAAAATTCAACATCCATTTATGATAAAAGCTCTCCAGAAAGCAGGAATAGAAGGAACATACCTCAACATTATAAAGGCTATATATGACAAATCCACAGCAAACATTATCCTCAATGGTGAAAAATTGAAAGCATTTCCCTTAAAGTCAGGAACAAGACAAGGGTGCCCACTTTCACCACTACTATTCAACATAGTTTTGGAAGTTTTGGCCACAGCAATAAGAGCAGAAAAAGAAATAAGAGGAATCCAGATTGGAAAAGAAAAAGTAAAACTCTCACTGTTTGCAGATGACATGATCCTCTACATAGAAAACCCTAAAGACTCCACCAGAAAATTACTAGAGCTAATCAATGAATATAGTAAAGTTGCAGGATATAAAATAAATGCACAGAAATCCCTTGCATTCCTATACACTAATAATGAGAAAATAGAAAGAGAAATTAAGGAAACAATCCCATTCACCACCATTGCAATGAAAAGAATAAAATACTTAGGAATATATCTACCTAAAGAAATTAAAGACCTATATGTAGAAAACTATAAAACACTGGTGAAAGAAATAAAAAAGGACACTAATAGATGGAGAAATATACCATGTTCATGGATCAGAAGAATCAATATAGTGAAAATGAGTATACTACCCAAAGCAATCTATAGATTCAGTGCAATCCCCTATCAAGCTATCAACGGTATTTTTCACAGAGCTAGAACAAATAATTTCACAGTTTGTACGGAAATACAAAACACCTCGAATAGCCAAAGCAATCTTGAGAAAGAAGAATGGAACTGGAGGAATCAACCTGCCTGACTTCAGGCTCTACTACAAAGTCGCAGTCATCAAGACAGTATGGTACTGGCACAAAGACAGAAATATAGATCAATGGAACAAAATAGAAAGCCCAGAGATAAACCCATACACCTATGGACACCTTATCTTTGACAAAGGAGGCAAGAATATACAATGGATTAAAGACAATCTCTTTAACAAGTGGTGCTGGGAAAACTGGTCAACCACTTGTAAAAGAATGAAACTAGAACACTTTCTAACACTATATACAAAAATAAACTCAATATGGATTAAAGATCTAAACATAAGACCAGAAACTATAAAACTCTTAGAGGAGAAACACTCTCTGACATAAATCACAGCAGGATCCTCTATGACCCACCTCCCAGAATACCAGAAATAAAAGCAAAAATAGACAAATGGGATCTAATTAAAATTAAAAGCTTCTGCACAACAAAAGAAACTATAAGAAAGGTGAAAAGACAGCCTTAAGAATGGGAGAAAATAATAGCAAATGAAGCAACCGACAAACAACTAATCTCAAAAATATACAAGCAACTCCTGCAGCTCAATTCCAGAAAAATAAATGACCCAATCAAAAAATGGGTCAAAGAACTAAATAGACATTTCTCCAAAGAAGACATACAGATGGATAACAAGCACATGAAAAGATGCTCAACATCACTCATTATCAGAGAAATGCAAATCAAAACCACAATGAGGTACCATTTCACGCCAGTCAGAATGGCTGCGATCCAAAAGTCTACAAACAATAAATGCTGGAGAGGGTGTGGAGAAAAGGGAACCCTCTTACATTGTTGGTGGGAATGCAAATGAGTACAGCCACTATGGAGAACAGTGTGGAGTTTCCTTAAAAAACTGGAAATAGACCTGCCATAAGACCCAGCAATCCCACTGCTGGGCATACACACTGAGGAAACCAGAATTGAAAGAGGCATATGTATCCCAATGTTCATCACAGCACTGTTTATAATAGCAAGGACATGGAAGCAACCTAGATGTCCATCAGCAGATGAATGGATAAGAAAGCTGTGGTACCTATACACAATGGAGTATTACTCAGCCATTAAAAAGAATACATTTGAATCAGTTCTAATGAGGTGGATGAAACTGGAGCCTATTATACAGAGTGAAGTAAGCCAGAAAAAAAAAAAAACACCAATACAGTATACTAATGCATATATATAGAATTTAGAAAGATGGTAATGATAACCCTGTATGCGAGACAGCAAAAGAGACACAGATGTATAGAACAGTCTTTTGGACTCTGTGGGAGAGGGAGAGGGTGGGATGATTCAGGAGAATGGCATTGAAACATGTATAATATCATATAATAAATGAATCTACAGTTCAAGTTCAATGCAGGATACAGGATGCTTGGGGCTGGTGCACTCAGATGACCCAGAGTGATGGTATGGGGAGGGAGGTGGGAGGAGGGTTCAGGATTGGGAACGCATGTTCACCCATGGCAGATTCATGTTGATGTATGGCAAAACCAATACAATATTGTAAAGTAAAAATAAATAAATAAATAAAGCTGAGACGGTTCATTTTTTTCCCCCCATTGTTCTCTCGGCAGATGTTTTTAGAGTATCACTGCATATATCCACACATATATGTCTCTTTTTGGATGCTGGGGGTTGGATAAGAGTCCCCAAACCACATGAGGTGGGAGACCATGAAACCTGCTCCCAGTTACCAGGGAAATAAAGCAAGAAACAACCATCTTGGTCTTCTGTAAGTTGATAAAATTATATCTGCAGAATCCTGTTTGGAGGGGGAGAAGGAGAAACAAGCTTTCATGTGTGAAAACCCGGAATGCCCTTTCCTACCATCTCATTGTAACTCCTAAGTAAAATCCTTTCTTTGTGGGGCAGGAAAAAGAGTCCCAGGTACGAGGTTAAAAGGGAACCATTCAAGATGGTACCAGGGCAGAAATGATGCTATGGGTTTTGAGACCACACATCCACTATCTTCATCCTTGTGTCCAGTCTGATGAATGCAACCAACATATATGTCAAAGCATATTATAAAGTCCACTGAACATCCTTTAGACAAACTATAGCCATTTGGCATACAGTGCCACTGGCAGTCTATACAGCATGGAGTGAATAAAACTTCTAATGTCCATATGCTAACCTCAAGCTTTGCAAACTCTTCCTATATGTGTTTTGTGTGTGTGTACTCAGTAGTATCTGACTCTTTGTGACCCCGTGGACTGTAGCCCGCCAGGCTCTTCTGTCTGTGGGATTTCCCAGGCAAGAATACTGGGGTGGGTTGCCATTTCCTACTTCAGAGGATTTTCCTGACCCAGGGATCAAACCTGTGTCTCCTGCATTGGCAGGTAGATTCTTTACCACCGAGCCACTAGAAACTCTTCCTATAATACAGAAAAACTCTGAGCTGTTTAAGTGAATTTGTGATGAGAAGAAAGCATTAAATGTATAGGGAAACCCCAGAAAAGAATACCATAACTTTTCTAAACAAATTTCCTATGAACATATTTGAAGAAACTGTGAATCTAGTTGAATACAGCACTCAACTCTAATTTAGAGATCACAGGTTTGGGCTCTAGGAGTATCACTGAATGACTAGCTATAGGAAAGTCACTTCTCTGGCTCCAATTCCTAAATGTAAAAAATGAAAAGCACATTTCTTCTTTTCTATATAGCCCGCAGCTATTATATTATAGTACACCCAGTGTGCGAAAAAACCTAGCTCAAGCTTGCTTCAGCAAAATCTGGAAATGTAAAGGTTCATTTAAATATCAAAGCCAATGGTATATAAGGGCTGACTCTGGGTGCTGACAAGTTCTGAGCACTGGTCTTGCTCTCTCTTCTCTGAGCACTGATGTTGTTGCATAGAATCCGTTCTCAGGCAGGTTCAGGTCCCCCCTCATGGTGGCAAGATGGCTGCCAGCAGCTTCTGACAAGCATCCCATCTCTGATGGAAAAGCTCATTTTGCCCAGCCTGCTATACAAAAAATTCTGGGATTATTTCTGACTTGGTGAATTTGGACCTTATACTCATCCCTGAACAGATCTCCACTGTTCAGATGTGTGGTTACGTTAACTGTTACACTTGGTCAAATGTTTCTTCCTCGGTTCAGAAATGAGGACAGCCCAAAACAAGAGACACAAACAAGGATGGAGTGTGTGTGTCTGTGGGGCGGCGGGAGTAGGGGGGGGGGCGGGGGTTAGTGATTCTTCCAAAGAAAGTCAGGGTAAAGAGGAGGGAATGAATACCAGAAAGGCCAGAAATGGCAGTTGTTCAACCTTCAAGCCTAAACCACTGAAAGACATTTTCACTGTGACAAGCTTTAACATGGGAGGTAGTGATGGTGAATGTTTAAAGACAGACACAGGTAGCAGTTAATATCAGATCTTGGTCCATATTTGGAAATCCTACTTTTAAACGACACGTCTTTGGGCAATTTCCAATCCTCTGTGTACGTCAATTTAATACTCTGTAAAGTGGAGATAATATTGATTTCACACAGTTGTCAAGAAGGCAAATTGATACCATGTCTGTCAATTGTTAAGCATTTTAAGTGCTAAATAACTGGTAAGGATTGTGCCCTTTCCCAAAAGCCTCTGGCCTCAAATTCTTTCATTGTGAATGCTTTCCATTCCCCAAGAAACACATAACTCCCATGCAATTTAAAGCGCTCTGGTGCATAGAAAATAAGAGAAGCTTAACAACTTTTTGATAAATCTAGCATAACATGGATAATCAAATTGATCAAATATAGCACTAGAAAAATCTCCAGACCAATCTTCTTTGTGAATAAAAGAGTGATACTTCTAAATTAAACAACACATAGAATCAGCCCTATATAATGAGATTAGGCTCTCCCATGACTGACAGGGTCAATTTCAAAGATGCAAGTGTTAGCTCATGTACTTTGTTCCTATCATGCTTATTTCCCCAGAGAGATGGCATTGGAAAGGACAGTTGGGATGATGTGAGTGCACAAAATAGTTTCTTATCTACAGTGCTCAGACACTCCACTTGCCAACCTCTTTACTACATAATCTTGTCCAACCTCATGGACACTCAAGTAAATTCCAAGTGCATATTTCTAGCCCTTGTGGTTCCCCTCAAACCCCAAATTTATCAGTAACTGTTTAGTAACATTTCTTCCTGGAGCAGGCACCTCTGACCAAAAATAGAGCTCTTTTAACTTTCCTCCAATCTTTTCTTGAAAAATGGCACCATCGCTCACCAGTGGGGTGTGTCAACCACTCTGAAAGTGTTCTTAATTTCTCTCTTTCCCTCACTCCCCCTGCCAAAGCCATCTGAAATTCCTGCTGAGGTTTCAAATCACTAAAGTAATGTCAAAGGACATTTCTTTCCACCTTCTTCCACCAAGCTGATTTGGGGAACAGCATCCCTTGCCTAGGGCTTCCCAGATGGTGTTAGTGGTGAAGAACCTGCCTGCCAATGCAGGAGATGTAAGAGACAAAGGTTTGATCGATCCCTGGATCAGGAAGATCCCCTGGAGGAGGGCATGGCAATCTACATGGTGATACATGGCAACTCCAGCATTCTTGTCTGGAGAATCCCACAGACAGAGAATGTTGCAGTCTATAGGGTTGCAAAGAGTCAGACATGACTGAAGTGACTTAGCACTTACACATGCATCCCTTTTCTAATGGACCTCAACAGCCTTCAGACTAGTCTTTCTGCTCCTACTCTAGCTCTTTCCTGACCCACAAGGCTGTCTTCCAGAGTAAAATCTTTTCTTTTCTTTTTTTTTCAAGCAGTCAGCATAAATATTTTCGAACGTAGATCTCATTATGAGAAAACCCTTCCCTCCCTGCCAGAACACATTTTGCTGTTGTTGTTCAGTTGCTCAGTCATGTCTGACTCTTTGTGACCCCATGGACTGCAGCATGCCAGGCTTCCCTGTCCTTCTCTGTCTTGCAGAGTTTGCTTGAATTTGGTCATGCTATCTAACCATCTCATCTTCTGCCTACTGCTTCTCCTTTTGCCTTCAGTTTCTGCCTGCATCAGAATCCTTTCCAATGAGTATGCTCTTCACATCAGGTGGCCAAAGTACTGGAGCTTCAGCATCAGTCCTTCTAATGAATATTCAGGGGTTGATTTCCTTTAGGATCAACTGATTGATCTCCTTGCTGTCCAAGGGACTCTCAAGAATCTTCTCCAGAACCAGAATTCAAAAGCATCAATTCTCCTCTGACCATGGGATTTCCCAGGAAAGAATACGGAGTGGGTTGCCATTTCCTTCTCCAGGGGATCTTTCCAACTCAGGGATCAAACCTACATCTCCTGCATTGGCAGGCAGATTCTTTACCACTGAGCCCCCAGGGAAACGCCCACAAACACATAAACTCACATAAACTTTGAACTGGTTTCCCATCACAGTGAGGATGTAACCTAGTCCTTACCATGACCTGAAGCTCTCTCTGACCGGGCCATGCCTGCTCCTCTGTTCTCTCCTTGGGCCCTTTGCTTTGCTCATGTTGTTCCAGGCATGGCAAAGTTTAGATCTTTGTTTTTCCTGAAATACTTCAAACTCTTTCTTTGATTCAAGGAGGCACTGCTTTCTCCTGCCCTCTCCCCTGGGATGTTCATCTCCTCAGTGTCCATAGATTCCATCTCCTTCAGTTCTCTTTGCAGTTATCACCTCCTCCTGGAGGAGTCTACCTTTCCTGACCAGTCTCCCTAAAAGTGCACCTATGTTAACAGAAAGTACTTATTTCTTTAATTGCTCAATTCTCATCTTCCCCACTAAAATGTAATTTCCAAGATGGCAGAGACTTTGTCTGTCTTGCTCATTGCAACACACTTCATGCTTAGACTAGTACTTAGTTCATGATACACAATACGTGTGGAGACACATAGAGAGAAAGGAGGAGAGAGGAAGGGAGAAGGGGGGTGAGAGGCAAGAAAGGATTTGAAATTCCCCAGCTCGGTTCAGAGCTGAAGACAAAACTGTGAGAACCAACTCAAGTGATGTAAGTGCCTCCCCTTTCTCATTGTAACTAACAAGGGATACTTGCTTGTAAAGCACTTTGAGTTCTTACATGTAAGACTTAAATTCAATGCATTACATGACTCCATTATTCTATTTGGTACAATGAGAGTAAATTTCACAACACTGAGAAGAGTGAGGAAAAGCACAGAAATATATTACCAGGATAAATAGAACAAAGAAGGGACAAGCATTGGGGAGTGACCTGAATATTAAAGATGAAAATTTTAGTTGAAAAGATCAACTGCAAATTCAAGTAGAAAGAAGCAAATGAATGGACTGAAAGAATTATTAGTCTGAAAGGGTCTGGAGGTTTTCAATCAAAATGTGAATTTTAGATTGAATAAATTCCACTTGGGCTTGGAATAAATTCCAAGGGCTGAATTATTCTACAGGGAAGATTCAGAAAGGATATCTGCCTTGGTTTTCCCAGAGTCTGTATTTTTCTTATTTGAACAATCTTATTAAATATACAATAATGTTGCTACAGATGCACCTTCCTTAAAGCAGGGATTGGTCCCCAGGAATTGTTCGCTTGGTAATGAAGTGGGAAGATCCACTTGGGAAAGGTATTAAAACTATGGCTCACTTTCACGATGGCGCTAATCCCAAAATAAATGTCCGTGGTCTGTTGAAAAGCAGAAAGATGATCATCACAGCCTCCTACCTGGTGAGAAGCTTGCCAATATCAATCTAACAGCATGTGAAAAAAAAAATCACACTTTGTTTGGAGGGACTGAGTGATTTGAATATAAATAAGCAACCCTTTCCGCCTGTCAGTTACCTCAAGAATATTTAGTATTGTCTCTTTTAATGACTGCTCATTACCAATGAGTGCCAGTGAGCAGATTTAATCAGGGTAATGTGGGGTAATCATTATGTGAATTTCTCCATATCAGGATTTGTTCTATCTGTTCCAAGCCATTTGTCCATGTAAAACTGTCACCATTCTGAGCTGATGACTGACAGGTGAGGCCAGGCTTGTTCGTTTGTCATCTCAGAGTCAGAAATTCTCCGATGTGTCCTTCTCACTAAAACAAATGGCTTCAAAGACACAAAGCAGTTCTATATTCAGAACCGTTTTCCTCTGTTGGCTTGTTGCGTGGCTCATTAAAATACTTAGCTCACCCTCACTTAACATAAGAGCGCGATCAACATCCATGGTTATCTTGATGGATGTGGTGGAGTCTAAGGTGGGGGGAGATGCTGGACCAGGCAACCCTGGAGGTCTTCCCATCAGTACTGAGATGCAGTCACCTCCAGGGCTGAATGAGTATCAGTTTCTCCACAGCCACAGGAAGGCTGGGTGCCCAGGGCAGACGTCTCTTATTCTGCCATCCTTCAATGGAATCCAGTTCACGTCCCAAGCGAGTTGATGTGCCTTCAACAGTTTTGTGTTTGTTCACTGAAGAGACTGGTGGTGGCAATTATTGAATGAAAAAATAATGTAGCTTAAGCCTCATGAATTTTTATTTTTTACTCCATGGGATTCCAGCACCAGAAGACCTGTTCTACATGAAATAAAGTTTTCTATGAAGAATTACTGCTGCTCCCCAAGCTAGTTCTCACAAAAGTCATCATAGAATATTTGAGACCCAAATACCTCCTCCAGATGCTTGAATTCAAAAGACAAACAAGCATGTTAATAAGTAGAATAGGGCAAAGTTATTTCCTTAAAGGCTTTGGTGTTCCAGGCATTATCTCTGCTAGTTCAAGTGCCATGTAGGAAAAACTATATTGTGATTCTAGACTCAGAACAGAATTTTTTTCTCTCTTTAATGTTACCATGACTTTTTTGTGATACTGAAGTGTGCAGACCATGCTGAAAGGCTCAGGAGGTCAACGTCATGGCTAAACTGGGGCGACAAGGAAGAGGCATGAGCTGGCTTTCCCTCTGACCTGATGCCTTTAGGAACAGAGAGCTGGAAAACGAAAGCTCTCTTTCTGTGATTTTGTAATATTTTTTCCACTTTCCTTTGCTATGAAAACCCTCTGTAATGGAGTTTGGTTCTTGATGTGAGGAGTAGACTCATTGGAGAAAACCCTGATACTGTGAAAGATTGCAAGCAAGAGCAGAAGGGCTCAGCAGAGGATGGGATGGCTGGATAACATCACTGAGTCAATGGACATGAGTTTGAGCAAATTTCGGGAGATAATGAAGGACAGGGAAGCCTGGCATGCTATAGTCCATGGGGTTGCAGAGAGTCGGACACAACTTAGTGACTGAAAGACAACTATCTAAAAAGATTTTACTTTGGTGTTTGCATGCTCAGTCGTATCTGACTCTTTGCAACCCCATGGACTGTAGCCCACCAGACTCCGCTGTCCATGGGATTTCCCAGGCAAAAATACTGGAGTGGGTAGCCATTTCCTCCTCCAGGGGAAAGTACCATCTGCCAAACAGGGAAAAGGCAAATGCATTCTGGGGATGAGAAGAAAATCCAGACATGCCCTCCCTAGAGCAGAGTCTGCAGGATCCAGGCAAGGACCCAATATTTGCAGGCAGTGACAGGCACAATGATGGAGGTTTGATAGAGAAACCATGGCAGCCGTAGTCTCTTGTTTCACAGGTGGATGCCCTCCCGTTTTCACTTTTCCAGCCTGCAGAATGTGAAATCGGAAAGTTTTTTTTTTTTTTTCTCTTTCCACATAGGAGAGAAGCAGGCTTACTCTCATCGTCATGCTTGAATCTGAATCAGTTTTGATAGGGCCCACTCGTGAACTTCCGTGGTGGCTCAGATGATAATGAATCTGCCTGAAGTACAGGAGACGCAGATTTGAGTCCTCAGTGGGGAAGATCATCTGGAGAAGGGAATGGCTACCCATTCCAATATTCTTGCCTGGAGAATTCCATGGACAGAGGAGTCTGGTGGGCTACAGTCCATAGGGTTGCAAAGAGTCAGACATGACTGAGTGACTTTCACTTTCTTTCACTTCACTCATGAACTGCCTCCCTCGACACCTCATTGAAGATGCTCCTGGCTGTTTCCTACATTGCACTGAAGTTGTGACACAAAGAACAAAGTAGAGATACTGTGTGTCTACATGACGCAGTTCAGTTCAGTTGCTCAGTCTTCCATGGCTTCCCTGTCCATCACCAACTCCCGGAGTTTACTCAAACTCATGTCCACTGAGTCAGTGATGCCATCCAACCATCCCATCCTCTGTCATCCCCTTCTCCTTTTGTCTTCAATCTTTCCAAGCATCAGGGGTTTTCCAATGAGTTAGTTCTTCACATCAGGTGGCCAAAGTATTGGAGCTTCAGTTTCAGCATCAGTCCTTCCATGAATATTCAGGACTGTTTCCTTTAGGATGGACTGGTTGGTTCTCCTTGCAGTCCAAGGGACTCTCAGGGTCTTATCCAACACCAAAGTTCAAAAGCATCAATTCTTCGGCACTCAGCTTTCTTTATAGTCCAACTCTCACATCCATACATGACCACTGGAAAAACTATAGCCTTGACTAGACGGACCTTTGTTGACAAGGTAATGTCTCTGCTTTTTAATATGCTGTGTAGGTTGGTCAGAACTTTCCTTCCAAGCAGTAAGCATCTTTTAATTTCATGGGTGCAATCATCATCTGCAGTCATTTTGGAGCCCAAGAAAATAAAGTCTCTCATGGTTTCCATTGTTTCCCCATCTATTTGCCATGAAGTGATGGGACCAGATGCCATGATCTTAGTTTTCTGAATGTTGAGTTTTAAGCCAACTTTTTTTTAAAATATAAATTTATTTATTTTAATTGGAGGCAAATTACATTACTATATTGTATTGGTTTTGCCATACATCAACATGAATCCGCCACAGGTATACAAGTGTTCCCCCTCCTGAACCATCCTCCCTCCTCCCTCCCCATACCATCCCTCTGAGTCATCCCAGTGCACCAGCCCCAAGCATCCAGTATCATGCATCAAACCTGGACTGGCGATTCATGTCACATATGTTATTATACATGTTTCAATGCCATTCTCCCAAATCATCCCACCCTCGCCCTCTCCCACAGAGTCCAAAAGACTATTCTATACATCTGTGTCTCTTTTGCTGTCTCGCATACAGCGTTATCGTTACCATCTTTCTAAATTCCATATATATGCATTAGTATACTGTATTGGTGTTTTTTTTTTTTTTTTTTTTCTGGCTTACTTCACTCTGTATAATAGGCTCCAGTTTCATCCACCTCATTAGAACTGATTCAAATGTATTCTTTTTAATGGCTGAGTAATACTCCATTGTGTAAATGTACCACAGCTTTCTTATCCATTCATCTGCTGATGGACATCTAGGTTGCTTCCATGTCCTGGCTATTATAAACAGTGCTGTGATGAACATTGGGGTACACATGTCTCTTTCAATTCTGGTTTCCTCGATGTGTATTGCTGTGGGATTGCTGTGTCACAAGGCAGCTCTATTTCCAGTTTTTTAAGGAATCTCCACACTGTTCTCCATAGTGGCTGTACTTGTTTGCATTCCCACCAACAGTGTAAGAGGGTTCCCTTTTCTCCACACCCTCTCCAGCATTTGTTGCTTGTAGACTTTTGGATAGCAGGCATTCTGACCGGTGTGAAATGGTACCTCATTGTGGTTTTGATTTGCATTTCTCTGATAATGAGTGATGTTGAGCATCTTTTCATATGTTTGTTAGCCATCTGTATGTCTTCTTTGGAGAAATGTCTATTTAATTCTTTGGCCCATTTTTTGATTGGGTCATTTATTTTTCTGGAATTGAGCTGCAGGAGTTGCCTACATATTTTTGAGATTAGTTGTTTGTCAGTTGCTTCAATTGCTATTATTTTCTCTACATAGAAAACCCTAAAGACTCCACCAGAAAATTACTAGAGCTAATCAATGAGTATAGTAAAGTTGCAGGATATAAAATCAACACACAGAAATCCCTTGCATTCTTATACACTAATAATGAGAAAATAGAAAGAGAAATTAAGGAAACAATTCCATTCACCATTGCAATGAGAAGAATAAAATATTTAGGAATATATCTACTTAAAGAAACTAAAGACCTATATATATAAAATTATACAACCCTGGTGAAAGAAATCAAAGAGGACACTAATAGATGGAGAAATATACCATGTTCATGGATTGGAAAAATCAATATAGTGAAAATGAGTATACTAGCCAAAGCAAACTATAGATTCAGTACAATCCCTATCAAGCTACCAATGGTATTTTTCACAGAGCTAGAACAAATAATTTCACAATTTGTATGGAAATACAAAAAAACCTTGAATAGCCAAAGCAATCTTGAGAAAGAAGAATGGAACTGGAGGAATCAACCTGCCTGACTTCAGGCTCTACTTCAAAGCCACAGTCATCAAGACAGTATGGTACTGGCACAAAGACAGAAATATAGATCAATGGAACAAAATAGAAAGCCCAGAGATAAACCCATACACCTATGGACACCTTATCTTTGACAAAGGAGGCAAGAATATACAATGGATTAAAGACAATCTCTTTAACAAGTGGTGCTGGGAAAATTGGTCAACCACTTGTAAAAGAATGAAACTAGAACACTTTCTAACACCATACACAAAAATAAACTCAAAATGGAATAAAGATCTAAATGTAAGACCAGAAACTATAAAACTACTAGAGGAGACATAGGCAAAACACTCTCTGACATAAATCATAGCAGGATCCTCATAACCCACCTCCTAGAATACTGGAAATAAAAGCAAAAATAAACAAATGGGACCTAATTAAAATTAAAAGCTTCTGCACAACAAAGGAAACTATGAGCAAGGTGAAGACAACCTTTGGAATGGGAGAAAATAATAGCAAATTAAGCCAACTTTTTCACTCTCCTCTTTCACTTTCATCAAGAGGCTCTTTAGTTCTTCTTCACTTTCTGCCATAAGGGTGGTGTCATCTGCATATCTGAGGTTATTGATATTTCTCCTGGCAATCTTGATTCCAGCTTGTGCTTCATCCAGGCCAGCGTTTCTCATAATATACTCTGCGTATAAGTTAAATAAGCAGGGTCACAATATACAGCCTTGATGTACTCCTTTCCCGATTTGGAACCAGTCTCCTGTTCTATGTCCAGTTCTAAGTGTTGCTTCTTGACCTGCATACAGATTTCTCAAAAGGCAGATCAGGTGGTCCAGTATTCCCATCTCTTTCAGAATTTTCCACAGTTTGTTGTGATCCACACAGTCAATGGCTTTGGCATAGTCAATAAAGCAGAAGTAGATGTTTTTCTGGAACTCTCTTGTTTTTTCGATGATTCAGTAGATGTTGGCAATTTGATCTCTGGTTCTTCTGCCTTTTCTAAATCCAGCTTGAAGTTCATGGTTCACATACTGTTGAAGCCTTATTTGGAGAATTTTGAGCATTACTTTGCTAGTGTGTGAGATGAGTGCAATTGTGCAGTAGTTTGAACATTCTTTAGCATTGCCTTTCTTTGGGATTCAAATGAAAACTGACCTTTTCCAGTCCTGTGGCCACTGCTGAGTTTTCCAAATTTGGAAACAGATACTGCATATTCAGAGAAGAATCATAAGATAACCTAAGTCCCTACTTTCAACATGAAGGATTTCATATGGATTGCCTTCCACCTTTCTAAATTGTGAGCTTCACCCTAAGAGCCTTTTAGGACACTTTCAGGCAAAGTACAACCCATGTCCATAGGGACACATGCTTCAGGGGAGGCTCTGCTGGGTCCACTGTGATTAACTGCTAGGTTGGAAAAGCTTCATTCCACAAAGGCTTAATAGATCACTCTCCACTTTGTGCTCTGGTGATTAATTGCCCAAATAATGAATTTAGTTTTATGTCACATTCTACAAGGTGGCTTGCTCTGCCTTTAGTTTTCAAGTGCCTTGAGGACAGAAACTATTGTATCCACCTTTGTCCCCACAGGAGTAAGACAGTGATGTTCAGTGGAGGGATGATTTTGCCACTCAGGGAACACTCAGCAAAGTCCAGAATCATTTTTTGTTGTAGCAGCTTGGGCAGGGGGTGCCCTGCTGGTATCTGATGCTTAGAAGCTGAGAGACTTGCTACACTACCCAGGATGGCACTGCCACACCCATCAAATATCCAGCCCTGAATGTCAACAGTATCAAGGTTGAGTGCAACTGCTCACGCAGAATACATTTTAATAATTGCTCATTTACTTTTGCCAAAAATAATCCATTAGAGAGTTAAAACAACAAATCAAATCATGTGCTCTTTTATCATTACATTTCCCCTGGAACAATCAGCTCATGTCATAAAATTCTCACAGTCTTGGAAAACTAATGGAAAAAATTTTGAGCCCTTTATTATACTGAAGATGTTTGGTGACTGATGAGAATGGTGCTGAAGGATTCTCTATTACCTTCCTTTCAGCTTTTGACCTACTGTGTACATGGATGTGTAAGCCTACTTACCTTGCCGTTATAGTTTGTCATGCTCTGTGTTTTATAACATATGATTTATCTCATTACTGTTTTATATTTTAGGTGGCATTAAGTTGTTCAGTAACTGCATAATGAAGAACTGCTACTTAGGAGTCTCATGTTGCTGATTGTACTATGTCATTATACCACAAATGATTTTTTTGTTTGTTTTTAAAAAGAGTTTTCTGTAAAGAATGCCTTGCAAGTATTAAATAGAATCACACCTATAGGCATAACTAAATAATTCATGGTAGAGATGAGGATTGAGAAGCTTCCACTGCTCAGGTACTGGAGAAGACCTTCTCCAGCCCTGGAGGTGTCTGGTTCCACCATTTGTTTATGATGAAGCTGAAAGCCAAATAGACCAGGGAAATGCAAATGCCATCATTAAGAGGCAAATCATTGCTCAAGTATCTCTTTCTTATTTGACTGCCTTGGGACTAAATTGAGGAAACAGTGATAGAAACAAGTGTCCGCCACATTCCTACCTCATTTCTTTTGTTGTTAAGAGCTGTGTTCTCTAAAGGAATTTTTGTTGAAGGATAAAGAAAACTCAAATAATCCAAACTGTTTGAACATCCATAGCTACATCATTTTTTAAAGTAAGTGATTCTTTTTTTCTTCTCAGAATGCTGGAGTCTCACCTTGTTAGCCACCTTGTTTTGGCAGTGGTACACCTTCTCTTGGGGATTTTAGTAAATGGCATCATTGTGATTGTGAACAGTACTGACTTCATCAAGCAGAGAAAGTTGATCCCACTGGATCTCCTTGTTTCCTGCTTGGCGATTTCCAGGATGGGAATTCAGCTGGCCTTCTTCTACACTAACCTGGCTCTTCTTTCCTTGATCAAATTCCCTCAATTTACTGAGATGCTTGTAGTTTTCACATTTGTAAATGATTTGGGACTTTGGTTTGCCACCTGGCTCAGTGTCTACTACTGCACCAAGATTGCTACCATCGCTCACCCGCTCTCGTTCTGGTTGAAGATGAAGATCTCCAAGTTGGTTCCTTGGCTGATTCTTGTGTCCCTGCTGTATGCATGTAGTACTTCTGCTATGCATGTCAAATATAAGTGGGTATTTTACGGAGAAGACTTCCTGGGCCTTTTCTTCCCAAATGTAACAACTCACATCAAAGTAACCCCTACCTTACAGTTTGCCTTTCTGTTTGCTGAGTTTGCATTGCCATTGTTCATCTTCCTGATTTCTTCTCTGCCCTTGATATTTTCCTTGGGAAGACATGCCTGGCAGGTGAGAAACACATGGACAGGCCCCAGAAACCCTCACACACGTGCGTACATCAGGGCCTTTCTCTCCATCCTGTCCTTCTTGGCCCTCTATCTCTGCCACTACCTGATCATTGCTTTGATCTTTTTTCAAATTTTTAACCTCAGAAGCTTTCTATTTCTGTTCTGCACCTTCGTGGTTGGTTCATACCACTCCGTCCACTCTATTACTTTAATTTTAGGAAACCCGAAAATGAAACAAAATGCAAAGGCATTGCTCCTCCTCAGAAAGTGAGGTCAGTGAGAGATAACTTTGATGCAGTCAAAGAATCGGCAGTTTGGTGAATTAACAGAAGCTGCTCAGCCTCCCTCAGCCAGACAAAGTTTATTCACAAATTTATGAAACATCATCTAAAGACTTGAGATATTTTTGTGGACGCTCTCCTTTTTCAAAGGGTTACACTGATTTTCAAAGCGAAAAATGTATTGCTGGATTACATCAATGTCAGTATCCCTGCCAGGTGTTACCTCATTGGAGAAGCCTGGGTATGTGGTACAGAGATTTTTCTGTATTATTTCTTACACGCATGCATGCTAAGTCGTTTCAGTCATGTCCAACTCTTTGCAACCCTATGGACTATAGCCCACCAGGCTCCAATGTCCATGGGATTCTCCAGGCAAGAATACTAGAATGGGTTTCCATGCCCTCCTCCAGGGGATCTTCCCTACCCAGAAATCGAATTCACATCTCTTATGTCTCCTATATTGGCAGGCGGGTTCTTTACTGCTAGTGCCATCTGGGAGATGCTTTTAATATTTCTTAAGAGTGCTTACAAATCTGCAGTTATCTCAAAATAAAAAGCTTAAAGAAAAAGGGAAGCACCTGCTGGAACTTGTGATGGCAGAAGGATGCATGAATGTCCTGAGGACCCTGTGTGTCTAACACTGGTTTTAGATGATTTATCCTGACTGAAAGCATTGATTGCTCGTTCCTTATCTATCTGGATATTATTTCTGCACTTTTTTTTAGAGTCACAGACAACAACCATATTTTCCTCATCAGATCAGAGAGTAAGCCAAGGACAGGCTGGATTTCTCTGGCCCTGTAAGTAGGTTCACCTACTCCATGCTGCCAAGAACCTAGGTGCCATGGTGACATGATAAAAAGGCAGACAGGTGCAAGAGGAAGAGGAAACAAGGGCTGAACTCTCACTTTCCATTTCACCTAATTGGACACACTGAACAGACAATAGCTTGCAAAGATATTTCATTTTGCACTTGTGTGCTCAGCTTTGGGGCCCTTTCACCTGATGGTGGCAATGTGGAACTCCTACCACACTGAATGTCTTCCCAATGAGGCAGCATCAGTAGGTGGGTGGGCTGGGGCCTTCTCCATCTGCTTGAAGTCACAGATGCGGTTTTGAACTAGCTGATGATGTCAGATGCTAAGATATATGTGTATATTCCTAAAACACCTTCAGAACCCTTTTTTTTCCCCCCAGTGGAAGCAAAAGATGTTCCTTATTTTGGCCAGCTTGCAGCTTACTTGTAATGATAAAAACTGTGTTAGGTTTGGATTTGCCAGTCATCAACAACATGGATTCAAATGTTGATTTATAAACCTAAGATATATAGATCTCTTTGTACTAAACTGAGGTCTTCACTTCAGAAGATCCTTGGATGTCGGAAAGCTCTGAGGTTACTCTTGCCTACGGAGGAAGGAGCAAAGCAACAAACTTTGTCTTCTTGGAATTTCCTTTCCCCACATCCCAGTGGGTGGGAAGGTTTATAGCTAACTGTGTATTCAGGTGGCCAGCTCTGGAAAGAGCTGTTGTGCCCTGGAGATGACAATCACTCCTTCCTTTGGAGGGGACAGTGAGGAATCACATTTTCTGGACATGTCAAGTTCAGATGCCTTCTCCTGGAAATATGGTGAGAAAAGCAGAAGACATTTCAAATATTTGGGGGGATGGGAAATCTGTAAGTATACAAGTCTCGTGTGATTGTTTTACTCATTCAATTTCATGCAAATCTTGCTTTAATAATGCTGGTTAATGAGATGAATATGAAGGTATGATTGTATGCTTAAAAGTTACCAAGAGTTATAAAAAAAAAAAAAACAGATAATGCATGCTAATGTAAACTCTTCCAGAAACAGGTTCTCAGTCTACTTTCCTAGAAATGTTGCCTAGCTCTCACGTTGATGGAGATTGTGAAGGACACTAATTGCCCCATCACCGGTTGAAGCAAAACAGACTCAGTCTTTTGGTTGTTTGGAGCTGCCTTTACGTGGACAAAGTGTTCTAGTCCTGCTCACATCGCATGGGATTAGCCTCTGTCATGGTATGGCATCGTCCTCTACCCAATCCCTGAGATGGGGCTGGACACGGTCACCCCAAGAGCCTTGCTGTGGGAGCACATGCCCATGGGTCAGGCCAGAGGACTGCTGACCACACAGGACAAGGCGCTGTCCACTCTTCCTCCACGTCCTGTGTTTCACCTGCTCAGTCAGTAGCAGAGGAGATGGGCAGCAAGACAGACTCTTACAATGAGGCCGGGGGCAGCAAGAGCATTCCATTCCATCTCAGAGAGAGGTCGGATGAGCACCCCCAAACCAGGAGACGCATGTCGCCACATTGCCACCCATTCTCCATTCAGAGGTTGACCAGTTTGGTGCCCAAGCTTCAGGGATTCTCCATGGTTTCAGTGACCACAAGACAGTGACTCCAACCAAGAAGACTAAATCTGTGTGCTTATATCAACAGTTTTCTCAAAATACAAATGTTTTAACAATTTGGATATGAGGAAATAAACACAACAGTTCTAAAGCTCTCCCAGAGTAAGAATATCTTTTAAATCCTCAGTCACTAATTCAAATATAGTAACTGCATGTAGTTAGAATAATCCAGACCCAGAAGTGGAAGGAAGACATTAAATTTAATGTGTACTCATCTTCATTAGGGCTTCTCAGGTGGCACCAGTTGTAAAGAATCTGCCTGTTAATAAGGAGATGTAAGAGATGCGGGTTTGATCCCTGGGTTGGGAAGATCCCCTGAAGAAGGAAATAGATGGCAGCCCACTCCAACATTCTTACCTGGAAAATTTCGTGAACAGAGGAATCTGGCAGGCTACAGTCCGCAGGGTGTCAAAGAGTCAGACACAGGTGACAGATTGACACACACATTTCTTCAGGCTAAGGACCACCCATTCTGCACGCTTTAGACAGTTTCAACATTATGCCCCATTGCATGCTTAAGTACAGTCATTCATGTCAAACTGTGCTGTGATTTTAGGCTTGGGAAACACGATTTCCGTAGCTTTAGGGCATGTAGACCTACATCTCTTGGGGCAAGAGGAGGGATAGGTAGACATATCCGAGAAAGAAAGAAACTAAACAGATTATCCAAACCAGCATTGGCAATCAGTGGGATAGCAGATGCTGCAGACAGATGGAGCCCATATTGGAGAAAAATCCAAATGGCGGGGGCAGGAGACCCACCTGTTTCAACAGGGTCTTGCTACGGTATGAATTTGGAATCAAGTTAGTGACTGTGTTAGTACCAACGATATCAGCAGTGCATGCGCTTAGTTGCTCAGTCACGTCCGACTCTTTGTGACCCTTTGGACTGTAATCTGCCAGGCTCCTCTGTCCATGGGATTTTTCAAGCAAGAATACTGGAATGGGCAGCCATACCCTTCTCCAGGGGATCTTCCCAACCCAGAGAGCGAACTCGCATCTCCTGCATTGCAGGTGGATTCCTTATCCTCTGAGCCACTGGGGAAGCCCCAATGTCCACGGTATATTCCTTTTAAAAGAATTATTCTTTTGCCACCTATTGATTGTCAACTGTCATCTGAAACCTTTATGCCAGGAAAAAGGTAGAGGCTGAGAAAATCGGTCCCAAAGAACTCAGAAGATTAAGCTTTAGGGGAAGAGTCAACATAAATGCAGATCTCACGCTGGCCTTTGCTTCACTGCCCTCTTACATAAGTGAGCATGTTTCTCTGTCTCCTTGTAATTAGACCACTCTATGCAACACTCCATACCTTTGTGAGAAGAAATAGCGATTGCTTTTGACATTTGGCTTCACATTTGTGACATCTGGATCTACTTAATCGTTCTGCTTGGGGGTCAGGTTGGTGATTTTATCCTGTAGTTTAAAACATTCAGATCAACACATCGTGGGTTTCCGTTTTTCTCTCTGGTGCTCTATTTATTTCTATTTTAAATGTTTGTCCACAAGATCATCTGTGTAACTCAGTTTAGAATAAAATTATCTACTGAAACTTCTGAAAACATGTCGGCTTTAAAAGTGAAGACTTAGGGGTGGAAGAAACTGGAAGGTTAGGACTGACAGGATACCATTGATACTATGTATGAAATTGGTAACTGTTGAGAACTTACTGCTCGCACAGAGAACTCTACTTACTGCACTCTGGTGACCTGGATGGGAAGGAAGTCCAAAAGGGAGGGCATATGTGTATACACTGGGGATTCCCTGGTGGCTTAGAGGCTAAAGCGTCTGCCTGCAATGCAGGAGACCTGGCTTCGATCCGAGACCCAGGTTTGACCCCTGCGTCAGGAAGATCCCCTGGAGAAGGAAATGGCAACCCACTCCAGTACTCTTGCCTGGAAAATCCATGGACGGAGGAGCCTGGTGGGCTACAGTCCATGGAGTCACTAACTGAGCAACTGAGTGAACACGACTGAGCGACTTCACTTATGGCTGATTCATCCTGTTGTACAGTAGAAACTAATACAATATTGTAAAGCAATGATAGACCAATAAAAATTGCTGTAAAAAAGAAATAAAAAATAAAAGTTATGCCTGAGGATTCATTTTATTTCAATCTCAACATTCCTGAGGAAAACAACACATTTCAACTCTTTCTCAATTGTTGAGGTTGGTGTGAATGTTCTTAAGTGTAATCTTGAGTTTTTGTTAAACAAACTCTCTCCTTTCTACAGATGTGTTTAAGTAATATAATATAAACACAGGCTAATGTGTAACTGGGCACAATTTGAATTTAGAGTATCAAAGTCCCGGTAGCTATACTGGGCTCAGCACTTGGAAAACATCTCTGAATGACCTAGATTCCAGAACCAGTGGGAACACTTCAGATTCTTCTGAAGATAAGCAGATGGAAAAGGATGGGATACAAAGTAAGTGAGCTAAGATACTGTATTACTAAATAGATGGAAGGTCCTCTGGCCATGAGTTCACTCATTTGGACAGCAAATGCTGTGCTTGTGACTGAAGATTGTGAACTTTACTTCACTTGAGGTGGAGCTAGTGGTAAAGAACCCGCCTGCCAATGCAGGAGACATAAGAGACACAGGTTCGATCCCTGGGTCTGGAAGATCTCCTGGAGAAGGAAATGGCAACCCACTCCAGTATTCTAGCCTGGAGAATCCTAGGGACTGTGAAGTCTAGTAGGCTACAGTCCATGGTCTCACAAAGAGTTGGACATGACTGAAGCAACAGCATGCACTTCACTTGAAACCCAGGAAACTGGCTTCCAGAAAGCGCTACCAGATATAGTCAAAAAGCTTGGTTTCATGATAAATATTCTCTAGCATACGCATCACTGCACGTCTGCTGTAATACTTGAAATTCTTGAGACAAGGACTTGGTGCCTTTGATCACGGAGGCATGATGTCCTTCATAACTGTGGTTGGAGATGGATGTGGTGAATCAGCTCTGTGGGAGGAGAGAGGAAGTCTTGAGCGTAATATTCTAGACAGGGAGGCTCAACAGATTTGTGTCATACCTTTGTAGAGATCAGAAGCCAGTCCATACGCTGTCCTCCAAAGCCAGTCTCCTGATGTCAGTTCTTGCTAGGACTCTACCTGCTTACCTGAGTCTTTTAAGCCACATCTGTGCAATGCTGTAAGCACAGTACTGAGCTGAGACTCTATTCCTTGATCTATAAAATGGGGATGATAATGACAGATGACATGTACTTAACAGAGTTCCAGGTACATAACTGCGAGCACTAATGAAAGCAACTCCCAAGTAAAGGAAGTGAAAATTGCTCAGTGGTATCTGGCTCTTTGCAAACCCCATGGACTGTACAGTCCAGGCCAGAATACTGGCGTGGGTAGCTGTTTCCTTCTCCAGGGGACCTTCCCAACCCAGGGATTGAACCAAGGTCTCCCACATTGCAGGTGGATTCTTTACAAGCTGAGCCACCAGGGAAGCCCAAGAATACTGAAGTGGGTAGCTGATCCATTCTCCAGCGGATCTTCCCGACCGAGGAATCAAACCAGGGTCTCTTGTATTGGAGGTGGATTCTTTACCAGCTGAGCTACCACAGAACCCTCACCCCCCCAAGTAAAGGGGCTGATATAAATATGGTTACCAGAAGTCTCCAACAGCACTGTGGGGGCAAGGGCATTGGTAAGGATCATCCTGAATAACAGAGGGTCATATTACAGGCTGATTTGGATTCTATGAGCTAGGTAAGTTAATGAGCCTGAATCTCACATTTCCCCATCTTTGAAATGGGCACATGGTTCATTCCAGGTCTAATGAGCTATGTTGATGAGCCAGTGGAATCCACACCAGGCTGCTGCCAGTGTTGTTTTTCTGTTGTTGTTAAATCATATGAAACTCCTTAAATGGAATCATTTTTGACCTGCCAAGATGTCAGTTTGGTAAGCTTAGTCCCCAATAACAAACCAAACAATCATAGAGTTTGTAGGAGGACACATTCCAGACAAAGTAAACAGTGTGTGTAGAGGGATCTGGCAGAGAAAAGAAATAAAGACACAGAAAAGTAAAAGAGTTAAAGGAGGAATGAAGGGTGTATCAGACTGCTTTGCTACGGTATCATGGTGGTGGTTTAATTGCTAAGTTGTGTCCAACCCTTTGCTACCCCATGCACTGTAGTCCACCAGGCTCCTATGTCCATGGAACTTTCCAGGCAAGAATACTAGGGTGAGTTGCCATTTCCTTCTCCAAGGGATCTTTCTGATCCAGAGATCCAAACTGCAACTCCTGTATTTTAGGCAGTCTCCTTCATTGCAGGCGGATTCTTTCACTGCAGAATCACTAGGGATTCCCACTGGGGCCAACAACTCAGTCCTTGAGTCATGAGTTCATTCTCACACACGTTGCCTGACACCTGTGAATTTACAAGAGTCTTGTTGCTACTCCAAATCCCGAAGGAGCAGCACCTATTTGGTTTGGTAAATTTTATGTTATGTATGTGTTACTGCAATAATCAGATTCTACCAGAAAAGGAAAGAGGCAGGGGCTGGGGGGGTGGGGATGGTTTTTTAACGTAATTTTTATTTCATATTGGAATATAGCTGATTTACAATGTTGCATTACTTTCAAGTGTGAAACTGAAAGTCACTCAGTTCAGTTCAGTTCAGTCACTCAGTTGTGTCCAACTTCACGACCCCATGAATCACAGCACCCCAGGCCTCCCTGTCCATCACCAACTCCCAGAGTTCACTCAGACTCATGTCCATCGAGCCAGTGATAATATCCAGCCATCTCATCCTCTGTCGTCCCCTTTTCCTCCTGCCCCCAATCCCTCCTAGCATCAGAGTCTTTTCCAATGAGTCAACTCTTCGCATGAGGTGGCCAAAGTACTGGAGTTTCAGCTTTAGCATCATTCCCTCCAAAGAAATCCCAGGGCTTATCTCCTTCAGAATGGACTGGTTGGATCTCCTTGCAGTCCATGGGACTCTCAAGAGTCTTCTCCAACACCACAGTTCAAAAGCATCAATTCTTCGGTGCTCAGCCTTCTTCACAGTCCAACTCTCACATCCATACATGACCACTGGAAAAACCATAGCCTTGACTAGACGAACCTTTGTTGGCAAAGTAATGTCTCTGCTTTTGAATATGCTGTCTGGTTTGGTCATAACTTTCCTTCCAAGGGGTAAGCGTCTTTTAATTTCATGGCTGCAGTCACCATCTGCAGTGATTTTGGAGCCCAGAAAAATAAAGTCTGACACTGTTTCCACTGTTTCCCCATCTATTTCCCATGAGGTGATCGGACCGGATGTCATAATCTTCATTTTCTGAATGTTGAGCTTTAAGTCAACTTTTTCACTCTCCACTTTCACTTTCATCAAGAGGCTTTTGAGTTCCTCTTCACTTTCTGCCATAAGGGTGGTGTCATCTGCATATCTGAGGTTATTGAGATTTCTGCCGGCAATCTTGATTTCAGCTTGTGTTTCTTCCAGTCCAGAGTTTCTCATGATAAGTTAAATAAGCAGGGTGATAATATATAGCCTTGACGTACTCCTTTTCCTATTTGGAACCAGTCTGTTGTTCCATGTCCAGTTCTAACTGTTGCTTCCTGATCTGTATACAGATTTCTCAAGAGGCAGGTCAGGTGGTCTGGTATTCCCATCTCTTCCAGAATTTTCCACAGTTTATTGTGATCCACACAGTCAAAGGCTTTGGCATAGTCAACAAAGCAGAAATAGATGTTTTTCTGGAACTCTCTTGCTTTTTCCGCGATCCAGTGGATGTTGGCAATTTGATCTCTGGTTCCTCTGCCTTTTCTAAAACCAGCTTGAACATCAGGAAGTTCATGGTTCACGTATTGCTGAAGCCTGGCTTGGAGAATTTTGAGCATTACTTTACTAGCATGTGAGATGAGTGCAATTGTTGTGTCCAGCTGTTTGCGACCTCATGGGCTATACAGTTCATGGAATTCTCCAGGCTAGAATACTGGAGTGGGCAGCCTTTCCCTTCTCCAGGGGAATCTTACCAACCCAGGGACCAAACCCAGCTCTCCCACTTTGCAGGTGGATTCTTTACAAGCTGAGCCACAAGGGAAGCCCAAGAATACTGGAGTGGGTAGCCTATCCCTTCTCCAGTGGATCTTCCCAACCCAGGAATTGAACCAAGGTCTCCTGCATTGCAGGTGGATTCTTTACCAACTGAGCTCTGAGGGAAGCCTTTCAAGTGTACAGCAAAGTAATTAAATTATATGTATATCCATCTTTTTCATTTTCTTTTCCCCTATAGGTTATTACAGAACATTGAGTAGAGCTCCCTGTGCTATACAGTAGGTCCTTACTGATTATTTTATATTACAGTAGTGTATATATGGGAGAAGGCAATGGCACCCCACTCCAGTACTCTTGCCTGGAAAATCCCATGGATGGAGGAGCCTGGTAGGCTGCAGTCCATGGGGTCTCTAAGAGTCAGACACGACTTCACTTTCACTTTCACTTTTCACTTTCATGCATTGGAAAAGGAAATGGCAACCCACTTCAGTATTCTTGCCTGGAGAATCCCAGGGACGCTGGAGCCTGGTGGGCTGCCGTCTATGGGGTCACACAGAGTCGGACACAACTGAAGCGACGCAGCAGCAGCAGCAGCAGTGTATATATGTATATCCTGAACTCCCAATGTGTTGTTGTATATGGTTCATGGGCAAAACAAGTCACAGGTAATATTCCATGGTGAATTAATTCACCTGTTGTTCTTGTTCAGTAGCTAAGTCGTGTCCAGCTCTTTGTGACCCCGTGGACTGCAGTATGCCAGGGCACTCTGTCTTCCACTATCTCCTAGAATTTGCTCAAATTCATGTCCATTGAGTAGGTGATGAGTTGGTGAATTAACTCACTGTTAAATCCTAAATCAGCCTTCCCCATTAGAATCAGCTTGCGTTTCAGTGAACAGATAAATATTGCAAACCCAGATACTTTTAGAATCTTAATAGATAATTACCATTCAAACACAAGCTTCTGCTCCTCCAAGTACACAGGCTTTTGCACGCCATTGACCCTAAGAATGTGCAGTGGCTGTTTAGAATAAAGAGAGAAGAATCGAGTCTTCTGATATCATCTTTAAAAAGCTCATCTCGAGGATCAAACCCAAATAAACCTTGTAAAATACTTTCTGTTTTTCCTTTCTTTCTTTCTTTTAATGGGCAGAAAATGCTTGGGGCCAATTGTCAGGGGATGGAAATTCTTACCCCTCAGGATACTGAGGTTGTATTTGACTGTCTGGAGTAGAGAATTTTAAAGGCTACTTCAGTCACTGGTAGCTAATTCGGAGGGAACAAACTGATTGTTCTCTCTGAACAGACATACAGATGACACGCTTCCAGAACCTTCAAAATAAAAACACTTCCCCGGAGAGAACCAGTGTCGATCAACGTGAGCCCTGAAGGGAGTAAGCTGAGAGTGCTTCTTGGGGATCGTTGACCTTGTCCAGTTGTGAGTGTGACCAGAGTTTAGTTCAGCCAGCTCAGCTGGCTGATTCCAGTTTGAAAATGTAGTCCTTGTCTTTCTTTCCCTCCTTTGTGCTCTGTAGCCCTCCAGCTTGCTGCCCCTGCAGATCGCAGCTGCTTCATCATCCCTTCCACCCAGATCTGCTGGAATGTGCTTATCAGTTACAGGCAGAGTGCCACTCCTAAAGCATTCCCCAAGGGATCCCAAGTATGAATAGCTCTCGGTCTCCCTGTTTTTACAGGAAGAGAATGAACGGACCTCTTGTGAAATAACTCTCCAATGTGTTCTCTTCGAGGCTTTAAATCATGCTGGAGAGAACAAAAATAAAATAAAGCAAAGCAGGGAAGACAAGCTGGCTTAGACTAACTGAGAAAGGAGCCTTGGGCCCAGGGACTGAGACTTTTGTTGTTGTTCAGACACTGAGTTGTGTCTGACTCTGCTACCCCATGGACTGTAGCACACCAGCTCCTCTGTCCTCCACTGTCTCCCAGAATTTGGGAGATATTCATGTCCATTAAGTCGGTGATGCTATCTAACCATCTGATCCTCTCCTGCTCCCGTCTTATTTTGCCTTCAACCTTCCCCAGCATCAGGGGCTTTTCCCGTAAGTCGGCTATTCACAACAGATGGTCAAAGTATTGGAGCTTCAGCTTCAGCATCATTCCTTCCAATGAATATATAGGGTTGATTTCCTTTAGGATGGACTGGTCTGGTCTCCTTGCAGTCCAAGAGACTCTCAAGAGTCCTCCAGCATGACAATTCAAAGGCGTCAATTCTTTGGTGGTCAGCCTTCTCTACGGTCCAACTCACACGTCCATACATGATTATTGGAAATAATGTAATAACGACTTACAAATAATAAAGAAGAAAATCATCCTGAATTTGCATCCTAATAAACCAGCCATTTGGATCTGTCCATGTTCCCATTAAATTCTGGGAATCTTATCATCATCATGGCAAAGATATATTTTTATAAATTTCATTTCCCTTAATAAGTATTTTCTTGCTGATCACTTTAATGATGACAGAATATCCCCTTGGCTGGCATATAACACAGTGCCTGGAAATGGAGGTAATCAATACATATTTGTTGAAAAGATGAATGAACGTATTTAATTTATCTACATCAAAGGTCCATCTAGTCAAAGCTATGGTTTTTCCCATATGTATGGATGTGGGAGTTGGACTATAAAGAAAGCTGAGTGCCGAAGAATTGCTGCTTTTGAACTGTAGTGTGGGAGAAGACTCTTGAGAGTCCCTTGGACTACAAGGAGATCCAACCAGTCCATCCTAAAGGAAATCAGTCCTCAGCATTCATTGGAAGGACTGATATTGAAGCTGAAACTCCAATATTTTGGCCACCTGATATGAAGAACTGACTCATTGGCAAAGACCCTGATGCTGGGAAAGATTGAAGGAAAGATTGAAGAGGATGACATGGTTGACTGGCATCACCAACTTAATGGACGTGCGTTTGAGTAAACTCCGGGAGTTGGTGTAGGACAGGGAGACCTGGAGTGCCATCCACGAGGTCGCAAAGAGTTGGACACGACTGAGAGACTGAACTGAACATCCTTATTTGGACGCATTGAGTGTGCTTCCATTTTTATGACAATAAATAATGTCTAATGGCCCTTATTTTTCCTATTTTTTGTGCAATTTTGTCAGGAAAGGTTCTTAGAAACAGGGTTCCTATGTCAGTGATTATTAAAAACACCAACAAATTCCTTTTTGAGGAGATTGTGGAGATTCACTGGAGTGTCAACCATCAATGCATAAAATTGCTAGGTTGTTTGTCATTTTCTAATTTTCTAGGTGCAGAGAGAGATTTCCATTGGCAAATCTCTCTTTTTTTAAAATAATTACTGAACAGCTTTTGGGCTTCATCTTCATTTTAGAAGCCTTGTCTTATGGTCTGACGCAAAACCTGATAAACTTTGAAGGTTTCTCAAGAAACCTTGTTTCTAGTGAGCTGGAGATGTTCAAAGTGAATGCCCAGCACCAGATCTATCCAGCAAAGAGGACAGGTTTGAGTCACTGGATGGTCTCTAACCACCCCCAGCACAGAGCCTGGCCCGTGGTAGCTGTCACTGTGTTCTGTGCTGTCACTTAACTCTTCCAAGGCTGAGGCCAAAGGCTCCGGGTGGCTCCCGGCTGGCAGGGAACGCTTTCAGGCAGGCTGTGTACGGAAGACTGAGGTCCTTACTGACAGTCCTCCCCAAAGCCCTCCTGGGGTTGGAACCACCTAGGGCTTCCCATGAGCTGGTCTGTCTCTACATGGTCACAAAAGTTATGGTGCTAGTGGTTAAGAATTCACCTGCCAAATGCAGGAGATGCTGGAGATGTGAGTTCGAACCCTGGGTTGAAAAGATCCCCTGGAGAAGGAAATGGCAACCCACTCCAGTATTCTTGCCCAGAAAATTCCATGAACATTGGAGCCTGGGGATCCACAGTCCTTGGGCTCACAAAGATTCGGACATGACTGAGTGAGCGACACTACTACACTACACCTTGATGTGGACGGCGGTTTCACTTTCACCCTCACTTTCCACATTCAGGAACAGGGCCCTCAGGGATGTTGTTTTCCCAGGATGCTTCAGCCACGAGGACCCAGACTGGGGTGATCTGACTCCACAGCCCCAGCTCAGAGGGCCTGCCCTGCCTTGGGACACCTTGGGCTGGGTGTGAATCCTTCAAAGTCTCACCAGGAATGAAGTTTACCCAGAAGGAAGGTCACAAGTGTGTTAAATGATTATACTTTTTCTTCTTTATTCTTTTAGAAATTAATATTGAAAAAATAATATTGAATCAATCAAATTAATGAGTCAAATCAATAATTAAAATTAAATCAATAATTATAATCAATAATAATAATCACTTTCAACATGAAAATGACAACGATGGTAATAATGATGGGCACTAATGGTCCTGATTTAGTATTTTAAAAACCTGTTATTGACCTCACTACAAATGAAGGGACTGAGCCTTGGAGATGGAGTGGCTGGTGCAGCCAGGACTGCCATAGTTGTAGTAGTAATAGTGTTAGTTGCTCAGTTGTGTCCAACTCTTTGCAACTCCACAGACTGTGGCCCGCCAGGCTCCTCTGTCCATAGGATTCTCCAAGCAAGAAGACTGGAGTAGATTGCCATTCCCTTCTCCAGGGGATCTTCCCAACCTAAGGATCGAACCCAGGTCTCCGGCATTACAGGCAGATTCTTTACCGTCTGAGCTACAGGGAAGGACTCTCATGATGTCTCCTGACTCACCTGCCCGAGAGACAGGACAGTAACTTTGGCCCTAGAGGGGAGCTGAGGGCGGGATGCTCGGCAGTGGGTGTGGTGCACACAGCTATGGACGCTGGAGGAGACGGATGGAGGAGACGGCAAGCAGAAGCCACGTGCACAAGATGGCGCAGAGGTCAGCAGAGAGGCTGGTACCTGGGCTCAGGGGAAACCTTGCTTCACAGGAGATGGGGGGCAGGGGAAGGGGCGGTGGGCCATATGTCAATGAACATTTTTATAATTGAAAAGTAATGCATGACTATGTTGCTACTTATGCAATTAAATAATAGAGCTCAGTGCTCTATTAACATCAACTTCCAGAGAAAACTCGGAACTGTGTCCTTTGAACCAGATTCAAATTCTGTCTGTTTTTGTCTTTGTTTCCCCTGGACAGAGTCTCCCTTGTTTCCGGTTTCAAACCACGATTTATGGCCTCTGAGAAACAGCTGTTGTGGCCCAGAGTGAGGACATCGCCGTGGTGTAGGTAGGGGCTTCATCAATTAATGGGTGCAGAATTCAGTGACATTGGGACAGAAGTCTCAAGAGCAAAGTTCTATATGAATTCAGACATCTACACGTCAATAGCCTCTCCTTCTGTTTGTAGTTCCTCTTAAGGAGGACGCTGTCCTTAAAGTTCATGTAAGATCGTCTGATGCTCTGCATGGGTTTTAGGGAGCAGAGTCCAAATAGGGGTGACAAGGCCAGATGCCCCTCTTACACAGCATCGGCTGTCTGCTTCCGGTCACTGGGGGTGCAGACAAGCCTCTGCAGAGAGTTCAAGGGTGTCTGCACCGTCATTCATTGCTTCTTTAGATGCCTAGAGGGAGAGGTCAAGTTAAGCAGGCAAGCTGTCCAGCCAGCAGTGTTAATGCTCTTCACCTCCTTCCTGAGAAGCCATGTGTGGTCACTCTCAGAGATGGGGACAGCCTTGCTCCCCCAGGAGGGACAGTGCCTTATCAGATGGGAGCTCGTGGAGACCTCCCTGCAAACAGTGACCCAGTGATTGCTCTCTGTAGACTCAGGCGAGCAGGAGGGAACATTCACAAGGAATGTTAGTATAACAGCATGGAGCCGCAGTGTAACAGGGTGGCTTTGTTTCATTTTTTTGTTTTTCTCACCAGAATGCTAGTGGGACCAAGACAGACAGCTGGGTTAACATCTGAATATAAGTCTTTACCAACAGACAGAGAAATTGCATTCTGATAGAACTGGGGGTGGGAGAGGTCTTTTAGAGCAGAAACTTAAAGGCAAAAAAAATCACAAATCTGATGACAGAAACGTTTCAAATAACTGTACAGAAAAAAAAAAAAAACTCAAAGATAATTACGAGAACATTGAGAAACCATCACAGCTTATACAACAGAATTAATATAAACACAGCAAGAATTCTCAAAAGCAACAAAAAAAGATTAAGTGTGCCCAACAGAATTGGCAAAAGATAAGAAGTGGGTGATTCAACAAAGGTTGGAAAGTACAGGAGAAATTTGCAACCAATATGCAAACTGGACCATCAACTAGGTAGAACCACAGTATAGCTGGCAGGTGGACAAAGATGGAAAAGAATGCAGTGGCCAGAGCTGGTGATCCTGGGTGTGGAGGGTGTGGTGTGCAGGCAGGTTTGGAATCAGCATAGAGGTTTTTGAGAGCCATTGGTCAATGTGCCTTGATACTGGCAACTTTGAATACTGTGACCTGGCAATTCCACATCTAGATACTTAGTATCAAGAAACAATAAATACTCCAAACAAAAATTTAGAAAGCTTCATGACATGGTTTTCTATGAAGGCAAATATGTGGAAAACTCTAAATGACCAGAAGAGAATTTAAATAAACCCCAGTTGAGCTCTACAACGAAATATTCTTGGATCTATTACGAATACTTATGTTGACCTACACTTATAGACATGAGGAGGTTTATAAAACAGTAAATGCAAAAAAATTGATTATAAGACAATGTATATGATTTTATGTGAAATATGTTAAGTATGCTTATACAAACTTATACATAAATATATAGAAATATTAGAATGATATAAATCAAAACATTATTCAATATTATTCTCCTTGGACAACAAGGAGATCAAACCAATCAATCTCAAAGGAAATTAACCCTGAATATTCATTGGAAGGACTGATGCTGAAGCTGAAGCTCCAATACTTCGGCCACCTGATGCAAAGAGTTGACTCATGGGAAAAGACTCTGATGCTGGGAAATTTGAGGGCAGTAATGGGAGATGAGATGGTTGGGTGGCATCACCGATTCAATGTACATGAGCAAACTGTGGAAGACGGTGAAGGACAGGGAAGCCAGGCATGCTGCAGTCCATGGGGCTGCAGAGTCAGATAAGACTTAGTGACTGAACAACAATAATTATTCAGTAGCTATCTCTAAATTTGTGCTTCCCTAATAGCTCAGTTGGTAAAGAATTCACCTGCAATGCAGGAGACCCTGGTTCAATTCCTGGGTTGGGAAGATTAGCTGGGGAAGGGATAGGCTACCCACTCCAGTATTCTTAGACTTGCCTTGTGGCTCAGCTGGTAAAGAATCTGCCTGCAATGTGGGAGACCTGGGTTTGATCCCTGGGTTGGGAAGATCCCTGGAGAAGGGAAAGCCTACCCACTCCCATATTCTAGCCTGGAGAATCCCATGGACTGTAAAGTCCATGGGGTTGCAAAGAGTCGACTGAGTGACTTTTACTCACTCATCTCTAGATTTACACATTAGAATGATTTTATTCCTTCTTCTCTTGTCTGTAGCTCCTAAGATTTTCCAAGTAGCATGTAATGTTTGTATAACCAACTAATAATAAAAACAAAATAACAAAAATGAAAAGAGGCCCTCTGACAATTGAGCAGCCTTTTCGCTACCTGCTCTGATTCTTGGCACTTGTCCCAGGTGGATATTTCTTCCTGACTTCTCACTCTCTGCCTTGCATCAAAGCTGAGCCTTGGTCTGAATCCCCCGGACTCCCCTGCAACTCTTTCTCTGTCATTTTTATCAGGCCTGTTTACTCCTGCCCAGCTGTTACCCACGGGATCCAGCTCCTTCAGGCTTTTGGTATCACACCAGGAACAAGTTCCCAGAAGCAGAATTGAAAGCAAAGGAGGTCTGTGGACACCTGCGGCTGCTTTAAAATATGTAAATCTGGTTTTTCGGTCTGCTACTCAAAACCCTCTATTGTCTCACCTTCATGTTCAGAATTAAAACCATACTTTCCCTCTCATTTATTTATAAGAGCACATGAACTCTGAGCCCTAGCTTCTCACTGATTTTTCCCTCTCTCTTTACTTTACCTGGTCTGCATGGGACCCAGTGGCCTCTATGCCATTCTAGTTAATGAGTCAAGTCCGTTTCCACCCCAGGGTCTTTGCACTTCCTTCACTCAGCCCAGAAAAATGCACAGTCTGTGCCTCTCTTCCTCACTTATTCAGGTCTCTACTAGAGTGTCACCTTTGTGAAGAAGGCTTTCCTGGCCGTCTAACTGTGAAATGAAAATATCTCCTGCCATATCAATAAACAAGGAAGGTCACAGCCATCAGCGATTTCTGGCCTCCAGATGTGAATGAGGGCTCCCAAAAGTGCCATGCTGCCAGCCCCTACAGACATTGCTGAGGAGCTGGGGGAATGCAAGAAGCAGCCATCTGCCACCCCTTAAGGTGAGTAAGGAAACAGGATTTGACCCCAGAGAGCTGAGATGCATATAAAAGGAATGAATTCAGTGAGCCCAGAGGCTTGCATCTTCCCACACATAGAATGCTAGGTTCCTTAACTTGATTCCTGATCTTTGATGTTCACACTGCCTTCTCCCTTTGTTACATTGCATACAGCCTGACTCCCCCTGCTGCCTCCTTGAAGCAGTCTCTCAGAACCGAGGTGCCCTCTCTCAGGCCACAGTCCTCATTTTGCTCCAAATAAAACTTCACTCACAACTCTCAAGTTGTGCATGCTGTTTAGTGAACATAATCTCACACAGAACCTTCTCCATCGTCTTGTTTCCCTGACTTATCTTTATTTTTCCTCAAAGCACCTCAGACACCCTCTGATGACAAAATATGCCTGAAGTTGTCCCTTGTTTGTTTATTCCTCTTCTGCCTACAACAAAAGCTGCAGGATGGGGACATTTTGGCTTGTTCTTTGCTGTATCAAAAATTTCTAAAAAAAAAAAAAATTACTAGTTCATATTTATCAGTGGAAAGAAAGAGAGGGAACAATGGTAGAAATTAATGAGCTAGAAGACAAAGAAACAAAATCAGAAAAGCAAAAGCTGTTTTTAGAAAATAGAAAATAAACTACTGACAAAGCAGATTAAACTTCTAGAAAGAGGAAGACACAAAGAAATTATATTAGTGATGACAAAGGAAGCAAAACAGATGAAAAGTTTTAAAATTGTGAGAGACTCCCCTGGTGGACTTCATGACAATAAATGGAAAAGTGCACTAAAGTGGGGGTGCTGCTTCTTGAAGCCCCTTGAAGGCCACCCGTACACAGTGGGGACAGGACCAGCCCAGGTGCCGTGGGGGTTGAAGCTTACATAGCATATGATGATGACGCTTGAGAAAAATCACACAAATTTATATACTAAAAAGCAAATAGCACAAGCATCGTAACATCCAGAAAAATCATATGACATCGTTATTATTAGTCCTTGCAGTAACGGGCTTTCTGCCACACGTCTGCAAGGCTCACTTCTCTGGTTTTTCCCTGCACACTTTTATTGCCTCCTCCTAGGACAATAATTTAGCAATATCATTTTCTGTAGAGAGAACAGAAAGCTAATTCCATCTTTCCTCCAGCAAGGCTGACAGAAATTTGTTTTTTATTATTGATAGTTTGGAAAAGCCTCTCTATGTGCCACGTCTCCTAATTGGCAATGTCACAATGGTGACTGTCTGTGCAGTCTCTTGCTCAGCGGGTCCTCCCAGCGGAAATAGGGAGGCATGCAGAGTCAAAGGAAGCTTTGAGGGACCTTGGGTCTTTCCTGGAGGTGGGGGTGTTGTAGCCACACATTCTGGGAAACAAACTCACTCAGAAGGACAATGCAGATAGTGGAGTGCAGTTTATTACACTGGTGGGCCCAAGGCAGAGTCTCCTTTTAGCCAAGGATCCTGACTAGTTTTTGTGAAAACCTTATATACCCTAAGTGTACGTGCCCAAACCCACCTCACTGAATTCCCTGAAACTAGTCTGAACAGAGGAAAATAAAGATACAATCAAAGTTAACCCACGATTCATATGCCTTAAACCTAGGTAGTTGAGAGTGGACAATTATCAATAGGCCTGTCATCATACCCCAATAAGCATAATAGAATGTATGATTCTATTTGGTTACATGGATAATTAGGGTACTCTTTTAGGCAATGGAGAGTCTAGGTACAAGCCCTGGGGCTCTTCCATCCGGAGGGCCTGGTTTTCCAGTTGGTATGCTGTTTCCATAAATACTGGGCATACAGCTCAAAGTCCACAGTCCAGCCCAAGATGGAGTCCTGCTTTCAGGATGGAGCCTGTTCTGTCTGTTTCCCCCTTTAGGGGTGGATGCGGGATCAGGTCAGGGCCTCAGAGTCCACAGCCTTCATCTGCCAGGCTCTCTGGATCAGGACTCCTGCAGTTCCTGCCTCAGTGGCAGGTCTAGCCTCCCAAGCCCTGGTCTGTTTCCCTTCTGAGTCTCCAGGCTACAGCAGGGCTGGTCCACTGCAAGCAGAGGACAGAGCAGCACCTTCAGTTCCCTCTCCTTGAGGTCAAGGGTAGAGTTAGGATGCTCCATGAACCCACAAAGGACTGGGACCACAGGATAGAACACAGTGGCAATTTTTTGTCCTTTCCTATAGCCTCAATGAGTACAGCACAAAGGTGACCCTAGCCTGGGGCAGTGCTCCATGCATCTGGCCAGCAGCTGCTGGGCCTGCACCTCTGGAGGACAGCAAGCTAGTGGAAGCTTCACTCTTTCCATGGCAAGCCCGCTGCTGAGCAGGAGCCAACCTGGGAGAAGGTGGGAATATCTCGAAAGCCTGCAGAGGGGCAGAGGGACTGCTGGGGGGAGGGGGGAGGACTTACTGCCATGGTGATGCTTCCCAGCATTCTCCTACTTTATCTCAAGTTCCTGTCCTGGTCCTTCCTCATTTCTGCCAAGTCCTCATACTGGCCATCAATTCCTTCCCACTCCTTGTATCCTAGACAAGAATTCTCACCTTGCTTTTATACCTGACATTTCATTATTTGTTTTCTATATGTTTTATGTCTTTTTTATTCCTCTGTTTCTCTATTACTTCTGTTTTTTTTTTTTAATGTCAGATACATATATTCCAGTGTACCATTACAATCCTCTTTTCATTTCTTTAACTATATATATTTGGAGTTATTTTCATAGTGGTTGCCCTGGGGATGATAATTAATGTCTTATTGTGTAATAATCTACATCAGATTATATCAGTTTAATTTCAGTATTCTGCAAAGACTTTGTCCTTATATGACTCCATTTCCTCCCACTCTGGTGCTTTTTTATTGTCACAAATTACATCTTTGTACACTGTATGCCCATCAACACAGATTTATAATTACTTCCTGAAGCTGTTGTCTTTTAAATTAGGAAGGAGGAAAAAAGCTACAAAACAAACACTTGTTTATACTGTCTTTTATACTGACCTATGTTCTTATCTTTATTGATGCTTTTGATTTCTTTATGTGGATTCAAGTTACTGTCCAGTGTCCCTTCATTTCAGCCTGAAAGATTCCCTTTGCTATTTCTTGTAGGGTAGTTCTGTTAAGAGACAAATTATCTCAATTTTTTAAAAATGTGGGATGCTATTTATTTATCCTTCATTTCTGAAGGATAGTTTTGCAGATACAGAATTTATGGTTGATAGTTTTTTCTTTCAGTGCTTTGAATATGTCATGCCCTAGATATACGGTCTCCATGGTTTCTGACGAGTCAGCCATTGTACAAAAGCTGTCCCTTCTCTCTTGCTGCTTTCAAGATTCTCCCTGAGTCTGTGGCTTTTGACAGTTTGATGATGATGTGTATGTGTGGATCTCTTGAGTTTATTTATTCGGAATTCATTGAGCTAATTGGAGGAAGAGATTGTTTTTCATCAAACTTGAGAGGTTTTCAGCCATTATTTATTCAAATATTCTTTCTGTCTCTTCCTTTCTCTCCACTACTTCTGAGACTCCCATTATTCATATGTTGAGACTTTTGCTTGTGCTCTACAGGTCTCTGAGGCTGTGTTCATTTTTCTTTCTGTTTCTCAGAATTGATCATCTCAATGAACTGTTTTCAAGTTCATTTAGTGTTTCTTCTGCCTTTTCGAGTCTACCATTGAGACTGGCCATGGATTTTTCATATTAGTTATTGTACTTTTCAACTGCAGGGTTTCCATATGATTTTTAATTATTTCCATTTCTTTATAGGTATTCTTTACTTGATGAGATCTCTTATTTTTCTTTTGTTCTTTAGACACATTGTTTTTTTTTTTTTACCACTTTGGTTATATTTGAATACCTTATTTAAAGTTTTTGTCCAGTAAATCAAATGTTTGATCTTCCTCAGAGACAGTCTCTATTGATTGCTTACACATTGTCCACTTGCTATATAGAGACCATGCTTTCCTGTTTATTTGAATGTCCCATAATTTTCTGTAGGAAATCAGAATTTTAAAATAATATAATATAGTAATTCTGAGGGCTTCCAGGGTAGCTCAGTTGATAAAGAATCTGCCTGCAATGCAGGACACCCTGGTTCAATTTCTGGGTCAGGAAGTTCTCCTGGAGAAGGGATAGGCTACCCACTCCAGGATTCTCAGGCTTCCCTGGTGGCTCAGATGGTAAAAATAAAAAAATCCACCCACAATGTGGGAGACCTGGGTTCGATCCCTGAGTTGGGACAATCCCCTGGAGGAGGACATGGCTACCCTCTCCAGTATTCTTGACTGGAGAATCCCCATGGACAGAGGAACTTGGAGGGCTACAGTTCATGGGGTCACAAAGAGTTGGACATGACTGAGCGACTAAGCATGGCACAGCACAGCACAGTAATTCTAAACCTCTCCCCACCTCTGTTCCACCCTGGATTATTGTTATCATTGCTGTTCATCTGGTGACTTTTCTGAACTAATTCTACAAAGTCTGTATCTTCTTCTTATGTGGCCACTGCACTCTCTATTCAGTTAGCTTGGTGGTCTGCTAGTGATTAGACAGAGGTTTCCTTAAAGGCCTGGGCATCAATACCTCCCAGTTTTTGCAAAGGGGCTGCATATGTGTGTTAAGGAGCTCCTTCAACTCAGTGTTGCCTTTGCCTTCCTTTCCTGCTTGCACAGAGCTTCAAGGTCAGCTAAAGCTGAGAGCTTAGAACCTTCACAAAGCTTTCCTGAGTAAGCTCACAGCCCAGGATATATGCACAGTCTTCCTAGATTCCCAGGAATATGTCAGAGCTTTTCTAATCCCCTTCAGATTTCTCTTTCTCCAGCTTTTCCTTTTAAGCTTGTTGCTTAGCCTGGTGTTTGTCAAAACTGTTATCCATCACCTCGGGCAGCTACAAAGTTAAACATGTCTCTATAATTGTTTTCAACAAGCACCCCTTGGGGAGAAGTCTTTTTGCACTGCACAAGCTCTGATTCAAGTCAAATGCAGATAACCCTGCAAGTGAGATCATCCAGGGAACCCTGAGACAGTTTAAACAGTGACAGTTATCTGGGATTGGGTCTTTGCAAAGAGTTCCAGCTCCATTCTGTTACCTCTAGTGGCTGCCAGGTTGCAACAGAAAAACAGGCTTTCATTTTACAAGGTTCTTATAGATCTGGAGACCAGGGAGTGGGACTAGGGCAAGTTGAATGCCAGGACTTCACTGGTAGTCCAGTGGTTAGGACTCCATGTTTTAACTGTGTGGGGGTGCAGGTTCCATCACTGGTCAGGGAACTAAGATTCCACATGCCCTGTGGTGTGGCAACCCCCCTCCCCCAACAAACGCAATGAAGCTCATTGGTCTTACTGAGATTTAGCTAGTTGTTCTCTAACAAATGCCCCTCTGATTACACCATGCCTTTGGTTAATTTTCCAGAGTTCTGAAAATATCAAGTCTGACAACATTTACCAGTTGTCTCATTGCGCTTATGGAGAATTTTTGGTTTGGAAAAAAAGAATTTTCTGCCTTTTTCACTGATGTCATTCAACTTTATTTTGATGAATGAAATATCTTAATCATGCTGTTTTTGTATAACCCCAGCCTGACCTGATAGATCTGTTCATGAAGGAATTTGACTGATTCTTGGTACTTATTTGTCCCTCTAGGACCACGTTTCACTGTCCTATAACATGGGTTTAGTTCAGTTCATAACATGGGTGCCCCCTTAAAATGTGTATTTATTGATGATTCAAACTAGTGTGTCTAATAGCATCCTTAATATTTGTATAAGGAGGTTTCATAGTGAAATATTATTTCAATATTATTACTTCAAATAAGGTCACAGCCAGTTAAGTGAACATCACCTGTGAGCTGGTTCGATGCAAATTCTCAGGCCCTAATCTGATCTATTAAATCATAAACTGGGGGTGGAGCCCAGGTAACTTTTAACAAATAGTGTTTTACTGTTTATTAAAGTTTAAGAAGCGCTGAAAAAGAGAAAAGCTAGATATTTTACCCCAATTAAATATTCTAATCACCTGAGTAGTCATTTATTCCCCTGTCTTCACTAAACTGAGTTATGTTAGATGAGTTACTTATTCTCATCTATAGGCTTTAGATCCAAACCTATAAAATGATGGAGTTAATATATAAACAAAGCAATGAGGAGTTCATTTTGTTTTGGTTTTTATATGTTATCTGAATCCCTTCTCTTGCTTAGAAGTAACTTCTCTTCTTAATAATTATTTTTTTAAACAGCATAACTTCTATATTGTATTATATTATTAAATGGACTGTACCTTTATTCAATCTAGAAATAATTTTTAAATTTTGTATAGATGCATATATAATTTTTTTCTTTTATAAAATATAGGCTATTTGTTCTCACATCATTTATCATATATTAAAAACCCAAGTGCTTCCAGTTTGGTTTCTGGAGTGTGTTCTGTTTTGCTCATCAATCTGTCTATTCCTGTGCCGGTATTCCCAAACTATATTGTTTTGATTAGGGCAGTTTTAACATATGTTCAAATATCTGGAAAATAGTCCATTATAATTTCTTTTCTGAACTATTCTCAGAAATGATCAAGTTTATTATTTATATGAAATGGATAGTCAATTTGTCTAATTTAAGAAGCTGGATCAGAATACAAAATCAACTATTAGGATGCCGATCGGAGTTGTATTAAATTTACACACTGATTGGAAACACGCTCATAACATTCCCATTTGGGGATATGTCATGTCTTCATTTACTGAAGCTTCCTTTTGTGTCCTCTGTAAAATATTAATACTAAAATACATATTCTGAATCTTATAACTGCCTTGAAAATTTACTTCAGTCGTTTTGAAGTGTTTGTAGTTGTCGTGAATGGAATCTTTTCCCATTTCAATTTCTGAATGGTTATTACTAGTACAGAGAAAGACTGTTAGGTTTTTCAAATATTTATGTCGCATATGGTGATATCTTCATATGTTGGTGTTTTAAAAAATTGGCTCTAAGACGTCTTCTCTTAGTTAAGACTCCTGAATTTTCTGGATATAGATTCACATTAGCTGCAAAAAGTGATGCTGTTTTCACCTCTTCCCTATTATTTACACCAGTACTTGGTTCTGTCTTATTGCATTAGCAACTGCTGCTGCTGCTTAATCACTTCAGTTGTGTCCGACTGTGTGTGACCCTATGGACTGCAGCCTGCCAGATTCCTCTGTCCATGGGATTTTCCAGGTTGGGTTGCCATGCCCTCCTCCAGAGGATCATCTCCACCCACGGATCAAACCCAGGTCTTCCGCATTGCAGGCAGATTCTTTACGGCTGAGCCACCAGGGAGGCCCATTACATTAACTAATTCTCTTAAATGAGTCTGAATTTTAGTGGGCGATTCTCTGACTGTTCTGTTTCCAAGTGCAGTAGGAGAAAGCATGTAGGATTTTACTATTTAATATTAATGCTTGATAATAATTTCTAGTATCATTTTAAAAATCTTTTTAAAAAGTTTTTGTTATATCTGAGGAACTGTTGTTTTATTTAAAGTATTTAATCACAAAATTTTCTTTTTGATTATATTTTTCTCAGGATATGATGATATAAATTTTTACTCAAATTTGTATTAATATAATTAATAATATTTATAGCTTCCTTAAAGTTGAACCATTTCAGTGAGTCTGGAATAAAACTTTTGTAAAATGGGTATAGAAGAAGATGCCATAAATAAAATTAAAGATGAGTGGGAGGCTTAGAGAAATTATTTTCAATTCAATGCATACAAATTGCATATTATATAACATAAATGTTATGTATTTACAATACATAGATAACATATACTTTGTATATTTTATATATTTAGAATACATAATCTGATGTTATCTCTATTAATAGAAAACAGACAAAGGGTATAAATAGACAAAACAAAGATTAAACAATACAAAGACCAGTAAATATATGAAAATATACTTAATCTCACTAATGATTTTTAAAATGTATATTATAATGAGATGCAGTTTTGCCTTTCAAAATGGCATCATTTAAAAACATTTAAAAAGACTAACAGCATCAAGTGTTAGACCAAAGGTAGGAAAGAGATTTCTTCATGCATCTGTAGTGGGAGTACAAATTAGCATAGTCTTTGAAAATATAATTCATATATTAAATATTTTAATATGTATCTATGATAATTCAGCAATCTTACTGCTAGGAATCTATGCAAAAACTCTACTGGGTGAGTTGGTAAACATAACTATTTCTGTTTTCACTGCTATATTGTATATAACAATTAAAAATAGGAAAATCTCTCCAACTTAAATTGATAGGAAACTCGATAAGCAAATTATGGTGTAGGAGCCAGTACCAGGGAACATGATGGCTGTTGGCAAGAAAGGAGGGGTCTAAGCTAACTGGGATCGTACAATGAGTGTGTACCTTGTTGTTCAGTCATGTCTGACTCTTTGTGACCACGTGTACTGAAGCCCACCAGTCTTCTCTGTCCATGGGATTTCCCAGGCAAGAATCCTGGAGTGGGTTGCCATTTCCTATTCCAGAGAATGAGATTGAGTCCACATCTCCTGCATCTCCACGTTGGCAGGTGCCACCTGAGAAGCCCAGTGTGTACAGTAGACTTCCACTTTCCAATGAAAGTACACTGTTGCTTACATGTATATAGATTCTGGGGAGATGTTTTTACAGGGCAAGAACAGCCAGGATCAGACGTTAGCAGTTACCAGTAACAATAACTAACTATGGTAGATTCAGCAGAAAAGAGTGGACCAAGGAGCAGGTGATATTCTCGAGACATCTGAGAAATAAGCTCCCCACTTCCAGGAACTGGGTCCCAAACCACGGACATGACAGTGACCGTGGGACCTCTGCTGTCACTAAGCCTGGGATGCTGTGGTGTGCACTGCCTCCTGGCTTGACCAAAGAGGCTGCTGCCCCATGTCCCAGGGCCCTTGTGCTCCAGGCACCAGGTAGGCAAGTGCACAGCCCTGCAGGAGCCAAATGCCTCCACCAAAAGTGGATTCCATTGAAGCCTCTTTTCTCAGGCTGCTCATTCCCAGAGCAGGGCTTGTATGTGAGAATCAGGGTGGTGGGACTTGGAAACATGTGGGGCCCAGTTTCTAAGAGCTGGGACCCCAAGTCCTCTGGGTTCTTCCTTAGGTACGTGAGACTCAAACAGCTAGAATTTCCCAGACATCCCAAGAGTGTTCAAATCTGCTGTGAAGCCAGAAAACGCAACATGTCCAAAAGAGAAAGGATCCTAATTAATCTAGACAGTGGTCATCTCTGGAGGGTAGAATCAGAGGAGCAGCTGAAGCTGGAACTCTGTGACAGAATTCCAGGGATGTCAGTCACATTGGGCTGGAACTTCAACATGGAAACACTTCTTCTGGGTGGAAGGATGTGTGTGTGTGTGAGTGTGTATGTGAGTGTGTGTGTGTGTGAAATATATATATATGCAATGGAGTTATTTTAAATTATTTGTGCCTTTCATTATTTTTCATATTCAAAGCTAAAAATATATTAAATAAGCTATTTGAGATCAGACCTGTCAATCCTAAAAGAAACCAACCCTGAATATTCATTGGAAGGACAGATGCTGAGGCTGACAATACTTTGGCCACCTAATATGAGGAGCCCACCCATTGGAAAAGACCCTGGTGCTGGGAAAAATGGAATGCAAAAGAAGAAAGGGTGGTGAGGATAATATGGTTAGGTAGCATCACCAACTCAATGAATGGGAATTTGAGCAAACTCCCAGAGATAGTGGAGGGCAGAAAAGCCTGGTGTGCTGCAATCCATGATGTCAAGAGTTGGACATGACTTAGGAAGTGAACGACAACAACAAAGGGCCCTTTGAATACTGTAACTTTTTGATACTAAAATAAAAATCATGCTTAAAGCATGATAAATTTGAGGATTAAAGCTTTTAATATCTCTATATTTCAGATCACTGTGAGCAAAATATAACTGGGAGTCTTCAAGTTCAGCAACAGTCTTTGCAAAACACCAGGTCCTGGATGGATTTAAATGGCTTGCATTGGCCAATGAGCGGACATGTGACAGAATCCATTCTGGGATTTCATGCTCTTTCTATTTCTTTTTCTATTTTCTATTTCTTTCTGTTCCAGTGTACTATGGTGATGGCCTGTGAGAACAATGGTGGGACTACATCTTTTCTTAATTCTTTCTAATTATGAAAATCCCCGGTGGCTTCTTACCCCACAAAAGATGGAATTCTGATTCCTTAAAGAGCCCCACACACCTGGCCACAGACTGAGTCTGTCACTTCCCTTGTTATTTCCCTAGCCCCACGGACCTCTTATTTCTGGAGCTTGCCAACTGCATTGTCACCAGAGGTTCTTTGCACAGTCTCTTTTCCTGGAATGTTCCCTCCTCCCCTGACCCCAGGATCTCCACAGTGACCCACTTCTTCATTCCATCCCACTATTGTTGAAAGACCTCCTGCTCAGGGAGGCTTATATAACACTGGATAGAAAGCCCTATTCCCAACCCCATTCTCCAGCCCTCACTTGTATTACAGCAGGGTCACCTAATTCTCTGCTGGAACGTTAGCTCCATGAGGGAGGAGATGGCTATGGTCTGAGTTTTGAGTCTCCATCAAACTTGTCATATTGAAATCCTAACCCTCTGAGATGATGGTAGGAGGTGGGGCCTTTGGGAGGTGCTTAGGTCATGAGGGTGAAGTCCTCAGGAATGGGATTAGTGCCCTTATAAAAGAACCTCCATAGGGATCCCCAGCCCCATTGATTAATACTGTGTGAGGACAGTATTATACAGAAGTATATACAAGAAGTAAATACAGACAGTATATACAAGAAGGAGCCAGCTGTGAACCAGGAGGAGGGCTCTCATCAGAACTTGTTCACTCTGGTGCTTTGATCGTGGACACCCTGGCCTCTGGAACTGTGAGAAATAATCTTTTTTTGTTTATAAGACACCCAGTCTGTGGTGTTTTCTTACGGCAGCCTGGAGAATGCCCAGTTCACTCCCAGTATCGACCAAGTCGCTACACATCACAGAGCATCAGTAAACAGTGACTGAAGGGCTGACCCGCGGCATTGGTTAAGGTGACCAGCAGCTGGTTTGAAGTATTGAATAGACTTTCTTCCTTTGTAGTTCTTTTGCAGGCTTCTTTCTCCTGAAATCCATTTCCTGTTGAACTACTGTCAACCAAAAACACAGAGGGCCGATTTCAGTACCAGTGAATGACAAACTCTCTTATTCACACCCACCTCTTTCACTGAGCTCCCAGTCCCCATGTCCTCACCCCATTCATGAATTCGCTGAGGACAACCAGACACGAGCCTCATCCTACATGCTCTGAGCATCTTCGCACAGAATTGCTGGTGGCTCCAAATCTTTTTATCAGCCTACTTGGGATCAGCTTGTCCACTGACATTGTGCCAATAGCCCTTAATAGTTCCCAATGATCCTGCTGTTTGGTCTACACTTTTCATTGCAATTCATTTCTGAATGCACCAGTCCTCAGATCAGCAACAAAGAAAGATCCAGACTTCATCTGTTTTATTTTCTCCCAACTGAATCCTTTTTATGAATGTCCATTCAATTTATATGCATTTCAGTATCTGAAAACCATTAATAAATTCAACAGAAAGTGTAATCATAGTTTTCTTACAGAGAAATTGCTCATGGGCTCACAGACCTCTTCCTGACCACACCAAGACTTCTGGCTAAGAAAACACCCTAAACTTTTCCAGCTTTGATTGCAACAAAAATCCCCAAATATTTGTGTTTCTTTGTCTGTGTCCCATGTAACAGAAAATGTGTAGGCTGCTCAAAAAAACATATCCTGAGTCACTGTTGGATTATACCACTGTGTCAATATTAGCCCACAGGCTGGCATTCCATCTTGTTTAAAGTGACCTCTTTGATTACAAAATCGAATGTCTTATTGTACCTTCACCTTTTGATGCCATCTGCTACAAGCCTCTGCAGTTCCATCAAGCATGAAAAATAAAGGTGAACTTTGTTTCCATTACTCATACCACACTAGACACAGGGTGGAACACTGCAGGAGAAATGAGAAACAAGAATCTATGCCACAAAGAATCTGTGGTCAGGGGGATCATGAGTAGAGGTGGATGACACGGTTTATACCAGAGCATCAAGGGGAAGCATTTCTGCAGGACAGAACTTTAAAAAAGAAAGAGAAGGACAGTGCTCGGTTTTCCCTGCCAGTGACAGGAGCACTGAGGTGGAAAATAGGAAACCAGGGAAAACCCATCCATTTGTTGTGGAGTGAATAGTAGGATGAGAAGATGAAGGGACAAAGAAAATGGGATATCTTGTAAGTGGACGGGTTCTACTCTGACAAGCATCTAGGTAAAGGGGAAGGAAAAGACAACCTACCTCTCCATTTTCCTTTAGGAATTCAACAGCTTTTCTAGGGCATACATTGGGCAAAGGGGTGCATGAAACTGATATCAACCCAGAGGGGGGCAGTAGCCCATCAGGACAAAGCAAGGCAGATTCAGGTGTTGTTCGGCCTTATCATTGGGTGCTATTTGTTTTTATTGTTGTTATTGTTCAGTCTCCAAGTCATGTCCAACTCTTTGCAACCCCATGGACTGCGGCATGCCAGGTTCCTCTGTCCTTCGCTATCTCCCAGAGTTCACTCAAACTCATGTCCATTGAGTCGGTGATGCTATCTAACCACTTCCTTCTCTGTTTCCCCCATCTCCTTTTCCCTTCAATCTTCCCCAGCATCAGGGTCTTTTCCAATGAGTCAGCTCTTCATATTAGATGGGCAAAGTATTGGAGCTTCAGCTTCAGCATCAGTCATCCAATAAATATTCAGGGTTGATTTTCTTTAGGACTTCCTGCCTTGATCTTGCAGTCCAAGGGACTCTCAGGAGTCTTCTTCAGCACCACAGTTCAAAAGAATCAATCCTTTGATACACAACGTTCTTTATGGTCCAACTCTAACATCTGTACATGACTACTGGAAAAACCATAGCTTTAACTATATGGATCTTTGTTGGCAAAATGATGTCTGCTTTTTAATATGCTGTCTAGGTTTGTCATAACTTTCCTTCCAAGGAGCAAGTGTCTTTTCATTTCATAGCTGCAGTCATCATTCACAGTGATTTTGGAACCCAAGAAAATAAAATCTGTCACCACTTTCCCTTTTCTCCCTTCTATTTGCATGAAGTGATGGGACTGGATGCCGTGATCTTAGTTTTTTGAACGTTGAGTTTTAAGCCAGCTTTTTCACTCACCTCTTCCACCCTCATTAAGAGGCTCTTTGGCTCCTCTTTGCTTTCTGCCATAAAAGTGGTATCATCTGCCTATCTGAGGTTGTTATTTTTCCCGGCAATCTTGATTCCAGCTTGTGATTCATCCAGCCCAGCATTTCACATGATGTACTCTGCATAGAAGTTTAAAAAGCATGGTGACAATATACACCCTTGATGTACTCCTTTCCCAATTTTGAACAACAGTTCCATGTCTGGTTATAACTGTTGCTTCCTGACCTTCACATAGGTTTCTCAGGAGACAGGTAAGGTGGTCTGGTATTCCCATCTCTTTAAGAATTTTTCACAGTTTGTTGTTATTAAGGCAAGGATACTCTTCCTAGGAAAAGACTTCAAACACCAACTCTAGTCTGCAACAGTTAGAAGTTCCTGGTGGTGATAATTTTGAGTTCAGAGCTCAGAGTAGTGAACAGCTCTTCTTTTGGGACTCTCCAGCATCTGCCCTCTCTTCTTATGCCTAGACCTTACCTGCTGTGGTGGATGCTATTTTTGGTGGTTGATCTGGAAGTCCATCCAGGGCCAGCACTCCCAGCTCCTGGGAGCTTTTGCTGCTAAAGATTCACTGATTTTCCCACTTTTCAGAGCTTCCATACCTGGACTCTGTATTGGTTCTTAGAGAAGCCACAGCAGAGTATCAGAGACTGGGTGACTTAAACAATAGAGATTTATTTCTCATGGTTCTTGTTAAGGCTATAAATCCAAGGTGAAGGTACTGGCAGCATTGGTTTCTTCTGAGGCCTCTCCCCACAACTTGCAGATGGCCACCTTCTTTCTGTGTCCTCATGTGGTTTTTCCTGTGTCCTAATCTCTCCTTCTTATAGGGACACCAGTAATATTGAATTAAGACTGGTGCGTGTGAGCTCATTTGACCTTAATTACCTCTTCAAAGGCCCCATCTCCAAAAGCAGTCATGTTCTGAGGTCCTAGGAATTAGGATTTTAACACATGAATTTGTAGGAAACACAATTCAGCCCCTGGAAGTCTTTCCTTTCTTTCCACCTTTCCCCCCTTTTTTCTTTCTCTTTTCTTTCTGTGTTTCTTCCTTTCTTTCAAGAAAATTCTATTTAAAGCTATTTGGGGTCTTGTCATTAACAGCCTCTGAATATTTGACCTCCCTAGAGAGATTCCTGGCTCTTATACCTGCAGCTGGAAGAACTGTTCTAATAATACTCTGACCATTTTCCCCAGAAAGGAGCATCCTTCTCAAAGTCCACTTAAGATGTGGCCAAGGAGGAATGTGACACAGACAGTGAAGGGCCCCCCGCCCCACCCTAAGAGCAGAGCAGAAGTCAGGGAGGAGAGGATGAGGGAGCCCCTCGAGGTTGCAGAACCAGCAAGTCCAAGAGCTCATTCCATCCCCCTGTTCTCATCCTGCGAAGGGTGATGACACATGCCACCAAGAAGGGACCACCTGTGTTATTACTACTCACTCCTTTCCTGAATGAGAGCCACTGTTGTTCAGTCTCTAAGTTGTGTCCAATTCTTTGTGACCCTTTATATTGCAGCACACCAGGCTTCCCTGTCCTTCACTATCTCCTGGAGTTTGCTCAAACTCATGTCCATTGAGTTAGTGATGTCATCCAACCATCTCATCCTCTGTCATCCCCTTCTCCTGTCTTCAACCTTTCCCAGCAGCAAGGTCTTTTCCAATGAGTTGGCTCTTCACATCAGGTGGCTAATGTATTGGAGCTTCAGCATCAGTCCTTACAGTGAATAAGTGCTGTAGATGAGTAAAAAGTAGAGACCCAGGACAAACCCATCTCCTGTAGTCTTCCATGGCAGTTCAGCAATTTCTTACATGTTGAAGATAGCATCACAGACTCATTAGGCTGAATATGACCCTCAAAGATGCTGTGTCCTAAATTCTGGTGGAGAAGGCAATGGCACCCCACTCCAATACTCTTGTCTGGAAAATCCCATGGACAGAGGAGCCTGGTAGGCTGCAGTCCATGAGGTCGCTAGGAGTCAGACACGACTGAGCGACTTCACTTTCACTTTTCACTTTCATGCATTGGAGAAGGAAATGGCAACCCACTCCAGTGTTCTTGCCTGGAGAATCCCAGGGACGGGGGAGCCTGGTGGGCTGCCATCTCTGGGGTCGCACAGAGTTGGACACGACTGAAGCGACTTAGCAGCAGCAGCAGCAACTTCTGGTATCTGTGATTATGTTACTTCACCTGACAAAAAGGACTTTGCTGATGTGGTTAAGTTAAGGATTTTACTGGGGAGATTATCTTGGACTATCTAGTGGGCCCAATGTAATCATAGGATTCTTAAAAGGGGAATATCGGGATGAGGAGAGTCAAAGAAGACGTGACAATAGAAGCAGAGATCAGAGAGCAGGGACGATGCTGTCCTGCTGGCTTTGAAGACAGAAGAAGGGGCCACAAGCCAAGGACTGCAGGGGTCTCTAGAAGGAAAGGGGCCAAGTCTCCTGTCTGAGCCCCTGATGAAACACAGCTCTACCAAACCCTTGATTTTAGCCCAGTGAGTCTGATTCAGGGCTGCTTAGCTCACAGTGTGAGATAATCCACTTATGTGGTTTTAAGTCACGCTTGTGGTCATTTGTTACAGCAGCCATGAGAAGCTCATGCAATATGTAAAGGACTGATGCATGTTACAGTGCTTCCCTCCAGGAAACTCACGTGAGTTTCTGTCATCCTAGAAATATAGAATCGCACCTCATATTTAAATCTAGAACTGAACTGGCTAGAACTGGGATGATAGGGAAAGGTATCCATCCATCTCAGGATCTTACCAGTATCCTTGAGGATGTAAGTAATGCAGAAAATTTATAAGGGATCTCCTGATGTTAGGCTCTGACAAGAACAGCTGCGATGGTCATCATTTAAACCCACATTCCAAGCTAACAGTTCAAGGATCATCGTGTTATTTGGTAAAGAGCCAGATATTGAATACTCCAGACTTTGTGGTCTCTGACACAACTACTCAACTCTGCTCTGGTAGTGTGAAAGCTGCCGTACATCGAACAGAAGCAAAAGGGACACGGTCACACACCAGCAAAACCCTGTTTACAGAAACAGGCTGCAGCCTGGATGTAGTTACAGTCTGCAGACTTTTCCTTGGGATGCTCAAAGGTCGGCAAACTTCCACTCCCTTGTGACAAATCTGGTGACTTGGATCTTCCATGCAAACTCAAAGGGCACAGCTCTTAGGGGTCAGTCTCCAACCCATCAGGTTTTCCAGGGGGCTCAGTCATAAAGAATCCACCTGCCAATGCAGGAGATGCGTGTTCAATCCCTGGGAAGATCCCCTGGAGGAGGAAATAGCAACCCACTCCAGTATTCTTGTCTGGAAAATCCCATGGCCTGGTGGGTTAGTCTATGGTGTTACAAAAGAGTCAGACACGACTTAGCTACTAAATAACAGCAGCAATTTCAAGCCATCACAAAATACCTGAATAGGAGTCCTTCAGCTGAGATGATCCCTTGAGGTCAGGTGTCCCCAGCAGAACTTCTGATCAATACCCTGAGCCCCAGTGATTCCTGCTGTGAGGGTTGGTCCAGTCTCCTGTCCCTGTGCTTTTCCACGTCTCTTCTGCAAGGATCCATCTCTTTTCCTCCCAGACCCCCTTTTTTCATTTGAGAACAGAAACGGAAAGAAGATTCTTTTCCTTCCACAACCACAGGAAAAATATTAACGCTCTGCATCGAGTTGTCCTGCACTTCATATTGTTTATAGCCCGTTGGATGTATGTGCAGACTTCAGCGGATGGCTCAGTAGACCCTAGGTTGTTTTGTTCTATGTGAACATCATTATTCATCCGTCCTTCTGCGCCTTAAAAAGTCACAGATAGCACTGCAGATAAACATCTAGACATCATGCAATGTTATTGAAAACAGTCCAGGTTCTAACGGCCAGCCATGGGAGGCCAGGCGACCAGCTTTCCTTATATAACAGCCCATTAACCAGGTTTATTCCCATCTGGGTGTCCCATTCAGGCTGCCCCTGACCTTTCTGTAGCTGTCTGCTCTCCTCCACAGGTCCTGTGTCTGGTTTAGGACTCCCCTCAGTTCCTGGTCCAGGAATGATTGCATTTGTGGACTTGAACAAAGCTGAAGTGAATAGGCTTATCCTGAGGAGACAAAGTGAGTGTCCTGGGTTTTGGCCACCTGCCTTTCCTTCCGTCAAGTCAAAACAAAACAAGCTCTTCAGGGCTTAGTAAATACACATCTATTCTTTGGCTTCTCAGCTCTCACTAAGCTGATATCACTTTCAGCACTTGGACAAATGTTTCCGATTGCTGAGTGTCGAACTTAATTATATGAAAGAAAATGTTTAATGGGTTCATCTTGAACAAAGTGGTGCACTTAATGGCAATTTTAAGAATATTTTTATTCAACAAAGCTTCTTATGTGAAAGAAGTGAATTTATAGCCTCAGAAGAAAAATTTTAGCAAAGATTATAGAAATGGCAAAGTATGCTATTTTCTTCCCGTTTTGTTCTCTTGCTGTTCAACCTTCCTTCACCCACCCACACTTACTGGAGAAGAGTCTTTTGCCTACTGACAGGCTAGCTTACCTCCCCTGGCAAGAGCTTAGGAATCAACAGGAGGGGAACAAAGGCATCTGGAAATCACAGGTAGGCTAATCATCAAATCGTATTTCTTGACTTTGCATCCAGAAGCAGGGGAAGCACTGTGCCAAGGCAGTATAAGCTGAATGGACGGGAAAACTGCAGAGACCCACAGTGGAGGCAAATTAATCCACTGACTAAGAAAACAAGCCAGCAATTGCTTCTTCTACATGTTGCAAAATGAAAGAGTTCAAAAGGATATGATGTGAGCAGGAGAAGATTTTCTTACATAATATGAGACACTCTGTTTCATTTAACATATCTGGAGAATTTGAAGACTCAGGTGTTTGAAACTGGGAAGGATGAACCATCTTGTTTTCTTTCCCAGTCCTCCAATTTTATATCATTTTTGAAAATGAAATCAGAACAGAACAGTGTGATGTGTTATGATGACATTGCTGATTAACTTTTGTCAGTTATTCCTTTAACCTAAGAAGACAGATATATGAGAAATAAGTATTGACTGTCCTACAGAAAATACTAGAAGTAACTCTCATGCTTATTTTCATTAAGAAATAGCCCATAGGCTTCACTTCTTCCAGGAATTTAGGAATTGCACTCTGCTGAAGGCATGGATACTCATCAATTTAACATATGTCATCCCAACATTAACTGGACGCTGTAAACAGGAAGGGACACTAGGGATAATGACACTCATTCCTTACAAGGCATCCACCTCGTCCCCTAATAAGGTGACACATCACCTAAGGCGTCCCAATTTAAATAGCACCATTAATCTTTAACTCCAAAGCATCCTTTTTTTCCTGTAAGAATGTGCTCTGTTTTCTTCATAATGTGGGCATCATGGGCAATAAGATAACTTATTTCCATCATATGGGAAGCAGGCAACTTTCTGGAACACTGCTGTACTTGCCTTCATGGAAACAGCCTTTTTTTCTTTTTTTGCCAAAGACAAGTGCAAAATAGTTTGCTCTTTGTTGCAATGTGTGTGCATGCTCAGTCGCTAAGTCTTGTCCAAACTCTTTACAACCCCATGGACTGTGTAGCGCACCCAGCTTCTCTGTCCATGGGATTCTCCAGGCCAGAATACTGGAGTGGGTAGCCTTTCCCTTCTCCAGGGGATCTTCCTGACCTAGGGATAGAACCCAGGTCTCTTGCATTGCAGGTGGATTCTTCACCATCTGAACCACCAGGGAAGCCCCTTGTTGCAATGTAGATGTCTACAAAGTGTTTCTGAAAAAAAAGTAAAGAATTGTGAGACAAATTTAATAAATCCGAATGCCAATTTAAAATACAGCTTAGTTCCAAGTATGTACTGAAAAGGGAGAAGATGGACAGGAGAGAGGAAGCAAAATGGAAAAATGAGAGAAAGAGAAAGAGAAATCCACGAAATGAAAAGTGGGAATTAAATAGAAGGAGAGAAGCAGGTGTCAGGCCACTCAAACTGCAACAAATATCCTTTAACAACACAGTTCTGGAGGCTAAGAAGTCCATCCTCCAGGCCCTGGCAGATCTGGTGTCTGGTGAGGTTCTGAGTTCTGAGGCTTCATAGCCAGCCAACTTCTCGCTGCATCCTCACATGAGAGGGAGTTCTGGGTCCTCTTTTATCAGGGCACTAACTCTTTTCATCAGGGCCCCACTGTTATGACCTAATCACTTCCTAAAGACTCCACACCCAAATATCATCACACTGAGAACGAACTTTCAATGTACGAACTCTGGAGAGACACAAGCCTTCGGTCTAGAGCAAGACACAAAGGCAGTGGTGGGAAGTAGGCAAGGCAAGCAGAGAAGAAATGGAGAGAAGCCAGAGAAGGGAGGAGGAGAGCCGGGGAGCACAGGGAAGGAGTGTAAGGAGAGACAGGGAGAAGGCAGTGGGGCTGTCCTGCCAGGTGCCCTGCTTGCCCTGCCCCCTTCCCCACCCCAGCAGTCATCTTTGGAGTAAGTTACACCAGGCTGTCACAAGGCACCACAACACTGATTTCCACAGAGAGTTTTTATCCAGCGAATATTCACGGTGAATCTTCCTGGGCAGGCTGTGTTCTAGGAGCTGGAATACATCAGTGAGGTTTATATATTTGTGAGGTTCAGTTCAGTTTGGTTCAGTCACTCAGTCGTGACTCTTCGTGACCCTGTGGACTGCAGCACGCCAGGCCTCCCTGTACATCACCAACTCCTGGAGTCTACCCAAACTCATGTCCATTGAATTGGTGATGCCATCCAACCATCTCATCCTCTGTCCTTTGTGAGGTTACCCTACTGAAAAGCACGCTTTGTTTTCATTATAAAATTCTAGAGTTTATGTTTTAAAGAAGGATTATTTTACCCCAGATTACTTGAGCCTTTGCATTCATAGGAATGATTAAGGGTTTAAAGCTGTAGTTTAGAACTTTTGAAAAGTCTGCATTTTTGGTATGAATTAAAAGCCTGTTTCGTATTTGAAAGCAGCCAGATGTGTTTAGTATTTGATGAGGAGTTTGCATGGGTAGGGGTGGGGAGAGGGAGCTGAGGAATAGGATGAAATTATTTCATGAACCTAAAGGTTACCTTTGAGAAGGCGCTCATTTCATTGTCTTGGCTCTTTTTTTGCCTTTGAAATCAAATCCACATGTCTCCTTTGTCCAATCGAGTCTCAGAAAGCTGAGTTCTTGGCACTATTATGCAGGAAATTAAGAGAACTTTCAGGTTAAATAAAGGAATGAAGTTCAGTTCTTACTTTTGTAACTGCTCTTATCAAAATGTCAAGCTTCTCAATTCTGAAAGGCATCATCCTTGGCATACCCCCCTACTTGTGACGGATGAGATTGCAAGCGAGTTGTTACACAAGGAGCCGTTGCACAGTACATCAACTTAGACACTTTCTCTGATTTAACTGTGTCTGTGGCAGGTCACTCTGAGGCCGTCCCTCTGGGGCTGGTGTAGGGCCAGGGTAACAGTTCTATGGGGAGGATGGAGTCATCCCAGAGACCCCTAGATGGAGCAGAACTTGGGAGAGTGGGACTTCCAAAGGAAAAGCCCTTATGACTACCTGTCTTCATGTTCAAGAAATTATTTTGGTAAAAAGTACTGTTTGATAAAATCATTTGGCAACAGATATTCATTTTCCGTGGGAAGGGAGATTGCTTTGAACTATTAGGCATATTTAATTTTAGTGAGTGAAATTCTGGAACTGGATCGAGGTGATGGTTGGTACAACATTGTGGATGATCTCAATACCACTGAACTGTAGACTTAAAATGGTCAATTCTATGGGATTGACATATACACACTTATTGTTCAGTCATTAAGTCATGTCCTACTCTTTATGACCCCATGGACTGCAGCATGCCAGGCTTCCCTGTCCTTCAATATCTCCCAGAGTTTGCTCAAACTCATGTCCATTGAATCGGTGATGCCATCCAACCATCTCATTCTCTGTTACACCCTTCTCCTTCTGCCCTCAATCTTTCCCAGCATCGGGGTCTTTTCAATACATATGCTACTATATATAAAATAGATAATTAATAAGGACCTACTATATAGCACAGGGAACTCTACTCAGTACTCTGTAATGGCCTTTATGGGAAAAGAGTGGATACATGTATATGAATAACTGATCCACTTTGCTGTACACTTGAAACTGACATAGCATTGTAAATCAATTATATGCCAATAAAATAAGTTAAGAAAATAAAATTGTCAATTCTGTGCTGTTGCTGTTGTTAAGTCTCTAAGTCGAGTCCATCTCTTTCGTGACCCCATGAACTATATGTAGCCCACCAAGTTCCTCTGTCCATGGGATTTCCCAGACAAGAATACTGGAGTGGGCTGCCATTCCCTTCTCCACAATTCTATGTTACCTATATCTTATCACAGTAAAAAATTAGTTGGTTGAGTTTACTATAAAACAAGTTTCAAGGAATAATTAGGCATCAATATAATAAATCAATGGGAGGAATGAAATGACATTCACTAAATTTGAAACAATGTTCTTACAGGCTCATAATTTAGTATGATTTGATAATAAAGAAAGTTCATAGTGGACATAAATTTCTTCTATCCATAGCTTCCGAGTTTGTCTTCAGATGTGGGAATATTAAAACAAAGAAACAAAAGTGACCAAAAAATCCAGAGCTACTCATTTTATCAGGAACTAAGAAGCAAGAAACCAGGCTCCTATGAGATAAATCACACCACTGGGCATATAATCACTTTGTTTAGGAAATACTACATTCAGAGGGAATATCTGGTAAGAAAAGCATCTTTTTAATCTTATCAGAAACAGCTCTGCACCTGGTGTTTGGAGCCAGCGTCTTCTCCCTTCATTAGAGGCTGAGCTTCAAAGCCTGAAAGGACTCCGTGTGAGGAGAAGCGAAGCTGTTTACCATCATTTTTCTCCCTTTTCAAGCTGAGCTGTGTGAGTATTGAAAAGTAGCTCTATCAGATCCCCAGGCAGAAAGAGGGTTTCTAGAAAGTGCAAAAACTTACCTTTATGGCAAAATAATTCACCCGATAAAATTAACAACTTATACCGAGCCCCTATCTTTCTGCAGTATACAATTCATTTTTATTTCGTTTTCTTTTAAACTTTATGGAACTGCAGAGACCATGCATATGCTCAGCCAACTTCTCCAGTAAAGAAGAGGTTGACTTATTATTTAAGGATCAAAGCCTTAGTACATTTCTAAATTTGATCTCAGGGAAGGGGTGGATCCAGAATTTAAATCAATGGTACTTGTACTTACAGGATCCGAACACCTCACAACCTCCTTAGACACTGAAATGTAGAGTCAGCCCCTTCTAATGTTTAATCTAAGGTGACTCTGCTATTAAAGAAACAATTTCTTTTTGTCTCCTCTCTAGGAAGAATGAGGAAATCTATTTACATATTAATCAGTCCCTCTACTTAGGGTCTGATGACTATGTCCTTCTGTTCCTTATCAGTAAACTAATAAATATAGAACCTTTCAGATCCCCATAAAGAGATTATCTCTCAACATTTTGATGACATGATCTTTTCTATTTAGGCGTTCTTTAGGGTAATCCATTGAGCAAACAGAACAAAATGTCACTAACTTATTGCTGATCACGCAGGAGCTCCACTGATCAAGCAGAGTTAATACACATACCATTGTCTGGATGGAATGTTAGTCAATATGACTACAATCGCCCACTGAGGACCAGGATTGATTCTGGTGACCTGGCTGACTCAGGTGGGCCCTCCCCTTCATTACAGAAAGTGCTTCTCTTTCAAAATTACACCTGGAAAGAAAAATAGGTAATGATTACCAGCATCCTTGGTTCCTCCAAAGATCCCTCCATGGGAGAATGGGTCAGCACCCACACTTATTCAGTGCCCGTCTCTGTGGAGGACAGAGCGTCCTTGAAGGGGGTACCATATGACTTGCCTTTGCCAGTGAAATATGAGTGTGTTTGGATGGATGCTTTAAGAGCCAGCCCCTGCTCCCTTTTTCCTCCTCTGAGATGATGACAGCAGGGAGCCCCTGCAAGCCTGGGTCCCTGAGTGATTTAAGATGAGAAGAGCTTAAAACACAGAGTGCGAGCAAGAAATAGACTTTGTTATCGAGCCATTGAGATTTTTGTACACCATTATCCACTCCATCCTGTCTGATACCTCACCAATCACAGCTAGAATTTTTTTTAATTTAATTTGTATTTTATGTTAAAGTTTAGTTGACTTATAATGTTGTATTAGTTTTCAGTTGTACGGCAAAAGTGATTCAGTTATACATGCACACATATCCATTCTTTTTCAGAATCTTTTTCCATATGGGCTATTATGGAACACTGAGTAGATTTTTCTGTGCTGTATACTAGGTCCTTGTTGATTATCTATTTTATATATAGTAGTGTGTATATGTTAATCCCGTACTCCTAGTTTATCCCTCCTCCCTTTGGTAACCACTTCCCCAGTGGCTCAGGAGGTAAAGAATCTGCCTGCAGTGCAGGAGACAGAGGAGATCCAGGTTCAATCCCTGAATCAGGAAGATCCCCTGATGGAGAAAAATGGCAATGCACTCTAGTATTCTTTCCTGAAAAATCCCACGGACAGAGAAGCTTGGTGGGCTACAGTCCAAAGGTTCAAAAAGAATCAGATGTGGCTGAGCGACTACACTTTGGTAACCATTAAGTTTGTTTTCAAAGTCTATGAGTCTGTTTCTGTTTGATAAATACATTTGCATCGTTTTTTTAAGATTCCACATATAAGTGATATCATATGATATCTGTCTTTCTTTGTCTGAACAACTGGAAACGTTGATGAGTTTGTCTCCTCAAATTCCCAGTGGAACAGTAATGATCATCAGTCATGTTCAAATTCAGTTGGTATCAACAGCTCTTTAATACCTGATGCTGGGAAAAAGACCCTGATGCTGGGAAAGACTGAAGGCAGGAGGAGAAGGGGACGACTGAGGATGAGATGGTTGGATGGCATTGCCAACTCGATGGACATGAGTTTCAGCAAGGTCTGGGAGATGGTGAGACAGGAAAGCCTGGCATGCTGCAGTCCATGGGGTTGCAAAGAATCAGACATGACTGAGCGACTAAACTGAACGGAACGGAGTAGCACTTTTGAGACCTATCGAGTCAATAGAATGAAGAACTGGAGTATCTGGGATCCACAGAGTTGACAATACCTACAGATACAAAGCAGCAGATTTGTGGGAAGCAAACAGGGATAAAGAGGTTTAATAGATGTCTCATTTTAGGAGACAATAAAGAAATTGCAAAGCAGAGTGGGACAGAGGGCATCCAAAATTGTCTTGGGTGGGACACAGCTAGAATGCTGCAAGAAGTCCTAGAGCAGAAATGTTGTTCTGAACTCACCGAAATACAATGTGGAACCGCATTAGCCAAGGTTCTCCAGAGAAACAGAAAATGGAACCAAGAGGATACAGATAGAGATTTTTTATTGGAGTATAATTGCTTTACAATGTTGTGTTAGTTTCTGCTGTACAATGAAGTGAATCAGCCATACATATACACATATCCCGTCTCTCTTGAGTCTCCCTTCCACTCTCTCATTCCATCCCTCTAGGTCATCACAGAGCCCTGGGCTGAGCTCCCTCTGCTATACAGCAGGCTCCCACTAGCTCTTCAGTTGACACATGGTAGTGTATGTACGTCTACCTTGAACCCTCAGCTCATGCCACCCTCTCCTTCTCCACCCACCTACTGTGTCCACATGTCCAATCTCTGTGCCTGTGTCTCTATTCCTGCCCTGTGAATGTGTACATGTGTACCATTTTACTAGATTCCACATATATGTGTTAGTAGACAGCATTTGTTTCCCCTTTCTGACTTCTCTCTAGGTCCATTCACATCTCTGCAAAGGACCCAATTTCATTCCTTTTGATGGCTGAATAACATTCAATTCTGTATATGTACCACATCTTCTTTACCCACTCATCTGTCCATGGACATTTATAAATAATTAGATCATGTAATTATAAAGGCTGACAAATCCACAATCTGCTATCTGCAATGAAAGCTGGTCCTGTAGCTCCAGTCTGAATCCAAAGGCCGGAGAACCAAGAGAATTGATGGTGTAAGTCCCAGTTTGAGGGCAGGAGAAGACCAATGTCCCAGCCCAAGCCATAAGGCAGAGCATTCTCCCCTCCTCTGCCTTTCTGTTCTATTCAGGGCCTCAACAGATGAGATGATGCCCATTCTCACCGCCAAGGGCAGTCTCCATGATTCAGTTTACTATTCGAATGCTAATCTCTTCCAGAAATACAAACAAACTCAGAAATAATGTTAAACTAAAAACCCGAACATCCCAAGACCCAGACAAACTGGCATGTAAAATGAATCATCACAGGGACCTTAGGTCTGGTGTTAATGAAATTGGGTGTGCATGTGTGCATGTATGTCTTCATTCATGCTGCAAATTAGAGGGTAAACTATTAACTGAGGCACAGTATACATCCAGGAATACACACAAATCATAAGGATACAGATCAGTGAGTTTTCACAAAATAAACACACCGTGTATCTAGTACACCATGTAACATGAGAATTCCTCTCATGTCTCCTTCCTCCTATTCAAGAGTAATTACTTTCTAGATTTCAAAAACAGATGACTTTTTTATGGTTAAGTAATATTTCATTTTATATATGTACCATGTCTTCTCTATTCATTCACCTATCATTGGATATTTAGGTTGCTTCCATGTCCTGGCTCTCATAAATAGTGCTTCAGTGAACATTGGGGTACATGTGTCCTTTTGAATTATGCTTTTCTCAGAGTATATGCCTAGTAATGGGACTACTGGATCATATGGTAGCTCTATTTTTAGTTTTTAAAGAACCTCCATACTGTACTCCATGGGGGCTGTACCAATTTACTTTCCCACCAACAGTGCAAGTAGGTTCCTTTTCTCCACACCCTCTCCAGCATTGATTGATTGTAGATTCTTTAATGATGGCAATTCTGAGCAGTGACATCTCATTGTAGTTTTGATTTCCATTTCTCTAATAATATGGAAAACTTGGCAGTGGCCACAGGACTGGAAAAAGTCTTCATTCCAATGCCAAAGAAGGGCAATGCCAAAGAATGTTCAAACCTACTGCACAATTACGCTCATTTCACATGCTAGTAAAGTAATGCTCAAAATTCACCAAGCTAGGCTTCAACAATACATGAACCAAGAACTTCCAGATGTTCAAGCTGTATTTAGAAAAGGCAGAGGAACCAGAGATCAAATTGCCTAGATCATACGAAAAGCAAAAGAATTCCAGAAGAACATCTACTTCTGCTTCACTGACCACAGTAAAGCCTTTGACTATGTCAATTCAGTTCAGTTCAGTTGTTCAGTTGCTCCGTCATCTCTGACTCTTTGGGATCCCATGGACTGCAGCATGTCAGGCTTCTCTGTCCATCACCAACTCCTGGAGTTTGCTCAAACTCATGTCCATCGAGTTGCTAATGCCATCCAACCATATCATCCTCTGTCGTCCCCTTCTCTCTGACCATCAATCTTGCTCAGCATCAGGGTCTTTTCCAAGGAGCCAGTTCTTCACATCAGGTGGCTAAAGTATTGGAGTTTCAGCTTTAGCATCAGCCCTTACAATGAATATTCAGGACTTCCAATGAATATCCTTCAGGACTGACTGGTTTGACCTCCTTGTAGTCCAAGGGACTCTTGAGAGTCTTCTCCAACACCACAGTTCAAAAGCATCAGTTTTTCAGTGCTCAATTTTCTTTATGGTCCAACTCTCACATCCATACACGACTACTGGAAAAACCACAGCTCTGACTAGACGGACCTTTGTTGGCAAAGTAATGTCACTGCTTTTCAATATGCTGTCTAGGTTGGGCATAGCTTTTCTTCCAAGGAGCAAGTGACTTTCAATTTCATGGCTACAATCACCTTTTGCAGTGAATTTGGAGCCCCCAAGAATAAAGTCTCTCACTGTTTCCATTGTTTCCCCATCTATTTGCCATGAACTGATGGGACCGGGTGCCATGATCTTAGTTTTCTTAATGCTGAGTTCTAAACCAGCTTTTAAACTCTCCTCTTTCACTTTCATTAAGAGGCTCTTTAGTTCTTTGCTTTCTGCTATACGCATGGTGTCATCTGCATATCTGAGGTTATTGATGTTTCTCCTGGCAATCTTGATTCCAGCTTGTGCTTCATCCTGCCCAGCATTTCACATGATGTACGCTGCATATAAGCTAAATAAGCAGGGTGACAATATATAGCCTTGACATACTCCTTTCCTGATTTGGAACCAGTCTGTAATTTCATGTCCAGTTCTAACTGTTGATTCTTCACCTGCATACACATTTCTTAGGAGGCAGATAAGTTGGTCTGGCATTTCCATTTCTTTAAGTACCTCCTGTTTTTTGACTGTGTGGATCACAACAAACTAAAAGGTTGCTGGTGCAAGTTGTGTGTTATGCCGGGATTCGTGACCTCCAGAGGAGAGGATTTCAATCCGGGGTCAGAGATGAGCCTTGACTACTTGGAGAATTTTGTGTAGCAAAATTTTATTAAAGTATAATAGAGATAAGGAAAACTTCTGACATAGACATCAGAAGGGGACAGAAAGAGTGCCTCCTTGGTAGTTTTTTAGCCAGGCATTTTATGTCTGTTAGAAAGCTATTAATCAAATAAGAGAGACACCTCAAGGCTGATGGAGTTTCAGCAGGCCCCTCTCCCACAATAGACAGGATGGCAGGAGGTGTGTTATCCAGCCATAAAACAATTGACAAGAATACTGGTTTGTTGAGCCATTATCAGCCCAAGGTTTGAGAAAATAAAAAAAGTTAGTCTTAGGTGGAAGCATTTTGAAGAAAGGCAAATTCGAAAGCAAATACATAGTTTCATTAACATAGCCCAAGAAAAACATTTCCATAAGAAAAAAACACACTGGTTAGCTCAAGTCAGGATCTCTGCCACTTGCACTTTATTTCCTCCTGCCACTTGGGCACCTCTGGCCTTCCTGACTGTTACCTTCTCAAAACTGGAAAATTCTTCAAGAGATGGGAATACCAGACCACCTTACCTGCCTCCTGAGAAACCTGCATGCAGGTCAAGAAGCAACAGTGAGAACCAGACATAAAACAACGAACTGGTTCCAAATTGGGAAAGGAGGACGTCAAGGCTGCATATTGTTACCCTGCTTATTTAACTTACATGCAGAGTACATCATGAGAAATACTGGGCTGGAACAAATACAAGCTGGAATCAAGATTGCCAAGAGAAATATCAATAACCTCAGATATGCAGATGAAACCACCCTTATGGAAGAAAGCTAAGAGGAACTAAAGAGCTTCTTGATGAAGGTGAAAGAGGAGAGTGAAAAAGTTGGCTTAAAGCTCAACATTCAGAAAACTAAGATCATGGCATCTGGTCCCATCACTTCATGGCAAATAGATGGGGAAACAATGGAAACAGTGACAGATTTTGCTTTCTTGGACTCCAAGATCACTGCAATGGTGACTGCAGCCATGAAATTAAAAGATGCTTGCTCCTTAGAAGAAAAGCTATGCCCAACGTAGACAGCATATTAAAAAGCAGAGACATTACTTTATTATTTTACTGCATGCATTTATATCTGTACTCCATCTGTAATTGATTTCTGGGTTTGGTGTGATGCAGGGATAAGAATTATTTTTTCCATATGGATATCCAGCTGGAACAGCGCCATCAGTCAAAAAGGCCATCTTTTCTCTTGACTAGCAGTGTCACTTTTGGTCACATTCAGGGTGACTGCCTAAGTGTGGGTCTAGTGTCTAGACTTTCCATTCTGATGCCTTGATCTACTCATCTAACCATGCACTGTATTAACTGCCATAATTTTATAACCACAAAACACACTGCATTTAAAAAAACAGTTATTATTATTATTTGGCTGCACTGTAGTCCTGAATATTCATTGGAAGGACTGATGCTGAAGCTGAAACTCCAATACTTTGGCCACCTGATGGGAAGACCTGACTCATTAGAAAAGCCCCTGATACTGGGAAAGATTGAAGGCAGGAAGAGAAGAAGATGGCAGAGTATGAGATGGTTGGATGGCAACACCAACTGGTGTTGGACATGAGTTTGAGCAAGCTCTGGGAGTTGATGATGGACAGAGAAAGAGGAGAGTGAAAAAGTTGGCTTAAAGCTCAACATTCAGAAAACTAAGATCATGGCATCTGGTCCCATCACTTCATGGCAAATAGATGGGGAAACAGTGGAAACAGTGGCTGACTTTATTTTTCTGGGCTCCAAAATCACTGCAGATGGTGATTGCAGCCATGAAATTAAAAGAAGCTTACTCCTTGGAAAGAAAGTTATGACCAAACTAGACAGCATATTAAAAAGCAGAGACATTACTTTGTCACCAAAGTCCATCTAGTCAAGGCTATGATTTTTCCAGTAGTCATGTATGGATGTGAGAGTTAGACTATAAATAAAGCTGAATGCTGAAGATGCTTTTGAACTGTTGTGTTGGAGAAGACTCTTGAGAGTCCCTTGGACTGCAAGGAGATCCAACCAGTCCATCCTAAAGGAGATGGGTCCTGGGTGTTCATTGGAAGGACTGATGTTGAAGCTGAAACTCCAATACTTTGGCTACCTGATGCAAAGAGCTGACTCATTTGAAAAGACCCTGATGCTGGGAAAGATTGAGGGCAGGAAGAGCAGGGGACAACAGAAGATGAGGTGGTTGGATGGCATCACTGACTCAGTGGACATGAGTTTGGGTAAATTCCAGAAGTTGGTGATGGACAGAGAGGCCTGGCGTGCTGCAGTCCATGAGGTTGCAGAGTCGGACACAACTGAGCAACTGAGCTGAACTAGGTCCTCACTACGGTGCATGGGGGGCGTTTCTCTGGTTGTGGGACACACGCTTCTCTTGTTGCAGATCACAGGCTCCAGAGTGCTCCAGCTCAGCACTTGCAGCTCACAGACTTCGTTGCCCTGCTGCATGTGGTATCTTAGTTCCCTGACCAGAGATTGAACCCACATCACCTGCATTGGAAGGTAGATTTTTAACCACCAGGCCACCAGAGAAGCCCTCATATTGCACTTTTAAGGTGTTTTCTTAACACAAATTCGTAAGAACAGAAGCAGTGGTTCAAATGATATGGATCATATTCTGGAAACTCTTGCCTTATACAGTCGAATGCCTTCCAAAGGTGTCACATCTTCAAATAGTGCACATAATTATTATTTTACTTCTTTGGCCTTAATTTTGCCAAGTTTTAGTTCTTGCATTAAAAAAGATTGCACCAATTGCACCCAACTCTCGTGATATTGACAACCACCACTTAGGCCATTACACTTCAGGTGCTGTGCTAACATTTGTCTCAAAAGATCTGCAGGATTGGTCATATGCTTCCCATTTCCCATGTTAGGAAACCAAGGCTCTGGAAGGTCACCTGACTCTTGCAAGTCAGGGCAGCAAGTGCCAGAGATGCAAGTCCAGTCTCTAACCCCCTCTCTCCAGAGCAGAGTCCTTCCTTCCCTCACTCTGCTAGTACTTTAACTTGCAAATCTTTCATAACAAGGTAGGTGGAATTGCTTTCTCTTTGTGGGCAGAGGTGTCCCAGTCCCCACTCTTGATGTCTTTAATCCTTATACCCTTCTCAGAAGGAATGACAGTTAACAAGGCTTCTTCCTGGCTGGGGGAACCTAGCATATTTGATCTTTCATCCGAAACAAAGACTGGAGTAATGTCCTTTGCATGGATGCCCCTTCCACAGGGGCCAGTGGTCTACGGAAACTAGTTAAGCAGTTTCAGAAAATGTATTAGTGGTTATATTGCCACTCCTCATGCATAGGTGAGAGAGAAAGATGTGTGAGCGCCAGATTTTAAGGGGAAACAGAAGACATGAAGAGGACGGGAGCTGCAAAGGCTTCTAGGAGTAACCTTGATGCCTGTGCTGGTTGACCTTGGAGGGAATTCTCAACAGACAGCATTTGAAGAAGGAGGCCAGCAGAATGAGCTGGGAGGTGATGTGTGGGTTTCTTACCTTAGAAACAGGCTTCAAACCAACATGCAGACCAGATTCTTCATCAAACACACATGTATCTCTTTCTCTCACACATGTGCACCCACAAATCTCTCCCCATTGCTCCCCTACATACTGAAAGTTCAGATCTTTGCCAGTATGCTAAAAGGAATTTTGACAAAAGAAGGCTCCAGTTCCTTCCACAGCCCCTGACTATGTGCCTTGTTCTGAGCTGAGCTGGGGGAGGAGGGATAAGGATGGAATGGGTGGAAGGAGATTTGTAGAGGTGCCATGCCCTCTCTCACCAGCTGGTTTTTTAAGTTCAGTTCAGTCGCTCAATTGTGTCCAACTCTTTGCGAACCCATGGACTGCAGCACAACAGGCCTCCCTGTCCATCACCAACTCCTAGAGCTTGCTCAAACTCATGTCCATTGAGTCAGTGATGCCATCCAACCATCTCATCCTCTGTCCTCCCCTTCTCCTCCTGCCTTCAATCTTTCTCAGGATCGGGGTCTTTTCAAATGAGTCAGTTCTTCCATCAGGTGGCCAAAGGATTGGAGCTTCAGCTTTAGCATCAGCCCTTCCAATGAATATTCAGGACTGTTTTCCTTTAGGATTGACTGGTTGGTTCTCCTTGCTGTTCAAGGGACTCTCAAGAGTCTTCTCCAACATCACAGTTCAAAAGCATCTATTCTTCAGCATTCAGCTTTCTTTATGGTCCAACTCTCACATCCATACAAGACTGCTGGAAAAACTATAGCCTTGACTAGATGGATGTTTGTTGGCAAAGTAATGTCTCTGCTTTTTAATATGCTGTCTAGGTTGGTCATAGCTTTTCTTCCAAGGAGCAAGTGTCTTAATTTCATGGCTGCAGTCACCATCTGCTGTTTTAAGTAATCACCAGGTATTTGAAGGTGTCCCCCAGCAAAATTAATGTCATTTGTAGCAGCAGAGTGTGATGTGTAGCTAGAAATAGGGAAAGAATGGGGCTTAGATCTGGGAAGGACAATATTTGGATAAGAGCAGAACTCAAGGACTCTTCTACTGTATTTTTGTGTGATGTGTTTGTGTGTGCTTAATCACTCAGTTGTGTCTGACTCTCTGTGGCTCCATGGACTGTAGCTCGCCAGGCTCCTCTGTCCATGGGGTTTTTCCAGGCAAGAATATTGGAGTGGGTTACTGTTTCCTTCTCCAGGGGATCTTCCTGACCAGGGATCGAACTCACGTCTCCTGCCTTGGCAGCCAGATTCTTTACCACTCAGTCACCTGAGACTGAGGATAGTGCCTTTCTCAGAACCATATTGTTAACCCTTGAGTCCCTGAGATATGCCAGCCTGCCGCGGGACAGCAAAGAAAGCCAAGGCACCCAGGGGCTCCTCCCGCTCCAAGACAAGGCACCCAGGGGCTCCTCCTGCTCCAAGACAAGGCACCCAGGGGCTCCTCCTGCTCCAAAACAGCAGAGCTCCCATGTTCCTGACACCTGACACCTGACACTCACATCTGCGGATGAGCAAAAGCAGAAGCTGGGGGCTGCTAGGGAGGGTGGCTGTCTAGGGAGCCTGCTGAGTCCTGCATGCCAAACTGAAGCTCCATGAATGCAGGGACGGGTGATGCTCTGATCAAGGGGGCAGAACTAAGCCAAGGGCACAGGAGAATCCCTGCTTCCCTCATACAGGGTCCTGTGTCCCCAGCACCAGCCACGGGTGCTTTTACATTTCCTTTATTTTTTTTTCCACTTATTTTCTAATAATGATTTTATTTTATTATTTCTTCTTTTTATTAAAATATATTTGATTTACAATGTTGCGTTAGTTTCTGGTATACAGCAAAGTGGTTTATATATATATATATATAAATCTTCTCAAATTATACTGTATGGTTGATGTTACTAATATAGATATCCTCAAATTATGTAGAATTCATATAGATCTGATATGCCCTGATAAAATGTGGTCAATTATAATTCTAGTTATCATGTTAAAGGGTTACAAGTCATAGCAATGACCAGGCTACATTGTCAATTGCAGTTTAACCAGATTTTAAACATGCCTGGGTTGGGAAGATCTCCTGGAGAAGGGCATGGCAACCCACTCCAGTATTCTTGCCTGGGAAATCCCATGGACAGAGGAGCCTGGTGGGCTACAGTCCATGGGGTTGTAAAGAGTCGGACACGATTAAGCAACTTGAGTAGAGTTCCCTGTGCTATAGAGTCAGCCCTTGTTGGATATCTACTTTATATAGAGTAGTGTGTCCATGTTACTTCCATCTTTACATTTTCTTTAAATGTCCACAGGATAAAGATGTTCCTCCAAGCAAGCTGGAAGAGAAAACACAGAGAGACACAGAGGCTCCATCTGGGCTTGATGAGACTTTGAGCTAATTATGGGACTCCAGTTTTTATGTTATTACTTATTTGTTTTACAGAAACTGGAAGGAGGGAGTTCTTGTTTAGGCAAGAACATAAAATCCTGTCTCCTGCCTGGCACATGCCTCCTGCTTCCACTGAGACAACTTCTAAGCAAAAAGAAATAACCTTTTGGATATTTGATGACATTGAAGCCTTGTTGCAGTCTCATGCATTAAGTTCTTTAACCTTCATAGCCCTGAAAGGCAGATATTGTTTCCATTTTGCAGATGAGGAAACTGAGGCTCAGAGGGAGTATTTGCTGATGATTGAAAGAAAAAAAAAGTAGATAGTAAAGGTAAAATTTACTCCAGGTCTGTCCAGCTACAAAGTCAATGATATAAGGTAATATTAATTTTGGTCTCAAATATAATAATGGTCCTCAGGACATAATTTTTGTTAACTCTGTTGTATTTTTATTGAATTGACCCTGTCATGGCTCAGCAGTAAAGAATCCACCTGCCAATGAAGGAGATGCAAGAGATGGGACTTTGAACTGTGAGTCAGGAAGATTCCCTGGATTAGGAAACGGCAAGTCACTCCATTATTCCTGTCTGGAAGATTCCATGGACAGAAGATCCTGGTGGGCTACAGTCAATGGGGTCACAAAAGAGCTGGATACAACTGAGGGACTGAGCACATGTATTTTTACTAACATTTTATGACTTCTTTCACAATTCTGCACGAATCTGTACGATTCTGCACATGGTACTTATCACACTCCTTCACTTATTTTTCACAAGCCTTTTAAAGGGTTGATTTTCCCATTCTGGACATGTAGTATAAGTTTTTAGTGAACCAAAAACTTCTTAGTGGACTTGTTTATTTTGACATGAGTAGTTTTATCTCTGAATTCCATAGTAAAAGAGCAACTGACCATCTCACCGTATGCTTCAGTGTGGCAGGAAATCATTCAGAAGGAAAAGAAACAACTCCTTGGGCACATTTGTGTGGCAGACAAGAATGCCTGTCTTGTTCCAGAAATAGATAATCCCGGGTGTTCCTCATTCAGAGCTCCCTCTAGATCTAAGACTTGGCATTGAACTTCCCAGAGCTTTGGTTGAATTCTCTTCGTGCAGAGAAACTTGCTTCCTCATGCCTTGGCTGCAAGTGGCTGTAAATGGGTTTCATATAATTTGAGTCTATCAGAATCCACACAATTCCTCGAGTTTTGAAGCTGCTGCTTCTGCAGTTCCTCAGATGTCTAGAGTGAGGAAGGCATGCCAAGAAAGCATTCCAAATGCATCAGCTACATGAACTATGCTTGGCTGGGTGAGAGGCGTTACCTACGCAGGGAAATTAGGAGAAGCAGTACTCAGAAGGTGAGGAGCTAAGGGTTTTCATGGTAGATTCCACAATTAATACTTCCCATCTTTAAGGGGCAGTTATCACATGGAAGTAGCTAAGCTTTGGAGAAAGTAGCTATAAAACCAAAGACTTTAAGTAACTAGCCTGTGGCCACACAAATCAATGCTAGGAGCTGAGAATAGAAGCCAGCCTTCCGACCTCTTGTCTGAGACTCTATCCATCATCCCTGTCTCCCTGAGACTAAAATACACCCTTCCCTTTAGAAACAAGCGAAACCAGTGTGACCCAGTGGAACTGAGTGTTGTTACTGTAATTGTCACAGCAACAAGATTTAGAGTTCAAAATCCAAGCTTTGGTTTTACATTTTGGGAGGACACTGGGGAGATTGTGGTAAGAAACCTCTCTCCAAATAAATAAATAAAGTTTAATTTTTCTATGACTTGAATCCAAATGCAGATATAGAAAGCTTTAGTGTTTGGAGCTTTAGAACTTCCATGTGAGGAAATAGAGTTTTTTTCTCATAGACTTGTTTTTTTTTTTTTTTTTTTGCTGTTTTTCTTTTTTAACAAAATTAGAATCCTATTTTCATTCTATAGTTATCTTTATAGCATTCAAAGTTCTTTAGAATACTTGATGAGTCAATATATAATTAGTATATTTTATAGGATTTCAAATAATTTCTGGGGCTTCCCAAATAGCTCAGTGGTAAAGAATCCGCCTGCCAATGTAAGAGACACAGCAGACGCAGGTTCAATCTCTGGGTCGGGAAGATCCCCTGGAGGAGGAAATGGTAACCACTCCGGTATTCTTGCCTGGAGAATCCCATGGACAGAGGAGCCTGGCAGGGTACAGTCTATAGAATGGAAAAGAGAGGAACATGACTGAGCAACTGAGCAAACACACATGAAAAGAATTTCCAGTTGGGAAGTAGTTCTAAATATCATCATAATGAATAGGCAAATGTTCTTCACTTATTTTGTTTCTAGGGTTACATGACTGATTTTACAAAATCAAATTATTCCCCAAAAGTAGCCCATAATGAAAATGGGTTATGTGTTAAGAGGTTATAATTATATGCAGCAGAAATCCCAGTTGCTCCTCAGTTCAGACTCCTCCTTTCTCTAAATTTTTTTTCTAATCTTTTGCAACTAAGCCAAATGACTGCTTACTCACATTAATCAAAGCTAAATATGGCCATTTGTTTTGGTCAAAGAAATGTAAGTCAGAGTGTTTTGTGCAAGTCACAGGAAGTGTCTCTAAAGGGATGAGGACCACTTTCTTCCTCCCTGGACCACGGTGGTGATGGCTGGAGCTCTGGCATCCAGTTGGAATCCTGAGGTCCTGAGACATATGCTGGGGATAGCAGAGGTGTTGGCTGGACAAATTCTGTGTCCTGAAGACTTAGGGGAGCAGGTTCATAGATGTTCTTGCTGTTGCCTCTGGACTGCTTTTACAAGGCAAGAAAAGTAACATATCTAATTGGGTTTTCTGTCTCACATAGCAGAACTTAGTCCCAACTGATATAAGTGATGCAAAATGGTATTATTATTATTTGGATTATTCTATCAAAATTTAACTTTCTAGGATCAACAGAGGGGAACAACCCATTTGGTCTTTTCTACCTCTAATTCCTTCCATTCAGATCATAGACCGTGACAAATTTCCCCATACTATGCCTAACATTCACACCAGCCTCTGTCGGGGAAATTTCCTCTTGGCATGGGTAAGAGGAATTTGCAGTCCTCTCTGCAGACAGCAAACGGCCTTTGATGACAAGGATGTATTCCTAATAAGCTGGTTGTCCAGAAAGTGTGGGGACGGCCAGCTACTTCATCAAGGTGCAGTCTTCAGTCTGTGAAGTGCCCTGAGGAAGGCACCTTGGTACAATTAATTTATGATCATTACTGACCTGGGGTTTAGAACAACCACAGAACAGCCGCCTAATGGGTGTAGGCGACTTGCTGTGAGCACAGGCCTGATGCCCTTGTCTGCTTCATCAGTGACATGTGCCCAGTGTACATTCCCAGAACGGAGCTGGGGGAAGTCCAGTGCTGGTTAAATAGTCATGTTAACCAGCCCTTTAATAGCTGACTGTTTTGCAGAAATGCAGGCAGCTGTCTTGATCAGATGATTTTTGGAGTAATTTAATACTGCGTCTCTCATACACGTGCTTCATCTTGTGTGCTGAGGCCCGGCTGTGCCCTGACCTGGGGCAGAGGAGGCGGTGGCGGCCCAGGTGTGGACAATTGTTATTAACCTCTCAGGTGCTCTTTGAGTCGGGATCTCACGTGAGTGATGTGGACCGCTGGGCACAGACACGCCGTCCTCCCCCATACTGAAAGTTCAGATCTGCAGCAAGGCTGGTTTTCAGTGTCAGCACAATTTAAGAGGAAGAAATCTAAAGGCAAGTAGCCTTTCAGGTGGTTTTTGGAACAATACGAGTAAGCAGCAAATAGGCAAATATTTGCATTTCTTTTGAAATGTGAAAACTTCTCTTATTTCAGAAAGTTTTTTAGGACACAAAAATCCTTTATCAACAATTCTACTTAAGTATACGATCTCTGCATGAACCTCAATATGCATTTATACCCAATGCTCTAGATGTCAACAATTTAAATGGCAAAATGTGCATTTATATATGTTACAAATACAAATATTAACCTTGTTTATCTTCATTTTATTAACATTAAGCCATCAACTTAAAAGTGCAGTCTCTAACAACTTTGATTTAAATAGTGAGAGACTGCTATTCTAATTCCGTGATCAGGTTCTCCAATTTTTAAATCTGAAAGATTACTACTAATCTTTACTTCATCTTCATTGTGGCTTAAGGGTTTTATGAGAAATATTTACTATCTCTTTTTCAATCCTCAAATGATTATTTAATTGAATCTTCTTCTCTTCCACCTTGTTTTACATGATTTAGCAAGTGAAGTGCTGGTTCTCTCCAAAAGCGCTTGCTCCCAAAATAAGGAGGCCAATTATTTGCTGGTTCCAAATCTACTAAGTTTGGGAAAGTTGCCAAGTCGTGCATTCTTTGCATGTGCTATGTCGTAACCTCAGCACGTTGCAAATCAGATATCCTCATTCAGCTGCACCTCTAGGGAATCCGCTCACACATCGTTTTCAATGTGTTTGGTTGTTTCTGCTGACTTATAAATGTTCCGAAGAAAAAGAGTCTGGCTTCTGTAGAAGACAGTTATAAAATGGATAACTAACCAGCGGGGGAGGTTTCTGAATCAGTTTCAAAGAAGAGGACAAAGGGTCAATTGCCAGTCCAGGCTGAAGAATCTTGGTGCCGCAAAATAAGAAGAGCAGAAAGAATTAGAAGGGACAGAGAGAGACCTTGGAGTGAAATGGACTTGGCATTGGAAGCAATGGGAGCATCGAGGTCTGTGATGTCTTGGAAAGGAGGAAGGATAATAGCAAAGTGTAAAGAAAAAATACTTTGGTCAAGCTTACATCTAGTAAGCATTATTCGTTATTTAGGCACACTTCGGTTGTTAGTAAAGCTGTTATTTCTTTTAAATGTGTGCTCTTGTTGGACTGTGCTGCTTTTAACAAGAGTGTCGACTTTGATGGATCCACGTTTTATCTTCTTAATGAGAGGGATTGTGAGCTCCTTGACAGATGACCAGGGAAATCAAACTGGTAGCTTCTTCATTCAGTGATTCAACAAAGTTAATTGAGCAGTATGCATTTTTATATCCATATATTTACCTGTGAGTGATTTCCATCAATAGTCATCTTTGCATCGCTTTGGGTAACTAATACAGTATTTGGTTGCTTTATAAAGATCTGTGAATTGTATCAAGTTTTTGTATGGAAAAAAGTGCAGGTTCATATATAACCCCCTCTCATTTGAGAAATGCCCACCCTTTGGGTTGGCCAGCGCAGGTGGTGGTTCTCTAAAATGCAGGCTGCATTTGTAGTGTTCCTAATCTCACCTGCCCAAGTTCAAATCTAGACATCATGGTCTATTATTAGCTGTGTGACTCAGGAAGCTTACTTAATCTCTCTGGGCCTCAGTTTCTTCATCTACAAAATGGGGATAATTCTACACATACATAATAAAGGTGAGACATTGGAACAGTGAAAATGGGAAGTTTCTACCTTTGGGTGTAAAACAAAATGCTTGAAATTACAAAAACATAGGGAACAGAAGGCTATTTCCTCAACTCATGGGAGCATACAACTTAGTATGGCAGCAAGAAAGGATACAAAATTATGAGGAATGGTATCTTTGAATGTATAATGACGTCTATCAGGTTATAGGGAACCTATGAATGGTGTTATTAGTTATAGTTTTTTAGACAAAAACTACAGAGGATTTCAGGGACTTCCCTGGTGGCTCAGATAGTAAAGTGTCTGCCTACATTGTGGGAGACCCGAGTTCAATCCCTGGGTTGAGAAGATCCCCTGAAGAAGGAAATAGCTACCCACTCCAGTATTCTTGCCTGGAAAATCCCATGGACAGAGGAACCTGCTAGGCTATATAGTCCATGGGGTCGCAAAGAGTCGGACGACTGAGTGACTTCACTTCACTCACTATAGAGGATTTCAGCTGGGTTTTAAACTACATATCCACAATCTCAATCCTGTATCCACAATTCTAAAATTCAAAATTCTTCAGGAACCATGTTATTCATAACTCATGTGGCTACGAGAAATGACCTAGTAAACTTTTTAGTGAAAACTTGGCCTGAATTGATGTGAGGCTATTTACGATCATGATTACCCACACTGTGACTATTTCTGGATTTCTCTATACTGATATATATGCTATCTTAGTGCAGTGCAAGGAGGGACCCCAAAACTTATGGCTGAAAGCAACAGTCGCCATTTATAGCTTTTTCGTTTTAAAAAATACTTTATTTTTAATTGAAGGATAATTGCTTTACAATGTTGTGTGGGTTTCTGCCATCCATCATCATGAATCAGCCATGGGTATACATGTGTCCCCTCCCTCTTAAACCTCCCTCCCACCTCCCACTGCATCCCGCCCATCTAGGTTGTCACAGAGCCCTGGTTCGAGTTCCCTGAGTCGTACAGCAATGCTCACGGCTATTTTACATATAGTAATGCAACTTTTTCCATCCATCCCACCTTCTCCTCCCCTCATTCCCTGTGTCCATATTTCTGTTCTCTGTGTCCACATCTCCACCACTGTCCTGCAAATAGGTTCATCAGAACCCTCTTTCTAGATTCCATATACATGTGTTAAAATACAATATTTGTTTTCTCATTCTGACTTACTTCACTCTGTATAATAGGCTCTAGGTTCACCTACCTCATTAGCACCAAATCAAATGCTTCCTTTTATGGCTGAGTAATATTCCATCATATATATGTACCACAGTTTCTTTATCCACTCATCTGTTGATGGGCATCTAGGTTGCATCCATGTCCTAGCTATCATAAATAGTGCTGCAATGAACATTTGGGAACATGTGTCTTTTTCAATTATGGCTTTCTCGGGGTATATGCCCAGTAGTGGGACTGTTGGGTCATATGGTAGTGTGATTCCCAGCTTTTTAAGGAATCCCCACACGGTCTTCCATTGTGGCTGTATCTGTTTGCACTCCCACTGACCATGTAGGAGGATTCTCTTTTCTCCAGTCTCCCTCCAGCATTTATGTTTGTAGATTTCTTGATAATGGCGATTCTGACCAGTGTCAGGTGAACAGTCGCCATTTATTATCTCTCGTCGTTCTGTGGGTTGATGGGTTTTCAACAGGGTGGTTCTTCTCCTCTACTTGGTGTCAGCTGGGGCCTTGAGCTGAGATAGCTCAGGGCCCCTTCACCACCTTCTCCTTGTGGCTCATCTGGGCTTCCTCAGCACAGCAGCTGAATTTTGAGAGGACGAACCCCAAGACGTTTGAAGAAAAGCTGGAGCTTTTGCTCAAGGCTCAGGCTCAGAGTTTGGGGTGTCACTTACACTGCCTTCTAGTGGCCAAAACCAACTACACTCCAGCCCAGATTCAAGGACAAGGACAGTGGACTATACCTTTCAAGGGACATGCACACATTGGGAGATGGGGATGGACGTATACCCACTTTTGCTGTTCAGTCACTAAGTCGTGTCAGACTTTTGGTGATCCCATGAACTGCAGCACACCAGGCTCCTTTGTCCTACACTATCTCCTGCAGTTTGCTTAAATTGATGTCCATCAAGTCAGTGATGCTATCTAACCCTCTCTGTTGTCCCCTTCTCCTCCTGCCCACAAATTTTCCTAGAATCAGAGTCTTTTTCAATGAGTCAGCACTTTACATCATGTGACCAGAGTATTGGAGCTTTAGCTTCAACATCAGTCCTTCCAATGAATATTGAGGGTTGATTCCCTTTCGGATGGACTGGTTGGATTCCCTTGCAGTCCAAGGGACTCTCCAGAGTCTTCTCCAGCACCACAATTCGAAAGCATCAATTCTTCAGCACTCAGCTTTTTTTATGATCAAACTCTCACATCCTTACGGTTTTTCCAGTGGTCATGTGTGGATGTGAGAGTTGGGCCATATACACACTTTTAAAATGGATAACTAATAACAAGCTACTCTATAGCACAGGGAACTCTACTCTCTAATGACTGCTGTGGGAAAAGAACCTTAAAAAAGAGTGGGTATATGTATAACTAACTCACTTTGCTGTACAGCAGAAACTAACACAACATTGTAAATCAACTATACTCCAATAAACATTGACTTAAAAGAAGAGAACTGGTAACCACCCTTAATCCACCACGGGATGTTATGTACTCTATGATACCGGTACTCTGTACCTTTGTAAAGCCACAGCTCCAGCCCCAGGGACTCTGGGTAGAGATGAGAAGATTCGCACATGCTCCAACTCTGTGCTCTTGGCCCAACCCGTTGCATGCTGATACAGAAGTGTACCAACACCAGGACTGGCATCTTCAAATATTTTTCCCAACAGAATGCTGAATGTGTGAATGTTTCCCTTCACACATGTTTGAGTTAATATCCAAAATGCCTTATCATAAATTTAAATACTTACAAGGTTATAGTTTCAAATGTTCTGTCCACACTGGAAACTTAGAGTAAAACCCTAATATTTTCTCCTTTAAATATATTCTATGGAATCTCAATCACAAAGTGTTTTGATCTCTACCACCAACTATTTTTAATACTATGGGAACAAACTCTTACAGGAGAACTTTTACTTTATTTCTTTTTCTCATTAAATTTGCATTTCCATTTTACTTCTCTACAATATAAATATGGGTCTATATTTAAATTTAATTTTCTAAAATATCATGTGATACTTTAAATACCCTGATATACATTTTGAATAATTACTTCTGGATTTAGTTATCATTCCAGTAATTACTATTGCATAATGGAACAAAAATGAAAATGTCTCACAAACTTTGATAATTGTAAGAAAGAACATAAGATTTTATTGAAAAAATGCATCATAAGCAAAATGGGTGATTTTTTTTTCTTTCTTTTTCTTTTCTTTTTTGTTCTTTTCCTCTTTTAGCTCATATGTCTCTGGGTGAATATTACCTATTGCTGAAATGAAAAATGATTCAGTGTCAATTCTATTCCTATTTTACACTTTTATAAATTTAAGTACTTAGCAAATTCATCCATATAAATAGAAGAAAATTGTTATAACAATGTTGCACAATTCTTTGAACTCTTCCAAGCTACACTGAAGAAATCATATTACAATTTATTATCAAAAATTACTTTTAATCTTCTATGGGCTGATAACTCAATTAAACTCTCCTTTAATTTGGTTGAAAAAAATTGGAAACCAATCTGACTTATTATCAAGTCATTAGTATGGAAAAATTTCCCCTTTTCTTGAGGTGTGCATCTCTGAGACAGCTACTTTGGGAAGATAAAGAAACAGGCAGGGAGTGCTTTTGTTCAATAAATTGACTGTTTGCCCTTTAGAAAGCTAAGGAACTGCTGGGTCCCCTGAGTGAGCACCAGAAGTAGTTGGAGTTGGGGAAGGGGAGAGTGTGGTCTTTGGGGTTGTGAGTCAGGGTTCCCCACCAGGAAAGCCAGCTCAGTTTTTCCACTTTCACAGACAGGACACTGCTTGGAGAATGGCTCCTTGACTGACCAATAAACCAGAGCATTTTGAGAAAATGAACAACACGTTAGAGAGAAGCATGGAGAATCAGTTAACATGATTTATTTCCCTTTGGAAAATCCTTAACAAATTTACATTAACAATTATAGATAAGTAAATATTTTACACTGGCAGAAGCATGATGGATTCCAAATTCCTTCTGAGGGAATAAGTTGCTAGCATCAGCAGATTTAGTAATTTCATGGTGTCTGAGAAAAGGAGTGTGTGATTCCCATGCCACTAAGTTTGTCCTCAAGCCCAAACCATGAGTATAGACTGAAACTCTCCAAGTGGGCCCAGTCATATTATTAGATGAGCCTCAATTGGCAAGTGCTTATGCAACAGGCTTTGAGAACTGGGATACAAACTATTTGTATGGAAAGATGGAGTCAGATTATGAATAATTCAGTGCCACGTGCAGACGTTATTGCTTGAATTTCAAAATAGAGTTGAAGTAACATTGACATAAGAAGGTCAGTGTTTATAAATGTAAGGAAGAAAAGCAGGAAATATGTTACACCACCAGGAGATTGTGGCAGAAAAACCAGCTATAAACCCAAACCTGTGTTTGTTCTTCCACAATATAGATACATATTTGGCAGATGGTTGTCCAACTTAGGACAACTTCAGCTCAGCCTTCTATCCAGGTCTGGCCATGAACCACTTCTCTCCAATGAGATATGAGTAGAAGTGAGGTATATCACGTTGTCAATGGGGTAATTAGGAAGCAGAGGAGCCCTGTCCACTATCTTTTTGCATTTCTACTGGTTGAAAGGGTTTTTCAGGTGGTTCTGCAGTAAAGAATCCACCTGCCAATGTTGGAAACACAGGAGACATGAGTTCAGTCTCTGGGTCAGGAAGATACCCTGGAGGAGGGCATGGCAACCCACTCTAGTATTCTTGCCTGGAGAATTCCATGGACAGAGGAGTATGGTGGGCTACAGTCCCCAGGGCCACAAAGAGTCAAACATGACTTAGCATCTAAAACAGCTGGTTGAAAACAATGTTTGAGGGGCCCACTACAGCACCAGGAACAGTGGAGCCACAATGTGGAAAGTGGTAGGGCCTTTGATTCACAAGTTAGGGGAAAATTGCCTACTCACCAGGAATTACTCATTGGACAGTAACACAAGCAAGAAAAAAAAAATTGTTTTAACCCAATTGCAAGGTTTGTTATAGTACTGTGCTAATAAAACAGAGACACAGATTGAAAATATATATAAATCAAAAACCACTTAAGTAAATTAATGGATGGTAGAGTGACATTTTATATTTAAGGAAATGTAGTGTTTAGAATTAAGGACTTCCCTGGTGGCTCAGATGGTTAAGAATCCACCTGCAATGCAGGAGATCCTAGTTCAATCCCTGGGTCAGGAAGATCCCCTGGAGGAGGGCATGGCTATCTACTCCAGTATTCTTGCCTTGAGAATTTCATGGAAAGAGAAGTCTGATGGGCTATAGTCCATGGGGTCAGAGTCGGGCATGACTGAATGACTAACACTATATTTAAGAAAACATAAGGTACATGTGTGGTTATATTTTCCTATTGACTGGGAGAGTCCAAAGTGCCTCTTTTATTGCCAGAACTCCACTCAACCATGTGCATTTTCCTGCAATTAAAAATACTGAAAACTTGCACAAGTAAACTATGGACTTTTTTTTTTTTATCACATTATGGATAATTCTTTGGGAAATATTGTCACTCCAAGATGTGTCAAACAAACGAAAATAGCAGCATGTCACATTATTAAAATGATTCAGAGTTAGCAGCAAAGTCAGAGTGATGGCAGAGAGTGAGACGAACAGTTGTTCTGGCCGTGGCGTCTGTTAACTGCACTTGGGTACCATTGCCGCTGGCAATGTGTCGGCATCCACAATTGGCAGAGGAAGAGCCTGCCGGGCCGTAGCCGCCACCCATCCGTCTTCATTCAGCCTCCCTCCTAAAGGCCAAGGTTATTGATGCTCTAACAAGCGCACTGACAGGCTTTATCAAACTTCTGTTTAGAGCCCACTGATCACAGGAGGGCAGCAGATTTGCTGGCAATTTATACAAATGACACTGAATATGTGAGTTTGAATACTGATTTTTCTTAAAAAAGGGATCTGTTGAGTCTTCATATTTTTATCTGGGGTAAAAAAGAGAGGAAAAGGACAAAATACCAGTGTCATTTCTGCTCTAAAATTAACTTATACAAAAGAGGAGAAAAAATAAGTCACATTTGAATCCATTATGGGTGGACATCCCATTCTAAATTTACAGATACCCAGCTAAAAGAGCTTCTGAACTTTGCTTCATCTTTGAAGAGGTCAGTTTTGATAATTTCTGAGAAAAGCACACATGGCACACATTACAGTTATGCAGAGAACACGTTCTAACTGCTAAGTAAGTAAGTAAATAAGTAAAGTCGCTCAGTCATGTCTGACTCTTGGCAACCCCATGGACGGTAGCCTACCAGGTTCCTCTGTTCATGGGGTTTTCCAGGCAAGAGTGCTGAAGTGGGTTGCCATTTCCTTCTCCATCTAATTGCTAGGGCACTCCTAAATTCAAAAACATTAAGACTTCTAATAATGTGGTTTAGAAATGGAATATTTCCTGCCATATTGGTAAACAAAAGATCTCACAGTTGTCATTGATTGCAGCCCTCCAGTGTTAACCAGTGAGCCCTGAGGAAACTCAGGAAGGAAAAGAATACCTGCCATCTAGCAGCCATCAGACTGCAGCGACTCCCTATGGTGAGCACCAAGGAAGCTAGGGATGTGAAAACACAGGATACTGGCTGCAGATAGCCGAGGTGTCTATCAGAGGAAAAGTTTCACTGAGCCCAGACTCTTGTGTCCTCCCACACATAGAAAAGCACTAAATTCTTTACCTTGAGATATCTGGTTTTCTTTCATCAACAATAACCTTTTGATGTTCAGACTACCTGCTCTTCATTAAAAATTTTTTACATTAACCTGGCTCCCCTTCCCTTGTCTCCTTGGAGCAGTTGTCTCAGTATTACTTTAGATGCTGTTTCCTAGGCTTCTTGCTGTTGTTGTTTAGTCGCTAAGTCATATCCATCTCTTCTGTGGCCTCTTTAGGCTGCTCTGTCCGTGGGATTTTCCAGGCAAGAATACTGGAGCAGGTGACCATTTCCTTCTGCAGGAGATCTTTCCAACTCAGGGATCAAACCTGGGTCTCCTGCATTGGCAGGCAGGTTCTTTACCAGTGAGCCACCTGGGAAGCCCCTCCTGGGCTTGAAGCCCTAAACATTCTTACCGAATGAAACATAGCCCTCAACTTTTAGGTTGTATGTATGTTTTAAGTCAACATAATGATTATAGGCAAACAATAGTTGAGCAGGGAACATCTTCACTTCAGTCCAGTTTGCAGTTTGTGGTCCAGATGTGTTGTTTACCTGCTGCCAGCCCTTCATCTTCAGATTCTTTAAACTTTAATTGACAAAACCTTTTGGCCACTGCGCGTGATGCTTCATAGGCAGAGAGCATTGCTTTCCTCTCCTTATGGGAATCATCAGCTGAACAAAGAGCTCAGTTGTTCCAGAATCCATCCATCAGTTTTTGGAATTTGCTGTAGAAACTACCCTTGAAACTCTGGCTTATTTTTCACTCACCTTTGTTGTCCTTGGTGGGTCAGTTTCGGGTATCTTCTTTCCTGTCCCAGAGCTGGAGGAATGGCCCCTGGTGGGGACATGCCATGGGCGTGGCTACAGGAGAAGAACCAGAGAGATGGGGCAGACACCCAGAGGCTCTTGGAGGTCTTGCTTAGCCATAGCCTACATAGTGTCAGCTCACACCTGTCAGCCACAGCAAGTGACACAGAAGACTTGGTAGTAGGTGCAGAGGAAGACATTCCTCTATAGTAAGAAGGGGCCGATGGCTGACAACACAAGCTATCCCAGTGTACTCTCTCGATCACCCACCTCAGCACACAACAGACATCACCCTGTTGCGGAGGAAAATATCCACTAGACCCCTTTCAATCAAAGATTCTCCATCAGGTCTCATCTGGAGACACGTGAACAAGAGTAACAACAAAAACAAACAAATAGCCAAGAAGTTATCTTAGAAGAAAAAGGATACAGTAATCACTCCATTTGCAAAGAAGTGGGGGCACACGTCAGTCACGTCTCCTCCCCCTGGGGTAGTGTCCTGTGATTCTTGAATTCTTTATTAGAGTTACTGATAGAGTTGCTATGTTGGAATTTTACCATAGTTTCCTCTCAATGCTACTGAAATACACAAGGTTCCTTAGCAAGTGTTTCAACCATCTAAGAAAATCCCTGAGTTTGACTGGGATGTTTCCCCAGCTCTGGCTGAGTAGGGTGTGTAGAATATTTTCTTCTCTTGCTAACCGAAGTGAAGTGTTAGTTGCTCAGCTGCATCTGACTCTTTGAGACCCCATGGACTGTAGCCTGCCAGGCTCCTCTGTCCATGGAGTTCTCCAGGCAAGAATACTGGAGTGGGTTGCGTTCCCTTCTCCAGGGGATCTTCCTGACCCAGCGATCGAGCTGCGGCCTCCTGCATTGCAGGCAGATTCTTTACCATCTGAGCCACAGGTAGGCCTTCTCTTGCTAAGTTATGACCAATCAGAAGCCTGAAGATTGATGTATCATGTATGGCACCCATTTATCTAATCAGGTAACCATATACGTCTGGGCTAAAACTCATGCTCATTTCCAGACAGTGATTAATGAGTTTTTGCTTTTTGTTTTAACATGTTTATGTGTCAACGGTTGGCATGATAATCCTCGGTGTGCCTCCTTCTTCATTCTGTATGAAGACTGAGGTATGGCCTTGTCCTTAATCCACAGAGATGGCTGGAAAAAGGGGAAAAATGAGCCAGGGCAAGGGATGAAAGACTGCAGCCCTTCCTCAGGGCTGGAGCAAATCTGAACTCCAGAATTGGGACCATCCACTGGAGAGACTGACATGTACAGGGTGCTGGTGATGCTGGGTTGGATCAGATGAACTCACTTCATTTCCTCTTCTCCTTTATCCAACTTCATTTTACTCTCTTAGCTTGCTCCAGTAAGCATCCGCGAGAAGGTCCATAAATCAGACTTAATCGTGAATCAGAACCTAAAGACTAAAGAAACGCAGGGGGTTCAGTCCCATGAAGTGTAAGTTGAACTTACCCCGGTGGATCATGTGGGCAGAGATACAGCAGCATGGGGGGATCCTGGAAGAAGCTTTTATTTATTCATTTCTGCAGTGTTGGGTCTTTGCTGTGGGAGGGCTGCTGTCTGGTTGCAGTGCTTGGACTTCTTGTTCCGGGGGCTTCTCTTGATTAGGCGGATGGGCCCTAGAGTGCAAAAACTCCGTCAGTTGCTGCATAAGGGCTTAGTTGCCCCTCTGAATGTGGAATCTTCTCAGACCAGGGGTCAAACCTGTGTCCCCTGTATCAACAGGCAGATTCGAAACCCCTGGACCACCAGAGAAGTCCCCTGGAAGGAACACTTCATTTAGCTCTTCCCCCTGGTGGCTCAGATGGTAAAGCATCTGGCTGCAACGTGGGAGACCCGGGTTCTATCCCTGGGTTGGGAAGATCTCCTGGAGAAGGAAATGGCAACCCACTCCAGTACTCTTGCCTGGAAAATCCCATGGATGGAGGAGCCTGGTAGGCTACAGTCCATGGGGTTCCAAGAGTCAGACATGACTGTGCGACTTCACTTCCACTTTTTTTCTATTTCTGAAGCTCAATAAACGTGGTCACTAGAAGAAAGATGGATTGACCGGAGACATTTCATCCATTCACCTGAAATGAGATCCAAAGTCTGTGCTTTCCAATTAGACTCAGGTGATGTGTGCTGGTGCTGATGGAACCTGGGAAAAAGATGTTTTCCCTTTAACAGCCCTCCTCTTTCCCACACCCTCCCCCATTATTCCACAAGTACCCTGGTCCCTCCAGACCATCCAGGAGTCTCAGGTTCCCTGGAGGAATAAATTCTCTTACAGCCAATCATGCTCCCACTTTAACAATCAGAGTGAGAGCTGCTTGAGCATCTTGCGTTAAAGTCACACCACCGTGCCTGATGACTGCTTTTGTGAAATCAGCTCTCACAGTACCGCCTGCTCTTCTGCCCAGTAACACTCCAACTTGTGCTGTTTCCGGTTTTCAACTTTAAAGATGACATTCCCACCCTTCCTGGCTTTGTGAGTCTTTCTGCCACCTGGGGCCCAAAGCAGTAAAACGCTGACATGACGTTAGTGTTAAATACTGTTCAACCCTTGCAATGTTTACATTTCAAAGCGGACCACAGGGAGAGGCAGGACCAGGCCCCACCAGTGTAATTTAAGACTCTTAAGACTCGTACTCAAGGGGAGACTCGCTGTTCTGGGTCAGGGGCTTTTGCGGGGCTTTCCTGGTGCCTCAGACAGTAAACAATCTGCCTGCAATGCAGGAGACCTGGGTTCGATCCCTGGGTCAGTAAGATCCCCTGGAGAAGGAAATGGCAACCCGCTCCAGTAATCTTGCCTGGAGTATCCCATGGACAGAGGATCCTGGTGGGCCCCAGTCCATGGGGAAGCAAAGAGTCGGATATGACTGACCGACTAACACTCTCATTCAGAGCTTTTTATTAGACCCTATATTTATCCATCCATCCACTCATTCAAAAACAAATACCACGGAGCACCAAATATCGGCTTGGTGGTGTTTTCAGAACAAAACAGATGAAAATGTCCTTATGGAGCTTATCTTCTGGTGAAAATATTATTTTACTAATAAAAACGGAAAGTACAGTTTGTTATAAAGTGATGCATGCCCTGGGGGTGGGGTGAGGATGGAGGAACTAGGTGTGTGCCCGTGTGCTCAGTCGCTCGTGTCTGACCCTCTGTGACCCCATGGCCTGTAGCCCACCAGGCTTCTCTGTCCAGGGGATTCTCCAGGCAAGAATACTGGAGTGGGTCGCCATTTCCTACTCCAGGGGATCTTCCTGACCCAGGGATCAAACCCGGGTCTCCTGCATTGGCAGGCAGGTTCTTTACCTCTGAGCCACCTGGGAAGTGAGTCCACAGTGTATGAGGGGTGTGACATTTTAAATGGACCGATCAGGTGGTCATCACTGAGAAGCTAACATGTGGACAAATGCTTGGAGGAGGTGAGAGCATGGAATAAAAAGTCTGACCATTTTTGATGTGGGGCTGCTGGCAGCTGGCAAGCCCACCACTGCTGTTCCCTCCCCTTCTGCCCCACATGTGGGCAAAGCGTTGGTGCCCTGGGAAGCCCACCCCCACAGCCCTGATCCTGCTGGAAGGGGCTGTACAAGCCGGCAGTCACACAGCCACCATTGGGTTAATGCTCTGCTGGCCACATCTTGAGATTCTTAATCATTCTTGAACCCGAGGCCCTACATTTTCATTTGCACTTCATCCTGCAAATGATATTGGTAGTCCTGTCTCCCCCATCTGAATCAGAGCTTGAAGGAGTTCTAATATTAGATTCAAACCTGGCCTTTTCTTATCAAACGTGTCACTTTTTAACTTTTTCGAGATCCTTGTAATGTTAACTTTTGAAAAAACTGTAGATTCACATGCAGTTATAAGAAAATCTCCAAAAAGATACCAGACATGCTTTACTTGGTTTTTTCCTAACTGGTAACATCTTGCATTAAAAGTATCTTTTTTTTTTTTCCAGTGTGAGGATTGAGCATCTTTTCTGTAACAGCTTTTTGGTTATAATTTTTTTTTAATTTTTATTTTTTTAACTTTACAATACTGTATTGGTTTTGCCATATATCAACATGCATCCGCCACAGGTATACACGTGTTCCCCATCCTGAACCCCCCTTCCTCCCCGTACCATCCCTCTGGGTCATCCCAGCGCACCTGCTTTCATTGATTCACATGGTTAAATCCAGTGGGCGTTTCTCTGTTTAACTGGCCTCTCAGCAGCATCGATGGAGCAGGAAATGGCAATCCCCTCCAGTATTCTTGCCTGGAAAATTCCATGGACAGAGGAGCCTGTATGCTGCAGTCCATGGGGTCCAAAGAGCTGGACACGACTGATGGACTGATCACACAGCGGCGTGTATGGATTTGATTTCTGTCTTTTCCTGGACCTGGCTTCCAGGACACTGAGCCATCTGGGCTTCCTCCTGTCTCATTGGGCGTTCCGGAGTCCTTTGCTGGTTCCGCCTCCCCCACCTCTGAATTCTGAGTTCTGGGGTTCACTCTGTGCGCTTTGGTCTTCATTCATCCCTGCAACCCTCTTCTTAGCCTGTCCAGTCACATCTGAACTGAAGACTCCCTAACTGATTTCAGACTTGACATCCCCACTGCCTGCCCAGGAATACTTTGTATCATCACTTTGCACCAAGACAATCTCATTCTTTAAACCAAGATTAAAAGCAGTACAATATATTAGAAAGAGGATACAGATTATTTTAAGGAGTAATTGCTTGATTCATTGGCTAATTGTTGCCCAAGAATTGGTAACATCTCTCTGCATTTGTTTCTAGGTTACATTTTATTTTATCCTTTGAAAAAATTCAGGAATAATTTGAGATGCATATTTATTTTACTCCAACATGAACTATGTATTTTAAAATTGGACTTTCTGTTTTTACATTATTTCCAGTCATCTGTAGCCTTTAACATTTGAATTAAAATTTATTTTGAAACACCTAGCAAGTCTAATCAATGTATAAAATGTTGTAAAAGTTTTTTTTTTTTCTTTTCAGGCTTATTCCTTTAAACTGAAGGCAGGTGGAAACTGTTCTTTTATATATATGTATATATATATATATGAAAGCCCATTTATTTTATATATATATATATATGTATAAGAAAGCCGATTTCAATGTCAATATTCCAACCTGACTTTCTAAGCTGATAGTTTAGATTAGTGGGAAGGCATTATTCTAAAAATACTAATTAAAAACCAACCAAACTGTGCTCCTGTGAAAGTGCCGCTCAGACCCCCTGTAGCTCTGCCCAGCATCACTGCTTATGTGGGGCAGCCAGCTAACGAGAACGTCTAATCAATCAGGAGAAAGATTTTTCCAGTAAATGAGGAACAGATACAACTGAAGTAGGTTAAGCCCGTTGAAAGTGCTTTCTATGAAAGCAAAGAGCTGTTAAATACTGGCACTTTCATCTGGTTGAACCTCACATGTGCGGGCACCTCAGTAGGAAGAGCGATGAAACTGCTAACTAGCAGAGCAACTCAGAAAGAGATGATTCAGAACAAATGAAAACTGAAAAGAAACAGCAGTGGAGACACAGACATAGAGAACAGACTTACGGACATGGGCAAGGGGTGGGGAGGAAGGAGAGGGTGAGATGAATGGAGAGAGCAGCGTGGAAGCCTATACACTGCCATGTGCAAAATAGGGAGCCAATGGAAACTCGCTGTGTGACTCAAGGAACTCACACCGGGGCTCTGTGACAACCAAGAGGGTGGGGAGGGATGGGAGGTGGGAGGGACTACAGGAGGGAGGGGACATGTGTACACCTGTGACTGAGTCACGTTGATATGTGGCAGGGATCACACCAATACTGTAACGCAAGCATCCTTCAATTAAAAATAAATCTAAAAAATAAGAACAAGTGAAAAAGAAAGAAAGGAAAAAAAAGAAATGTGAAACAAGAGTCTTCAATAATGAGGAGCAACTCAGGGAGCCCCAGCTGTGAGTGGGGCCTCTCCAAGCCCAGAGCCCACTTGATCCCCAAGGATCGTCCTTGCAGTGGGCAGTGACCAGGAAGGGCCAGCCCTGGTCAGAGGAACACAGAGCCGTCCTCCCTGTGAGCACCTCTCCAGACACGTGCAGCAGGGGAAGTGGCAGTGAAATCTCTAGAGGCATGGAAACCCCACTGATCACAACTATATAATCATAATGATAGCTTTTATTGTCCTTTCCACTGACAATGAATATAACCCGTGTTCACTGCAAAAAATGGAGAAAATGGAGAAATTCATGATGGGGAAAGCCACAATCACTCATGTGTCTACAGACTTCGAGGTGTCACCAATACTTGTATAAATACAAAATTAGGACTATATATTTTACATATTGCCTTACAACCTGTGTATTTCTCTGTCATTGCATAATTAGGTTGTAAATAACTTTCATAAGAATGTCATAAGCTTTTTTGCATGAGTTGAAATAGGCTTTGAGAAGAAAGTGAGATTCAAATGCACTAGCTATGTAACGGATGAAAAACATGGATTTGCTTATACTTCTTTTGTGATATATTTCAGTTATTTCTTTTTATTGTGTATACTAGTGCTGCAGTGACAATCTCTGTCCCCAACTTTTTTTTGCCTTTTGCATCCTTTATTTTTTTCACTGTGTTAATTTTTTAATAGAAGGATAATTGCTTTAGAGAATTTTGTTGCTTTCTGTCAGACCTCAACATGAATCAGCCAGAGGTATACATATATCCCCTCCCTTTTGAATCTCCCTTCCATCTGCCTCCCCACCCCACCCCTCTAGATTGATTCAGAGCCCCTGTTTGAGTTTCCTGAGCCACACAGCAAATTCCCGTTGGCTATCTACTGTATATATGGTAACACAAGTAAATTTTGTCTCTAACTTTTATAAATCTCTTATTTCTTTAAATTAATTTGGAGGAAAATGGAGTGTTCATTTTAAAAGCTCTTGCTAAATATTTCCCTTCATAACATTTATATACATTTACATGATCATCAGTCAGAAAATAAGAGGGTAAAACATATATTATAATCTTTGTCAATTTGGTAGATGAAAATGATACCTCATTGTCACTTGATTTTTCAGCAAAATTAATATATATGTTTAATATTTATTGGATTGGCCAAAACATTCATTCAGGTTTTTCCATTACATCTCATGGAAAAACCCGAATGAACGTTTTTAGTTTGGTTCAATCATTCAGTCCTGTCCAACTCTTTGCGACCCCATGGACTGCAGCATACCAGACTTCCCTGGCCATCACCAACTCTGGGCAAACTCATGTCCATTGAGTTGGTGATGCCATCCAGCCATCTTATCCTCTGTCATCCCCTTCTCCTCCTGCCTTCACTCTTGCCCTGATGCTGTCAGGGTCTTTTTCAAGGAGTCAGTTCTTCGCATCAGGTGGCCAAAGTATTGGAGATTTAGCTTCAGCATCAGTCCCTCCAATGAATATTCAGGACTGATTTCCTTTAGGATTGACTGGTTTGATCTCTTTGCAGTCCAAGGGGCTCTCAAGAGTCTTTTCCAACACCACAGTTGAAAAGCTTCAGTTCTTCAGTGCTCAGCTTTGTGTATGGTCCAACTCTCACATCCATACATGACTACTGGAAAAACCATAGCCTTGACTAGACAGAACTTTGTTGGCAAAGTAATGTCTCTGCTTTTTAATATGCTGTTTAGGTTGGTCATAGAATTTTGGCCAACCCATTATTTTCTTGCTCCTTTTATGAATTATCCTTTACTCATATTTTATTTGGGAATTTCTTTTTTATGCACTCTATATATTTAGCATCCCCTAGATAGATGGTTCAAATCTTGGCAGTATAAAATCGCTTTTGCTTTAGGGACCCAATCAATTACAGGAGCTTAGTGTCCCCCATGCTGATTGCCAGGAATCAGCTCATTGCAAAGCTTTCACTGTGTATTACTTCTGGGAGACCCCCGTGTAGTTCCACCACACGCTAATAAGCCTGTGATAAGCTAATAGCTAGTGACTTGCCATCACTTCCTGCTCTCTGACTGCCTCTGTCCATCTTGGTATGGCTCCCATATGTCCATGTGTACCATCAAAATGCCATATCAGGAAGCCATACAGCTGCCATCAATGACCAGGAATACTCTTAGGAGTAAACAGAGAAACTGTGTTCCCTAGGGTTAGAAAACAGTACTGCCAATCCTGTAACCTCTGTGGATGGCTGTCCTTAGGATGCAAGAGCTTGCCAGGCTTCAGTGAGAAGATGAGTAGCCTGCAAAGAAGAGCTAGAGCCACTGTCCATATCCAGGAGCATCTGGATCCAGCTCAGGGAGCCAGATGTGCCCTGATACACAAAGACACTAAGCCTTTGTCTGTGACAAATGTTGCAAATATTTTCTTTTTTGTCGTTGTTTTTCAGTCACTAAGCTCTTTCCAATTCTTTGCAACCCCATGGACTGCAGCAAGCCAGGCTTCCCTGTCCTTCAATTCAGATTCATGTCCAATGAGTCGATGCCACACAACCATCTCATCCTCTGTCATTCCCTTCTCCTCCTGCCCTCAATCTTTCCATCATCAGGGTCTTTTCCAATGAGTCAGCTCTTCACATCATGTGGCCAAAGTATTGGAGCTTCACCTTCAGCATCAGTCCTTCCAATGAATATTCAGGGTCGATTTCCTTTAGGATTGAGTGGTTTGATCTCCTTGCAGTCCAGGAGACTCTCAAGAGCCTTTTCCAGCACCACAATTCCAAGGCATCAGTTCTTTGGTGCTCAGACTTCTTTATGACCCAAATCTCACATTCATACATGACTACTGGAAAAACCATAGCTTTGACTATATGGACCTTTGTCAGCAAAGTGATGTCTTTGCATTTTAACACACTGTCTAGGTTTGTCATAGCTTTCCTTCCAAGGAGCAAATTCAAATTCATGTCTATCAAGTCGATGATGTTACCCAACCATCTCGTCCTCTGCTGCTGCCTTCTCCTTTGGCCTCCAATCTTTCCCAGCATCAGGGTCTTTTCCAATGAGTCAGCTCTTTGGGTCAGGTGGCCAAAGTATTGTAGCTTTGGCTTCAGCCACAGTCCTTCTAACAAGCGTACTAAAGCTTTGTCTGTGACAAATGTTGCAAATATTTTCTCTCAGTTCTGTTGTAACTTATTTTTTCTTTATTTTAAATTTCTGTTGCAATTTATTGGGTTGAAGCACCTAAATTCTTCTGCCTGAACTGAAATGAGGAGCTGATTTCTTTTTATGGAAGCATGGTCCACTAGGTATTCTGAAACTCCTCCCACTGCAGAACACCAGGAAAGTCTGGATAAAAATAAACCCAACTGCTTCAAAATGCAGAGCTGTGCTCACAACAAAGCAAGGAAACTCCCAAGGGTTAAAAATAAAGAGAGAATAGAAATTCACCTGGTTGTTTTGTGGGCACCAGGGCAGGAAGCAGGTGAGGCTCACGTATCCTGATGAGCAACAGCCAGGGGGGTTAGAGTTCAAGGCCTTAGGGCATGCAGGAGGATGTGAAGACATTTCTTCCCCTTCCTCCCTCCCAAAAGGCCTTGATTGGCTATATCAAGGGAAACTGTAGGAAAGGGAAATCTGAAAGGGAAGGTGAAGCATTCACTCATCAGCAAAGAGATAATCAGTGATTTCTCCTGGGCTCATGGGGAGAAAAACTCTTCTCTTAAAAATAATAACCCTGAGATTTATTTCATGAAGGTTTGGAGTTTGATTTTATTATGCATGAGATCCCCAAAGGAGAAAATTAGCAACAACAGAAACAGCCGCAGTCTGATATCACTCCTGGGATTTCTAAAACTTTCTACAAGGGACATATTTTAATTCAGGACACTCAGGGTTTTCATAGCTAAAGACCCACTGAGCACAAACTCACAATCTAAATTTAAAAAATCACAAAGAACAATCTATAATACCATGTGCACAAGTCAGCAGAAAATATAGATTCAGAACCTAGAAAAATAGGATACTGAGGACAAAATTAGCATACTTGGGATGACTAATGCCACAAGAGAAAGCAGAAAGTAAGCTCAATATTGTTACAAAAAGACCATGTACATTCTAATAATGAAAACCATGCCTGTTGGAAATAAAAGCTTCAGGGGCAAGTTAAAATAAGGAGTTAAGCCGGATGTATTCAAAATGAGAACTTTGAGCAGTTACTAAACATGTGTTCACTTGATTTAATATCATTTCCCACAGAAGAAGTGCCTGTCCCAGCATCACCCAAGGAGGATGCCTCCTCTCTGGGAACAGAGGGAAGATCAAATCACAGTGGAGGAGGAGATGACCCTAACACTTCACATAAGGAGTTTCCTACAATTCCCTCATTGGCAGTATAGACAATACTCTAGAGAAGAGAGACTTAGAGGTTAAAAAAAAATTATAGTTGTCCTGCAATTATAGCTATAAACTAATTGCAGGTTGTTTTATAAATATTTATGTTGCACATTAAAAAAGATTCCATAATGTGGCAGAGGCCACTCAAGTTCCACAGTATCAACTTCCTTTCCTTCTCAAGCAATAAAAACCTTGAGTTTTGTCTGGGCACTAAGCCATGCTGAAAAATGAGTTTATTCTTGAGATATAATTCTGAATAATAGGATTGCACAGAAATGATGTGTGAAATCTCCAGGGATGTAGCATCCTCGTTCTGCCTCCTCACGGGTGGTAAGAAATGTTGGGTCATGAAGACCAGAGAATTAACAAGGCGCGATGCGGAGACCAGGAGAAAGGGGCCTGTGGTTGGTAACCTTGTGGAACAGACACAGCAGGTCAGATTGTATGCGAGAAAGAAGTCGACGTCTAAATCGTCCCACGTTTGGATGAATCTATAGAGCAGAATTCTATTCCTGGAAGCGCAAGTTTGCCTTTGTTAGAACCTAAAATTGATGTCATTGTCTTAGAGGAAACATTCTGATAGCAGGTGGCAAAGACACAGATCATGGCGGCAGGAAAGCTAGTGAAGCTTGTGCGCTGATGAGACATCCGGTGACACTGTCTTCTGCAGGATCCCAGTTGCAGAACACATGCTGTCACTGCCATCACCACCATCCAGGGAAATGATCAGAAAATCCAGGATGCCGGTGTGTCCTGGCAGCTGCTTGAGATGTTAGAGAGACCAATTAAGACAAGAGCCATCAGACGTTAAGCAAAACTGGAAGGACCTCAGCTCTGCCATGCCACATTCTGTCTTGAAGAAGACACTCACTTATTTGTAGACAACTGGGTTTACTAAGGGTCCTCCTGGGACTTTGTAAGGCTGATAAATACAGCCTCTACCCCAAACTGAGACTGTGACCAGAGGCAGCTCAGAGAAGGCTGCAAGGGCAAGAGATCATAGGTTGTTCTCATGCTCCTTAAATAAGGCATTCCTGTTAGGTACCACTAATGGTAAAGAACCTCCCTACCGATGCAGGAGACCTAACAGATATGGGTCCAATCCCTGGCTCGGGAAGATCCCTAGAGGAGGAAATGCCAACCCACTCCAGTATTCTTTCCTGTAGAATGCTACGGGCAGAGGAGCCTGGAGGGCTACAGCCCATAGGATTGCAAAGAGTCGAACATGACTGAAGCAACTTAGCATGCAGCATGCATGTCAGACAATGGGAGACCAGAACAAGGGAATTTCCTTATGTTGTTTAGTCACTTAGTTGTGTCTGACTCTTTGAGACCCCATGGACTGTAGTCCACAAGGCTCCTCTGTCCATGGGATTCTCTAGGCTAGAATACTGAAGTTGGTTGCCATTTCCTTCTCCAGGGGATCTTCCGGACACAGGGATCAAACCTGTGTCTCTTGCATTAGCAGGCAGATTCTCAACCAACTGTGCCACCTTGGAAGCTTCTTTCCTTAAGACACCCTCAAAGTAGTCACCATTTATTTGAAAAGATTTTTGACAGAGCAGAGGTAAGGAAATAAAAATGCTGAATTTTAAGGTTGAAAAAGGTGTTGTCAAGGCAGTCACAAGACGATCCTGCATACGTAAGTGATCATTGACCCACTGTCAACCTGCTGGGGGCTGGGCTCGCCCCAGCTGGATAGTACAGGCTAAGACACCAGCAAGGCTCTCCCAGGAAACAAAGCCATGGAAGACATGGACCAGGATCTCCTTCCAGAGACCTATGCCCAGTGCAGCCAGACAAAGGGACCAAGGTGCTAACTCCACTACCTGGCCAGGAACTCTTCAGAGGGATTTGCTTACTAGTAACAAACAGCTTTCCTCCCTTATGGCAGAAAGTGAAGAGGAACTAAAGCGTCTCGATGAAGGCAAAAGAGGAGAGTAAAAAAGCTGGCTTAACACACAACATTCAAAAATCTAAGATAATGGCATCCGGTTCCATCACTTCATGGCAAATAGATGGGGAAGAAATGGAAACAGTGACAGATTTTATTTTCTTGGGCTCCAAAATCACTGCAGATGGTGACTGCATCCATGAAATGAAAAGATGCTTGATCCTTGGAAGAAAAGCTATGACAAACCTGGACAGCATATTAAAAAGTAGAGACATTACTTTACTGACAAAGGTCCACATAATCAAAGCTATGGTTTTTCCAGTAGTCATGTATGGATGTGAGAGTTGGAACACAAAGAAGGCTGAGTGCCAAAGAACTGATGCTTTTGAACTGTGGTGTTGGAGAAGACTCTTGAGAGTCCTTTGGATTGCAAAAAGATCAAACCATTCCGTCCTAAAGGAAATCAATCCTGAATACACATTGGAAGAACTGATGCTGAAGCTCCAACACTTTGGCCTCCTGATGTGAAGAGCCGACTTACTGGAAAAGACCCTGATGCTGGGAAAGATTGAAGGCAGGAGTAGAAGGGGAGGACAGAGGATGAGATGGTTGGATGGCATCACCGACTCAATGGACATGAGTTTGAGCAAGCTCTGGGAGACAGTGAAGGACAGGGAAGCCTGGTGTGCTGCAGTCCATGGGATCAAGAAGAGTCAGACGTGACCGAGCGACTGAACAGCAACAACGAAGAACCAGTAGCTTCTGCTTGCCTTCCATTGAGAGATTTTTTTTCTCATTGAAGTTTTCTGTTTCTACTTTACCATTGCACACTAAATGCAATGGATGGGCAGAAATTTATCTTTTAACTTATACTTGCTAGACTGAGGGGCCCACGCCTGGACCTGGTGGAGGCAGCACATGTTTGGAGGCAAAAGTGAAGTGAAAGAGAAAGTCGCTTAGTCGTGTCTGACTCTTTGTGACCCCATGGACTATACAGTCCACGGAATTCTCCAGGCCAGAATACTAGAGTGGGTAGCCTTTCCCTTCTCCAGGGGATCTTCCCAACCCAGGGATAGAACTCAGGTCTCCCGCACTGCAGGAAGATTCTTTACCAGCTGAGCCACAAGGGAAGCCCAAGAATATTTGGAGGTGAGCACAGTGACAATATGGGATCACCCGCCTAGGGTAGGGTTGAGTGTATCCTCACATGACAAGATGAATGTGTGTGTGTGCTGAATCGCTTCAGTTGTGTTTGACTCTTCACGGCTCCATGGACTGTAGCCCACCAGGCTCCTCTGTCCATGGAGATTCTCCAGGCAAGAATACTGGAGTGGGTTGCTGTGCCCTCCTCCAGGGGATCTTCCCAACCCAGGGATCAAACACACATCTTTTGCATCTCCTGAATTGGTAGGTGGGTTCTTTTACCACTAGCACCACCTGGAAATCCTGGGAAGTTGATTAGACATAGATGTTTGGATGGCCAGAAAGGCCAACAAGGCAAAACTAAGACAAAAAGCAAGAGTCATTGTTGCATCAAGAGTATATAATTCCATACACTATATAGCTTGGCACATGGATCCCCAGAATCAAGATCTGACCTTGTTACAAAGTTCCAGCCAAGGTCATGTGTGTGTGGGCTCCAGGGCATGTCCCCATGGGAAGGAGTATGCCTTCCCTTTCTCTTCCCCTCCTTTGTTTCATGGCTAGATTTTTGGGGTGATGGTTAACCATGCTGGTTCATGAAGACATAGGAAGCCCACCAGGGATGGGCCTGGAGAGGAACCAGGTCCCAAGAGGAATTTAGGAAGCACTGTATCATCGCCCTAACTTTTCCTTTGTCTCCAGTGTTTAAGCCCCTGTTATTTTGGGTCTCTGTCACTGGAACTCAATTAAATCCTCATTACCACACGTGGCTAGGTTCTTTCTTGAATAATTCTTTCATGGTGTTTGTACAATGTGTTGTTGACATATCCAAGTAAACTATGAAATATCTGAAAATGGAGGACTAAGTTCAAATGGAGAGCCAAACAATCATTATGGACGTGTGTGAGCCTGTGCCTATACACATCCATTGGAAGGTGAAGCAGCGAGGGGTAACTACAGCCCCTTTCCTGTGAGGAATTAATGGGAAGAGTGGAGCACAGGGGCAGGGCAGTGGGGACTGGTTTGTGGGCCAGGAGGCTGAGCATCAGATGTTGCTGTGTCCCCAGCTGGCTCTGTGAATCCGAGAGGGACACATAATCACTGCAGCCCTCAGTGTCTTCGACTGTGCGATGAAGTTCAAGATCAACGATCTCGAAAATCCCTTTTGGCTCTCAAATCTTATCTTGACATTAACAAAGTCATATTAATTTTGCAGTTGCCTAATCTGCAATTATACATTCTCGCCTTCAACTCCATCTGTTTGCTGACCTCGGGAATGGCAGCCATTAAACGGGGAAGAAAAATGCTTAGAAGTGAAGTTTGCCGCTTTTGTTATGAAATAAAATGAAAGTGCTGAGCGTGTTCTGTCAGTTCAAATTAACATTTGGGTGCAGGAAGACCGTGATGCTTGTGTGCCAAAGACTGGGAGCAATCTCTTCACTCTGCTGCATTCAGTTGTTTTTCTCCCCCCAGAGTTGCTGAAGGGTGGAGAGGGAGAAAGAAAAGTCATGCTTTGAAACCAAAGGAGAAGCTTTTTCCTTTTAATTAAAATATCGGGGTGGCCAAAAAGTTAGTTCGAGTAGGTGCTTAAGCTGTTACAAAAAACTGGAATGAATACACTCCTTTGTGGCCAACACACTATTTCAGATAACATCTAGATTTCCCACCTGTTTTTCTAAATAAAGGGAACTGGGAGACCCTTATGCCCCTAAGGTTTGGCCAGGGCACTGAAATCTGTAAGTGATTTGCTCCTTGTCATACTTATCTGGCTACTTACCCAGAGGGAGAGTCACCTGGGCAGGTACGCTGTGCTCGAGTTATTTCTAGACAGGTCCAGTCAGCCTCATCCCAGTCTTGGAGCTATAAGATCTGTTGCTGCCTAGATTGCTAATGCCTTTTGTGAAATAAATAACCTACAACTCTTTGGTCTCCAATCTCTAAGGACTACCTTGACAGGCAAAGGCTTCTTATGGAGAATCACAACTCAGAGCCAGCTACATCTTTTGTGACTTGGACAAAAGTCAGGACTTGTCTTAAAATGTAGATTTTCCTTAAATTTGCAAAGTGGGCAAAATGAGCTCGTCCACCACACACACGACGTCCTCACACTAGGGCCTGCTACGCTCTGACTTTGAGCGGTTTACCCAAATCCTTAGGATTTTTGTCACATTCAAAAATTGCTGGCAATAATCTAACGCAGCACTGCACTCACTCATTTTGCTTTCATTCTACAAGAAAATAGTTTCAAACTCCTTGTAACGTGAGCCACTACGCTGGGTACTGTGAATACCAAGAAGATAAAATCTGGTTCAGATTTGAAGAGCTGATGTTCCTGAAAACAAAATTCCTGAGAATAAAGACTGCAAGGGGAAGGAGTTGATAGTGGTTTAGTCATAAGAATGGTAAGATTTTACGGCAAATCTGATTTACCCACAGAAGATAACATGAGGGCTGTGTGATGCTAAGATTCCTGTAGGCTATCATTCTCAAGGGGTGGTACCCAGACCCCCAGCATCAGTATCACCTGGAAACAGATTAAAGATGCCGTCTTGGACCTCACCCAGGACCTACTGAATAAGACACTTGGAAGGGTGTTGAACACCAGTTTGATTTTTAACAAATTATCCCAATGATTCTGAGGCATGTTCAAAGTTGAGCACCCCTGGGATCAACCACCTGGGAGCCAAAGATGGGTCTCCATTTGCTTTTGTAGATGATATGCTGTAATCCAGTTGCTAAATTGTGCCCCACCCTTTGCAACCCGAAGAACTGTCGCACACCAGGCTTCCTTGTCCTTCATTACTTCCTGGAGTTTGCTCAAACTCAATGTCCATTGAGTTGGTGATGCCATCCAACCATCTCATCGTCTATTTCCACCCTTCTCCATTTGCTCTCAAATTTCCCAGCATCGGGGTCTTTTCCAACAAGTAGACTCTTCACATCAGGTGGCTGAAGGAATTGGAGCTTCAGCTTCAGCATCAGTCCTTCCAATGAATATTCAGTGTTGACTTTCTTTAGGACTGCCTGGTTTGATCTCCTTGCTGTTCAAGGGACTCTCAAGTGTCTTCTCCAGCACCACAATTCGAAAGCATCAATTCTTTGGTGCTCAGCCTTCTTTATGGTCCACTTCTCACATCAGTACCTGACTTACTGAAAAAAAACCATAACTTTGACTATATGGACCTTTGTTGGCAAAGCAATGTCTCTACTTTTTAATAAGTGTTCAGTTCAGTTCAGTCACTCAGTGGTGTCTGACTCTTTGCGACCCCATGAACCGCAGTACTCCAGGCCTCCCTGTCCATCACCAACTCCCGGAGTCCACCCAAACCCATGTCCATCGAGTCGGTGATGCCATCCAACCATCTCATCCTCTGTCGTGCCCTTCTCCTCCTGCTCTCAATCTTTCCCAGCATCACAGTCTTTTCAAATGAGTCAGTTCTTCATATCATGTGGCCAAAGTACTGGAGTTTCAGCTTCAACATCAGTCCTTCCAATGCACACCCAGGACTGATCTCCTTTAACATGGACTGGTTGGATCTCCTTGCAGTCCAAGGGACTCTCAAGAGTCTTCTCCAACACCACAGTTTGAAAGCATCAATTCTTTAGTGCTCAGCCTTCTTTATAGTCCAACTCTCACATCCATATATGACTACTGGAAAAACCATAGCCTTGACTAGACGGACCTTTGTTGGCAAAGTAATGTCTCTGCTTTTTAATATGTTGTCCAGGTTTGTAATAACTTTTCTTCCAAGGAGCAAGCATCTTTTAATTTCATGGCTGCAATCACCATCTGCAGTGATTTTGGTGCCCAGAAAAATAAAGTCAGCCACTGTGTCCACTGTTTCCCCATCTATTTGCCATGAAGTTATGGGACCGGATGCCATGATCTTAGTTTTCTGAATGTTAAGCTTTAAGCCAACTTTTTCACTCTCCTCTTTCACTTTCATCAAGAGGCTCTTTAGTTCCTCTTCACTTTCTGCCATAAGGGTGGTGTCATCTGCATATCTGAGGTTGTTGATATTTCTCCTGGCAATCTTGATTCCAGCTTGTGATTCCTCCAGCCCAGCGTTTCTCATGATGTACTCTGCATAGAAGTTAAATAAGCAGGGTGACAATATACAGCCTTGACGTACTCCATTTCCTATTTGGAACCAGTCTGTTGTTCCATGTCCAGTTCTAACTGTTGCTTCCTGACCTGCATACAGGTTTCTCAAGAGGCAGGACAGGTGGTCTGGTACTCCCATCTCTTTCAGAATTTTCCACAGTTTATTGTGATCCACACAGTCAAAGGCATAGTCAATAAAGCAGAAATAGATGCTTTTCTGGAACTCTCTTGCTTTTTCGATGATCCAGTAGATGTTGGCAATTTGATCTCTGGTTCCTCTGCCTTTTCTAAAATCAGCTTGAACATCAGGAAGTTCACGGTTAATGTGTTGCTGAAGCCTGGCTTGGAGAATTTTAAGCATTACTTTACTAGCATGTGAGATGAATGTAATTGTGCTGTAGTTTGAGCATTCTTTGGCATTGCCTTTCTTTGGGATTGGAATGAAAACTGACCTTTTCCAGTCCTGTGGCCACTGCTGAGTCTTCCAAATCTGCTGGCATATTGAGTGTAGCACTTTTACAGTGTCATCTTTCAGGATTTGAAATATGTCAACTGGAATTCCATCACCTCCACTAGCTTTGTTCATAGTGATGCTTCCTAAGGCCCAATTGACTTCACATTCCAGGATGTCTGGCTCTAGGTGAGTGATCACACCATGGTGATTATCTGGGTTGTGAAGATCTTTTTTGTACAGTTCTTCTGTGTATTCTTTTCACCTCTTATTAATATCTTCTGCTTCTGTTAGATCCATGCACAAGGCTCTGGGGAACAGAAGAGAAGGCAGGCAATCCTGCCTACTCAGGGGAGCTGCAGGAGCTCGGTGGAGGCTGGCAGGGGTGGTATCATTTTCCAGGAGCAAGGTACCTGCAGGCCATTTCCTCACCCACCCTAGAGCCTGACGTGTCTCCCTGTGGTGAGCAGGCATGATATCATCTCCTGGGGGGCAGGGAAAGGTGAAATGAATATTATTTCAGCTCATGTGCTTGTGTGATTAAAGAATCATGTCTGTGCTGGTTGAGCTGAGAAGTTAGGCTAGAGGGAGGGTAAACAAGGGTCAAAGGGATCTTGGTGCTACTCAGAGGGGAATCCTGTCTCATTTCATGTTCCTAAGAAGTTGCTTTCATTCATGCACAAAGCTGCAAAATCTGATCCTCATGGAAAAGTATGTATATGTGTTTGTGTGAGAGACAGAGAGAGACAGAGACTGAGAGAGATAAGACAGAGGCTTCCATAATATAAGCAATCTCTAAAGTAATAATCAAGGCAACAAACATTTTGCAGGATATATTATAGATGAGCCAAAATATTTTATAGTTGATATTTTAATGATATTTTAATGAATCTTTTGGGCAAGCTGAGCAAATATTACGAATCTGCTCTGATTATATAAGATTCTAAACAGAAAAACATGTTCTTGATACAGTTTAGTATGGAAGGAGTTGCTACACAGGCTGCTCAGTGCAAGAATTCTAGAAGCTTAGGGATGGACAGAAAAACACTCCCAATAGAGGCAGTCCAGCCTTTGTTCTACAGGATCATTTCTTCCTCGGGACAATCAGAACCACTCATGCTTTAGAGATAGGTGAGCTTTTGTACTGGCAATAACCCAAGTCAGTACAGATTGTGTTTCAGACTCACCCAGGGAGATTTTTCAAAAATCACAGGTCTGGACTCAGCCCCTAGAGACTTATTCACTGGGTTGATGGTCAGCCTGGGCTTGTGCTTGTTTGCAGACTTCTCGGTTATTTCTCATTAGTCACATGGGTTAAGGGTGGTGATGACCAGTTCTTTCTAGAAGAGATACTGGAGATTAATATCAAATTCCATTGTATATGGTTATTCAGGTTTACTGTGTTGAAACTTGCTTGGGAAGTTTAGTGGAAAAAGGATGGCATTTGGGGGCCAACCATCCTGGGCTCCTCTGGCTATTAGTCTGTGAGTGTCTTCTTAGAGGTTCATTCTCACTGGACCACATTTTCAAACCCTGTAAAATGCAGAAGATGGTGCCCTTTCCTCATGGCTGTTGTCTGCCGACCCGCCTGTGTCACCTTGCCTCATTCACTGAGGACTCCTCTGGGGGATTCAACATCTACACTGATCACACATGTAAGATGCTGACCTTCTGTTCTACGACCCATCTGTCATCCCCCTGCCTTCAACAACCACTAATTTTTCCACCTGGGCTCCCCATTGCCATGGAAACACCATGATGCAATGCATGCCCTCATTCTACTCTTCCCCCACAACTTCTTCTGCTTCCCTTTCAAGGGGACCCCTTGACACGATTCCTTAACTGTATCTTGTCCTCCAGTCCATGGACACCGTGACTTTTGTCTGCACGTCCTCCTTAGTTGGCTTCCCTTGCAGGACCATGCTTAAAGCCACTTCCTTGTAAACATCTTCAGTTTTCCTGCTTTTCCCTTTTTCTATTGCTTGGGGAAACTGTTTCCTGGTCAGATCCAATTGTTGGCCTTCCTCATGCCAGTGCCTGAGCTGCTGAACTTTGCAGGACAAAATCCCACTGGCCTGGGGATGGGGTTCCGTTAGGATAACGACCACCGGCTTCGGTTGTCTTTCAAGGCAGCATGGAGATCCCAGCAAGTGTGTCTTCCTGATTTCCAAGATGCCGATTTCACAGCTTCTCTTTTCTAAACTTCATACCCTCTTTCTCCCCGCAACCCGAACCTGCCATCATACTTCATAAGGAAAACAAAAGTTATCAGAAGGACAGGCCTGCATGTGTACAACAAAACTTCCACTCCTGCTGCGTCTGCTCTCTCGCTGGACCTCTCCACTATGACAATGCGGAGACAAACTCCGGCTCTCTCCAAACAAATTCTATTGTCTCTTGTCTTTCCAAGACCTTCATTCCTGGGGCTATCTTGTTCCATCTACTGCATAGGCAATTTCTCTCTGGCTATGAAGGTATTTCAATCAATATATAAACACGCTTCGAATGACCCACTTTAAAAAAACAGCCCTCTGTGCTCATCTCTCTCCAGCTGCTACCAGCCCTTTTGTTCCTCTCCAGGACAAAACTGCTCTAATGAGCTCTCTTTGCCTACTTTCTACACTTCCTTACTTCCCATTAACCTTCTTTATTGAATGATGAGCATACAGAAAAAGATAGTAATCTAATGAACACCCACCCAACCAGCTTTATATAATTTTAACCTTTCTCCTTGGAAGAAAAGTTATGACCAACCTAGACAGCATATTGAAAAGCAGAGACATTACTTTGCCAACAAAGGTCCATCTAGTCAAGGCTATGGTTTTCCTGTGGTCATGTATGGATGTGAGAATTGGACTGTGAAGAAAGTTGAGTGCTGAAGAATTGATGCTTTTGAACTGTGGTGTTGGGTAAGACTCTTGAGAGTCCCTTGGACTGCAAGGACATCCAACCAGTCCATTCTAAAGGAGATCAGCCCTGGGTGTTCTTTGGAAGGAATGATACTAAAGCTGAAACTCCAGTACTTTGGCCACCTCATGTGAAGAGTTGACTCATTGAAAAAGAGTCTGCTGCTGGGAGGGATTGGGGGCAGGAGGAGAAGGGAACGACAGAGGATGAGATGGCTGGATGGCATCACTGACTTGATGGACATGAGTTTGAGTGAACTCTGGGAGTTGGTGATGGATGGGGAGGCCTGGTGTGCTGTGATTCATGGGGTCGCAAAGAGTCGGACATGACTGAGCGACTGAACTGAACCTTTCTCAATATTTGCCTTGTTTCTTATTTTCTTGAATCTCTGAAAACAGATTCACAGGTAAACACAGTGTCCTGTGTTTATCTTTCCACCATCATGCATTTCATCAGAAGTGTAGTGTTGAGCATTTCTGCTGCTATTATACATACTGTGTATGTATCCATACATTATACAGATATTTGGGGTTTGAATACTTTATATAACCTAGCAGTATGTGGCCTGTTCTCTGCAACTTTGCCAACTGGGCTGCACAGAATATACGTTTTCAGCTTTTAAGAGTGGCCAAAATGCTTTCCCAAGTGATTGCACCAATTTACACCTCTAAAGTTCCCCTTGTCAATAGGTGGTAACAGTTGGTATTGCCAGACTTTTTCATTATTGCCAATCTGATCCGTTTTCCGTGGTGCCATGTTGCTTTAAATAAATTTCCATAATTGTTAAGGAGGTCATTAGTCTACTCTTAGGTTTATTGGTCGGTGAGCTTCCTGTTTCATTTGCACACTTTTCCTTTGCTTCCTCTTTCTCCATTGGATGGTTAGGAGTTAGAGAATATGTATATTCTGTCTACCATCTTTTGTCATTTGTATGAACGGAAAATCCTCCCAGGCTGTGGCTTGCTTTTAAGTTGTATTTTGTCATTCGGAAGTTCCAAACTTTAACGTTGTTTGCGGTATTGACTGTTTTTTTTCTTTAAGGCTGATATTTGTATCTTATTTTGAAAACTGCCTTCTCTACCCAGAGGTCATATAGATAGATACATGTTTTCCTAAACGTGTTAATGTTTTGTTTCTCAGTTTGGCTTTAATCTACTTTGAAGTTATTGGTATGAATGGCTTGAGGGAAGTATCTGATTCGGTGTTTTTTGCATCAAAGCGGTCAATTGTCTTAAACACACTTGAGCCTTACCTCTGCCCAGGGAGCCCCCTGGTCACAGTCATGGATGGTATATGTTGGGTCTGTTTATGGGCCCTCTGTTTCACTGTTCTCTTGGTCTCTCCCTGTGACAATGCATCAATGCCCTAACTCTTACAACTGTATGAACAGGATTGGTAGTTTATAATCTCACCTGCTATGTTCATTTTTTACATAAATTTCTTAACCACTCCTAAATGTTTGCTCTTGCCTTGGGAGATCCATTGTAAGGTCTACCCAAGTTCCATACAGCCAGCCTCATTGGAACTCCACTGTATTTAAGGATAAATTTGGGGAGCATGGACATTTTGAAACAAATATATCATGTTGAAGATATTACTGAATCATTCTACTTATAAATGTGATATAGAATTACTTTATTTAGGACTTCTTTGGGTGCTAAGTCACTTCAGTAGTGTTTGATTCTGTGCGATCCCATGGACTGTAGCCCACCAGGCTCCTGGGTCCATGGGATTCTCTGGGCAAGAACACTGGAGTGAATTGCCATTTCCTTCTCCATAGGACTTCTTTAGGACCCTTAGTTTTATAAGTTTTCCACAAAGGTCCAACATATCGTTTGCTGACATTATTCTTAAGTAAAAAATCAATGATTTTGATTATTGTTATCTTTTCTAAATTATATTTTCTCATATTTGCTGCGGGCTTATGGGAACACAATTGATTTGTGTGTTGAGATTCTATCTAGCAATCTTGCAGAACTTTCCTTTCATTCTAATTATTTATCTGCAGATGTTTTTAAGTGGTTTTACTGGAGACACTTGTACGGTCTGCAATTTAAAGTTTGTTCCTCTCTTTTCAACCACTGTTTCTGCATTGAATAGAAGTGTTGATATGTGCACACTTGTCTTGAGCTTCTCTTTCAAGTAAATAGTTCTTTCACAATGAAGCGTCAAGTATTTTGTTAATTTTTTTTGTAGACAGTCTATTAGGTTAGATAAATTCCTTTTTGTTACTAATCTAATAGCTAACAGGTTTTGTGCTTTTTTTAAATGAAAATACATGTTGGATTTTATCAAAGCATATTATGTGGTTACTGAAATTGTTACCCCATCCAAGGTCACTCTACTATCGTCTTTCCTGCCATCCACAGGTGGACATGATTCTGAATAAAGGTCCTTTGGCTTAACAGTCAGGCAAAGGGGCAGGATTCTCTGAGGCAGGTTATTTTTCACCTCATGCGAAGTTGACTCATTGGAAAAGACTCTGATGCTGGGAGGGATTGAGGGCAGGAGGAGAAGGGGACGACAGAGGATGAGATGGCTGGATGGCATCATGGACTCAATGGACGTGAGTTTGAGTGAACTCCGGGAGTTGGTGATGGACAGGGAGGCTTGGTGTGCTGCAATTCATGGGGTTGCAAAGAGTTAGACACGTCTGAGCAACTGAACTGAACTGAACTGATAATAACAAAAGCAATGGAAAGCAAATCAAAGAAATAGTTCGAGCATGGAGTCAGAATTGGCTTTTCCCGGCAATAAAATGATCATATGGTTTTTATTTTTTATTTAGTTGCTGCTGTCGCTTCAGTCGTGTCTGACTCTGTGCAACCCCATAGACGGCAGCCCACCAGGCTCTGCCGTCCCTGGGATTCTCCAGGCAAGAACACTGGAGTAGGTTGCCATTTCCTTCTCCAATGCATGAAAGTGAAAAGGGAAAGTGAAGTCACTCAGTCCTGTCCGACTCTTCACTACCCCAGGGACTGTAGCCTACCAGGCTCCTCCATCCATGGGATTTTCCAGGCAAGAGTACTGGAGTGGGTTGCCATTTCCTTCTCCATTTAGTTGCTGAGGTGATTTATATTAGTATATTTTCTAATGATAAAAATTTCTTGAATTTGGGGGGGTGTGGGCTACAATTTTCATATTCACCAGGATGACTTTCACAGAATGGGGTAAATTATGCCTTGAATATTCAGTAGAGTTCTCCTGTTTGCTCATCTTGTCGAAGTGTGTACTGATTCAGTTTCTTTAATGGTCATAAGTGTTATTGGATTTTCACTTCTTCTTTAGTTTTCTAAAGCCAAATTTCCCTAGTGAGTTATATATCTTTTCAGAGGTTTGTCTGTTTTGTTAATCTTTTATGATTTTTTTAACAGCTTTGGAATTTCCCATTCTCTCCACTGTATCTTTCAGCGTATTTCATTCAAATGTGATATTAATTACATAATTTCCCTTGCTTTGTTCCTTTTCTGGGTTTTTGAGTTAGATATCTAGCTTGTTAATTTCAGTCTTTCTTAGAGTTCTCATCACAAAGAAGTAATTTTTTCTATTTCCTTAATTTTGTATCTGTATGAAATGATGCATGTTTACTAAACTTATTGGGAAAATCTTTTTATGATACAAGTGAAATCATTATGCTGTACCCCTTAAACTTATATAGTGCTGCAGGTCAATTACATCTCAATAAAGTTGGAAAAAAGATTTTTACTACTTCCTTCTTAATATAAATACTTAAGGCTAAATTTCCCTGTAAATATAACTTTAACTAAATCACATTTTATATGTTGAATCTTCATACAACATGTAAGTTTCTCTGATTTCCATTATTCCTTGTCACATTATTAAAAATATGGCTTAAAGCCAACAAATGTGAGGTTTTCTAAATTCTTTTTTAAATTATTAATTTGTAACCCAGTTATGGTACTAATTATTCAGAATTAATTGAGGCTTGCTTTGTGGCCCCAGACTTAATTTTTGTAATTCTTGGATAAGTGTTTGATATATCCATACCATATCAGAATAACCTTGATAATTGCTTTTCTCAGAATATTTAAATTCATACTATTTTTCCCCTTGTGAATTCATCAATTAGTGAGAGAAATGTGCACTATCAATGACTGGGGATTTGTCAATTTTCCTTACAATTCTGATTTTTACTTTTTATATTTTGAAACTCTTTTGTTAGTTGTATATGTATTTCTATTTCCTAATGAACTGAACTTTTTTTTAGATGGTGAATACTTTTACCAAAAAAGATTTTAATCTAAAAATTTGTTTCTAATATTAGTATTTGTAAACTAGCTTTATTCTGACTGACGTTTGTCTGGTGTGTATTTTTCCCCTTGTTGCTATGAGCTTTATGATATAATTAGATTTTATGTATTTACTTAATTTCTTCTAGGTTTTCTCTTGCACAATTTTTTCTTTCCATTTGTCTGATTGACCAAGCTGTCTTTATTTCATCTTTTTTCCTCTTTACTCTTTCAGAAGATTGTGTCTGTGGCTATTCTTTTGCAATTACTATCTTTGATATTTTAACAAGTGTTAACTTCTAAAGTTAAACATTTCTGCTTTTTTCCTGGAATCTCTCTTCCCCCATTTTTTTGTTACTCATTTCTCACCCTTCCAAAGTTAGCCCAAAGGCCACCTCCTCAACAATGCCTGTTCTGACTCTCCAGACTAAATCAGACACCCCTAAACTTGTCTTTCATAGCACTTACCAGGGCTTATGCCAACATACTTGTGAAATCAGTCATTGACCCCTACCTTCCTTAATTCCTGTAAGGGCTGTAATGCCTGAAAAGGTAGGCATTGGCTGTGCTGCTCTCTATTCTCTTCTTAAGGTGCAGCCCAGTGCCAGAACATGCCAGGCAACAAACTACGTTGAAGGCAGGAAGGCAACGGTGGGAGGGAGAGAAGGCGGCGTGGGTGGTGATGCTGAGATGAACCCACAGGGATGCTGACTCTGGGAGAGTCTCACACTTCCGTCAATTAGGAATCCCATTCTCCTGCAAAAACCAGAACAGAGACAATGATAGACAAAAATGGGAAATTCACTTCTTTTTCATGTTATGAAAAAGACTTCTGGAGGCAGAAGTCCTGGCTTAATAAGGGGGTGCCATAAAGTCAAGAAGGACTCAGGCATTTTTTTCTCCTCCACCTCTATTATCCTTGCCAGCTGCATGCTAAGTTGCTTCAGTCATTTTTGATTCTTTGTGACCCTGTGGACTACATCCTGCCAGGCTCCTCTGTCCATGGGATTCTCCAGGCAAGAATACTGGACTGGGTTGCCATTCCTGTCTCCAGGGGATCTTCCTGACCCAGGGGTCAAACTCTGGTCTCCTGCATTACTGATGGATTCTTTATCGTCTGAGCCACCAGGGACACCCTTACTATCCTTAGCTCATGGCTTAGATCCTGAGATTATGAGTCCAAGATGGTAGCTGGAATTTCAACCATTACAATCAAGTTCCAGGCAGGAATCTGGAAGTGGGAGGGAAGGGCAAGAAAGAGCATGCCCAGTTAGTTGTTGCCTCTCTGAGGAAGACTTTCTTGGAATTTCATGGACTTATATCTTATTCATCATGGCTAAGTTCCATGGTCAAACCTACATGCAAGAAAAAAAATATTTTTTCAAAGCCAGGACGATTGCAACTTAAATATAATTGTGGGGGGGTGTCCTGTGTTATTAAGGCTGATGGGAGTGGGGGTGGTGTTTGTAGGTGATCACTGCGGTACAGTGATGTAGGCTAGGGGTGACAGGGAGACCGTAAGAGCAGGGAAAGAAACTGACATTCTCAATTAAGGCAACACCACGGGAACAGAAAGGAGGGTCTGAAATGAGATTTGACAGACGGTGCGACGGGGTTCTTAACAGCGCATCTTCTCACTGCGTTGCTCCAGGAAACACTTTGCCTATTGGTTTAATTTCACTTAGGAGAGAGGCTTTTCACTGAACTCAAGGTCATTATGAGTTGATCTCCCTGGTAAATACTGGAATAAATGAAGACTAATTTGTGTTTCTAAATACATGTAGGATGGGTACTCTCTTGGAAAATGTTTTTCCAAATGTACTTATTTCCTCTCAAAGCTCTATTTCCAAAGACAGATGAATATAGAGGACAATGATTAATAAGTACAAACATAATTTTTTTTAAAAAGTATAGTCATTCTTTGCGTATAGATACTCAACATATATGTAAGGTTCAATGTCAGAAAATGACACACAGGAGTGCTTTATCTCCACGTTGCAAACAATTTGCATTTCCTCTAGGTAGTCCCAAAATATTTGAAATTTTGCATTTTTTTTCCCTTTCCCCATATGATACGTATAAAAAGATGACTTGAGGTATTTTGAGCACACTGATTTTATTTTAAGGAAACTGGGATGCTAGAAAAATACATATATCTAGACATTTAACCATCAACACCAGGAAAAATACTTTCAGATTTCTAGAATACTTTGTTCTTCTCGACACATAGTTGAAGTAAAAACACATCTTTTATTAACAGGCCCTTATTAAAAGTGAGATTAATTGTGAGATTAATTTTCCTAAATAAAAAATAAGGGAGCATTTCTTACTAAATATGCGCTCGGGTTGCTGTACCCTTGAGTTCTTGCTAAGGTTCTTGGTGGGTAGGATTTAGGCAGGCTGCTCCTTCGAATGTGGCTGTGAGGGGTGGGAAGGTGGTTTTCACCTGTGAAGTGAGCTTAAGAGAGATCACAGGTGAGTCGAGTTCACCTGGATGGAGCAAGGGCCACGTTGCTCTGTGCTGACCTGCACTAAACAACCTGCAGTGGCAAAGCACGTTCCCTTGACCAGACACGGAAAGCTCAGGGCAGTGCCTGGATGCAGCGGGGTGGAAACTGAGACACAGGGAAGGGGCCAGGATGGAGTGTTCAATGCACAGACTGGCAGAGCCCTGGTGCCTACCTGGTGGGCCAGGTCCTCCCATTTAAGGTCCAGGAACCTGCACTTTGTCCCACGCTCATTCTCAGACGTGCCATAACTATTCTTTCTATTCTGTCCTAGTTCTGGAGCGGCTTTTTAAAATAAAGCTGGTCTGCTTACCTCTGCCAGGGGAGTGGGCGTTTCTTGGGTTTAAAAAAAAAAGAAAGAAAAAAAAAAGCTACAGATTTTCTGGTGAAGCTCAAGGGATGTGATTAGGAGCTGACGGCTCCCTGAGCTTTCCTTTCTCGGTGATTCAGTCACCTGTAACTGTAATTGTGAGTCTTCCAAATATTTAAAATTGCTGAACAAAAAACAGCACCAGGTAACTTTAGTGATGCATAAAACTCCGTTTTTCTCAATGTTTGGCCATTTTAAGACCAAAAAAAAAAAAAAACCAAACTTATGGGGTTGATCAGATGATCTAGTCATTTTTTCCATTTCTCAATGCCATGGATCTAAAAGAAGCAAAACGGAGTGAAAAGAGAACACTTGTGGTTGGTGACTGTAACATGTTCCCTATTCATCAGTAGGAAAATCCAGTTTTGATGGAAACGTCTAGAACCACAATTTCTATGCTGAGGTGTTTCATGATCTGGATACAATCTCATTGCATTGTTAGGATCACAGACAGCAAGGTTTCCTGTTAAGGTCACTTATGACCCACAGCAGCATGGCAGTCTCCTCTGGGTGATGTTCTCTGCCACCCTCTCCTGGCTCCTTTCAGCTGAGGTGGCAGTTTAACCATGAGGCTGAAATTCAAACACAAGGGAGGAAGGTAAAGACAAGACAAAATCAGTTATTTGTTTCAAATATATAAGAGACTCCTCACATTTCCACCCAGAAACTGAGGTGAATCAGGAAATGGATGGCGTTTTTCAAATCACATGAATCAGCGCCCCAGAATTCATCATTTTCACCAAGTGTTTGGTTGGTCTTTTCATTCCTTTATATTATGGCTCACCTAATACAGTTTAAAATCACTGCAGATGGTGATTGCAGCCATGAAATTAAAAGACGCTTACTTCTTGGAAGGAAAGTTATGACCAACCTAGATAGCATATTCAAAAGCAGAGACATTACTTTGCCAACAAAGGTCTGTCTAGTCAAGGCTATGGTTTTTCCAGTGGTCAGGTATGGATGTGAGAGTTGGACTGTGAAGAAAGCTGAGTGCCGAAAAATTGATGCTTTTGAACTGTGGTGTTGGAGAAGACTCTTGAGAGTCCCTGGGGTTGCAAGGAAATCCAACCAGTCCATTCTGAAGGAGATCAGCCCTGGGTGTTCATTGGAAGGACTGATGCTAAAGCTGAAACTCTAGTACTTTGGCCACCTCATGTGAAGAGTTGACTCATTGGAAAAGACCCTGATGCTGGGAGGGATTGGGGGCAGGAGGAGAAGGGGACCACAGAGGGTGAGATGGTTGGATGGCATCACCGACTCGATGGACATGAGTTTGAGTGAACTCCGGGAGTTGGTGATGGACAGGGAGGCCTGGCGTGCTGCAGTTCATGGGGTCGCAAAGAGTCGGACACGACTCAGCAACTGAACTGAACTGAATAGAGTTTAGGGAGAGCTTCAATTTTACGTTTAAAAGAAGATAACTAAACACTTTCATTTTGAAATGATTCCCTCTAGTTTTGACTGTGATGAGAAGCAGCTTAATGTCACATGGGCTTCAGCTAAGACTTATCAAAGAAAAAAAAAAACCAAATTCAGAAATTGCATTTGGGAAAAGAACACACCTGTGGATTCTTTTAAATGAGTTTTGTTGTAGAGAGCCTACTTCCATGCAGGGCCTCAGGTGAATATTTCAGTTGTACCAGTTTCTTTTTCTGTTAATATTTACAAAGGATGTATGTGCCATCAGGTTTGTTTAAGCTCCTGACAAGACTATAGCTCAGAAAAGTTCAAGAACTTTCTCCAAGTTGCAAGGTAAATTATGACTTCAGTTTAGTTCCATTTAGCTTTAAAGGTACATCTGAAATTATTATTTGGTTTCTCCCGTTCCTCATTTTTATTATTCATTTATTTATAATTCATTATCACTAAAAGTACATATTTTAACAACCCTTTGGTGTAGTCTGTAAGTACCTGTCAAATTGACCACCCCCCCCTGCCCCCCCGCCGGGACACCACACACACACACACACACACACACACACACACACACACACGCTTCCCTAGTTGCTCAGTCAGTAAAGAATCTGCCTGCCATGCAGGAGACCGGGTTCAGTTCCTGGATTGGGCAGATCCCCCGAAGAAGGGAATGGCTACCCAGTATTCTTGCCTGGAGGGCTACAGTCCATGGGGTCTCAAAGAGTCGGAAACAACTGAGTGGATAACACTTCACTCCTTCCACAGACACATAAAGGTACATAATTTATCGAGTTAAATGTTATCGGCCCTCTTTGGGTGATACTTCTTTCTCCCTGCTTAGCCCTCTATATGCTGAGATTTATTTATTTTTTTTATTTTTTAATGCCTTTAACTGTAGTGTTGAGGGGCAAAGGACAAGGAGCAGATAAACACGTCGGATTCTAGTTTCTGTCTCCCTCTGCCCCCGCAGCTGGAGGATCCAAGGTCCACAGAGCCACCCTTGGCTGGTGAGGCTGGGTTCTCCTTCCCCCTCCCTCTGGCCAGGAGCAAAGAAGCCTGGCTTGACCTTGGCCAGCCTCCGCCCTCCCCAAGAAGCACTCCTGGGTCTCCCTGCCACGTTGGCAGGAGAATTGGAATGTCGGGAATGGAGCTGGTGCCCCATGTGCCCAGCACAGAAGGAGACCTGTTAGGCTTTTCCTGAAGGCCCCAGGAGTCCAGCAGCTGCCAGGCACCTGGCTGAGTGCCCCCGGCACAACCCCGGGGCAGAAAGCATCTCAGACACCCGCCCAGCTACTGATATTTCCTCCGGACATCTTAAGGAAATCCGAGTGAGGCCCTGAGTTGTATCTCCAACCGCTCCATCACCAACCCTACAGAGAGACTGGAGATTTGAGGCTGGGCTGGGCTTCCACGGAAACCCGTGGGATTGCTTTCATTTAATTCTTTTATTTAAAAAAAATTTTTCTAGAAAATAAAGATAAATGAATGTCAGTTTGTTTTTCTGTTGTCGTCCTCCTAGATCTATGTGGCTACTGCGGGAGCCGTGACACTTCCAGCCAGCCATGGGTTCTTTGTCTTTACAGATGAACGCAGGGGCACAGTTCGCAGCCCATGGGGCCACCTGGCCATTGTCACTGCAGTACAAGGGTCACGGTGGGGCATTCATGAATTTTCTCACCCCAGGGAAGCTTGAAAGCCATGCTCTGAAGCCCAGTTGGAGAGAAAAGGGCCCAGAGAGGCTGTCCCCCACCCCCATCCAGAAAGGTCAGGCGCAGCCCTTCAGCGTTCCCTCCCAAAGTTTTGCAACCAAGTACCAACACACTTTTTTTTTTCCCCCAACAAATTCCAGAGTCTTGAAAGGTATTCTGCTTTTCAACTACGAATCTTTTTCGCCTGAGTACTCGCTCAATAAAGGAGAAAGAACCGTTCGAAGTGCAACAAGTAACATTTGCCCCATAACTGGACGAGAAGACTGTCCATCTGGGACATTATCCTCTCTTAACACGCAGCCCGGCCACTCAGGGATCCCCTGACCTGCCTCCCTGGTTCGCCGGATTTGTCCGCTTCTCTAATTCAACGCTGCAAAAATTGACCCCATCTAGCCGGGAGGCGCACCACCCCTCCCCGACCCCCTCCACACGCTCCTCCAAGAACCCACAGCAACTTCCCTCGGTCTTTGGCGAAGTCTCAAGCGCTGAGCACACGAGAGGAACAAAATCACACACTCGGAGTCCAGAGGATCCCCGCGGCCCCTGCCCACCCCCACCCCCCATCCCCCGGCCGGATTAGCCGGGGAGTGGGGGCCGCGCACGTACCTGGAACTGAGGTCGCTGGAGTGGACGCGCCACGTCCCGGGGCTCGGCCCGCGCCGCCTGCGGCCCTTTATACCCCCCCTCAACCCCAACCCCCAGCAGCCACGTCGGAGCGGCGGGACAGGGGACAGGGGGCGGGGGAGCGACCGAAAGTTGCGAGGCGGGGGAGGGGGGCTCCCTGAAAGTCAACGCTCGGGCGCGCTCGCCCTGGGCGGGCAGGAGTGGGGGCCTCCCCGGAGTCCAGGGGGCGCCCCGGGAGAAGAGGAGGGGGTCCAGTCCCGGGAAGGGGCGGTGTCGGGGGAGGGGCCCGGGAGGTCAGGCGCGGGGTGGGGCGCTCGGGTTTCACCCGCGCCGGGAGGGGCAGGAGGCGGGGCGGAGGCGGGCGGGGAAGGGGGCGGGGCCAACCGGGCAGGGGCGGGGTTAGGGGCTGGCTGGGGGCGGGGCGAACCGGCCCCCAGCTCCCCACCCCGGCTCCCCGCGCTGCTCTACTCGCCGGGAAGGCAGCGCCGGCGGCGGCTGCTCTGCTTGCGCTGCCTCCCGCGCGCTTTGCTCCCGCTGCGGGTGGGCTCCGCAGCACCCTGCCGTCCGCGGCCCTGAGCCCAGCGGCGGCCCCCACCACCCTACACCTCCTTTCGGCGGGGGGACGCCCCGGTCCTTGTGGCTCATCCCAAGGGCTCCCCTCTCCCCACTCCACCCGGCGACTTCCCTGCGGAGCTGGCTGGAGCACCCAACTTTGCCTCCTCGTCCGTCGTCCCCGCTGGGCGCGAACCTGCTCACCTCAGGTCCGGCCGTGAGCCCGGGGACGGTGCGCCTTGGGCTCGAGCCGGCGCACCCCCGCTCCAGCCCGGAGCTCAGCGAGTTGGGGGTAACTCTAGGGAAGTGGTGGGGGGCGGCGGCGGCTGCTGCCTGGACTTCCCTCGCGGGCGCTGAAGAAGACCCTCGCAGCCGCTCTTGACCCCCAGGGCGCCGGATGACTGGCACGGGGAACGCGCCTTGCACCTGGTGAGCGACCCCCCCACCCCACCCCGCACCCCGCCCGGTCCCCGCGTGGTCGTAGCTGCAGCCGCGAGCCAGCCGCGTTGAGGGCCAGGACTCGGGGGCGGCAGTTGTGGGCGCGTGGGTCGTGTGGATCTCGGGAAGGTCGCTCTGCAGGCTCGTGGGACACAGTCCGGGGGTTGCACTTGCTGGATCGGACTACCCAATGCGGGGGGGGGGGCACCCACTGTTGAGCAGGTTCGCTGGCTGGAAGTTTGAGTCTCCGCCTTTGCCGAGGTCTGAGCGTGCAGAGGGAAAGAGGGGTAGCTACCCGGTGGGCCCCCGGGCGCTGGGAGAGAGGGCACCCCTCCAAACGCCTCCTTAAGGTGCGCAGCGGAGGTCGCTGCACGCACCCGGCGCGTGTCCGGGCTCGCGGCGTAAGGAGCTGAGGGCAGGGTCCCGGTGGCCGTCACTTCGCAGTGCCTGCCTGGGGCAAGGTTTTCTGGTCGAGTGACCTGGGCTCTGCGGCGCCCGCGAGAAACCAGGAGGCGGTCGACCCGGGCTTAACTCCTCCGAGCGCTGTTGATAAGCAGGGAGGGAGACCGAAGCTGGCTGCCGCCCCGATCGCCGCGGCCGGGAAGGTGTAGACGCCCCGGGAGCCGCCGGCCCGATGGGCTGGCTGCAACCAGGCCAGTCCCATTCCGCGGGCATCTCTCCCGCCGCCCCACCACTTCGCATCCCCTCCTGGCTCAGGATTTTGGGTTTGAGAGGCGGATCCGGGCGCCGAAGGGAGGATGCGCGGGGGACCCGCGGCCGAAGAGGGGTCTCCCGGGATCGCTCGCCGCCGTGGCGCCCGGTGCCAGGCCTAGCGTGGTCAGATTCCGGCTCCCCGGGCTTTGGCGGGAAGCTCGTTCACCTCCTCGTCCTCCTCTGGCTTTGTACCTGGATGCGGCTGGCTGTTTAGAGTTGGGGTTGAACTTTTCCTGCACTTGCGGCGTCCTGGGGACCCCCGGTAGGGGGCGCCGAGAGCGAGCGCTGGAAGAGGGCCTGAGGATGCTGGCTGGCTAGGAAGGCTTCCTCTGTGCCCGGTGAGTTGGTGGGGTCCGGGTGAGCAAAGCACAGGACCAGGCGGATCTTGCCATCATTTCCTAGAGGCGGAGGGTGGCGCGGTAGGTGATCTGTCGACCAGGGAGGGAGCTGTCAGCCTTGTTAGAAGGGATAGGAAAGGTGGTCAACAGACTCAGGTCCTTTAAATAGAAAGACTCCTTCCAGAGTTAAACGCATCCCTGTAAACTCTTCCTGTTTGTGCGTCTGCCTTCCTCCCCCCGACCTTTGTATTCACCCAGAAAGAAATGGGAATCAGGTGAAGAGAATGTGAGTTATGTTTAATATTGACATGAAGTTCTCCTCCAGGAGCAGATTAGTGAAAACGCCAGGAGTTACAAATGATTGTTACATCATTTTTTTTTTTAAATTAAGGTTTATGTTGAATCTTGTTTTTAAAAAAAGCGATTGTATGTCACAATCAGCTTATCCGGAAGAGCCCTGATGGCCAAGTTTGCAATCAACAGATATGTTATTAATTACAGAATTAGTCTTTCCTAAGGAGACCCAGAAAGACAAAATCAGACTTTACCAGGGAAGATTTTAACACCTAATTAGGATTGCTAAATTAATTGCTGGTTAATGCCACTTCCATTATTGAAGAGAGGGCAGAGTTTATCCTGCACTATTTTGAGTGACCAGTTCACACTTTCAGTTCAAGCAGATAATAGCTTAACTTGTGTACCATTTAAATAACTTTTCCTCTATGTCTGTGTTTACCCCAGAGGAAACAGGGATTTTGTACACCCAAAGATTTTTTTCCTTGTTTGTCTTAAATGAAAATAGCGATCTGACGTGCAACTGCTTGGGCCACTTGAAACAGATTTCTTTTTCCTTAAGTTTCTTTCTTGCAGAAACTTTGCCATGATATAGCAGCTCATCCATGGTGCTACATTAGTCATGCTAATTCTCTACATACTCATGGAACCCTTGGGGTGATGAGCTGGTACCCGCTTTTACATGCTTTTACATACTTTGCTTAACAGGGAGAAGATGGATGATACTAATCATTTTATGTCTTTTACAAATTGCACTAACTTAATCGGTTGTTTTAATGTCAAGCAGCTGTGAGATTCCTGCTGCGAGCAAAGCCTTTGGTCTCCTGGGTGGTAAAGCTTGTTTTTGTCCAAAAGAAGTTTTGGGGATGTTCAAAACTTGATAAAAATAAACCTGTGCTTTTCACTGCCGGTCTCCTTTTAAAATGATTCTTCTCCATTTCTGGATAGGATGAAACAAAGAAATGTGTAGTGTAGTGGCTGTTACAAGATGTTGGCCAGTACATGATAAATAGGTGCATATTCCCATAAACTTTTGCTTAAGTTTTAGAGTTTGTAGACCTTCTGAATCCCCAGCCACGGCTTTGCAGCAAGAAATCTTGTTCACATTAGAAGTGTTAAAACCCACAGACTCTTCTATGTGTTATATGCTAATTGCTCAAAATGAGAGATGCCAGCTCCTTGGGACTCTGTCCTTTGCTCCTGATACTAGAGAGAACTGCTTAGCCGAACCATTACATAGTTTTTATTAACTTGGTGATTATTTTTAATGATTCCAAATGTTATTCACATTGTTATTATAAAGTCACTGAAATGGAGGCGTTCCTTCTGATACACATACCAGAAAGTGGGGGAGGGGAAATTCCCCTCCTTCATTAAATGTCCAGCAGAGGTCTAAAGGAATTCCATTATATAAACAAGTAATCAACTCCAGAGTTAACTAAGAGTAGGATCTAATCCATAAGAAGAGGTTTGGATCACAAATCCTACAGTTTGTGGGACAGAACAAGTTAATCCGTTTATACTATGTCAGAGTCAGGGAATCCATCTTTGGAGTACTCTGTGTACAGTGTTTGAGCAAAGTTCCACATCCTGCAAGAAATCCTCCATAATTCTTGATTCTAAAATTGTACTATATTTGTGTTTTAAAATGCTTCTGAACTTGTTGCTATAGTTACACAGACAAGTTGCTTAGCGTATAATTATAACACCAAGGTGACACATTTTTACATTTGGAGTGAAATAATTTTTAAAAGGTAAGCTACAGTGTCTAACAAATTTCAGTTACACCCAAGTGCAAGCGTGTGTGTGGACCCTTGTCCGTTTCTGCCCACCCGCATCTTTGTACGTTTATACAGAGAAAGTCAACTCTTTTCTTGAGTCTTAAGATGAGAACAAGTAAGCACTTTGAAGTTGTTTATACTTGTCTTTGTGTACTGTTGTTAACATAGACATTTTCACATATGTTCCTGGCAGCCTTTTAAAATTGAGATGCAGAAGTTTTGTTGAAAATTACTGGTTTTTATCACTCTGTTTGCTGCCTTGTAGAAATGATCAGTCGTAGATAGGTGGCAACCTGAGGTTTCTAATTCCTGCACATATTGGTAGCATCTTAAAGATTAAATTCAACAAGTGAGGAGTGGCTAGCTCGTTGGGAAGCTGTTTGAAGAAGCAGCTTTTGGTGTGCTTGATAAAGATGTCACTGACTTCTGTGATGAATTTATCAGGTACTGGTTATCCAGATTACACAGAATCAATTTCTAACGGCAAGAAACGAGGAGAAAAATTAAAGCAAACTGGAATATATATAGACAAACTTGTTTTGATTCAGAATTTATACCAAACAGAACAAAGCAAATGAAAACTTGATCCAAGAGAAGGTCCAGTATAACAATTAAGTTATTGTTATGTACTGGTATTGACACAATTAATCTTTTTCATCTAAAGGTTCTAGATCTAGGGGTACTTGGCTCTGAATTTCACAGAGTATTCTGAAGCAACTTCAAAGCCAAGCTATAGGTCCCTGGGGCATGACATTTAAAATAGGATTAGCCCAATGGTGGGCTCAAGGAAACAGAAAATTTTCTCAAAGGAATTGCTGTTGTCTTTTTCTTTACCTTCTTTTATTGTCCAAGATTAATGGCTGTTTGACAAGAGCGAAGTTGAGCACTTTACTTCTCTTTCCTAAGTTTTAAAATGAATTAGTGTGGTACTGTTGCATTTGGAAAAAATGAAATCATTCCATTCTTTACTCTTTCTTTCCCCCTACATACACTCGAATTGGTTTCCTGATTAATATTGAAGAACACTAAATTTTTAAAAGAGTAAATTTTTAGAGGATAATTTCTTTGCTTTCTGGAAGGCCATGAACTCACTAATCTTTATCTTCCCATCTATCATTCTTTACTTGTCACCATCTCTCTGGGAAATCGGCTACCCTAGGGTTCATATAGAATGATGAGGAGGTACATATTGGAACAATTTTATTTTATGTTGCATTTTTATGTCCATTTGCGAGTAGATCACATTACTGCAATAGGTAATTCAATTACAGATATGTATGATAAATAACCAGGAGATGGATGCTATCAGAAGGCAATTCTCCTGGAGAAAATAATACTGTATTTGCTGAAATGTGAAATTAAGTTCTAGGCAAGTGACAGTCAAGATTGAGCATGGCCAAATTGTTCACAGGAAAAAGAGCCTCTTTCAGTCAGTTCAGATTCACCCAACATTTGGCAATGATACATGATATGCCTATGCAAAGAAAAAGCAGAGTCAAAGAAAAGAAAAGAAAGCAATAAGAAAAATTCTGCTAAGCTGTGTCCTGTGAATTGTCTGCAGAAACATAGAATGATTAGTGCCTGGCTGTTAACTTCCCGGAACGGATGTGTTCCTCACCAACTGACCCCCAATACAATTCCTTACAAAGAGCTTCCCTTTCTGTAAAGAAAACTGGAGATGTGACCTGTCTCAGGGAGCTGAACTCAGTCAGCCACCAAGGATGCAGCTGCCCGCTGCCAGGACTTCGCCGGGACCTGGTGCCAAGCAAGCGCCCCGGATGGAGGCCAGGGACATTTATGGCTGGACAGGCTGCAGCCAAATGGGCTTTAGCATCACAACTGGCTGCTGTGATTTCCTTTAGCAATTACAGGGCCCAGATTTAGATCTGCTGTAAAACTTTACCGATTGTAAAGCTGAGAACATTGTTTGTGACTGACATGGCATAAAGCAAACATAATCCCTTGGGATGCTAACCTCCCTTTGTTCAACGGACGTTGCCATGAAGCCATTGTTCGTGCCAGTTGACGTGCAAGTCGGGATGGGAGAAGTTGATTCTGAGACACCCCTCAAGTCAGTTCCTCGGTGTGTGCTAGCTGTGAACTTGACTTTGGGAGACTTAGTTCTGGGAAAGCTGGGAGGAATAGTTACCAGGAGCCTGGGCTCTGATAGATTGCTTGATTAACTGGGCAGGGCACTTAGGATGGCAGCGGAGAGGTCCCCAGGGGACAACACGCCCGCTGGGCTGGAGCAATGTTGGTGGTTCCAGGCCATCTGGTGAGGGGTGGTGAAGGCAGGCCCCAAGTTTGGGCCTGGAGGACAGGTCAAGGGGACAGTCTTGATGCAATGAGAAAAGCAAGCCAGCCGGACTGGCTGCCCGCCAGGTGTGGGTACCATCCTGGCAGGTGGCTGCTGCTAACGTGCAGGAAGAGCCAGGGGGCCTGGGCCCTGCAGCGGGCTGGAATCTGTTCCTGGTTGGGGGGATGAGCGCCTGAGCTCATCCAATCACCCTGTGTGATCCTGGCCCCGCCGACGTGACTCAGTCCCACCACTGTCTCCTCCTCCTGACCTCAGCCCCTTTGGCCTCTTCATGTTCTCTTCCTTCTGCTCGGAAAGCTCCCCGCCACTCCCCCCCTTGCCCCACCCCCCACAGCTCATGGCTTCCAGATCTGGCCTCTCGGAGGGCTTTCACTCAAGTGTCCCATCTTCAGAAAGGCATCTTCACATCATACTAGTTAGGACACCATCCCTTCCCTCTTTCCTCTCTTCCTCAGCCTCTTTTTCTCTTTGTAGTTTTTTGCTCCAACCCAACATACTGTATTGGCTTAAAGTCTTTAACCAACTTTGGAGCTTCAGAGCAAGACAATACTGCCCCTAGTGAATCTGTGTTTAGAAGAGCGCCTGGCACACAGGCTGCCCTGGGTTCAGGTATGTGGTGAGTGAATGAATGGGAAAATGCTTTTATGTGGTATGTAAATAGTACAGTCTGCGATACAGTGTCCTGGATAAAAGCTATGGGTTAAAACTTTGGGGGCCAACTGTGGAAGCTAAAAACTAGGTGGAGAAAAGTGTTTCGGATACTCCCAAACTGATTTACTGACATCGTCTTGAAATACAGATGTCTTTGTGAGCCAAGGACCGTGAGCTTCATATTTCCTATACAGGGCTGTTTGCCCAGTTGTAAATGCTTGTTCAATGAATCCGTGACCTTGCTGAACTGGGAAATTAGCATAAAACACTTTGTGTGTATTCTAATAGTTTATGTATATTAAAACATAAAAAAGTGTAATTCAGGGCTGTTTATTTACTGAGAATAGCAGCCCTTGCCTCTGCCACCCACAGGCAGAAAAATTCCAGGCACTGTATTGTATCCTCATGACATTTTCACACATTACAGAGACTTTTCGAAATTCCAGAAAAAGTTTAGAACTGTGGAAGCCTTTCTTCTTGTATTGCTGAGATGAGGCCCATGAGCCCTGTCATTTAGTTGGATTTATAGATTTAATAAGCTGAAACAGATGAGTGGATAAACAGAGTGTGGTCCAGCCATACAATGAGCTACTATTCGGCAATCAAATGAATGAACTCTTGATATGGGCCGCACTGAGTGTGAACTTTAAAAGATTATGCTTTGTGAAAGAAGTCAGTCCCCAAAGACCGTGTGTCGTGATTCCTTTTATGTGAAATGTCTAGAACAGGTAAACCTGTGAAGACAGAAAGCAGATCTGAAGTTATCTGGGATTGGGGCTGGGGATTGGAAGAAACTGCTAATGGGCAGCTGGGGTTTTTCAGGGAGATGGAAATATTCTAAAACTGGATAATGGGGACAGGCACACAACATGTGCATTTACTAAAAATCATTGAATTGTACACAAATGGTATGTAATCTATGCCTCAGTGAAGTTGTGTAGTTCCAACTTGCTGCTGCTAAGTCACTTCAGTCGTGTCCGACTCTGTGCAACCTCATAGATGGCAGCCCACCAGCCTGCCCCGCCCCGGGATTCTCCAGGCAAGAACACTTAGCACCGAAGAAATCCAAAACCTCAAAATGCAAGAGGTACATAAGATAGTGACAATAATTTATAATGTTCTGAGTGGTTACAATGTACCAAAACATTTTATCCACTTAAAAGAGAAAAGAGCTCTGGGGCATACTCTCTAAAGAGTTCTTTGAACCACCCATGGCCTAAACAAATCCTGGTGTGTTTCCTGGGAATTGTGTCTGTGTTTCCAGGATTTTCACAAAGCCCAGTGCTGATGCCACCGGATGCTGGGTGAGCAGCATCTCTTTGATCCCCAGGCATTTCCTGGGAAGTATATCAGAGCTGTGATCTCTGTCCTGAAAACAAGCAAACCCAGGTTGTTTCCAGATGAGACCCGGAACCAAGTCAAATCAATTAAACTCATCTGACCCCTGGGCCACTCGGTGTTTGCTGCACACCAGTTTCCAGTTGTCTACTGAGGATACTTCTCTTTTGCCAGTTTTAAAAATGTTTATGGTGTTATTTATTATTATTATTTTTGGCTGTACTGGGTTTTCATTGTAGTGCACAGGCTTCTCATTGAGGTGACTTCTCTTGTTGGGGTGTACAGGCTCCGGGCACGTGGGCTTCAGTTCAGTTCAGTCACTCAGTCGTGTCCGACTCTTTGCGACCCCGTGGACTGCAGCACGCCAGGTTGTCCTGTCCATCACCAGCTCCTGGAGCCTACTCAAACCCATGCCCATTGAGTCAGTGATGCCATCCAACCATCTCATCCTCTGTCGTCCCCTTCTCCTCCTGCCTTCAATCTTTCCCAGCATCAGGGTCTTTTCCAGTGAGTCATTCTTCACATCAGGTGGCCAAAGTATTGGCCACAATCACAGGAAACTAATCAAACTGATCAGATGGACCACAGGCTTGTCTGACTCAATGAAACTATGAGCCATGCCGGGTAGGGCCACCCAAGACAGATGGGTCATGGTGGAGAGTTCTGACAAAACGTGATCCACGGGAGTGGCAAACCGCTTCAGTATTCTTGCCTTGAGAACCCCATGAACAGTATGAAAAGGGCTTCAGTAGCTGTGACTCATGGGCCCTAAAGAATGGGCTCAGTAGCTGGGGCTCACGGGCTTAGCTGCTTCATAACATGTGGAATCCTCCAGGACTGGAGATCTAACCCGTGTCCCCTGCGTTGGCAGGTAGATTCCTTTCCACAGTGCCACCAGGGAAATCCTCTTCTGCTAGTTTTATTGGTACATGGGCATCGCTCTGGGTGGCGGTGGGGGGTGGAGAATCTTGGAAAACACACCATCTCCTGGTCTCATTAGAACTGCAGGGTCTGGAACTCCAGAGTGTGGCTCTGCTCACCGTAGAACACTGCTTTCCTGGGATGGGGCAGAGTGCGTGGTACCTGCTTCTGTATCCTTGTTCACCTAGCAGAGCATCTGCTTCTGCTGGTGAGATTATTCTAACAGCCAGAGCTGGTGGTGGGATGCAGGTTTTTGAATGCTCAGAGCCCAAACAGTTAAACTGGAGAGGGCCCTTTTTCCCCATTAGAAGAGTCATTAGAATCATTTCTGGCTCTTTCCTTTCTGCTTTGACATATTCTGCAGTTAAAGCACAAGCTGAGATTCAGTTATGGGCAGAGGTACATATGAATTGCCTGTAATTTCCTTGCTCTTCGACTATTGTCTCTGGATGGGAGTGTCTTTAGCTCTTTCCTCTTGTTTATGGCAACTTCCATCTGTTTAGTGCCTGAGAATCCTCTCTGCCTCCTGCCTCAGGGCTGGCTTGGCTCTCTCTTGGGCACCTTACCCTCCCCACACCAGTTGGTTTCCACATGGTGACTTTCCGTGGGAGTGTTTACTTTGGCAAAGACGGTCCCGGCTCCAGATACACTGGGCAGGAGATGGGGGCTTTCAGGGCTCATATGCCTCTTTATATTAGTGGTGAAGTATTGCTCTCCAGTCCTGGGATGGTTTGGGCAGGTGTTTGCAAAGAATGTCTAATTTCTTCAGCCCTTGTAGTGGTCATATGCAGAAATTGAGATGGACAAGAGTTTTAAATATTGACCTCTTACCAGTGTAATTTCTGACTCGCTCATTCTGAGTTTGCCTCCTCCCAAACTGGCAGCCTAACTTACACACAAATTAAGAGTAAAATTTATAAAATGACCATGTTTTTCTGTTACCAACCCTAAATTATTACTCACCCTTGGTAAGTAGTAAGGAGTTCTTTATGAGATTGCATTAATATTTCCTTCTGCTTATTAGGTGGCAAAGGAGTGGGTGACATTTATTTTTTGAAGTCACTTTTGGTGGCTTTAATTGGTCAATAAAGTACTGTTTAGGTGGGTACTTTTGGTGGTGGTTTTCTTTCATTTGCAATGAGCTAATGTTCTCCATATTTTAAGGGTAACTAGTTAAGCATTCAATTAAAGAGATCGACTGGTTACATGATGAGAGAAATTTCCATCTTGCCAGGACAGAGACTTAGTTTGGAAACACAAGGAATAAGAAAATGATGCCATTTTTCTCTTGTTTTAAGACCTCCTTTTAGAAGCATTGTTAATTTGTATTGGATCTGAGAACTGGAGTTGATTGTAATTAAAGCAAGATGTAGTGTTATATACAGAATTCTGTGAAGACATTGCCCTAAGTGGGAAAAATGTATTAGACCATTAGTTTTGATGATTTGTTTTATTTTTTCCTAACCATTTCTTTTTCTGAAAAGCATCCAGAGGCTAAGATCAAATACTCATTTTGGACAGTCTAGCATGTACTGGATCCTACCTTTGTTAGGTGGTTGGATGACAGGGTAGAGCCTGGAACGTTCACTTCACAGCCTGGAACGTTGCTACTGCAATCCCTTGTATCTGCTGACACCTCCTCCTGCTGTCCTTGTTCTGAAGTGTAAACTTGAAGGGTTTTTGACAATATGTCAGGGAAAGAAAACTTCTTTAATGTTTGAGCTAGAAGTTAAAGTCGGGCATTTTATTTATTAAGTTTAATATTTCTGGGCTGTAAGTAGAGAAGAAAGATCATGTTTGACAGAGCTGGGGTCCAGGCTACAGATGTTGAAACTTTGCCTGAGGTAAGGTGACCAGATGTCCAATGTGGAAAGGTGCTTGCTGGACAGTGGTTTCTTGTTCTTTCTGATGAATGAAAGAACTGTTGCTCCTCCAGTATCCTCTGATAATCTTTTTATCTGCTCCATCCCCCCACCCCCAACCCCAATCACAGGGATTCTTCTGCGGTCCCTCCTTATCCTGACCTTTCTGTGGTCAATTTCTCTGCTAACCCAGCTGCCTTTTTAGTAATGCATTTCTCCTTCACCATGAAGTTCTGAGCTGAGCTCGAAACTTCCGACTGGCCCTAAGTTTCTAACAAGGCCCAGCTCACTCTCTGGCCCTCCCCTCCTGTGTTTCAGCCCCTGGCCCTGTGGGAAGGGAGCTGGCCAGGCTTTGTCCAGACAGTGGCAACTTCAGTGCCTGGCTCTAAGCTCTGGGGGTTCCGAGCTGCAGCTGGATGATGTAATATCAGAGGTGTCATCGATGGGCATCCCTCATAGCTCAGTCTGTAAAGAATCTACCTGCCATGCAGGAGACCCGGTTTCGATTCATGGGTTGGCAAGATCCCCTGGAGAAGGAAATGGCAACCCGCTCCAGTATTCTTGCCTGGAGAATCCCATGGAGAGAGGAGCCTGGTGGGCTGAAGTCCACGGGGTCGCAAGATTCGGACACGACTTAGCCACTAAACCATCACCACCACCATCATCGATGGACATGCTCTTTTGCTCAGCCTTATTCCTGGGCTGGTTCATGTTGGCTCATGAGGTCAGTCCTTCTCTAGGTCAGTTATAAGTGTGACGGGAATATGGTGGTGATTTAGTTCCCTGCCTTTAGTTTCACGTCTGATGGTGCTCTCGAGCTGGGAAAGGCAGGCATCAGCTTATTAGGCGAGAGAAGCCCTTGTGAGAAGGCAGTGGGGACTTCTCTACCCCTCAGCCTTTCGTCTTGGTGGTGGAGGTCGGAAGCCTTGGAGCTATGCTTCTCAAGGTCCTCCCTCCTTTCCACACAGAACTCTCACTTCCTTGGCCCCTGGTCACAAAGTTGGTGCCAGGAAAAGTGGGGATACCTGAACCTAGGTGTTTGAGGCAACAGTCCTTCCCACTCTGCCTGTCTACCCCTACTTCCTTTACAATGTACATCTGAAACCAGTGCAAATGCCTTCTGTGAATGGAATTTGTGTGGTGGTTGGGGGTGGGGCTGGTGGGGTGGAGACAGGAGGGCCCAGGAGCCCCGCACGTCCACGCAGTGGTTTATTGGCTGTCAAGGCTTTCCAAGCCGACTCCCAAGTCAGGCCTGGAGCCAAATTTACTTTCCGTCTGTCAGCTGTGATGGAATTCCTAGGTCCTATCCCCAGCTTGTGAAAAGAAATCATTCGGGGAACTGCAAGCTGGCAAGTAAGTATTGCAAAGGTTCATTCACTCGAAAGCTGGTGCCTACAAATGTTATTTAACTTTGAACAGTTTCTCTGGGCCCACCTGCTGGGGTTCCATCTCCCTGGAACCTGGTTTGTGTTGGTGCAGAGGAAAGCCCTTGGGGAAGGGCAATGGTGGGCATCTTAGTAGACATGTCCCAGAGATGGTACCGGCCGAAGGACTTTCTGGATGTCTCCACCTTGCTCATCCCTGATCCAGGCATTGTTCAGTAAGGTCCATTTCTTTCGAACTCCATGGAGTAAATAACAGTGCTTGGAATTCAGATGCTGAAACTCTAAAACCCAGTTAGGACTGTAGAGTCAGGTTTCACAGTCGTCAGACCTCCTGTCAATTCAGATACCTTGAAGACACTTTTAAAAAGAGTGTCTGTCAGTGAATTAATTGCTTTTTGAAGGAGGATCAAGAAAGTCAATGCTTTCAACTTGGACCATGGCTACAGGGGAGACCGATTTGCTAACATGGGGAGGAGTGACACCCCTTACGGCTTTGATTAGGAAGAAGAGCACTTCCCAGTGTCTACAGAGTATTTAAAAAAGACTTCTTTTTCTCATATAATGAAAATAATATCAGAAGATCAAGCACTCCAGGTACAATTTATTTGTACAGTTGATTTATAATATTCATTTTTCTCTTTCTGACTCACTTTACTCTGTATGACAGTTTCTAGGTCCACCCATACCTTTATAAATGACCTGGTTTCATTTTTTTTTTTTTTTGTGGCGAGTATTCCGTTGTATATATGTCCCACATCTTCTTTACCCATCTGGTGATGGACATTTAGGTTGCTTCCTTGTCCTGGCTGTTGTGAATAGCACTTCAGTGAATGATGGGGTACATGTGTCTTTTTGAATTATGATTTTTCTCAGGGTACATGCCCAGTCATGGGATTGCTGAATCATATGGCAGCTCTATTTTAGGTTTTGTAAGGAACCTCCATACTGCTGTCCATAGCGGCTATACCAACCTACATTCCCATCAACAGTGTAGGAAGGTTCCTTTTTCTCTACACCTGCTCCAGCATTTATTGTTTGGAGACTTTTTGATGATGGTCATGCTGACCAGTGCAAGGTGATACCTCATATAGGCCCTGAAAAATGAAAGTGAAGTTACTCAGTCATGTCTGACTCTTGGTGACCCCATGGACTGCAGCCTACCAGGTTCCTCCACCCATGGGATTTTCCAGGAAGGAGTACTGGAGTGGGTTGCTGTTTCCTTCTCCAGGGGATCTGCCCAACCTAGGAATCGAACCTGGGTCTCCCGCGTTGCAGGCAGATGCTTTACCATCTGAGCCACCAGGGTAGACAATATATGCACTGCTAAGTCGCTTCAGTCGTGTGCAACTCTGTGCAACCCCATAGACGGCAGCCCATCAGGCTCCCCCGTCCCTGGGATTCTCCAGACAAGAACACTGGAGTGGGTTGCCATTTCCTTTTCCAATGCATGAAAGTGAAAAGTGAAAGTGAAGTCGCTCAGTTGTGTCCGACTCTAGCGACCCCATGGACTGCAGCCTACCAGGCCCCTCCGTCCATGGGATTTTCTGGGCAAAAGTACTGGAGTGGGGTGCCATTGCCTTCTCCAATATATGCACTACCGTGTGTAAAATAGATAGCTAGTCGGGAGCTTCTGTATAGTGCAGGGAACTGAGCTTGGTGTTTGGCAATGACCTAGAAGGGTAAGATCAAGGGGTGGGAGAGAAGATCAGGAGGGAGGGGACATATTTACCTATAGCTGATTCACTTCATTTGTTGTATGGCAGAAACTAACACAACATTGTAAAGGAATTATTCTCCTATAGAAAAGAACTATATTAGATTTCTTTGTTCGGGTTTGTTGATGGGAGTAGTATGAGCTTTGGAGTGACTTTGGGAAAGAACAGGCCAGATAAATATGCTTCATTTGATCTCTGGGATCCTGAGTACTTTGGTAATCTTTCAGAAAAAATCGCAGTTTTTCTTCTTGCAGTCAATGACTTGGCTATTTTACATTAAGAGGGAAGACAGTGTCGTGACCTCTCAGCTAGTGAGTGGATTAGAGGGGAGACTCAGCCAGGTGCATGTCTCATGCCATGGTTTTCCTAAGTTTCACCCAGATCTTTGTCCTCTACCAAAACGCTCACCTCCGTTGGTGCGTTGGTTTGGGGTCCACATGATGAAGGGACACAGAATGGAAAAGGTTGCCCAGTCTGCCCCTTGGAGTGGGTCCACTGAGGTTGTGCCCATAAAACGAGGCTATGAGCTCACCCCCAGTGGTGTGTCCCTTAGAGTCTCTTTAACTACTGGTGGTAGTGTGTGGACTTTAATCCAACTTTTGGATCTGTCGCTAAATGCCTTTCAATGGGCTTTTAATTTTTTGTTTTTAGATGAAAAGTGTATGTTCCCAGAAGAACTGGCTTTGGGGCCCAGATTTTCTGCCTGGAGGTTGTTGGAGACAGGGCTAAGTGGGAAGAATAAAAATCGTGATTGGAGGCTTGGCAAAAATCATTGCTGGAGGCTTGACAAAAATCATCATTAGGAGGCCCAGACAAAGGGCACAATTAGTGCATGGCTGAGGCTGGGCACTGATGTGGGTGGCCCTCAGGGCCAAGTGCCCTTTGTGGTTCTGCAATTGCACTTTTGAGCGAACAACCAGTCTAATTAAGCCATGAAAACTAGTCTAAAGCAGTTTAGGGAAGAATGCCTGCTTGAAGGAGTATGGGAACCCTCGTGTTTATCTCTGTTACTCTTCAGGGGAGTGCTACCCTTTCTATTTTCTTTTCTTTTTTCTACTGGAGTATAGTTGATTAACAAGGTGTTAGTTTCAGGTGTACAGCGAAGTACAGTTAAACATATACATGTATCTCTTCTTTTTCAAATTCTTCTTTTCTCATTTAGGTCATTACAGAATACTGAGCAGGGTTCTCTGTGCCATAGGGCTTCCCTGGGGACTAGGATGGTAAAGCATCTGCCTGCAATGTGGGAGACCTGGTTTCAATCCCTGGGTTAGGAAGATCCCCTGGAGAAGGGAATGGAGTCCACTCCAGTATTCTTGCCTGGAGAATCCCATGGACAGAGGAGCCTGGTGGCTACAGTCCCTGGGGTCGCAAAGAGTCGGATGTTACTGAGCATGAGATTTTAAAAAGCCCCCTGTGAAGCAGAACATCAGCGCCAGCCAGGTTCATTCCTGTATCTTTCCTCTATGTAGGAAGAAAACGATTTGTAGCCGTATTTCTGTCAAAGAGTTAGGCATAAACTTTAAAGAATTGGTTGAAAGCAAAAGGAATTCATATAAAGACATACCTAGAGGTATACGTGAAACAAAATATGCATGTTTGAAATATTTGACTTTTCTGAGCAATCGGGAGGTTGTTAGCTGTTTCCCTTTCCCACTTCAACTTTCAAATGATTAATGGGATTTGTTTAATTAAATGTTCCACATTTACCTGGAGTGGAGGCCCAGGGAGTGTTCTGAAAATAGTATCAATTGTTTTCTATTGATCTACAATATGCAGTATGGCTTGCTTATCTTGAGAGAAAAGACATTCAGTTTTATATTAATAATCTTTTTCAGATTATTTAACAGTTAGTTCAAAGGTGAAAAATCTATTTAAAACATCCTCTGGACCTCCTGAAAAATTCCCTGTCATGAAATACTCCTTTACTGCATTCCAGAGGAAGAAGCTAGTTTTAAAAAGAGAAGCACACTTCTGTGGCTACCACAGTAGGTTGAAATGTGCCGATGGGTAGCTAGGCTATTTTTAGCAAGTTCCAACATATCCTGTGGTGGCTGATGTCCAATGGTCCAAAATTAGTCATGGGATCTTGGCCACCACAATGTCTGGGACTCAGCCGATCAGCATGCTCAACATCTTTGAATTGTCAGCCTAAAGCTACCACTAGGATTGATTGCTTTGGTCAAACAATACATCATTCTTTGCAGAAAACAAAAGGATTACCTCTCCTAGTGAGCTAAAAGATCAGAAGCCTTGGAATTAAAGGCTAGGCAAGGTAGGTACTGAATAAAATTGGGAACACATTCAGACTTTTGGAAGATGACAGTCTTGGTGATGAAGACAGTGAAATGCCTAACAGGGACATTTTTATTTTATTCTGTTGGTGGGGGCATGAAAAAAAACAGCTGAGTTTTTTTTCCTCTTCTGCTTTGTTTACATAAAAAGAAGGTCAAAGGAGAAGGTTGTTGGGGACCCTCAAGGCAGAAAAAGCTTGGTCTTTCATCTGTAGAAAAAAGGGGGGATACAGTTACCTTCTGGAAAAGGTCTTTTCTTACACATGGTGCCCCCAATCATTCTAGAGACAGATGACCAATTCACTTTGAAAGAATTGTATTTACGTTTCCCCATGCCTAGAGAAATGCTTCCTTGTTAAATACACACCCAGATACAATTATCCTTTGCTGTGTTCATTGATTACTTTTTTTCCCAAAGGTTTTTCTGTTTGCTTGTAAAGTAATCCATAGTTGACAGAGGATGGGCTAATTTTTAATAGCTTTATTCTGACAAATCCTTTCTGTTGTCTTAATTTAAACTGACATGGCAAATGGGAGGTGGATTTGATTCCAAGGAAGGGAAATGCACTTGGTTGGAGCACACTGTCTTATATGTTGACTATCGACTGCCTTCTAATTGATATAACCGTTCCATAGGATTCCAGAATTTAGAGGACACAGTTGAAACTGTCCACTGCGTCTCTCTGTCTGCAAGCAGGGCCTGTTCTGAACCCTCATGGACAAATCGTGATCTGTTACATTCTTAAAGAGGGAGGTACCTTGGGGCTTCTGTTGTAACTCGGTCCATTGGTTTCACTGTGGTCCAACTCCAGAGGAGCACTGGGTGAAGGGTGACATTTGGTCATCCAGCAAGTGTTTTCCAGAAACTTCTCTCTGTCTGACACTGGGTCCTGATCTGGGAATACAGTGAGTGTAGGACAGAAGGGTTTCTGTTCTCTTGGTCCTGGTTTTCCAGTTGGGTATTCCTTGCCCTTGCAAGGCTGCCATTTTTCTCTGGTGTTCTTTAAGAAAACTTGCAGGATGCTTCAAATGCTATTAAAACCCTGAGGATTGCCTAGAACCTCTAGCCAGGATTGGGTGACTGTGGGTGCTTGGCTTGGGAACATTTGGAACAGCATGCTCTGGTCTCCACACCCTGGCAGAGCTTCCTTCCTTACGGGCTAGAGGGACCTGAGGGGGTTTGGAAGATGCTCTCCTAACACAAACACCTGGTTGGTACTCATTCCAGGGCCCTGGGGAGGACCCTCCACCTGGGGTGCAGAGGTGCACCCATCATCACACATGTAGCCTGGACACGTGCCTTCTGATGTTCTCTGGGAGCAGAGAGGGCCTGACACCCAAAAATGCCTTCAGGATGACTAAGGGAAAGATGGAACTGCCCATGGTCTTACCTTTAGGACCTTAGGGAAGTCTGCAGGCATCTCTGTGGGATGGCTCAGAGATCTTCCTCATCAGAGCTGGAGGTCGAGTGATTAGCTCTGTGTGTGATTTGGATAAAGGGGTTTATGTCACTGGCTTCAAACGTGGGACAGATTTCTTGATGGTTTTCTTAGAGACAGAAATCACATAATCCACCTTCATTGCAGGGCTGTCATTTCCAGTGTCTAGTGCGCTCTGCAGTCAGGATAAGAAGGGAACCTGACCTTTCTTGAAATAGAAGAGCCTCAGGATGTGGAGAGGGCAATTGACACTGGAGCAGAGTTAGATAACTAAGCTGCCTAAGACCCACTCCTGCCCAGCCTTCCTGGGGATGCTCGCACCCTCTGCCTGTCTCTCTCTCTGATTTCCTAGCCCCTTAGCATAGCATCCAGGTTTATGCAAACTCCATCAAAGAGGGATCCCAGCCTGTTGGTCAAGATCCCTAGCTAGACAGTGGTCACTGGAGAGCATCAATTTCTCTCTTCCACAAGCCTTCTTCCCTGTATCCCAGGAGTTCCCTTTCTCTGAGTCGAGCCATCATCAGTGGTTCTCAGATGTCAGAATGCCAGTGACTATTTAAGTCATTCAGGTTTTGTGCCAGCACGCTCCATCCACCAGTTCTCATTGCAGAGGTGTTTGTGACCCAGGAGAATGAACTCACTCACTTCTATTTTCTTTCTTTTGTCTTTTACAGAACCCTGAAAGAGCAGCACCTTGAGTGGGGATAAATATGGGCCAATATCTCAGAAATAAAAAAAGAGACTATTATAAAGGAGCCCTTTTCTCCTCACCCCCCACCCCAGGATGTTGTTTAAGACTTAAAGAGTTTATCAATGATGTGTGTTGTTTCCTTTTGGATGGTTCCTTTGGATAAAGGTGTTGATTGTATAATTATCCATCAAATTATATGCAGCTGTGAAAGCCTCCAAACATAAAAAAATGTGGCTGTTGGTCTAAATGGGAGTATCTGAGCTCTCCTTGGATCACCTATGATGCTGTGTGAACATGACTTTTTATTTACACATGTGGTGGGGACTTCCCTGGTGGTCCAGTGGTTAAGAATTCGCCTGCCAGTTCAGGGGACACAGGTTCAATCCCTGGTCTGGGAAGATCCCACATGCCGCAGAGCAACTACTGAACCTGTCTCCTAGAGCCTGTGCTCTGCAACAGGAGAAGCCACCACAATGAGAAGCTGCACACCACAGCTAGACAAAGCCAGAGGGCACCAACGAAGACCCAGTGCAGCCAAAAATAATAAATTAGAAAAAATTCACATAGTCTGTCTTTCATGGTGTAGCCCAACACAGCAAAGAATCACCAACTTGCTTTTGATATAATCTCCAGAAACAGTCTCATTTAAGAGAAGCACAAGCTGGAATCAATATTGCCAGGAGAAATATAAGTAATCTCAGACACGCAGATGACACCACCCTTATGGCAGAAAGTGAAGAGGAACTAAAGAGCCTCTTGATGAAAGTGAAAGAGGAGAGTGAAAAAGTTGGCTTAAAGCTCAACATTCAGAAAACAAAGATTGTGGCATCTGGTCCCATCACTTCATGGGAAATAGATGGGGAAAACAGTGGAAACAGTGGACTTTATTTTTGGGGGCTCCAAAATGACTGCAGATGGTGGCTGCAGCCATGAAATTAAAAGACACTTGCTCCTTGGAAGAAAAGCTACAACAAACCTAGACAGCATTTTAAAAAGCAGACACTGGGATGACCCAGAGGGATGGTATGGGAAGGGAGGAGGGTGGGGGGTTCAGGATGGGGAACACGTGTACACCCATGGCAGATTCATGTTGATGTATGGTAAAACCAATACAATATTGTAAAGTAATTAGCCTCCAATTAAAATAAATGAATTTATATTAAAAGAAAAAAGCAGAGACATTACTTTGCCAACAAAGGTCCCTCTAGTCAAAGATATGGCTTTTCCAGTAGTCATGTATGGATGTGAGAGTTGGACTATGAAGAAAGCTGAGTGCTGAGGAACTGATGCTTTTGAACTGTGGTGTTGGAGAAGACTCTTGAGAGTCCCTTGGAAAGCAAGGAGATCAAGCCAGGCAGTGCTCAAGGAAATCAGTCTTGAATATTCATTGGAAGGACTGATGCTGAAGCTGAAAGTCCAATACTTTGGCCACCTGATGCAAAGAGCTGACTCTTTGGAAAAGAACCTGATGCTGGGAAAGATTGAGCACAGGAGGAGAAGGGGATGACAGAGGATGAGATTGTTGGATGGCATCACCAACTCAGTGGGCATGAGTTTGGGTAAACTCCTGGAGTTGGTGATGGACAGGGAGGCCTGGCATGCTGTGGTCCATGGGGTCGCAAAGAGTCGGACATGACTGAGTGACTGAACTGAACTCAAGAGAGCTAGAGAATACGGGGGTCCAGAACAGCAAGTGGGGCTTCTGAGCAAAAGCCCCCAGCATGTCTCTCTGCCCCGCTAATCTTTTGACTTTGCCTTCTCCTCAGAGGTCACACTGGCCACTGAGCCTTTTGGAAACTATGTGGAGTCTGTTTGAACATGACACCTTTTGGGTTTTATGGTGGTTTAGTTTCAGATAACTACTCTGAAGGCCACCCTTCCACATGATCCCAGGGAAAGTATAAAACACTTAAGAGTCTGGGTAGTAAAGTAGCAGAAAGAGAAGTTAGCCACGCATCAGGTTGCCCTGAAAGGACTTTAAAACAATTAAAAAAAATTTTTTTTGCCCTCACCGAGTAGCATGTGGAATCTTAGCTCCCCAACCAGAGATCAAACTTGTACCCTCACATTGGAAGTGTGGCATCTTCACCCCTGGACTGCAAAGGAAGACCGCCCCCTGCCGCTCCCCCAGAGAAATTTGGTTTCACAATCCCCCTGCCTTGCTTGGTGAAGAACTTTCAACAGAATGAATGAATAACTGAAAGTCAGGTTTAGAGTTACTTGCAAAGGTATCCATGGAATTTTATAAGGATCTGAATACCAAGAGGAGGCTGGGGTTTGAACACGAGTTATCAGTTTAATGTGAAAAAACAGTTCTAACTCCAAGTCAGTAAATACCTTAATCACATTGTCAGAGGCCTATACATCAAAGTCTGAAACGTTCTTGGCATAAAAAGCTTGCATGTTTTATTTTGTTCTAATTGAAGTTTATTACTGGTAGCTTTGGTTCAGTAGCTTCACCATGAAATGGAGGCCTCAGTCCTGAAGCCCTTGGAAGGAAACCGTGTTGCTGGTTGGGGAGCAGGCCGAGGAAGTGGGCCCTCTCAGCTGCCTCCCGGGGCTGGCCAAGTGGCTTCCTGACCTCTCAGCGAGGTGTTGACAAGCCTGGCCACCGGAGAGGACACGTGGGGCTGTTTACCACAGTGATACGGGTGGAGGAGATGTGAGGGAAGGCTGGCACCCCGACTCGGGCAGCTTCGCACCCAAGGCCTGGCGGCCGTCCCTGGATGGATCCTCAGACCGTGATATAGCTGACAGCTGGTTGTGCTTTCAGAACTGGAAGGCAGACTGATGGTGAGAGCCAGAACCGTGTGCATAGAGCTCTACAACAAGCCTCAGAGCTCCAAATAAGCTGCCCTTCTGCCTCTTCCTGGATTTTCTGGAAGCATCAAGACCTGCAAATATAATTGCCGTATCTTACAAATTACCTAATGACAACAACAGCAAAAATAAACCCGTGGGATTCCATCAAAGGCTTCTGCACAGCAAAGGAAACCATCAATGCAATGAAACAGACACCTGTGGCATGGGAGGAAATATATTTGCAAATCATATATCTGATGAGGGGATAGTATCCAAAATATATAAAGAACACATGTGACTCAATAGCACAAAGCCAAGTAATCCAACTTAAAAAATGGATCTGAATAGATGTCTTTCTAAGGAAGACATACAGATGGCCCACATGAAAAGATGCTCAAGATCACTAAGCATCAGGGAAATACAAATATAAATAAAAATGAGATAATACCTCATATCCATTAAAATAGCTAGTATCAAAATGACAAGAAATAACAAGTGCTGGTGAGGATGTGGAGAAAAGGGAACTCTTGTGTAGGGGATGTATGTAGCCATTATGAGAAATGGTATGGAGAGTCCTCAGAAATTTAAAAATAGAACTATCATTTGATCTAGGTATCCCATTTCTGGGTAGTTATCTGCGGGAAAGGAAAGCCCTAATTTGAAAAGATACCCACACCCCCACATTTATAGCAGCACTGTTTACAGTAGCCAAGACATGGAAACAAGCTAAATGTTCATTGCTGGATGAATGTGTAAAGAAGATGTGGTGTACACACACACATACACGGATATGTTTCAGCCACAAAAAAGGAAATCCTGCCATTCAAGACAACATGGATGGCCCTTGAGGACATTATGCTAAGTGAAATAATTCAGATAAAGATATATACCAAATGATGCACTTATATGTGGATTCTTAAAACAGACGAACGAACATTACAACACCAAAACTCACAGGGATCAGATTGTTGTTTGCCAGAGGTGGGGTATGCGGATGGACAAAACTGGTGAAAAGTTTCACAAGGTACAAACTACTAGTTTTTTAAAGAAAGAAAAACACTGCCTATCATAAAAGCTTTCCAGACCTCTGGAGCTGGGTCTTCCTGAAATTTCCTAGAGGTGCCTGACTCGCAGGTCACATCATGTTTCTGCCTGGGAATTTAGGCAAACAATGTAGTGTTCTTATTTCTGGTTCTCGGCTCTCTTACCCTTTTACCTTTCTCAAAAGAAAATTCATTTCATTAGGCTTGACATATATACTTACCATGTATAAAGCAGACAGCTAGTGGGAAACTGCTGTATATAGTGCAGGGAGCTCAGCTTGGTGTTCTGTGAAGACCTAGGCGGGTGGGATGGGGGGAGGAGGGAGGTTCAGGAGGAAGGAGATGTATGTATGTACATATAGCTGATTCACTTTGTTGTACAGCAGAAACTAATACAGCATTGTAAAGCAACTATACCCCAATAAGTTAAAAAAGAAAATACATTAAATCAATAAACCCATTTGTTTCCATGACCTATTTAGTGAAAATGAAAGTAAAAGTCACTCAGTTGTGTCTGACTCTTTGTGACCCCATGGATTACACAGTCCGTGGTATTCTCTCGGCCAGAACACTGGAGTGGGTAACCTTTCCCCTGGGTTGGGGATTTTCCCAACTCAGGGATCGAATCCAGGTCTCCCACATTGCAGGCAGATTCTTTAGCAGCTGAGCCACAAGGGAAGCCCAAGAATACTGGAGTGGGTAGCCTATCCCTTCTCCAGCAGATCTTCCTGACCCAGGAATTGAACCGGGGTCTCCTGCATCACAGGCAGATTCTTTACCAACTGAGCTCTCAGGGAAGCCCTATGACCTATCTGCTGTGTAGCAAATAGTCTGGCCATTTAGTAGTTGAAGACAATACTTGGTTATTCTCTTTCACAGTCCTTTGGGTGGGCTGGGTGTTTCTCCTGGGTCTCTACTACAGTTGTGGTCATGTGGCCACTGGGGCGAGTGGTCCAGCCTCATAAGAGACTTTGCAGAGTGGGATGCTTCAGATGGCTTCACTTGGACACGGCCTCTCTCGTCTTATAGGAAGGCATGGGTTTCAAGAGGCAGAAAACCCAAGTTTTCAGGGCATTGGGGCTGTGCCCAGAATCAAGTATTGAATATTCCCACTGTATTCTAATGCTCAGGGCAAGTCCTAGAGCTTGCCCGGATTCAGGGGGTTGGAGAACTGGCATGCTTACTGATGGGCAAGTGCCGAGGTTTTTGCAGAAGATGGTGTGTGTGAGGGAGGGTGTGCCAAGACCATCTGTGGAGAAGTACCATCTGCCACTCCACTCCTCATCATGTTCAGTGTATGAGAGCTGACAAAGTACATGCATAATCATTTGCTTAAGTCAATCATCCCCGAATTTGTTTCTGTAAAGACAGGATTGGGAAGCCAGCACATAGTCCTTTAGCAAATATGATATGCAGTGTCCAACTTGCAAATTACAAAATGGGTGATCCTTTTCACCAAAATGGATTTTTTTTTTACTCCATGAGGAAGATCAGTTACAGGATTCCTTCAAGAATCAAGATCTTCTAAAACTTTTCACTGTCAGTTATGAGATGCAGTGATTATGAGAGTGGGTTTTGGATGAAGATGGCTAGGTTTGTAACTCAGTTCTGCTGCTAAGGAGCCAAGAGAACTTGAAGGATATACTTAACCCCTCCATGCCTCAGTTTCCTCAAGTCATGTTTGGGTGTGAGATTTAGACCATAAAAAGGCTGAGTGCCAAAGAATTGATGCTTTTGAATTGTGGTGCTAGAGAAGACTCTTTAGAGTCCCTTGAGTATCAGGGAGATCAAACCAGTCCATCTTAAAGAAAATCAACTCTGAATATTCATTGGAAGGACTGATGCTAAAGCTGAAACTCTAATACTTTGGCCACCTAATATGAAAAGCCAACTCATTGGAAAAGACCCTGTTGCTGGGGAAGATTGAAGGCAGAAGGAGAAGGGAGCAGCAGAGGATGAGATGGTTGAATAGCATCACTGACTCGATGAACATGAGTTTGGGCAAGCTCTGGGAGATGGTGAAGGACAGAGAAGCCTGATGTGCTGCAGTCCATGGGGTTGCAAAGAGTTGGACATGACTTAGCAGCTGAACAACAACAAAATGATGAGTTGTTCTTACCTCCCAGGGACCTTTGTGAACATTCGTGACTGTTGATGCAGGTAACTTGCCTGCTCCATTGTGATCACTTTTTATCTTAGCAGGTATTACTCTTGTGATGATTCGATGAATAGAAATTCTCTCAACAGGCAATGATGTGGGTTAACACCTTCCTCTACTCAACAGCGTGTCGCACTGTGCACTTGGCTCAGCCCCTCTGTTAGGTCAGCTGCACAGGGAGTGCCCACACAGAGCGGAGGAAGGAAGGAAGGAAGGTGGGAGGAAAAATGCGGAAATGGCCAGTACGAAAATAAAAATGGTTGTAGTGGAAATTGTTGCCGTACTTTCCATCAAAGCAGGTATCTCTGGACCTGAAGAAAAAAAAAAGGAAAGGTTGGTGATGTCTTAGCCTTTTGCTCTGGTATCTTCTGCTGGCTGCTGCAGATCCTGTCTGACCCTCGTTCAGGCTCTGGAAGGTTCATCTGTGTGGACCATATCACGAAGGCTGGCCAGCTCTCTGCTTCTGCCTGGCCTCCCCTGGTGGGAGCCCTGGGGAAGTGGGGGAAAGGGGGCTTGTACCCCAAGAGGTCTCCATGAGCCAGCTGCAACTTTCCTTCCACCCAAAGCCTCAACGCCATCAGGGACCCCCACATAACCCTTCTGTGGGGGTGGTGGGGTGGGTTCTTGGACTGGGAAATGCTCCCTCCTGCCAGGACAGCAGGCCTGGGGACAGTAGCTGAGCCGGCTGTGACTGGCCCTGACTCTGAACCATGCCTTGCGTTTCCCTCCCCAGCTTCTCAGGTGGGTGTCACTGCTACCCCAGTACCCCAGGTGGTTGTTGTTTAGTCTTTAAGTCGTGTCCGACTCTTTTGCGACCCCAGAGCCTGTAGCTCACCAGTCTCCTCTGTCTATGGGATTCTCCAGGCAAGAAAACTGAAGTGGGTTCCTGTTTCATTCTCCAGGGGGTCTTCCTGACCCAGAGATTGAACCTGGGTCTCCTGCATTGCAGGCAGATTCTTTACCACTGAGCTGCCAGCGAAGCCTGTATGTGGGTAGTCATCTGTTATCTGTCATCACATGAAGCTCACGTGAAGTCACGTGAAACACTCGGGGTGAAGCAGATCACGTGACCAGAAATATGACTGTGCGTTGATCAGACCTGACTCCTGGCCACTTAGTCATCCCACTTCACCGGCCCCTGATGGGGCTGGAACCAGGGGCCTGGACTGGCAGCCTGAAGCCCAGTGTCCAGCCACCGGTGGCTCTTGAGAAAGAAATCATCGCTGTTAAGGGTTCGCAGCAATTCCCTTAGAAATCGGGAGCAGTTGTGTTATACATCCAGCTCTCAAAGCTGAAAGATTCTTATTTTCCATGCTGAAGTCTTTGCTGGGCACCAGACAGCTGGTTTATGTAATGAAAGGCACCCCTGTGTGCTGTGAATTAGTTTTGATAAAATCTGTAAACTGTTTTACCCTGGACAGTCCTCATAAATGGGGTCTAAGATACATTTAATTTCAGGCATATAAACATGCAATAGCTGTTTACTTTCTGGCTCATACACACACATCCTACTTGTCTTTCTGGCAGAATCCTCAACTTCAGTGTCTGTTACTACCAGGGTTTAATGTGCTTTTGGGAAAGAGGGCTGTTCTGACTCAGACCGATTTCCCTCTTCCTTTCATCATTTTCATATCTCTGGGGAGCTTTTGGTAGCAAGAACTTGGCAATTCTTTGTGCAGGAGAAATACAGGCTTTAGAGCAGGTCACTGTTGTTGCTCAGTTGCTCAGTTGTGCCTGACTCTTTGCAACCCCATGGACTGCAGCACACCAGGCTCCTCTGTCCGTCTCTATCTCCCAGAGTTTGTTCAAATTCATATCCATTGAGTTGGGGATGCTGTCTAACCATCTCATCCGCTGCTGCCCTGATGCTGGGAACTATTGAAGGCAAAAGGAGAAGAGGGCGGCATAGTGTGAGAGGATAACAGGTCATATTTCAACAGGTCATATTTTGGATGAGATGTGTGGCTTATTAATGAGGAAAAAATTGCTCCTTTTCATTACTTTTTGATTTGATAGCTCAAAGAGGTTCCCAGTTGTTTAAAATGCCCCATAATTCTTGAAAATATAATTACTGCAAACATTGGAATAATTATTCTTCATGATATAATCCAAATAATATAATTTTTGCTCTGGATTCAATTATTTCACATCTATAGGACTTATTTCCCTAACGTAACGTATCATACCTTTGTCCTGCCTCTGTGGATTCCTGCTTAAAGAAAACAGATACCGTTTCTCTATCTGGTGTTCAGGGAATGTTGACATCTCTGAAAACCTTGCCAAACTCGCCTCATGCTGTTTCCACTTCGCCCTAGGAAGGGCTGAGCCGAGACAGTACCTGGAAGCCAGTGGAGGGGCATTTGTGGTTGTCCCAGCGGCCGTGGGTGCCCCGGGCGTTTCGGTTCCTAGAGTCAGCACAGCCATTGTCATCTAGTGATGGCCTCCCCTGAAGCGTCCTTTCCCCTTCCGGTTCAGAATCCGGGTCTTCCTCAAGACCCAGCTCAAGACTGGGCTCTCAGGGAACACGTTTATATTCATCTTACCTGTTTGTAAACTTTTGTCGTCCTTGCTGACTCTGCCAGTCGTTTCATCTGTTAGGTTAAGCAAACTTGCCAAAGTTTTCTTCCGAAGGGCCAGTTGGCAAATGCTTTACATTTTGGGGATCACCTGATCTCTATCACGACTGCTTGGTTCTGCTGTTGAAGCATAAAAGCAGCCATTTTGCAGCAGCAAAGGAGTGGGCCTGGCTGGGTTTCAGTAAAACTTTATTTATACAAACAGGCTGCATTTCAGTAAAACCATACAGACAGGCTGTGGTTCAGATCTGATCCATGGGCTGCAATTTTTTATCCCTGGCTTAAACCACTTTTTTTTAAGTTTGAGCCATTGGCTTCCCCAGTGGCTCAGACGGTTAAGAATCTGCCTGCAGTGTGGGAGACTTGAGTTCGATCCCTAGGTTGGGAAGATCCCCTGGAGAAGGAAATGGCAACCCGCTCCAGTATTCTTGCCTGGGAAATCCCATGGACAGAGGAGCCTGGTGGGCTACAATCCATGGGGTTGAAAAGAGTTGGATATGACTTAACGACTAACACTCAAACCATATGAAATAGCAATTTTTGTAGTTCAAAAAAGGTCAACTATTGGCAATTTCATAGGAGTCCAGCTAATATATTGTATACTTGGTTGTAAATCTCATTATCATTTGAATGTCTCATTTCTACTCCAAATACATCTGGTTCTTTCTCAGCCTCCTGGGTTTTTTCTTTTTTTTTTAGTCTCCGTGGTGTCCAAGTCAAAGCCTGAACTATTTTGGTCATGCAACAAGTACATATTTAGTTCATGACTGATATGCAGAAGCCTAAATTCAAAATGCCTTCACTGGAAGAAAATTGATAACTTATTAGATATTCTTTTGGTTACCCTTAAATTTTTTGTTTATAATTGCTTTAGTAGTGGTTGAAATTTGTTAAGCCTTTATGCTGTGATCAAAGGGATTTTCATAATTGTTGTTACTATCTCTTTATTTTCTAGTGTGACCAAACCACGCCTGATGGCTTACAACATGAGAAATCCATTCTCTCACAGATTTGGGGCTGGAAGTCTGAGATCAGATATCAGCAGGCTTGGTTCCTTCTGAGGCTTCAATGGATAATCTGGCTCATGCATCCTTCCTAGCTTCCTGGGCGTGGTTGCTTGCAGTCCTTGCTGTGTCTCAGCTGGTAGACCCATTTCCCTAAGCCCTTCCTCAGTCGTCACATGGCGTTCACCCTGTGTGTATTCCACTGTCTCTTATGAGGACACCAGTGGTGGAATTAGGGCCCAGCCTCATCCAGAAAGATCTCATTTTTAAAAATAATTTAATTTTTTTATTGGAGTATAGTTGCTTTACAATGTTGTGTTAGTTTTTGCTGTCCAGCAAAGTGAATTGTCTGTATGTTTATATATATCCTATTTCTTTTTTAAATTTCCTTTCCATGTAGGTTGCCAAAGAGCACTGAATAGAGTTCCTTGTGCTAGACAGTAAGTTCTCATTATTTATCAATTTTATGTGTTTGTGCATGCTAAGTTGCTTCAGTTCAGTTCAGTTCAGTCCAGTCTCTCAGTCGTGTCCGACTCTTTGCGACCTCATGAATTGCAGCACATTAGGCCTTCCTGTCCATCACCAACTCTCAGAGTTCAGCCAAACTCAGGTCCATTGAGTCAGTGATGCCATCCAGCCATCTCATCCTCTGTTGTCGCCTTCTCCTCCTGCTCCCAGTCCCTCACAGCATCAGGGTCTTTTCTAATGAATCAACTCTTCGCATCAGGTGGCCAAATTATTGGCGTTTCAGCTTCAGCATCAGTCCTTCCAATGAACACCCAGTACTGATCTCCTTTAGGAGGGACTGGTTGGATCTCCTTGCAGTCCAAGGGACTCTCAAGAGTCTTCTCCAACACCACAATTCAAAAGCATCAATTCTTTGGGGCTCAGCTTTCTTTCTAGTCCAACTCTCACATCCATACATGACCACAGGAAAAACCATAGCCTTAACTAGACAGACCTTTGTTGGCAAAGTAATGTCTCTGCTTTTTAATATGCTGTCTAGGTTGGTCATAACTTTCCTTCCAAGGAGTAAGTGTCTTTTAATTTCATGGCTGCAGTCACCATCTGCAGTGATTTTGGAGCCCAGAAAAATAAAGTCAGCCACTGTGTCCGCTGTTTCCCCATCTATTTGCCATGAAGTGATGGGACCAGATGCCATGATCTGAGTTTTCTGAATGTTGAGCTTTAAGCCAACTTTTTCACTCTCCACTTTCACTTTCATCAAGAGGCTTTTGAGTTCCTCTTCACTTTCTGCCATAAGGGTGGTGTCATCTGCATATCTGAGGTTATTGATATTTCTCCTGGAAATCTTGATTCCAGCTTGTGCTTCTTCCAGCCCAGCGTTTCTCATGATGTACTCTGCATATAAGTTAAATAGGCAGGGTGACAATATACAGCCTTGACAAACTCCTTTTCCTATTTGGAACCAGTCTGTTGTTCCTTGTCCAGTTCTAACTGTTGCTTCCTGACCTGCATATAGGTTTCTCAAGAGGCAGATCAGGTGGTCTGGTATTCCCATCTCTTTCAGAATTTTCCACATTGTATTGTGATCCACACAGTCAAAGGCTTTGGCATAGTCAATAAAGCAGAAATAGATGTTTTTCTGGAACTCTCTTGCTTTTTCCATGATCCAGCAGATGTTGGCAATTTGATCTCTGGTTCCTCTGCCTTTTCTAAACTTGAACATCAGGAAGTTCACGGTTCACGTATTGCTGAAGCCTGGCTTGGAGAATTTTGAGCATTACTTTACTAGCGTGTGAGATGAGTACAATGGTGCGGTAGTTTAAGCATTCTTTGGCATTGCCTTTCTTTGAGATTGGAGTGAAAACTGACCTTTTCCAGTCCTGTGGCCACTGCTGAGTTTTCCAAATTTGCAGATATACTGAGTGCAGCACTTTCACAGCATCATCTTTCAGGGGCTTCCCTCGTGGCTCAGATGGTAAAGAATCTGCCTGCAATGTGAGAGACCTGGGTTCGATCTCTGGGTCAGGAAGATCCCCTGGAGAAGGTAATGACTGCCCACACCAGTATTCTTGCCTGGAGAATTCCATAAACAGAGGCTACAGTCCATGGGATCACTAAGAGTTGGACATGACTGAGCGACTAAGTTGCTTCAGTCGTGTCCAATTCTTTGTGATCCTATGGACTGTAGCCCACTAGGCTCCTCTGTTCATGGGATTCGCTAAGCAAGAATACTGGAGTGGGTTGCCATGCCCTCCTCCAGAGGATCTGCCTGACCCAGGGATCAAACGCACATCTCTTATGTCCCTGTATTGGCGGCAAGTTCTTTACCACTAGAGCCACCTGGGATGCCCCTCTGTATTTTGTACATGGTATCAGTAGTGTGTGTATATCAATCCCAGTCTCCCAGCTCATCCCACCTTCCCTTTCCTGCTTGGTATCCATATGTTTGTTCTCTTCATCTGTGTCTCTATTTCTGCTTGGCAACTAAGATCATCTGTATCAATCTTTCTGGATTCCATATTATATGTGTTAATATATGATACTTGTTTTTCTCCGGAAAGACCTCATCTTAGTGTAACTGTCTACATCTGCGGACACCTTATTTCTGTATCACATGCCATTTGGAAGCTCTTTGGAGACATGAACGTGGAGGCGCACTATTCCACTCTCCACCCCAGGACGCCCTCTGTGAGGGAGTGATGTAGGGTTCCTGGTGGTGGAGATGACACCTTGATGGCATCCTGATGTTTGCACTGCCTCAGGTTAACAGAGAATTTTCTGGCTCTTGGGATGGTCCTGAGTTACCCGCCTTGAGCCGCAAATGGAGAGTTCTGTTTTTGAGCACTTAATGAACATTTGCCAATTTTAACTTGTCTGAGAGCTACTTCTTCCAGATCAACTGCTTACAAAAGAGAGAAATCATGCAGGAGACAATTGTGATGCCATAATGATGATTGATAATTGATAATTTGCTGCTGAGACACTGACTCACATCACCTTTCCTTTGGTCCCTCTTTATATCTTTTTATGTTTTTGTGTGATAATATGGGGGTACTAATGGTTTTGATTTCTTAGCTTTTATAAACTATATGTACTATATAGAGTGGTTACAGTTACAGCTGAAATTTGAGAAGTATGCTGTGAAATTTTCTCTTTATCAATGTTTACAGTTCCTGAAATTTCTATGGGAGCCATCAGCATGATTAGGTTTCTCATTACAGAAATTTAAAGCACTTTCTACTAAGGGAGGTGATGATACAAGAGCTCACTGCTCTAATGGGACCACGATAAGATAGGACTCTGGAGATAGAGACAATATTTAAACATTTTAAAAAACCCACCATTGCCAATGTGCCATATTTAGTTCTACTCAAATCTCATTGTCCTTTGTGGAGGCTCAGTTTGATCATTACATAGTTCTCTTATATATGTGTCAGCTTTGATTTTATTTTTCTCTTGACTGGAAGAGTTAGTTCCTGTTTTCTATAAATAAAGGACAGATTTCTTCCGCTTCTTCTTGTTGTTGTTCAGTCGCTAAGTTGAGTCCTGCTCTTTGTGACCTCATGGACTGCAGCACCCCAGGCTTCCTTGTCCTTCACTATCTCCCAGAGTTTGCTCAAATCTTGTCCATTGAGTTGGTGATGCCATCCAACCTTCTCATCCTCTGTGGTCCCCTTCTCTTTATACCCTCAAACTTTCTCAGCCTCAGGGTCTTTTCCAATGAGTTGGCTCTTCGCATCAGGTGGCCAAAGTATTGGAGCTTCAACTTCAGCATCAGTCCTACTAATAAATATTCAGTGTTGATATTCTTTAGGATTGACTGGTTTGACCTCCTTGCAGTCCAAGGGACTCTCAAAAGTCTTCTCCAGCACCACAGTTTGAAAGCATCAGTTCCTTGGCACTTAGCCTCCTTTATGGTCCAACTCTCACATCTGTACATGACTATTGGAAAAACCATAGCTTTGACTATATGGACCTTTGTTGACAAAGTGATGTCTTTGCTTTTTAATACACTGTCTAGGTTCATCATAGCTTTCCTTCCAAGGAGCAAATGGTTTTTAATTCATGTGTGCAGTCACCATCTGGGGTGATTTTGGAGCCCAAGAAAATAAAGTCTGTCATTGCTTCTACCTTTCCCCCTTCTATTTGCCATGAAGAGATGGGACTGGTTGCCATGGTCTTAGTTTTTTGAATGTTGAGTTTTAAGCCAGCTTTTTCACTCTCCTCTTTCATCTTCATCAAGAGGTTCTTTATTTCCTTTTCACTATCTGCTGTTAGAGTGCTATCATCTGCATATCTGAGGTTGTTGATATTTCTCCTGACAATCTTGATTCCAGCTTGTAATTCATCCAGCCTGGCATTTCACATGATGTACTCTGCATATAAGTTAAATAAACAGAGTGACAATATATACCCTGGTCATATTCCTTTACCAATTTTGAGCTGTTCAGTTTTTCAAACCAGTCAGTAAGGTTCTAACTGTCGCTTCTTGACCTGAATACAGATTTCTCAGGAGGCAGGTATGGTGGTGTGGTATTCCCATCTTTTCAAGAACTTTTCAGTTTGTTGTGATCCACACAATCAAAGGCTTTCATCTAGTCAATGAAGCAGAAGTAGTTTTGTGTTTTTTTGGAATTCCCTTGCTTTCTCTATGATCATCAAAATGTTGGGAGAATGGATCTTCTTTAGATTAGCTTCTAATAGATTTTAAATACTATTTTATTAGCTGTATAAATCAAATCACCTTGTCATTTACTAATTGCTTTATTTTGTAAAACTGCTTTTATCTTTATTTTACTTAAACTCAAAATATGCATGTGCATATTAGTTTGAAAAAGAAAATTATTACTTTCAATCCATTGTTTAAATAGTGTTAAAAGCAGCTGCATGGTCCTGACTACATAAAAGACTGTGTGAATTCAATTTCAGTGGAAAGCCGATTTGATCAACAACTGTGATCAAGTTCACAACTAAAATGTACAAGAGAGGCTAAATTATGTTAAGGCTGGTGTTGGAGACCAAATTTAAGAGATTTCACTTTCTCCTAAATATTAATTTCATAGTTATGCTAATCCTCAGAGGCTTAGCTTTTCAGGTTAAAATTGCTCATTTTGGAAGCCCAGAAACGAAAACCATTCAGGAGAGTGAAGCATCACCCCTTTATTCCGCCTTGGCCCCTGTCCTTTCCTCGTTTTCTCTCATACACATCAGCTGGCTGCTGCTTAGGCGTGGGATCCTTTAGTACGTTAGCCTGATCTTGCTGTACTCCCTGCAAGTTGTCAGCATCCTTGACTGATCAGTGGACACAGGCGCTGTGTCTGGCTGTGAGGGTGACAGAGGAGGACGAGGTGAGGTCTCTGAGAAGGTGTAGTCCAGGCAGATGGGGGCCTCTCATACGTAGGAGCTGCCTTGAGCCCATGCTCTGGACCCTAGAGAAGGTGCAGGAGGGACTTGGGGACAGGTCTGACAACAGCACTACTTGAACTTTACCTCTGACCTATGTGAATATCAAGCAGACATTCCTACTGGTGACCTCCTCCTTCAAAGAGGCCAGCCCCCGTCCCTGGAGTTATGACAACCATGGAAACATCAGAGGCACCCTGTGGATACATTAGGGAGGCACTGACAGACATTGTTGGTGCAGGGGAGCTTGGAGCCCAGAGAAGGCAAGAAAGTACTTGAGTTGAAGAGTGTTCTCGAAAGACCTCAAGGACTCTTAAGAGGAAAAGAGGTTTTCCTTGTCATTTGTGCCCCAGAGGAAAGAAGTAGGGCCAATGGCGGAGAAATAAGTTAATAATTTAGAATCATAAAGGAACATTTGGCATTGGCTGGCTTGGAGAGTTCAAACAGATTTGATAAACCGTTCAGCAAGAACATGCAGAGAGGTGTTAAGTCCTGAGCAATCTGCTCCAAAGTTGGCACAGATCCATCATTTTTGTTTCAGTTCGTTTCCAGAATCATGATTTCTAGACAGAGAGCCTCTGTATATTTTTTAACAAAATAAACTTTTAAATACATTTTTAGGATCATTTTAGATGTACAGAAGAGTGACAAGATAGTATAGAGTTTCCCTGTACTGTCTAACATTAGAATGTGACATTGGTCACCAGGAAAAAACAGCTCTGATGCATTATCGGATTATTATTACCTAAAGCCGGTACTCTACTCGAACTTCCTCAATTTTCCCCTAAATTGCTTTCTCCTGGGGTCATGTTCCAGAATCCCATCCAGGATCCCGCATTTTCTAGTTATTTGTCATGTCTTCTTAGATTCTCTGTGGCTGTGACAGTTTCCCAGACTTGTCTGTGTTTGTGATCACCTTGACAGCTTTGAGTAGTACTGGTCAGGGAGTTTGTAGACTGTCTCTCAGTTTGGGTTTGTCCGATTTTTTTACTTTCTTCTTTTCTGGGCTACACTGCAGTTTGGGTTTTGAGGGGAGGACCACAGTGGTGACATGTCATCCTTGTGAGTACCAAGGGTCCGGCCATCAGCAGGACTTGTCACTCATGATGTTGACCTTGAGGACCTTGCCGAGATGGTATAAAATATGGGGTAATATATAAATCCAGAGGATCTGGAGGGGCCCAGGGCCCTGAGTGAGCTCTGTCCTGTGGTCCACTTCCTGCTCTCATGTCCTGGACGCTCGTGTCTGTCCTTCCCTTTGTGCTTGTCCTGTCTTCTCATGTCAGAGGCCGTCTCAGCATCCCTTCTCAGGCACCTGCTCCCGTCTCAGCCACTTGCCCCCCACCATGCTCCTGTTACCTCCACGAGGCTCATCACCACCAGCATCCTGCGTGGGCTGTATGTCTGCCTGGTGGATGTCTCCTCCCTGGAGGGCAGGCCCTGGAGGGTGAAGGGTGTGCTTCCTACACTGTATCCTCGGCCCCTGTGACAGTGTCTGGCACATAGTAGGTGCTCAAAAAATATGGGAAGAGTAAACAAGCAAATGAACAGATGATTTGTCAAAAGAACGGTCATAACCTTTAGCTCACACTCCTGTACACCTAAGGTTGCAGTTTGGGGTGAATAAAGCCTGAAACGTGGCCATGGTGATGGCCCTTCTCAGGTACCACTGGTAGGGATCACTTGGCTTTTTGCTGCCCACTTTTCTCACCAATGTATATTCTGAGCAGTGTGGGCTTCAGTGATCCTCTTTTTCTCCAGTGCTTTTCTCCATGTAGGTCTGAACTTTGGCTACTGCATGTGTTGTGGCAATATTTGCAGAAGCACACAGTCTAGGAGTATTGAAATGGGCTTCAATCAAGGAAATGCATCAGAATCGATCAGAAACATACACTAACGCAGAAGGAAGAGGGTAATGTAATTGATATGGTCGATCCTGGAATAAACGATGCTTTAGCATATAATTATCACGTGATAGGAGGCACTGAAGTGCAATCCTATTTACATGTGCATGTGCTCAGTCATAGAGAAGGCAATGGCACCCCACTCCAGTACTCTTGCCTGGAAAATCCCATGGGTGGAGGAGTCTGGTGGGCTGCCATCTATGGGGTCGCACAGAGTCGGACACGACTGAAGCGACTTAGCAGCAGCAGCAGCAGTGCTCAGTCATGTACTTCTCTTTGAGACCCCATGCGCTGTAGCCCGCCAGGTTCCTCTGTCCATGGGATTCTCCAGGCAAGGATACTGGAGTGGGTTGCCATTTCCTACTCCAGGGGATCTTCCTGACCCAGGGATCGGTCTCCTGCATTGGCAGGCAGATTCTTTACCACTGCGCCACCTGGGAAGCCGACAGCCCTGTTTACAGGCCAGAAAAACCAGCCCATGGTGGTCTCATCATGGTATTAGCTGTCTTAGGGCTCTGCTGGTTTCAGCACTTATTTGTGTGGATTTTACGATAGTTTGCTGTTCTGGCTTCAGTACATGCACGGTGATTGGAAACCTATCTAAGGCATTTTTCCTCCCACTAAGGCATAGAGCGCTCAGTAACCAGCCTCTCAAAGGCTTCTTTCAGTGTTAATTATGTGGTTAGAGAAAACAAATGAGCAAATTAGAGAATTAGCACCGAATTAAAAGGACGCTGGGATGGCCACAGCAGCTAGTTCACGTTGCTTTCCCGTTTGGGTGGTGGAAAGCTTTTTCTCACTTTGTGAGTTGAACCCTGAGTTGAACAATGAAAAGTTCAGGGTATTGTTCTATTTTCATGCCACGTAAAAAACAGCTTTAAATTAAAGTTTTTTTTTGGCACAATCCATCAAAAGCATTCTAGGCACATAGTAGAATCAAATATTTAATTTTTAAATGTTTTAGAGCTCTTTTTAGATTTCAGTTGAAAATGGGGCACATCACAGCCAAGCAGGCTTTGCAAACCATGTTAGTGTTTATTTGCACACTCTGCCTGTAGGTAATAACACAGTGGTGATTAGCAAAGGCGTGTTTTGCTGAGAAAGGAAGAAAATCAAACACAAACACACAAAAGGAGGCACAAACTCACATAAACATTCTCAGGAGGATGGAACTCAATATCATATTGACATCTTTATAGTATGCCACAGTTCATTCATTGAGTCCAGACAGTGGGAATTCAGAGAGCAGGTGCCCAAAGTCTGCCTTCATTTATCCAGCCCCCAAAATAGTTTCTGCTCTGATGTGGAATGAAAACAGTAAGTGAAGGATAAGCATGTCATTCTGGTCCGTAAATGCATCCTTGAGACCCTTGTTTACAATTTTTTAAAACTCCTTTCAGTTGGGATTCATCCTTTTCTCATTTTCTTAGTGGAGTGGCCATTTTCTCCTGGTGAGGATCCGTCAGGCATCAGACAGTTCACACATTGATTTGAAAAGGGAGAAGGTAATATCTGATCTGAAAGTGAGGAAGAAAGTGCATCAGACAGATAAATGGGAGGATCTATAGAAATCCACAGGGGACCCGCTTATGGAGGTGGAGTTGGATGGATGGGTATCTCCAGGCAGTAGGTAAGTTGACGTTAACATTGAAATGTTCCTTCTTCATTATTGCTGTGTAAATAATGTGTAATTTTAGACTGATCCTTCCATAGGACATCTATAGAGGACCAATTTAGTAAACATATAATGGGCCGGATCCTTGTGATCATTTTTCTTCCTCAGGTGTAGAGTAGACACATTAGAAGTTACCGTAATTTCTTAAATCTTGAAAATTGGTGAGATGTCATGCTACTTACGTTTAACAGTTAATTCACCTTCAAAACAATATACCTTTCACCTAAAGAATGAGCGAGCTGAATCAGGTAAGGGCCCATTTTAATCTTTAGAATCCATGGAAATCTAGATTTAAACTGAGTCACAGTGGCTCAGAAAGTAAAGAATCTGCCTGTAATGCAGGAGACCCAGGTTCGTTCCCTGGGTTGGGAGGATCCCCTGGAGGAGGGCATGGCAACTCACTCTAGTATTCTTGTTGGGAAATTCCATGGACAGAGAAGCCTGGCAGGCTACAGGCCATAGGGTCACACAGAGTCAAACACGACTGCAGCGACTTAGCCCTGCATGCATGCACACCTAAATAACCCAAGTGTAAAAGTACGTAATTCAACAATTCCACAGCAAACCAAACAACCTGTGAAAGTGCTTAAGTAAAACATTTGTGTGACTGTCTTCTGTATGTTGGGCGATCTGGGGAAAATATCCGTGGATTTGCCCACAGTTAATTTTTTGTGAAAGAAATAGAGTTGCTCTGCCTTTTGTAAATTGCAAGTCATTTTTGAAGTTTTTGTCTGGTTGCCATAGTTACGGCTGGTGTTTCTCTTTCATGGGATGATGCAAATCATCGCTTGGCTTGACCTCTCTCACCTGTTGTTACCATAAACCCTGACCAGAAAGGGAAAAACTCCTTTGTGTCAGTTTGCTTGCTTTTTGTGTGTTCTGAGCCTGCAAATGTGAGTTGCCGTGCTAACAGGCAATCAGATGGGAGGCAGTCAGTGAGTCAACTCCTTGGTAAGCTGCAGTCCCTCGATTTATTGGTGATAATATTTTCTTCATAATGAGCTGGGAGATAACCTTTGTAAACTTTAATGATGCACAAAAACTGACTGTTTCACTGAATAACTATATTAAAACTCATCCTGTTAGCCAAGGAATTCCAAGACATTGCTGGGCTAGCTTCATTAACTAGAGAAATTAATTACAGACAAAAGTTTAAAAAAGTAAACTGCACGTGACATTATTTGGTCTAGATTGCACTCCTGGTATTTATTCCACTGCTTCACCTTCTCAAAGTTACATACAGAGCGTCTGGGGATTATGTAAAAATGCAGACCCCGGTCCAGAGTTTCGGGATGGGCCTGGGATGATGCATTTCTCACAAGCTCCAGGATAATACTGATGCCACCGGTATTGAGCCCTCAGTCTCAGGAGCCATAATTATGCTATGTCAGTCTCCAGAGCCCTGAAAAGCCTCCCAGTAAATTCTTTTTCCTCCGCCACAGACATTTAGTGAACAGACCAGGCAAAATTGTCACTGAATCTCACTGTTCTTTATTTAAGAAAAAAATGTGATTATCCACAGGCATCACACAATTTGTTTTTCCATTGGTGTTTGGTTATTTGAAATGTGACAACACTGATAGACTCTTCTCCCCATCTGTCTAGCTAGACCTTGGAGGTTTTTCTTTTTTGTGCTTGATTATTTTTTTTTAATTGTACTATGCCCCCAAAGCCCAAAGTCATGGATATTCCTGTTTTAATGTCATTGAAAAGTAAGCAAATAATCAGGAGCTGACATGACTGACCTTTTTCTCTATTTCCTTATAAAGAAGCTGATGTGGGAATAATAGCAGGCTTTGCTAAGACTGCGGGCTTCTTCTCAGGTCAGTGGTACTTGTGTTGTTCCCGTGGGGATATCATGCAGATTTCAGAGTCTAGTGGGGGTGTGTTCCTTCATCGAGGGTGTCTGTGGATCCGAGCCCCACAGTGCCTTGCAGGGTGTCCCCTGTAATCCATGAGGTACCATTCCAGCGTGGCCCCAGACTGCCTGGTCACTGCTTCTCCAGGTGAGTGGCCAGGGCAGCTAGACCTGCTCCTCAACAGCTGGAGTGTCAAGGGCTTCCCCGCTGTGGGCTCCGGGATGCTTTGATGAGGCAGCATCTTTGGGACCAGTTGGTCAACCATTCAGTACATGGAAGATGGTACACTACATCCTGCTTTTTCCCACTGGGTTTTCTTTTTGTCGGGGGAAGACTCTTTGGTTCACACAAAAGTGAAGGCAGTTTTCTGAATTTTTGAAATGTGCATCATGTGGACTATAAGCTGTGTGACTGAGTGTGGGGGAAGATCACTGTGAGAGCCTTTAGACACTGTGGGCAGGAGGGATCTGTTTCTCTAAAGATTCTAAGCAGGTCCTCCCTCAAGCGGTGCTTCCGAATCCTCACCCATGGAGGACATTCGGGTCTCCTGCCATTAACAAGATAACTCCTGCTCTTCATAAGTGACCCATTAGGCACGTGGTGTGTGTATGCATGCATGTGAGCATGTGTGTATCTCTGTGTATGGTATGCATTTGCACATATATGTGAATTTGCATGTCCATGTGAGTGTATGAGTGCATTTATGCTGCATGAGTGTGTATCTGTGTATCTCTGTTTACAGATATGAGCATATGTATGTATATCTTTGTGTGTGCATGCATGTTTATGTGGTATGTACAATTATGTATGCATGCGGTGTATGTTTTTGTGTGGTGTGTGCATCTGTGTGTATTTGGTGTATTTATGAGTATATGTGTGTACATATGTGTGGTATCTCTGTGTGTCTGTGTGTGTGTATTAATGTGTGTGTCTGGGTGGTGTGTGCATGTGTGTAGGTGTGTGAGTGGGGTGCATGTATGTCTGTGTGTATAAGTGTGTGTGTGTGTGATATGTATGTCGTGTGGAGTGTGTATATGTGTATGTGCTGTGTGTGTGTGTCTGTGTGTGAACTTGTGCCTCCTCACAGTCAGGGCTGGAGTTGAGTCCAGCAGGGCCCTCTCTTCAGTGCCTTGCATGATACTTTATACTCAGTAGGTGTACAGAATATTTCTTTGGCTAAATTGAATTGAATGCATAAGTACTGTCTGATGCAATAAAAAGTGATTGTTTTCAGACTGAATTCACAAATCTTCAACAACTCTGGTTAAGAAAGGAGCAAGTGAATTAATAAGAGAGCAGTTTCCTGTCACTGGTTTGTCTATGAGACATCACTCTGCATCTGATGGAGTGATGTCTGAATATTTAGTTATTTATTTTGGATCTCAAATATCCCATGATCATATTCGGATGATTATATTTTTCTCTTATATCCCATGATGGTAATGTTTTTGGGCAGTGGATTTATCGATTACCTAACAGCACAAGCTAATGTTAAATTAATACACCTTTATTTTTTTAACATAAGGCATAGAAATTACTGAATAGGGCCATTTTCTAAATGGGTTTTGACTGCTATTATAAGCATATGATTTGAATATGGGAGCAAAACATTTTGAGGAATCTGACTTGAACTTTCCACATCTGCCAGAATGAAGGAAGCATAGATCCTATCCTGTAGTCTTTCTCCAAGAGTTTCATAATATATGGGGTTTGCTGCTGCTGCTGCTAAGTCACTTCAGTCGTGTCCGACTCTGTGCGACCCCAGAGACGGCAGCCCACCAGGCTCCCCCGTCCCTGGGATTCTCCAGGCAAGAACACTGGAGTGGGTTGCCATTTCCTTCTCCAATGCATGAAAGTGAAAAGTGAAAGGGAAGTTGCTCAGTCGTGTCTGACTCTTAGCGACCCCATGGACTGCAGCCCACCAGGCTCCTCCATCCATGGGATTTTCCAGGCAAGAGTACTGGAGTGGGGTGCCATTGCCTTCTCCGATACAGGGTTTAAGTTGGAGTAGAAATGAAACTAATCAAGATTCCAAAAAGCTGATTATTCTGAAGGAATCTTAAGAAGGCATGCATTCATTTGGGAAGATGATTAGGAAATAATTTGGAGGGATGATACTGAGAGGTGAATATACAGTGCTGTGGTAGGCAGGATGGAGACCCCAAAGATGCCCCCCTGCTAACCCCTAGGCCTTCGGAATGTTACCTGACCTGGCAGAAGGAACCTGCATGTGTGCTCAGTCATGTCTGACTCTTTATGACCCCATGGGCTGTGGCCCCTCAGACCACTCTGTCCATGGGATTCTCCAGGCAATTATACTGGACTGGGTTGCTGTTTCCTCCTCCAGGTGATCTTCCTGACCCAGGGATTGAACCTGAGTCTCCTGCATCTCCTGCACTGGTAGGCTGATTCTTTACCACTGCACCACCTGGAAATCCCAAAGGAACATGAGAGATGTAATTAAGTTAAGGGTCTTGAGATGAGAGGTTATCCTGAGTGTTCATTTGTGAGTTCTGAATGTAACCCCCAGAGTTCCAAAGAATAGCAAGGAGAGATAAGAAAGCCTTCCTCAGCGATCAATGCAAAGAAATAGAGGAAAACAATAGAATGGGAAAGACTAGAGATCTCTTCAAGAAAATTAGAGATACCAAGGGAACATTTCATGCAAAGATGGGCTCAATAAAGACAGAAATGGTATGGACCTAACAGAAGCAGAAGATACTAAGAAGAGGTGGCAAGAATACACAGAAGAACTGTACAAAAAAGATCTTCACAACCCAGATAATCATGAAGGTGTGATCACTTCCACTCACCTAGAAGGACATCCTGGAATGTGAAGTCAGGTGGGCCTTAGGAAGCATCACTATGAACAAAGCTAGTGGAGACGATGGAATTCCAGTTGAGCTATTTCAAATTCTAAAAGATGATGCTGTGAAACTTCTGCACTCAATATGTCAGCAAATTTGGAAAACTCAGCAGTGGCCACAGGACTGGAAAATGTCAGTTTTCATTCCAATCCAAAAGAAAGGCAATGACAAAGAATGCTCAAACTACTGCACAAATGCACTCATCTCATACACTAATTCTCAAAATTCTCCAAGCCAGGCTTCAGCAATATGTGAATTGTGAACTTCCACATGTTCAAGCTGGTTTTAGAAAAGGCAGAGGAACCAGAGATCAAATTGCAAACATCTGCTGGATCGTCGAAAAAGCAAGAGAGTTCCAGAAAAACATCTGTTTCTGCTTTATTGACTATGCCAAAGCCTTTGACTGTGTGGATCACAATAAACTGTGGAAAATTCTGAAAGAGATGGGAATACCAGACCACCTCACCTGCCTCTTGAGAAACCTGTATACAGGTCAGGAAGCAACAGTTAGAACTGGACATGGAACAACAGACTGGTTCCAAATAGGAAAAGGAGTACGTCAAGGCTGTATACTGTCACCCTGCTTATTTTACTTATATGTAGAGTACAGCATGAGAAATACTGGGCTGGAGGAAGCACAAGCTGGAATCAAAATTGCCGGGAGAAATATCAATAACCTCAGACATGCAGATGACACCACCCTTATGGCAGAAAGTGAAGAAGAACTAAAGAGCTTCTTGATTAAAGTGAAAGAGGAGAGTGAAAAAGTTGGCTTAAAGCTCAACATTCAGAAAATGAAGATCATGGCATCCGGTCCCATCACTTCATGGCAAATAGATGGGGAAACAGTGGACACAGTGGCTGACTTTATTTTTCTGGGTTCCAAAATCACTGTGGATGGTGATTGCAGCCATGAAATTAAAAGACGCTTACTCCTTGGAAGGAAAGTTATGACCAACCTAGATAGCATATTGAAAAGCAGAGACATTATTTTGCCAACAAAGGTCCGTCTAGTCAAGGCTATGGTTTTTCCAGTGGTTATGTATGGATGTGAGAGTTGGACTATAAAGAAAGTTCCGCATAGAAGAATTGATGCTTTTGAACTGTGGTGTTGAAGAAGACTCTTGAGAGTCCCTTGGACTGCAAGGAGATCCAACCAGTCCATTCTAAAGGAGATCAGTCCTGGGTGTTCTTTGGAAAGACTGATGCTAAAGCTGAAACTCCAATACTTTGGCCACCTCATGCGAAGAGCCGATTCATTAGAAAAGACCCTGATGCTGGGAGGGATTGGGGGCAGGAGGAGAAGGGGATGACAGAGGATGAGGTGGGTGGATGGCATCACCGACACAATAGACATGAGTTTGGGTGGACTCTGGGAGTTGGCGATGGACAGGGAGGCCAGGCATGCTGCGGTTCATGGGGTCTCAAAGAGTCAGACACGACTGAACAACTGAACTGAACTGAACTGAATGTAACCCCAGGAATCTTCATAAAGGGGAAGTGGATGGATCTTTGCTACATGGGGAGAGGAGAGGAGGATGTGAAGTTGGAGCATAGAGAGATTTGAAGATGCTTTGCTATTGCTTTAAAGATGGAAGGGGCGACCGGTGCCAAGCTACAGTGCAGCTCTAGAAGCTGGAAAAGACAAGGAAGAACTGCTGTCTATAGCCTTGATCGTGGCCTTGCCGAGGTCTTGGTTTCACCCCAGGGAAACCCATTTCAGATGTGTGACCACCAGAAATGCTAGGGAATAAATTCACATTGTTTTAAGCCACCAAGTTTATCATGATTTTTTCCATAGGAAATTAATATGTCATTTCGCTATCTAATTAGGAAGCATTTCTGGCTCAGATGGTAAAGCGTCTGCTTACAATGAGGGAGACCTGGGGTTTGATCCCTGGGTCAGGAAGATTCTCTGGAGAAGGAAATGGCAACCCACTCCAGTACTCTTGCCTGGAAAATCCCATGAATGGAGGAGCACGGTAGGCTACATTTCATGGGGTTGCAAAGAGTTGGATACAACTGAGTAATTTCACTTTTGTCCAAGGGCACTGAGTTTTTGGAAGATAAAATTAATATTCCAATTATAATGATCCTATGTGAAACCATAGTAGGTATAGTGATTGGAATAAGGGGAGAATGAAAGCGCAAAAATTCAGAAGGTGACTCTGGGGTGTAGATTGGGAAAGCTTCCGATGCAGACAGAATGGGTGATTCTTCCGTTTCTTGGCATTTGACGGTGCAGCTGTGTGCTGGGCCACGTGATGGCACAGCTCCGCGCTGCGTCTTGTGCAAGGGGCTGCTCTGCCACACTTGCGCAGTCAGAGACGGTGAATTCTGCTGAGCGTGTGAGGCCCCTTTCTTCCCGTTCTTTCCCCTCTTCTTCTCTCTCTTCTCCCTTCAGACACATGTGTTGCCAGTGGCCAATATTTCCCTGGAAGACTACTTATTGATTAACACATTTTAAGAAGAAAAAAAATTTTTAAGTACTTTGATGAAACCCAGAGGATTTGATACCTGGTGGCTCAGATGGTAAAGTATCTGCTTATAATGTGGGAGACCCAGGTTCAATCCCTGGGTCAGGAAGATCCTCTGGAGAAGGATATGGCAACCCACTCCAGTACTGTTGCCGAAAATCCCATGAACAGAGGAGCCTGGTAGGCTACAGTCCATGGGGTCACAAAGAGTCGGACATGACTGAGTGACTAAACTTTCAAACTTTGGATGAGATGCAGAGAGACGGTTCCCTCTGGATTATTTTTCCCCCCATAAGGATAGTCAAGTTCTCCAGCTTAATCACATTATAGGAATGAATCAGTAATGTCCTTAAATTTTACCAAAATACACCTTAACCCCACATACCTGTGATATTTTTTTTTAAGTTCTTCAGATCCATAATTTATTCTCCTAAAATATTCTAGTGGGAGAATTCACATTGACAACCCATAACACACTTTCTTCCTCACTTTGCATATTTTTCTTTTGCATCTTGTTTTGATGAAATAAGGCAGACAGTTTTTCCTCCTTGGACTTGGCTTCGTTTTGCTTTCCGTTTTCATTAACGCTTCTCTTGCTTTGGCACACGGCACTATTTGGTTGATGGCACTCTAGGAAAAATGCTTAATTACTGAAAAACTTTGACTGCAATTCAGGAAGAACATGCAGGGCAGCATATTTGTTCAGGTTAAGTTTATGTGATTTTTCAAAAATAGATAAGAAATAATCTGCTGCTAAGCCAAATGGGCACTTTCATTGAAAGCATTTGGTTGTGAGCAGAGCAGAGAGAGATGGGATCTAACACATGAATTTAAAATACCTTAAATGGAGAAGCAAGATGCATTGCTGTGCTCCTGCTGGCAGCAGACCAGGTTCTTCTTGAGGTCTCTCCCTGGTGCCAGAATACTGTCCACAGCAGCAGAATTGAACATGAGGGTTGAGGTCTAAATCCACTCTCTGTGCATGGAGATTGCTCAGTTACTATGAACACTTAATTTTGAAAGTGAAAGAAAATAAGTCTTGATTCTGAGTTAGAAGACCAGGATTTCTACTGGCCTTCATCACTGCCTACCCACATATCTCTAGATGAGTCCCTTCAAGGCAAGAACCTCTGTTTCTTCATTTGCAAAATAGTGGTATGCATTGTCTGGGAGATATTGAAGGGCAGGGAAGCCTGGTGTGCTTCAACTCATGGGGTGACAGAGTCAGGCACAACTTAGCCACTGAACCACAACAATATGCCCCTTGCTTCCTACTCCAGATTCTTGGGAATGTCTACAGACTGCTAAATGTAAACACTTTGTACAGGAGACGTAAGAGTCATGGGTTCAATCACAGGGTGGGGAAGATCCCCTGGAGAAGGGAATGGCAACCCACTCCAGTTATTCTTGCCTGGGGAAATCCCATGGACAGAGGAGCCTGGCAGGCTACAGTCCATGAGTTTGCAAAGATTTGGACATGACTGAAGCAACTTAATACAAAACCTTTGTGAAATGTAATTTTATGTATTAATAAAAAGAAATGTCATGATGAAGGCGTTTTGAACACGGCTGAAGTAGAAGGCAGGTCAACTCTGTGTGTACACTTGGGGTGCAAGTGTTAACAACTGAGTCTGCTCCCATGCCGTGAAGCAACAGAGGTGGATCTAGGCTGTTTCAGCTCTGCTCTCTTCTGGGTCTGACAGTTGTGACTTCTAACCGTTGATGTCAGGAGCCTAATACTGATGAATACTCCCCTGCCTTCATTCATGCCCATACTCATATAAAGGATGCCTCTTGATTCCCCACTGTTCATCCCTGGCTAAGAGAGAGAGAGATGTTTGTGCAAGAAGAGCAGAGGGGTGAGATGTCACACTTTGAGGATGGTACTATTTACATTTATGTTATTATTTATCTTAATTTCCCTTTAAATCATTTTTCCTGGTCTCTACACAGTAATTCAGCTTTGTTTTTAGACTGTATTTTGGGCCTACATACCAAACAACTCAGGCTGGAGCATTTGCAGGTTGGAGGGTCTTTTGAGAGAGCTGGTGCCTTTGATTTCTTCCATCAGGGTGATCGTCTCCAGTGTATCAGAGGTACTTTTTCTTGTATTCACAGAATCTGGGATGAAATTCAGAGAGTTTTCAATGTTGGAGGGTTTTCATTCTTGTGGTTGCCCCCTGAGTTATCTAGATGAAAACATTAGACTCTGTTGTAAAAAGGATGTATCTCCTTGACTTAGTGTCAACTGAGAATAGGACAGGGTCTAATTCTGTATCACCACCAATAATGTAGTTTAGAGGAACTTCATTCTATCTCTGTGTTCATGGCATCTCTTTGACGAGATGCACTCTTGCCTAGCTGTGGAAGGACTGTGTTGCATGGTGGGAAATTCAGCTATAAAGTTCATCACCCCAAGAGTTGAGTAATCTATTATAATTACTCATTGTACATGAATTCCATAAGGGTTTGGATGAGCTCATGAATTAAAAAGCTAGTAATGGCTCCTGAGAGTATTCAGAATATTTCTTTTTTTTTTTTCTCATAAACTTTCCTTTCAGAATATTTCTAACCCTGCAGATTGATACCAAGAAAGGCAGGACTTGGTACTCATGGCCACAGAATGAGCAATGAAACTTGAATGACTTAACAAGAACTTCTAATTGTATGTTTGTTGGAATTGGCATTCTAGTTTGAATGGATCAGGATTCTGTTCATTGCAGCAGTTTTTATTTGTTTTTTTGTTTGTGTAATGATTGTCACCAAAAATATTTTCCAAACTTGTTTAACTCAGTTCCTTGGATTGCTGAGATTATACTTTAAAATGTTTCTTTTCTGAAGGAATGGAAAGAGAATCTTAGGTTGAAATTCTTGTTGGGAGGTAAATGGAAAGAGTTCTATTATATACCAATACATATAGAATATTGTTAACTTTGCATTAACTTGGGAAAAGGGTCCAAAATATAAGGTTTTTAAAGAACCTACGGTTTTACTTATTTCAGCCATTAACTGTAAATAGAACAGGATTAACAAAGGATACCTTAAAAATTATCCTTTCACCCAGAGAAGAGGCTTCTTTGCTAACTAAAAATAGTACTATTTTGTGATGATGTATAAATGAGCTCTTACAAAAAACTTGAAAAATCCAGATTATGAAACCTGTTATTTACCTCCCATAGTTTGTGCTTACTAATTTAGGAATAAAACATCACCTTTGAATCATACGTAATTACCATCTTATAGGTTAAAATTTGTCAAATATCAGAGATTTTATGTGATCAGGTTCACTTTAATTCTCCCAACCAAGTAACAAACATTTATTATGTTATTACCACCCACCAGAGTACTGGCAGCCTGTAAGTCCTTGGGGGAACCCTTTGTTGAAAGAATAAACGAGATAGTAAATGAATGGAAGCCTGAATGTGTGAGTCTGTATGAGTTTGGGACTCAGCATTGTGCCAGGAACCATGGGGCTAAAGTGGCATGTCTTCCAGTCTTAGGACTTTTTCTTTCATTTCTGGCTTTTAATTCCAGGTGCCATGAAGTTACTTTTTCCTGTCACCCTGGCCTATCACAGAGGGTCCTTCCGTGGACATCTTTCCTGAAATATCCAATGACCATCCCCATGAGAAATCCACCGCTTCTTCTCTACATTTTTTCCCCCTTCCTCATTCATATCACTATTTGAAACCATATACTTTAGCTTATATATTGGTTTTCTCTTGTTTTTTTCCAGTAAGGTCCATGATTGAATGCACCTGGTCTTACTAAGTAATATATCTCCAGTTCCCAGAAAAGTGAGTGGTAAATGATGGATACTCAGTAAATAGATAGCAGTATTAAAAAGTAGAAACTTCACTTTGCTAACAGAGGTTCATCTAGTCAAAGCTATGATTTTTCCAGTAGTCATGTACAGATGTGAGAGTTAGACCATAAAGAAGGCTGATAGTCGAAGAATTGATGCTTTCAAATTGTGGTGCTGGAGAAGACTCTTGAGAATCCCTTGGACTGCAAGGAGATCAAAGCAGTCAATCCTAAAGGAAATCAGCCCTGGGATTTCTTTGGAAGGACTGATGCTGAAGCTGAAGCTCCGATACTTTGGCCACCTGATGCGAAGGAATGATTCACTGGAAAAGATCCTGATGCTGGGAAAGATTGAAGGCAGGAGGAGAAGGGGACAGCAGAGGATGAGATGGTTGGATGGCATCATGATCCAACCATGTCATGTCATGACTCAATGGAATGAATTTGAGCAAACTCTAGGAGATAGAGGAGGACAGAGGAGCCTGGTGTGCTGCAGTCCATGGGGTCACAGACTTGGACATGACTTAGTGACTAAACAATGAAAATAACAACTCACTATAAATATTTTGTAAGCGAAGGAAGGAATCATTTGAAGAGATACTATCTAGTGAGATGATCTGGTTTGCACATTTTTTCCCCCAGAAACTGAGCTTTAAGATGAGACTCTGAGACTTCTGCAGAATTTAGAATATTAGAATGATAACACCCCTGAGGATGGGCTGAGACCACAGTACTGTAGGGTACCTGGGGCTCTGGAGCCAATATCCTTTCATCCAGCATTTTGCTGTTGTTGTTGTTGAGTGCCCACTAAGTGCCAGGCCATGATTACTTAGTGCATCTTGGACGGAAGGTAAAAGTGGGCTTCCCAAGCCCTGTCCCCACATTCTGCTTCTCATGTCCTCACCCCAGTCATCACCTGCCTCCTCCTTTTAGTAATACAGCTCTGGAGAGCGCTCGTGGGCTTCCCCTTGTGCCCACTCTGGTGTGCACGTGCATGTGCTAAATCGCTTCAGTCCTGTCCGACTCTGTGATTCCACGGACTGTAGCCCTCCAGGCTCCTCTGTCCATGGGATTCTCTAAACATGAATATTGGAGTGGGTTGCCATGCCCTCCTCCAGGGGATCTTCCTGACCCAGGAATCGAACTGGCATCTCTTACATCTCCTGTGTTGGTAAGAGGGTTCTTTACCACTAGCGCCACCTGGGAAGCCCATTTACTCTGATACCTTGTGCTTGATCAGAATGGGTCAGTGTTGCAGCTTCCTTGGCCTCTCTTCTCTTTCAGAGGCACGGATTTCATTGTCAGGTGTTGTTTTTCCTGCTGGACCCATAAGGGTTCTGATAAGCATCCTCTAGGGTTGTCAGTAGGAGAAGGCGATGGCACCCCACTCCAGTACTCTTGCCTGGAAAATCCCATGGATGGAGGAGCCTGGTGGGCTGCAGTCCATGGGGTCGCAAAGAGTCGGACACGACTGAGGACTTCACTTTCACTTTTGACTTTTATGCATTAGAGAAGGAAATGGCAACCCACTCCAGTGTTCTTGCCTGGAGAATCCCGGGGACGGGGGAGCCTGGTGGGCTGCTGTCTATGGGGTTGCACAGAGTCGGACATGACTGAAGTGACTTAGCAGCAGCAGCAGCAGGGTTGCCAGTGAGACTTTGTCTTGAACTTCTATAATGTCCTTCATTATAATTCACTTTACATTTTTCCTTACCTTTAGCCTCTTGCATTTTAAAAGCTACTGAGGGTACAGTAATGGATGAGACAGACAGGGCTCTGGAACCTCACAGAACTGCTATTGTGCCAAAGAGGATGGGAAGTTGCCAAGTAGCTGCATTGAAATGTAAGATGGATTATTGAAGGGAACATAGAGAAGGTTCCAGAGTGTTTAGCAGTGGAGGGGTGGCAGGGAAGGTCTGAAAAAGGAGGCTATTGTGTGGATACCTGTGGGAGGGAGAGGACCTAGGTGGAGCAGTGGGAGACAGAGGGAGCCACCTGTTAAGCTTCAGGGTGCAAGACAGCTTGGAGCAGCTGAAGACCTGGAAGTGGTTGAGTCTGGCCAGCATGTGGCCCACAGGCAGTGGCGGGCATCTGTGAGATTCTCTAAGCCATCTGTTCTGCAGCATGGAGCATGGATTGGAGGAGGAGGAGACTGGAAGCAGGGAGCCTCTTTACTAGCTCATGTCCAATAAAATGATGGTGTTTATTAGAGAAGTTACAGTGCATGAGAGCGAAGTGGTCCATTTAGCTGGGATACAGGAGGCTCAGCGTGCAGGATTCGGTGACTGGTGGATGTGGTAAGAGGAGGGAACTTCATCATGGGAGATGACACTGGTTTCCTGCTTGATCCTGAGAAGAAGGGCTGCTCCATTCCAAGGTGAGCGACTAGGAAAGGTGTATCAGCTGTTCCTGTTGGTATGGCGTGTGGGGAGTGTGGGGGGAAGAATTCCAGTCTTTGACTCTCAAGACTCCCCCACTTGCAGAGTGACTCATGTCTCTCCAGTTGCTGTTAGAGCCTTATGACCATGTTCTTGATGTGATTCCCATGCTGTCTTTCTCAAGTTTTCCTTTGTGCTGGAAGAATGGCTTTCCACGGTAAGCATGTCTAGAGTGGAAACTGGGTCCTGCCTGGGTCACTTCATGGAAATGATCACAGTCTGTTTCTTTCCCCCCAAGCCTGAATGAGAATTTATGTCATGGGCTTTTGAGGCACCATATCGCATCACATGGGCTTCCCTGGTGGCTCAGATGATAAAGAATTCTGCCTGCAATGCAGGACACCCAGGTTCAGTCCCTGGGTTGGGAAGATCCCCTGGAGAAAGAAATGGCAGCCCACTCCAGTATTCTTGCCTGGAGATTTGCATGGACAGAGGAGCCTGGTGGGCTACAGTCCATGGGGTCGCAAAGAGTTGGACACGACTGAGTGACTAACATTGCATCAGATATGGAAGCCAGGGAATAAGGAAAGACCTCAGGAGTGCATCCTGAACAAAGTAATAAGCCTCTGTAACCATGTGTAAACTTATGTAGAAGGCGGGGAAAAGCAAGTTTGACAAGAGAGTCGATTTATTCTGAAGAAGGTGATTAAGGCATGTGTGGGAAACACACAGTGATGGCATCTAGATAAACCATCAGCGAGAAGTCCTACTGCGTCAGATGGCATTTTCTTTCCAAGACTGCTCACATTCCTTCTCTCCAAGGAACTAGTTAACATGTAAATCTGCCCCAGATATTCTGGGATGAATTTAACCTGAAAGTGACTTGCAGATAATGAAGACAAAGATCTGCAGGTCTGGGGCCATGGTAAAAACTCAACCTCTCCAAAGCATGTGCTCCTTTATTATGGCAATAAAACATAATTAGATCTAATTGTCATGGAGTGCAACCACATAATTTCTATCAGTATTTCATTTCTGGTAAAGCGATACCTCTGCCACCTAACTAATTTCATCTTGTTTAACGAGAGTGGATGTTTTTCTATGAGGAATTGACACCCATTTCATTCTGTTATTGGTTGTAGCCAGCTTTTAACAAATACTCTGTAACTGGTTAATTTTAAAGGGTGTTTTGGCACAAGCTTGTGCTTCAGAGAAGTTGAGGTGGTGGGCTCCCTGTGAGAAACGTGGTGGTCTTGGGATGGCTTGTGGGTGGGAGGCAGGTCTTCAGGGTCATAGTGTGCTCTTGGGAGTTGAAGCTGGTTGTGTTCTGGGACCTCACCTCTGGGATCTGAGTTTCAGGTGGCCGTTGGCCTTGGCTTTTCAGCACTTTGTTGTGGTGGATTTCATCACCTTCTCACTATTTCTACTCACCGTCTTTGCTCTCAAGTTCATAGGGGGCTCAACAAAGCTGCACATGAATTCCCCACCCCCGTCAGCTTCTTATCCCTTGTTGTGATGCTCCTGAAGACCCAGGGTCTGTCCTTTTGACCCTGCCCATGAGGATGCACTTCACTGTACATCACTATGGCTTCTTCCTTAAATAGGACCCTCCACAGTCTTGTTTCCAAAAACTGAACCTTATATAAGATTGTCTAATGATAGCTCTTTGCAGCCCAAACCAAAAGTTGAAAAAAAAAAAAGGCCTTTTATATTGACATTAGGTTAAAAAATAATTTTAGAGTTAAGCGTCAGTTCTATTTAATGAACTTAGAACCTTCAGTATGTATGAATACATTTTATAGCAGTTAAACGGAGACATGAACAAACCAAGAAGTCAGATAATTTTACCAGCTCCTAAGCAATGGTTTGAAGTTAATACGTGTAACCTGCTAAGAGTGTCCCCATTACAGCTAATATAAAATTAAACTTTTACAACTAAATTGGCCCCTGTCTAATGCTGAATCAATCTTTAAATGATTCCAAAAGGAAGCCTGAATTATCTGGTTCCTTCTCTGCTTTCATCTGTCTGCAGCCGTCATGTAAATTATTCTGGGTGGATGTGTTAATTAATTGTACCTGAAAGATTCCCATGAGGTTGAGACCCACCTCCATAGCCCAAGGTGCCTTTGGGGGCATTAATTTCATCTGGCTCTGATCGTGGTGAATGTGGAGAAGAGCTGCTTGCATGACAGTTAATCTACCTGGATACATTTCTCACTGCTCACTTTGAGACTCTTCTTTTCACTGATCCCTGAAATTATAAACCTGGAAGTCAAAAACAATGGAGAAATAACATGCTCCCCACTTATGAGCCTGCACTGTGTCTTCTTGCTGCAGTTAGAAGAGAGATCACAGTCTTAGCTTTAGGAATCTGGTCTTCTCGGGGAAAGACGCCAGCGGAGATGTACTGGGTGCCATGGGCCATGGGCCAATGCTCTGCCTCCCTGGGTCTTTGGACCTCAAGGGCTGGGATCAGCTGGGCGTGGGCACTGACTTTCTGGCAGCTCTAACCTTCTGTAAGAGGGAGATTAAGCAGCTGTCCTCCCAGTGCTTCAGGGGAGTTAAACAGACTACAGTAGGCTTAACTGCTTCCATCATGTCATTGGAAAGTTCTGACAACCTGTGGACCTGTCCCCAAGGAAAAGATGAGCCTGCCACCTTTTTTTACAGACCATTTCTTGTTCCCCCAACAACGAAGCTGTATCTGAGATCTCCCACTAGTAATTAGCGAAAATCACTGATGAAGTGAGGCCATAATTTGAAAGTTTGAGTCATAGACATGTGAAATATAATTAAAAAATTCTACTAAATGGATTTCTTCATTGGGGAAACTAAGCCCAATTGGGCTGTCTGTTGAAATCAAGATGCTTGTGCCTTCTGTGAGCTATTAAGATGAGAGCTGGATCCAGGAAAGGAGGAGGAAATTGGGCATCGCATCGATGCTGAGTCCCCTCCATGTGAAATTGCTCAGTCATTATTATAGTCATCCTTGATGTTTCTGGAACTCTTTTCCTCCAAGTTATTTCATATTTCTGCCAAGACAGAAGATATATAATGAAGCAAAATTAGGCTTTTAATTCTCCAGCATTCTGAATTTTGTTGCAATATTTGGTCAGGAGAAATAACTGGGTGGTGAATTTTGATTTCTATCAAAAATGCAGTTATTGGGATTCTGCAGATGGTTGGGCATCAGGCTGTTTGCTAGACCAAGCACAGGGGCCTTATGGAAACAGGGCAATATCTGAGCCTTTGGAGGAGGTGACAGACTGAGAAGTGAAGATAGGATGAAAAAAAAAGCCAGTCTCAGCCTTCAGTTGGCACCATGGCATAATCCCCTGATGTCATTGGTAGCAACATGGCATCTCAGCTCAGGACTCACCAATGACAGAGATTCCTGTGGCCTGGCCCTTGACCTGTTTTTATCCTTATTGGCTACTTTCTTTCTTGCACCCGTGATCATCCATATGCACACCCTTATCCCTGAGCTGCCAGGTGGTGTGCTGGCTCCTGCCTTCCTTCAGGAAGGGTTCTGTCCCAGTATCAGCTGCTCTGTGAAAAAGTTGGCTTAAAGCTCAACATTCAGAAAATGAAGATTGTGGCATCTGGTCCCATCACTTCATGGGAAATAGATGGGGAAACAGTGGAAACAGTGTCAGACTTTATTTTTTGGGGCTCCAAAATCACTGCAGATGGTGACTGCAGCCATGAAATTAAAAGACACTTACTCCTTGGAAAGAAAGTTATGACCAACCTAGATAGCATATTCAAAAGCAGAGACATTACTTTGCCAACAAAGGTTCATCTAGTCAAGGCTTTGGTTTTTCCTGTGGTCATGTATGGATGTGAGAGTTGGACTGTGAAGAAAGCTGAGCGCCGAAGAATTGATGCTTTTGAACTGTGGTGTTGGAGAAGACTCTTGAGAGTCCCTTGGACTGCAAGGAGATCCAACCAGTCCATTCTAAAGGAGATCAGCCCTGGGATTTCTTTGGAAGGAATGATGCTAAAGCTGAAACTCCAGTACTTTGGCCACCTGATGCGAAGAGTTGACTCATTGGAAAAGACTCTGATGCTGGGAGGGATTGGGGGCAGGAGGAGAAGTGGACGACAGAGGATGAGATGGCTGGATGGCATCACTGACTTGATGGAAGCAAGTCTGGGTGAACTCCGGGAGTTGGTGATGGACAGGGAGGCCTGGCGTGCTGCGATTCATGGGGTTGCAAAGAGTCGGACACGACTGAGCAACTGAACTGAACTGAACTGGGGCAGCTCCACTGACCGCTCCATCTGTGGTTCTATCCAGCATCACTGTCTGTCCCTCCTCACATCCTGTCCTTTCTAGCACCTTTCATCACCCGCCATTGCATCATGTATCTATGGATGCAAAAGTTTATTCTCTGTCCCCTCGTGTGCATCCACCTTCTGTGAGAAAGGGGACTTTGTCCTGTTCCCTGTGCCTCTCTGGGGCTGGAAGACATTTCTGGAAAACAGTAGGTGCTCCAACATTTGTAAAATGAGGGAGGACTCTATTTGAAAGAATTCATATTTTTTTAAATGGAAACTATAAAAATATGCATTTGCATTTTCTTGAATTAATAACATTAACATAGAGAAGATTTGCAATTCATAATGTAACCGGTTAACATCATTTAAGAGTCAGATGTGTGTGTACACACTCTCGCTCAGTCACTCAGTCCTGTCCAACTCTTCGTGACCCCATGAACTGTAGCTGCCAGGTTTCTGTATGCAGCAGGTGGTAACGAACGGCCTACCAATGCAGGAGACAGAAGAGACGCGGGTTCCTTCCTGGGTCGGGCAGATCCCCTGGAGCAGTGCATGGCAGCCCACTCCAGTATCCTTGCCTGGAGAATCCCATGGACAGAGGAGCCTGGTGGGCTACAGTCCACGAGGTCGCAAAGAGTCGGACACGACTGAACACACACACACAGTCCTGCAGGTGGAAGGGATTATAAAAATGTTTTGAATACTCTCTTTCTTCCTCATCTCTTTTTGTTTGTTTAAACACTGGAGAGGCCAGAGGCTGTGCTTCCTGTACTGTCATCTCTATTCCAGGGATGCATGCATTCTCTGTACTGTCATTATTTGGACACATACAGTATGCAAAGCACGGTGCAAGATGATCAAGGAGACGTCCTCTCTGGAGGAAAACTACTCTGAGATCCTGGTTGAATCGGGGCTTAGGATTCCAGCATCCCTTTGGGAAAATGTCCAGGAAATCAGAGAATGAAGCAAGCTCTGTCCACTCCCCAGGCTCTCCTCCCTGTTCTCTCTCCTCCACATTCCCTCTGTATTTCATGACAGAGTCGCCTCTGTTGTCCCAGGCAGCTTGTCCCTGATGGCTGTGAGACTGAGCTTTTTCCTCTCCTTGAAGTTGGGGGCCACAGTGCTGGGGGCCTCCCGCCATGATCTGGGGCTCTGGTGTCGCTGGGAACGTGCCAGGTGACAAGCTCAGCACGTGTTTCCTGGCGCAGGAGGAGGCTGGCTGACCCTCGAGGAAGCCTGTGGAAACTCTGTAAGCTTGAGACGCAGGATGTATCGAGAACCGCTGGGAGGGAGTCCAGGCCAGCTCTCTGCTATTTCTGGCTTGAGGTTTGCTGTCCCTTCTGTCCGCCTGGATGTCATGTGGCTGTCTCAGGTCCTTCAATCATGTGAGCTCAGGAATGTGCAGACAGAGCCGGCATTCTTACTCTGGGCCAGCTGGTGCCTCTGACATGCACGTGTATGGATGAGAATGAATCCTCAGGTGTAAGCACTGGTTAGTCCCTGTTGCAGAGGGCTGGGTGCCTCTGCTTTTATTTGCGTGAGTGCTCACTCAGTCCTGTCTGCCTTTTTGCAACTCCATTGATTCTAACTCTCCAGGCTCCTCTGTGCATGGGATCTCCCTGGCAAGAATACTGGAGTGGGCTGCCACTTCCTCCTCCAGGGGATCCTCCTGACCCAGGGATCAAATCCCAGTCTCTTGCATCTCATGCATTGGCAGGCAGATTCTTTACCACTGGTGTCACTTCTGCTTTTATGGAAGTGCCAGCTAGGTATGGAAATGTTTCCTGGTCTCCACGTTAACAGCTACAGAGCAATAAACTCTGCCCTCCAGGAAGAACCATCCGAGCTGCACCCAGAGACTTGCTCTTTCCCTCAGTTCTTAACTCAGACCCTTCGGATGCCTCTGCCGTATTGCCATTGTTATTTTAAAAATGACATCGTTAAGAAATTTTTAATTGGCGTGTAGTCGATGTCCTATATGTTATATGTGTATAATATATTGATTCATGCTTTTAAAGGCTACATTTCATTTATAGTCATAACACACTGGATCCGTTCCCTGTGTTGTGCAGTATCTTATACACAGTAGTTTGTAACTCTTCTAAGGGTAGAGAGTGAGTTTGCACAAAAGGCTCACAATCAGGTGTTTGTCTGTTTTAGTATCAGTGGTAGCTTTGATTGTTTTCAATATTGTCCTTATGCTATGAAAAAATGCACGTACCTGAGTTCCATCTTATGTATGGGAATTATTACAAAACCATCTAGAAATTGAACAGGTTGCCTTTTCTATACCTAGACTCCAGAGCTTTTAAAGTTTCTCCTTTTGTAACAGTTTGCGAAATATTCAGCTGTGTGTTCCTGTAAACCTGACTTAGAGCAGATGAGCCAGCTAAAGTGAAAATGAAAGTGAAAGTCACTCAGTCCTATCCAACTCTTTGCGACCCCATGGACTATACACTCCATGGACTTCTCCAGGCTAGAATACTGGAGTGGGTAGCCTTTCCCTTCTTCAGGGGATCTTTCCAATCCAGGGATCGAACCCAGGTTTCCTGCATTGTAGGCAGATTTTTTACCAGCTGCACCACCTGGGGAGCCCTACCATTCCTGGAGAGCTCTTTTTTTTTTTTTTTTGCCTATAAATGATCATTTATTAATCTTTTTGGAGGCCTGGGGAAGCTCTTTATAAACAGTTAGGTGCCTAGACTACACCCACACCAATTAAATCCAAATCTCTGGGGGCCCTGGCAGCAGCATTTAAAAAAAATCTCCCCAGGTGATTCCAAAGCACAGCCCAAGTTGAGAACCACTGTGTAAACATATGTGGATTTTCATTTCTGTAGTGTATTGATTCCAGCAGGTTAGAGATTAAACTGTGTTAGCAACCCTTTTGACACAGTTATATGAAACTGCTAATGTATTTGTGAGTCAAGTGTATTTTAATTGGAGAAAAGCTGTCATAGAATATTGCTAATTAATTTTCTTCCATGGTCTTTGTATGACAGCATTAAAATATCAAGAAAATCATAGTAAGATATTTCAGCTTTACAGAGTGGCTATTAAATAAGTGTCTAGGTTTTTTTCGTAAGGACAAGGATAGTTAATTTTTTCACTAGGGGATTAATTTAGCTTGATCTTTAATGAACAGTTTAGCTTCTGAAGATACTGATGAATTAGTCTTATGGAGTAAAGGCCCAGCTTAGAAGGGATGTGTTGGCAAGCTCCAAGAAGTCAGTGAGAGATGCATAAGGGAGAAACTAGATCTGGCAAGATTTCCCTCTTCTGAAACAGATAGCATGGATGGGGTCAGGCACAGACCACAGTCTGGAGTTACATAAGCAGGACTGCCTGAGTTAGCAAATGTTTTAGTGTTAGTATATCCCAAGTGTTGCATGGGATCTATTGGGTTGGCCAAAATGTTTGTTCAGGTTTTTCTGTCAGAACCTAGATTGCTGATCACCTATCTTTTACTCTAAAGACAATTGAAATATGCATATGTGCTTGTGTGAGTATGTGTGTGTATTCAGTTCAGTTCAGTTCAGTCACTCAGTCGTGTCCGACTCTTTGCGACCCCATGAATCGCAGCACGCCAGGCCTCCCTGTCCATCACCAACTCCCGGAGTTCACTCAGACTCATGTCCATCGAGTCAGTGATGCCATCCAGCCATCTCATCCTCTGTCATCCCCTTCTTCTTCTGCCCCCAATCCCTTCCAGCATCAGAGTCTTTTCCAATGAGTCAACTCTTCGCATGAGGTGGCCAAAGTACTGGAGTTTCAGCTTTAGCATCATTCCTTCCAAAGAAATCCCAGGGCTGATCTCCTTCAGAATGTGTATAAAAGACTATGTGTGTGTGTAAAAGACTCTATTAAGTATATATACATTTTTTGTTGTTCAGTCATTCAGTCATGTCTGACTCTTTGCAACCCCATGGACTGCAGCACACCAGGCTTCCCTGTCCTTCACCATCTCCTGGAGCTTGCTCAAACTCATGTCCATTGAGTCAGTGATGCCCTCCAACCATCTCATCCTCTGTTACCCCATTCTCCTGGCTTCAATCTTTACCAGCATCAGGGTCTTTTCCAATGAATTGACTCTTCACATCAGGTGGCCAGAGTATTGCAGCTTCAGCTTCAGCATCAGTCCTTCCAATGAATACACACAGACACACATAAATATAGACATTCATTCATTCATTCATTCAAGTGGTTTTCTGTTTGGAAACCTGAACGAACTTTTTGGCCAACCCAATAGTTATACTAACAAGACGTTGTTTGTTATTTACCTGAAATGCAAATTAAATTTGGTGTCCTGGATTTTCCTGGATGGAGATGCACTCCATCTTCACAGCATCTCTGTGTGGCATTTTTCCTCCATCCGCTTGGATGAGTGCAATACAGTCCCGGAGGTGCAGGGATGATATCTGGACCAATTGGGAGAAAATGAGTGTTCTGAGTAGGGTAACAAGGCAAGCTTTGATTAGAATGCACACACACACATCAAGTGCCAGAGTGATTAAAACCTTTGAAAGGTTTGGAGTTTTGCCACACAGCTCTGCACGTGTGTCTTAGGCACAGATGTTTTCCTGTCACTGGGAAAGATGATCGCTTCTGAGGCCTCATGGGGATGACAGCTACCCACTGTCACGATGGGTATGTGGCGACTTTAAGAAGGATGGAGTCTGAAGCGTGTGTTGCGTTTAATAATGCATGATAATAAAACAAGATGGACTGGAGGATTAATCAAAACTTTGTCAACTGGTGCTGAATTGACTCAGTGATTTGCATCGGGCTCTGTGTGGTCGGCCTGTTGACAATAACTTACTCAAAAACAATGGCTTTGGAATTCCTCCTTAATTGCATATGTTGTGCTGTAGGGTGATACACAAGATATTAAAATATGAGTAACAGATGGATGCCGGTAATGGAGCTTCACATCGCATATATTTTCTCCTGATTGTTTTCTATTGACTTATATTCCTATTCCTGTAAAATAGAGCTTTTCTTTTTCAGGACAGCACTGATTTCACCCTTTTTTCCCCTTTCCTACACTTTCTGATCTCTGTTTCTTCTTGTCCCCTTCCTGTGGGATAGAAGAGCCTCTGTACCCTGGATTTTGGAGTTTGGTTTTTGTTATTAGTGGGTAGAAGTTGATGATACATAACCAGGTTGAGATACTTGAGGGATTTTCATATATTGATGACTGTGGTTTTGTTATTTATCTGCCATGGCTGTAGTTCCCTTATCCTTAGTGATAACAGAAGATTAAAATACTGAAGAATTAAAGTGTCCATTTCTGGATTGTGAGAAAAGAAGTCAGTCCATTATTTAGAGAGCCTAATGTATATAAGGGTTTCCCAGGTGGCTCACTGGTAAAGAATCCACCTGCCAATATAGGAGCCAGAGGAGATGGGGGTTTGATCCTGGGGTCATGAAGATCCCCCGGGGAAAGAAATGGCAACCCACTCCAGTAATACGTGCTTGGAAAATGCCATGGCCAGAGGAGCCTGGTGGGCTATAGTCCACAGGGTCACAAAAGAGTTGGACACAACTTAGTGGCTAAATAACAGCAACAATTGTACGTAAGGCGTTAACTAATGTTCAGAGACAAAGCGGGTGTTTCTCTGACTTTAATAGCTTGCAGTTTAATGGGAGGAGAAGAAAACATATATCCAGATAATTAGATCAATGAGGCATTCTTCCTGTACCATAGGCAAGCTTTCTTTGTGCCATTACTAATGGTGTAATTCCTGTGATTTTTGCAGTGCGTTCATTGCCAAATACATCCATTCCTTTTGGCATTTGTTGGCTTTTTTAAATATGGGAAAATTAACTCAGGTGGGGATAGAAAGAGAATAAAGAAGCCACCATAAACTAGTTGAGGCTTTTCCTTAAAATCGTTTTTTTGCTTGCTCCATAAAGGTTTGTCAGGCTTTAGGAGTAGTAATGCTTGGTATTCCTGTGAAGTCTCCTGGTGGTGGTGGGCACAGGTAGGGGGCAGCCATCCCTTTTGATGATCAATGCTCCCACCTTCCTGGGTCCACCAGGTGGCACCACAGAAACACCAGCATCCTTGCACCCTTGGGAGCCAGTGGGACCTTTCTGCGCTTGTACTTACACCCACTGCTTCGTGTTTACTCATTGGGTTGTGGTATTAGCATAATTGCTGCACACATATCTTGTCATTACGTTCCTTTAGCTTGCAGTAACTAATACATCTGTTTGGTAGAGCGAATTCTGTAACTGTTAATCCTATACACAAAACAAATACAGAACAAAAACGTAGGCAAACTGCACTACACCCAGCCCAGCTCCAACCATGCTAAACATCACCTTTTGTGTTATGTTTCAGTCTTGAGTCATAATGGCCCCAGGCACGATATGTTTCTTGGGTCAGAGTTGGTTCTTGTCATACTTGGATGGCATACCCGTGGGAACTGAGCAGCTACAGACAATGCCTGTTGAAGATTTTCTGATCTGAGGCTCGTCTACTTTACATGCTACTTTGCTCCCTGGTGCCATATTGTGGGCTGAGAAACAGACACTGTGGACCCCTCCTCTCCCTAATGGCCCTGCCTCCGAGACAAAATGCCTTTTGTGTTAGAATCCGCCCAGGAGTCTGAGCGGGTTGAAGAATAACCGCGACTCTGCCTTTTAAAACAATATCATAGCTTCCAGAAATTTGTTTTACAGTTTTTAAAATTTATTTCTGAACTAAAATTAAATACGGCAGAGTTCAGTGTAATTTTCTCCAAAGAGCTGGGTGGAGGGTGAACTGAAAGTCGTTTTCCTTTCTGGTGGCATTGCTGTATTTTAGACCTTGCATGTTTATTTATGATAATGTTGCTCTCAGCTGGATTGTTGTAATTGTGCTGTGATTCTAGAAACTCTCTTTTGAATATAGGTAACAAACACATCTTTGAGGGCTTCCCTGGTGGCTCAGGTGTTAAAGAACCTGCCTGCAGTGCAGGAGACCCAGATTCAATCCCTGGGTCAGGCAGATCCCCTGGAGAAGGGAATGGCAACCCACTCCAGTATTCTTGCCTGGAAAAGTCCCATGGACAGAGGAGCCTGGCAGACTACAGTCCATAGGGCCACAAAGAGTTGGACACAATGGAGTGACTAACAAATGCTCATACACACACATGCATCTTTGAGTGTGGGCTCTGAATTTCTACTCTGTGGGTAGTGATTGAACCCAATTTCAGGAAATGATTTCTCAGTTCTAGATGAATGGATAAGACATTTCATCAGGGGTAATTTCGGTTAAGTGTTGTAAGATTCCTTGGTTGACAGCAGAGAGCTTGGGAACACCTGAAACCTCTTTCTGAGCATTTCCCATCTGACAGGTTTCAAAGGGAAATGAAAGGACAGAAGCCAAGGCCAAGGCCAGGTACAGGAGAGCTTCCTGCCCCTGTGCCCAGTCCCAGCTTAGTCGCCATCTTCTGTCCTACCCATGCTTCATTTCCTCTCCTAACAGTGGAAACAGTGGCAGACTTTATTTTTCTGGGCTCCAAAATCACTGCAGATGGTGATTGCAGCCATGAAATTAACAGATGCTTACTCCTTGGAAGGAAAGTTATAACCAACCTAGATAGCATATTCAAAAGCAGAGACATGACTTTGCCAACAAAGGTCCAACTAGTCAAGGCTGTGGTTTTTCCAGTGATCATGTATGGATGTGAGAGTTGGACTGTGAAGAAAGCTGAGTGCCAAAGAATTGATGCTTTTGAACTGTGGTGTTGGAGAAGACTCTTGAGAGTCCCTTGGACTGCAAGGAGATCCAACCAGTCCATTCTGAAGGAGATCAGTCCTGGGTGTTCTTTGGAAGGAATGATGCTAAAGCTGAAACTCCAGTACTTTGACCACCTCATGCGAAGAGTTGACTCATTGGAAAAGACTCTGATGCTGGGAGGGCTTGGGGGCAGGAGGAGAAGGGGATGACAGAGGATGAGATGGCTGGATGGCATCACTGACTCGATAGACATGAGTTTGTGTGAACTCTGGGAGCTGGTGATGGACAGGGAGGCCTGGCGTGCTGTGATTCCTGGGGTCGCAAAGAGTCGGACACAACTGAGTGACTGAACTGAACTGATCTGAACTCGTCATTCCCATCCGAAGCAAGGACATATTTGTTGTTAGAATAGGAACTTGGTCCTCAAGCAACCAAAGCTTCCTTCTTCACCCTTTTCCCTGCAAACTTCTGCCTCAATCTGGACCCCTTCTCTGTTGCAGAAAGGCCAATCTGGGCGAAAGAAAACCCAGCCTATACATATATATATAAACAGACAAACAAATATCAGAGTGCAGAGGCCAACGAACCTGTAGGTTCCCAGTGTCCAGGACTCTCAGGCTTCAGGGCTGATGCCTGGCTTCTCAGGCTGCCATGAGAACAGGGAAGATACTGGTGTTCACCTTAGTTCCTGGGACATGGAGCCAGAGAAAGCTGCTGGCCTGCCCAGCTCTGGAGTGCCTGTTGCTTCCACTTCCTGCCTCCCTCATCTCCTTACCTCTCTGACCCAGTGGAAAAGAAATCCTTTGCTAGAGCTCAGTGACTTGTCTGCTCCCTGGAACACACCTGTTGAAAACACACTTGAACTTGAGCAGATCAGAAAGGATGACTGGAAGGAGCCTGGAGCATCCTAGGACAGCATCTTTCATCTTTGGCCAGCTTCTTTCTTGTCCTGAGTGAAGAGTTGGCCAAAGGACCCACGATAGCCCATTGCACATGTAAGGTGACCATGACTCTCTGATGATAGCAGAATGTGATAAATGGTTCTCCCCAATTCTGGATAGTCAAAGCTATTCAGCTTTTCTAGTAGTCATGTATGGATGTGAGAGTTGGACCACAAAGAAGGCTGAGCACTGAAGAATTGATGCTTTCAAACTGTGGTGCTGGAGAAGACTCTTGAGAGTCCCTTGGACAGCAAGGAGATCAAACTTATCAATCCTAAAGGAATAGAATCCTGAGTATACACTGGACGGACTGATGCTGAAGTTGAAGCTCCAATATTTTGACCACCTGATGTGAAGAACTGACTCACTGGAAAAGATGCTGATGCTGGGAAAGACTGAAGGCAGGAGGAGAAGGAGGAGCAACAGAGGATGAGATGGTTGGATGGCATCATAAACTCAATGGACATGAGTTTGAGCAAACTCTGGGAGATAATAAAGGACAGGGAAGCCTGGTGTGCTGCAGTTCAGGGGATTACAAAGAGTTGGACATGACTTAGTAACTGAACAACAACAGTAACAAGCTATCTTAGCTACACAAATTTGTGGTAATTTCAATAGAAAAATGTTTTTAGACAATAGAAACATATAAAGGGTGTGGGAATAATCTTCAATTACTCAGTAATTTAAAGATAGGTGTTACTGTTCAGTTGAGGAGAATAAAGGGATGGCTCTTTGAATATTGAGAAGAAAGGGATGCTTCATTGGCTTACCTAGTGGCTCAGATGGTAGAGAATCTGCCTGCAATGCAGGAGACCCAGGTTCGATCTCTGGGTTGGGAAAATGTCCAGGAGAAGGGAATGGCTACTCACTGCAGTATTCTTGCTTGGAGAATTCCATGGATAGAGGGACAGTCCATGGAGCACCCATGGGGTCATGAAGAGTTGGATATGACACAGTGACTAACACTTCGCTCTTTCATTGAATATTACAGGCTACCTTCATTTGGAGTCTAAATTGTATTAACTTGCAAGTGATTTACAGGGTTAGATGAACTGTGCTGGTGCCGAGAGGGTTCCCTTGGCCTCTGTGCAGTTAACTTGGGATGGTGGCTTTGTGTCCATCACTGTACCCAGCTCTGCCTCCATCACATCCCAGTGGTCCACACACAGAATTGAGTGGTGTCTGTTTCTGAACACCAGCCAGGAGACAAACAAGAGGCCACCGTGTGATGGGAAAGTGGGACGGACATGGGAAGCAGACAGTTTCAGCAAGAAATTAACGAAGGCAAAAGGGCTTCCCTGGTGACTCAGACCGTAGAGTCTGCCTGCAATACAAGAGACCCAGGTTCCATCCCTGGGTTGGGAAGATCCCCTGGAGTAGGAAATGGCAACCCACTCCACTATTCTTGTCTGGGAGAATTCCATGGACAGAGGAGCCTGATGGGCTACAGGCCATGGGCTTGCAAAGAATCAGACCCCACTGAAAGACTGACACACACAAGTAAGTAAGGCCAGTGGTGAGGGGCAGCGGCTTCACAGAGAGGCTCCTGTTGTCAGTGCTTGTGTCCTGTGGGACTCGGATCAAAACCCTGACTTCTCATATTCTTCTTTGATGAAGTACGGACAAGAATTTATATTTCCTGCATGAATCTGAACCATGCCCATAGTGCTCAGATGCCTCCTGTCTGGAAGTGCTGGCTGGATATTAGCAGATCCCGTCTTTATTGGTAACCTCCCTTCAGACATTTGCCACCAGAGTAGCTTTTATAGACAAAGGTGCTGGTGGTGATGGTGGGGCAACATACAGAAGTAGCATTGACATCTCCAACAGTCATCTTCAGACTGGTCATCAGTGGTCTGACCAGTGTCATCTTGATTGTTCTAGGTACAGTTCATCTTCAGTTCCAGGTCCATTTGTTCCCTTTTCTTTGTGGCCGGTCCTCAGAATTGTCCTGGGTACTGTCTGGTCATCATGTAGTTAACTTTTCCACCTGGTGTTTTGGTATCTATAAGACAGCTCACAGGATATAGCTCAGAATATTATCTGTAGCCCTTGAGAAAGAACTGAAGGCCTTTTACTGTGCTTAATGACTGCATTACTACTATTATTTGGTCTTCTTTGACTGTTTCCCTCTGTTTCCACATTTTTCACTTCTGTGATTGAACTTATGCTTTGACTTCAGTTTTCCGCAGACAAAAGGCAGGCAGAGGACATGAAGCAAGGGGTCAAGGACCACAGGGTCCTGCTCTGTTTCAGTATGAACAACGATGATGCTTTTCTTGAGAGATTGTTGTTGTTTGGTCACTCAGTCATGTCTGACTTTCTGCAATGCCGTGGACTCTGGCCTGCTAGTCTTCTCTCTCTGTGGGATTCTCCAGGCAAGAACACTGGAGTAGATGGTCATTTGCTTCTCCAGGGGATCTTCCTGGCCTAGGGTTTGAACCTGCATCTCCTGTGTTGGCAACTGGCATTAAATATCCACCGGTCGGTTCCCATTAGGAACTCATCATTTTCCATTAAGTGTGAACGCTGATTGTCTCTGTATCCTGACTGACTAGTTCCAAGTGTTTCAGAGAGAAATACCATGTCCCTGTGAGTCCCTAATACAAGAAGCTAAAAGGAGATAGGAAAATGGTACCATGCAATGTTCTTTTTAATAAAGCGTTGCATTTGGAAGCCCATACCAGATTAACTAATTTAAAAGACAAATATTGGATTCATGTGCCAGGCTATTTTAGGGCCTTTTTATTCATGCATATTAAAACATAAATGAGCAGTGATTATCTCAGATAGGCTGCTCAGAATATTGTCCTTCCTGGAAACTGGTAGCAGAGGGTGCATGGGCTTTATTGGCTTTAAAAATGTTCTCAGGGACTCATCTGTAAATTAGGAAAATGAATACTTTAAAAAGGGGCTTCTCTGGTGGTGCTCATGGTAAAGAACCTGCCTGGCAATGCAGGAGACAAACTGGGGTTGGATCTTGGGGTTGGGAATATCCCTTGGAGAAGGGAATGGCAACCTACTCCAGTATTCTTGCCTGGAGAATCCCATGGAAAGAGGAGGCTGGTGGGATGCCTTCCATAGGGTCGCAAAGAAGCAGACACGACTGAAGCAACTTAGCAGGCATGCATGCATGCACATAGTTAAAAAAAGTGAAGAATCAAAGACGTTCAAAGAATTCAGCCTTCTTCAGGCTAGTTACCAGTTGCCTCAAGATAGTGATTTAGGTTGACTACTGGCAAGGAGGAAACTCTGGAAAATAGTGAAGGACAGGCCAGGACCATGGGGTCACACAGAGTCAGATAACTGAACGACAGCAACTGGTGGGGAGGTTGTTGTATTGACTAGGCAGAGCATATGCTTCAAATTGCAATAGCTAGGTTTTGCTTCTTTTAAAAGTGGTCCCATATTGGTGATGTCAGATGGTCCCGCACATGCAGGGAGAGTAGTAATAAGACTGCTAGTCTTCTTCTGACCCTAGTGGTGATAGGGAGGAGGTATCTGTCGGCTGTGAAGGAGGTGCCAGCAAGCTCACCCCAAGCTGGGAAAGGCACCCCCCTGCCCCCACCCACACTGGAGCTTCTGCAGGTGAGCACACAGCTGTGGTCCTGATGGGAGCAGTTATTTTGTTGTTGTTGAGTTGATAAGTTGTGCCCAACTCTCTGCAACCCATGGACTGTAGCCCACCAGGCTCCTCTGTCCATGGGATTCTCCAGGCAAGAATACTGGGATGGGTGGCCATGCCCTCCTCCACTGATGTGATGTAAGCAGAATGATGACTGAATGCTTTCCTTTAACTAATGAGACACTTTTCTTCTGCACTTTACAGTGTACACACATGTCCTACTTTTACCCTGAGGATTGAGTCTCAGGCAGGTAAAACCATCAGTAAATCCTCAGAAGAACATTTGTAGCTTAAACTTATACTGTAGCTTTTGAACTGGCATGTTGGAAATTTTAAAATCAGAAATAATGATTCCATTCGAGTCTTCAAGTAACAAATCACATATCTTCTGTGCATTAAATTGAAGAGCAGAGATACATTCAGAAATATAAAGAAAATTACCTTTGAAGTATACTTCTTTGTTCTTCTAAGTAGAGCTTAGGGAAGAAGGATAGATTGCCGTACTGGAAGAATGGAGAGTAACACTCAGAGAGACTGATGTATTTACTATCATTCACTGCCCATTTTTAAATGTCAAAATACTTTGCCAAGAACTGCTAAAAAAAAAAACAATAGATGAATATCCTTTGACTGTCCTGGCTGGGGATGCCCAGTGGGCCTCTCCTCAGCCTTATGCAGGCTTCCTGTTGAGCTGTCCCATCCTGGAAGTGACACTGATGGGCTTGTTACTCAACCATGTCAACTCCTTCACTGTGAGCTTAGTCTAGTTCCCTCGTATATTCCAGCATTTGCTACTGGGCCAGACACTTAGTAGGGAATCACTAAGTGTGTACTGAATAGTGGAACACATAGATTCTGCTTCTAGACATGGTCCTTACTGCAGGTGAAGGAAGAGTGAGACTTCTTGCTTTAGGAAATCGTGAAGGTCAGGGCAGTAGAGGAGTCCGTAGTGTCAGCTTCTCCCACCCGGAATGTTTCTAGCTTTGGCTCATTGACTTGCTGTCCTGTGAGACGGTTTCATGCGGAGTGCTCGTATTTGCTCTTGGGTGAAGCTGTTACTGAGACCCTCTCCTTGAACATGCCTGCCTGCTGACTCCTAGTGATGGCGGTTTAATCACTGCCACTGGGTAATGAATTATCTCATCACGACCCCAGTGTAGTGGATTAGGACCAAAGGTGTTGCAGGCCCATGGTTCAGAAGGAACACAAATTTTTGCTTTACCTGAAATAATGACAGTCTCAAAGGAAATGAAAAAGAATTTCAGCACTTTGAAGTATTCTAGAACTGCTTTGGTTTTGAAGCAGGTTCATGCTTCCCTGGTGGCTCAGATGATAAAGAATCCACCTGCAATACGGGAGACCTGGGTTCGATCCCTGGGTTGGGAAGATCCCTTGGAGAAGGGAACAGTTACCCACTCCAGTATTCTGGCCTGGAGAATTCCATGCACAGAGGAGCCTGACAGGCTATAGTCCTTGGAAGAGTCAGACACGACTGAAGGACTTTTATATGCTCATAAGTACAAATATTGTTCTTTTCCTGAAATTCCTAATTTTCATTTTGGAATGAATATTTTTATATACAGTCAGTTCGCAAGAGTTTTTAAGGTAAAAACTGCCTAAACGAGCATTTATTATTATTTCTTAGAGAGGAGAATGGGAATATTTTAAGTAGATACTTTGGGAAGCGTAAGTTTTTGTGTATGAGCTGATGCAACTCATATTTGCCAGTCTCTAGGACAAAATACTTGTTCAGGAAATAGATCTTGCACAGTGCCTAAGGAGGTTTAAGGAAAGTTTGCAAACTCTAAAGTGTTATGCAAATATTGGGTTGGGGGAGAGAAGGGGAATTGGCAGAAGCTGACTCTGAGAGACCTAGTAATCAGAGAAAATCAGAGGCCTGAGGCATGGAGCAGGGTGATGAGAAGGCTTCTCAGGGGAGCGTGATGAGCAGGCTGGTTGGAGAAGCACTGAATCAGTGTGTCTGCCACATCCATTCTGTTCTGATCAAGGGTCCAGGCTTTGGCAACTTACTTGGGAAGCAGGAAGACTGTACATAATAGCACACCGCTTTCGTTATATACCTTGCCAGTTTTAGAGTGAATATTATATATATGTACTGCCTTGAAGTTCTATTTCTATAGTTGTCTTGAGTCTGAGAGTTAAAAGATTAACTTCTTGATATCCTTTCATCTCTTTCTCAGCGTCCATGAGTAAGTACTTTGAGGCCAGGGACTATCCTTTACATTTCTTTTATTATTATTCCTATAACACTTGAGCTATTATGCAAAAGGAAGGAGCTCTGTGTATCATTGCTGATTTAATTTGGTTTTATTAAAAGAAGGATAGTTAAATTTAGTCTTTGTGGAGGACATTTGTAAGTACAGATTCAAACAAAAACGTGATCCATTCATTAAAAAAGTATGCTTTTTCTTTTTTATTGACATATTGTTTTACAGTGGTGTGTTAGTTTTGGCTGTACAGCAAACTGAATCAGCTGTATGTGTATATATATCCCCTCTTTTTTGGATTTCATTCCTTTTTGGGTCACCACAGAGTATTGAGCAAAATTCCCTGTACTATACAGTAGGTCCTCATTCAGTTCAGTTCAGTTCAGTTGCTCAGTCATGTCCGACTCTTTGGGACCCCATGGACTGCAGCACGCCAGGCCTCCCTGTCCATCACCAACTCCCGGAGTTCACTCAAACTCGTGTCCGTTGAGTCGGTGATGGCATCCAACCATCTCACCCTCTGTCATCCCCTTCTCCTCCCACCTTTGATCTTTCCCAGCTTCAGGGTCTTTTCAAATGAGTCAGTTCATTATCTGTTAATATTTTATACATAGTATCAATAGTGTATATATGTTAATCCCAATCTCCTAGTCTACCCCTCTCTCCTCTTGGTATCCGTATATTTATTCTCCATGTCTGTGTCTCTATAAAAATGTATTTTTAAACTTTAACTAAAAATAGGCAGAATATTTAGCACACATTAGAAACAGATGCTAATTCTAAGTTTGTGTTGACCCTACATCTGTTACCTTGAACCTCAGTGCACTGAGAGATAAGATCGGAGAATTTGTTGGTTCGCTGCTAGAAAATGTTCATTTCTCTAAAGGTCAGTGCTGAGCTGCTGCTGGCGCGTGTGTCACTTCATGAGGAGCTGGCCTTTTGCTGACGTTCATCCAAGACATCATCCGGTTACACTTTTCATCTTCGTTTCCTAAGAGTTACGGACACGGCGGCGTGGGAAGAGGGCCTTGCAAGGACTCAGCACAAGTTTCTGAGAAGAGAAATACAACGGTGTGGCCTTAACTTGACACATTTGTAGTTGGGAGGAAAGTAACGTTAATCCCACCATCGAGGACTGTCAGGCCTAATGAGATTTTTCTCTTCTTGTTCCCTTCTTCTGAGGCTTTCAGTTCTGTTTTATAAACAGACTGCACTGACATTCTCCCCAAAGAAATAACTATGTTCATAATTAATTATCAGTTACCACGGCATCATTCTAGAAGAATCTTGCAATAATCAAATGGGGCACATATCATGTGGGTAAAACAGAGGGAAGCTGTTTTGAAAAATGGTAAATTTTTTGAACAAATGTTAGTAGTGGTGATGACAGTATGCCTCTTAACATTTGCTTTATGTGTACACATATTTTATATATAGATATATTTATACACATGTGTGTGAGAACTAAGTCACTTCAGTTGTGTCTGACTCTTTGCTACTCCATGGACTGTAGACCACCAGGTTCCTCTGTACGTGAAATTCTCCATCCAGGCAAGAATACTGGAATGGGTTGCCATGCCCTCTTCCAGGGAATCTGCCCGACACAGGGATCAAAACCCATGTCTCCTGCGGCACCTGCATAGCAGGCAGACTCTTTATTGTTGAGGCACCATGGAAGCCTGTATTTATGGGCCTCCCCGGGGGTGCTAGCGGTAAAGAACTCCCCTCAATGCAGGAGACCCCAGAGACACAGATTGGATCCTTGGGTTGGGAAGATCCCCTGGAGGAGGGCATGGAAATCCATTCCAGCATTCTTCCCTAGAGAATCCCATGGACAGAGGAGTGGTCTGTAGGGTCACCAAGAGTCGGACATGTCTGAAGTGATTTAGCACACAAGCATATATATATGTAATATATATATATTATATATAGATATATTTATGTGAAAGTCACTCAGTCATGTCTGACTCTTTGTGACCCCATGGTCTATACAGCCCATGGAATTCTCTAGGCCAGAATACTGGAGTGGGTAGCCTTTCCCTTCTCCAGGGGATCTTCCCAACCCAGGGATCGAACCCAGGTCTCCCACATTGCAGGCAGATACTTTACCAGCTGAACCACAAGGGAAGCCCAGATATATTTATACATAGACTTTATATTCAAGCAGTTTTGGGTGAACAGCAGAATTACTTGGAAAGCACAGCAATTTGTCATATATTCCCTCACCCCCTTATATACCTACAACCTCCCCTGCCATCAGCATCCCCTACCAGAGGGGTACGCTTGTTACACTGTGAACCTACCTTAATGCATCATAAACACTTGAAGTCCATGGTTTATGTTAGGGTTCACTCTGGGTTTACTTCCTATGGGTTTGGGCAAATGTGTAATGGTGTGTATCCATCATTGACATACCGTGTGGAGTAGTTACTGTGCCTTAACAAATCTTCTGAGCTCCATTGTTCATCCTCCCCTCCTGCTTAACGCCTGGCATCCATGGATCTTCTATCTCCACAGTTTAACCACTTGCACGTTTCATATAGTGAGGCTCACACGGAATGTAGCCTTTGCAAAGTAGATTCTTTCACTTATGCGAGATGCATTTAAATATGTATTTAAGGTTCTTCTGAGTCTTTTTGGTTTGTTAACTCATTTCCTTTTAGCCCTGAATAACATTTCACTGTCTGGATGGATGTTAGTTTATTTATCCAGTCGCCTACTAAGGGGTGTCTTGGTTCCTCCTGTGTTTTGGTTAGGATAGATAAGACAGTCTGCTTTTAAAGGCAGTCTCCTTTATGCTATTTTCTTTTAAGTAAAGCTTTCTGTAAAAATGAAAAGCAAGTAGAATTTGGATGTTGCAGATACCAAGGTGATAGCGAGGAGGAGCCTGGGTATTCAGCGTGCTGAGGACCATTGGGTCATCTGGTGTCTGGTTCCCTTGTGTTCATCTCTTATCCAAACTGCAGTAGGCCTGGCACCTGGTTTTCCTGTTCAGATGGTTAGTGAGGTCTCTTTAGGATTTCCCAAGAATTTAACAGTGTAATGATTGCACAAACACATTATATTATCGAGATGGGCCTTTGAATCTTGGCTTGTAAATCAACTTCCCATTTGTATGAATTTTAGCAAGTTTCTTCATTTTCCTGAGCCTAAGTTTTCTCCTCCAGAAAAGATGTCAGTACTGCCTTCTCGGTGATGTGTACGGAAAGTCTGGTGCACAAGAAGTGGTCAACGCGAGATTGCTGTTCTCCATGGAGAACAGTCTGTGGAGAAAAGTCTTGTCACTTTCCAGCGTATTGTAACATGTACTTCTTATGTTGTTTATTGTCTTTTTTGCACACCATACGAGCAGATCTGTTTATCTGACTTGTACTTATGGAGCTCCAGTGCCTAGGAAAGTATCTGATACACTTCATAAGTAGCTGTTGAGTGACTACAAGAACTTTCCAAAAGAACTGATGGGACTTTATCAAAGTTGCGCTGTGCCTTTTGTCTATATTCCAGAAAGACTGACCACAGATTCGCCAAGAAAGAGTGCAGATGTCCATAAACTGAGGGCCACTATTGGCAAATCAATTAATTGTATGTGTAGTTTCTTCTCTAATAAATATATTGAATAAAGATCTCAATTTGTGATTGTAGGACTAACCAATTTATCTATCTATAAGAAGTTAGGGTACTTTTGTCCTTTTAACATGTCCATCATATGTTCTGATGGACAACATATCAGTGACAATAAAATTTTTTTCCTCCCTTTTGTATTTACTTTTGTCTTTCTTTTCACTTTTTCCTTCTAGTTTAAAGTTACTTTTTTGGCAGTGGCAATTTAAAGGTGATCGGATTAAAATGAAACACGAAAGTTGTTAGAAATCTGAACCTGGCTTTAATTAAGAGAAGTTGCCACTGTTTATTTCCTGTTCATAAACTTTTGCAGGGCTTCCCTGGCGCCTCAGTAAAGAGCCTTTTTTTTTCCCAGTAAAGAGCCTGTCTGCCAACGCAGGAGACTCGGGTTTGATCCCTGGGTTGGGAAGATCCCCTGGAGTAGGAAACGGCAACCCACTGCAGTATTTCTTGCCTGGAAAATTCCATGGACAGATGAGCCTGGCAGGCTATCGTCCATGGAGTCTCAGAGTCAGACATGACTGAGCACAAGCATGAAACTTTTACTTCCTTAAATGTTTTACCTGTATTTCCATCTGTCCATGTTGTTGAATTGTGTAGACAATCTAGGTTGTTGTTGTTTAGTCACTAAGTCTTGTCTGACTCTTTGAGACTCCATGAACTACAGCCCACCAGGCTTCTCTGTCCTTGGGACTTCCCAGTCAAGAATACTGGAGTGGTTTGCCATTTCTGTCTCCAGGGGATATTCCCGACCCAGGGATTGAAACCACACCACCTGCATTGTCAGGCAGCTTCTTTACCACTGAGCCACCTGGGAAGCCCTGTACAACCTAGGTCTGTTCAGTTCAGTTCAGTTGCTCAGTCATGTCTGACTCTTTGCAATGCCATGAACCACAGCATGCCAGGCCTCCCTGTCCATCACCAACTCCCGGAGTCCACCCAAACCCATGTCCATCGAGTTGGTGATGCCATCCAACCATCTCATCCTCTGCCGTCTCCTTCTCCTCCTGCCCTCAATCTTTCCCAGTATTTCCCACTTTTCAAATGAGTCAGCTCTTCTCATCAGGTGGCCAAAGTATTGGGAGTTTCAGCTTCAAAATCAGTCCTTCCAATGAACACCTAGGACTGATCTCCTTTAGGATGGACTGGTTGGATCTCCTTGCAGTCCAAGGGACTCTCAAGGGTCTTTTCCAACACCACAGTTCAAAAGCATCAATTCTTTGGCACTCAGTTTTCTTTCTAGTCCAATTCTCACATCCATACATGACCACTGGAAAAACCATAGCCTTGACTAGACGGACCTTTGTTGGCAAAGTAATGTCCCTGCTTTTTAATATGCTGTCTAGGTTGGTCATAACTTTCCTTCCAAGGAGCAAGCGTCTTTTAATTTCATGGCTGCAGTCACCATCTGCAGTGATTTTGGAGCCCCCAAAAATAAAGTCTGACACTGTTTCCACTGTTTCCCCATCTATTTGCCATGAAGTGATGGGACCGGATGCCATGATCTTAGTTTTCTGAATGTTGAGCTTTAAGCCAACTTTTTCACTCTCCTCTTTCACTTTCATCAAGAAGCTTTTGAGTTCCTCTTCACTTTCTGCCATAAGGGTGGTGTCATCTGCATATCTGAGGTTACTGATATTTCTCCTGGCAATCTTGATTCCAGCTTGTGCTTCCTCCAGCCCAGTGTTTCTCATGATGTACTCTGCATATAAGATAAATAAGCAGGGTGACAATATACAGCCTTGATGTTCTCCTTTTCCTATTTGGAACCAGTCTGTTGTTCCATGTCCAGTTCTAACTCTTGCTTCCTGACCTGCATACAGGTTTCTCAAGAGGCAGGTCAGGTGGTCTGGTATTCCCATCTCTTTCAGAATTTTCCAGTTTATTGTGGTCCACACAGTCAAAGGCTTTGGCATAGTCAATAAAGCAGAAATAGATGTTTTTCTGGAAATTTCTTGCTTTTTCCAGGATCGAAGGGATGTTGGCAATTTGATCTCTGGTTCCTCTGCCTTTTCTAAAACCAGCTTGAACATGTGGAAGTTCACGGTTCACATATTGCTGAAGCCTGGCCTGGAGAATTTTAATCATTACTTTACTAGTGTGTAAGATGAGTGCAATTGTGTGGTACATCAGTATAAAAAAAGCCCTAGATGTAGGTAGAGTAGCTACTATGGCCAGATCCTGGGGATGAGCCTCAAGCAAGGTGAGATAGTCCCATTTCTCAGGTTGGGTAAACTGAGGCAAAAGGATGTATGAAGAAGGAGCACCTTCTGTCCAAGGGTGAAGTTGAGGACATCATGAGTGATATGCAGGCCAAGGGAAGTGGATGCTTAAGGAGGGCTGCCTGTGGAGGGTTTGGGCCAGGACACTCCTATTTTCTTTCCTGGGGATCTGGCAGCTGGTCTGCCAGTGCTGGCTTACACGCCACTCCGTGAGGCTGAAGAGGAACACACAGGGTTTCTGCCATAATCTCTTAGTGGGTCCAGGAGAGGACTTTGTGGAAGGGCAGGCGGTGTGTGGCAGTGGGGACAGTGTGAGCCTTTGTGTAAGAAGGACTGACACTTGCCAGGTCTGAGAGATAAGTTGAAAAAAAGAAGTTGTGTTCAAGGCTTGTGTGAGATGGGGGTGATACTCAAGGATGCTTGTGTAGCAACCACAGCCCCACCCCTGCTGCTTGTAAGTCTTCCTAGGCAGGCTCTCCCCATGGAGTGGTGGGAGAGTGGCCACTTTCTCCTGGCAGATGTGGGAATAGACAAGAGCATCTGAGCTTCGAGGGTGCTTATTTTAGCACCAGTTCAACTGGCATGCCGGAGAAGGCAATGGGAACCCACTCCAGTACTCTTGCCTGGAAAATCACATGGACGGAGGAGCCTGGAAGGCTGCACTCCATGGAGTCACTAGGAGTCGGACACGACTGAGCGACTTCACTTTCACTTTTCACTTTCATGCATTGGAGAAGGAAATGGACGGCAACCCACTCCAGTGTTCTTGCCTGGAGAATCCCAGGGACAGCGGAGCCTGGTGGCCTGCCATGTATGGGACCGCACAGAGTCGGACACGACTAAAGCGACTTAGAAGCAGCAATTGGCATGCAGTTACCCTCCACATCAGAGCCTATGAGTACAATAACTGAAAAGAAAGAAAGAAAAGAAAGTGAAGTTGCTAGGTCATGTCTGACTCTTTGCGGTCCCATGGACTGAAGTCCGCCAGGCTCCTCCGTCCATGGAATTCTCCAGGCTAGAACACTGGAGTGGGTTGACATTTCCTTCTACAGGGGAATCTTCCTGACCCAGGGATCGAAACCGGGTCTCCTGCATTGTAGACAGACTCCTTACTGGCTGGGCCACCAGGGGAGTCTCAGTTACTGATTGCCACCCTGAAGGAGGAATACATTTATTTATTTTATTTATTATATATTCACTTTAGTAGTGTTTTTGAAGTAAAATGCTGATGGCCAAAGCATAATTTTAGTGTACCGTTATTTTCACAGTTTTTTTTTTCCCTAATACAGAGAGATTAATGATAGGTCACTCGAAAAAAGACAATAATCTTCTATTTTTCTATCTTACTGACTTCTCAGAATCTTACTTACAGTCTGCAACATCTGCAATGTCAGGCTGGGGTTGTGCTCAAAGAGAAGTTGTGTCAATTTAAATAAGATGTATTATGCTCGCCTTTTGTTCCCCGCTGCATGAGGCCTTTGGTGAATCCAAATTGGGCCTTTTTAATGTTCTCAGATTGCAGACATGGCTCTTTTTTAGCAAATGAGCAGAAGAAAGTTGGCAATCCTATTTGTTGGGAGCATTTGTTTTGAAGAAATCAGCTCAGACACTTTACATATGTTTGATTATCTTACCTCTGCATTCTCACCGAGGAATTCAATTTGTCTGGGGAGCAGATGAGACTTGTTCCTGTCTCTAATGGTGGTTTTCTCATATATTTCATTTCAAATGGCCTGTACCGATTGGCTCACTCATGTATCTTTTCCTTGATCACGTAACGAGGAGAAAAGTGCCAAGGACAGCGTGGAGCCATTGGTGAGGGGAAGTGCTGCCAACTGAAATGCAGCATTACTTAGCTAAAAATTGGGAGTCTTGAGTGGTGCTTGAAGGCAGCGTTTTGAGAGCAGATCCTCACTTGGGTAGCCTCTTAGAAGTTTGTGATGAGTCGTAATGGATGATAATGTTAGAAAAACCACATCCGTCCATGTGCAGAGTTGTTATCGCTGTTCCCATTTGGAGCTGTTGTCATCATCCTGTTAGCGCTACTTCAAGGGCACTTTCATTTCTTAAGTGTTAAATACCTACTTTACTTCTTCATTCGCTTTGAATTATTTGGACCACACTAACTGAAGTGTGGTTTTTCTCAAAATTTCTTATAGTCAGAATGAATATGATACATTCATAACTTAATCCCACGATATCTAGCACATTCTATCTGCTTGTGGTAAAGTACGTTTACCGCCAGCCCCACTGGGCTACTGGCTGCTTTCTGAATGGCAGCTTCTTGATCCCTGTACAGCCTTGAGCCCAACAGAGGGCTGGTCTTCTATGAGGGCCCATGGGGATGTGTTTTATGGAAAGGCTGATATTTAGTTCTGTTTTGCACAGTTCTAGTTAGCATCACTGACTCAATGGACATGCATCTGAGCAAATTCTAGGAGATAGTGAAGAACAAGCAAGCCTGGCTCGCTTCACTCCATGGGGTGGAAAAAAGCCGGAAAAAGCCGGACATGACTTAGCAACTGAACAGCAACAACAAGTTAGAGTTAGAGAAACGCTTGTATTTTGGACCAAGCATTGCACCTGCCATTTAGGAAGAACCTTTAAATAGATTTTATGAAAAAGCTAACATTTTGTTCTCTTTTGAATAATTTTCGTTAGAGTGAAGGGCTCCCATTGTTGTTAGTTGCATCCTGCATTCAAATCTAGCTTCTTTTTTCTACCTGGGGCAAAGCGCTGAAGGACACTCCTTGGATGCGATGTCTGTCTGTGTCACCTCCCGTTTGGACCTGGGGAAAGCCTGTAAGAATATGGTGTGTGAGCCCCACCAAGGATTTTGGGTTGTTCAAAGAATGCTGATAGTTGTAAAACCGTTAAGCAGTTTTTCACTGGAGCTAAATGCAAAACAAGTAACAACCGGAAAGCAAACTGATCAAACCAAACAAGTAGCAAACATTTCGAGAAGATGCCCTGGAGGAGGGCCTGGCAACCCACTCCAGTATTCTTGCCTGGAGAGTCCCATGGACAGAGGAGCCTGGTGGGTTACAGTCCGTGGGGTCGCGAGGAGTCGGACACGACTAAAACAACTTAGCCGCAGCAGTGAACATTTCAGAAGGTGTTTTTGCGAACAAAGTTATGTTGACTTAAAACCCAATAGAACACAGGAAGAGAGTTCTTACCAAAATTTATTCACTTCAGAAGGAACCTCATAGATTTCTAACACTTACCCCAATTTTTGACCTGATGCTAAATTTTGAATAGATTTAAATATCTTTCTGTTTCCAGAAAAGACTCTATAATGGGCATATTTTATTTGAGGATATAAAAAATATTTGCTGTCAATGCTTGAGATCTGTGGACACGCAAGCAGTGTGTTAGAGAGCTGAATCAGTTTAGGAATTTACTCGAGGACACAACCTTCTGTGGGTGTGTGGCAGGCACATACCACATACAGATGCTAGTATCAGCGGACACAGGGTTGAGACTAGTCACTGATTTTCCTGACTTGAGAGCAGTAATGAAAAATACGATCACAAATAGTAGGAATAGTGGCATTGGAATGTGTGTTCTCAGTCACTCAGTCATGTCTGATACTTTGCGGCCCCATGGACTGTTGTCCACAAGGCTCTTCTGTCCATGGGATTTCCCAGGCAAGAATACTGGAGTGGGTTGCCATTTTCTTCTACAGGAGATCTTCCTGACCCAGGGACTGAACTCCTGTCTCTTGCGCCTCATGCCTTGGCAGGCAGATTCTTTACCGCTGAGCCTCCTGGGAAGCCCTGGTGATAGAGTATGGCAGGTCAAAGTGGACTTTCACAACAAATTTTCCTGTAAAAGGTGGTGCATTTAGCATCTGGAGCTGCTTTCTTTGTAAGTGGAACTTATATATTGTTTAATACTCAGCGGGGCCATCTGGAAGTGGGGCTTTCCAGCTTCATCTCAGTTCACCTGCAGATGGAGATGCCCATCTAGACAGACTGTGTGTTTCCAAAGAGGGAGCAGAGAGAGAGTGATTCAAGCTCAGGTGGGGATGGAATAGCCTCACAGGTGAACACAGATACAGCACATGTTCCCCATGCTGTGTGTGCTGCGCTAAATCACTTCAGTCATGTCCGACTCTTTGCGACCCCATGTACTGTAGCCCCCAGGTCCTATGTCCACGGGATTCTCCAGGCGAGAATACTGGAGTGGGTTTCTGCGCTCTCCTCCAGGGGATCTTCAGAATCCAGGGATCAAACCTGTATCTCTTATGTCTCCTGCATTGGCAGGTGGGTTCTTTACCACTAGTGCCAGTTGGGAAGCCCTGAAAGAATGTAAGCATTGAGAGAAATGTGGGAGAAGGTAACTCTTCTTTACCCATTGAAGTGGGAAAAGGATACTGGCTTTCCCAGTGTGATTTAATGCTGTATTTTTTTTTTTTAATGCTGTATTTTGATGACATTTTAAGCAATGCAATTCTAGAGTAGGAAATGGCAATCCACTCCAGTATTCTTGCCTGGAGACTCCCATGGACAGAGGAGCCTGGCAGGCTGTAGTCCATGGGATTGCAAAGAGTTGGACACAACTGAGCACTGAGCACAAGCAATCCAATTAGATAGAAAAGGAGATAAGAAAATATGAACGTTGAAGCAGAGAATGTAAAATTATTCTTCATTATCTTGAGAAACCTATATGCAGGTCAGGAAGCAACAGTTAGAACTGGACATGGAACAACAATTTAGTTCCAAATAGGAAAAGGAGTACGTCAAGGCTGTATATTGTCACTCTGGTTATTTAACTTATATGCAGAGTACATCATAAGAAATGCTGGGCTGGAAGAAGCACAAGCTAGAATTAAGATTGCCGGGAGAAATATCAGTAACCTCAGATATGCAGATGACACCACCCTTATGGCAGAAAGTGAAGAGGAACTAAAGAGCCTCTTGATGAAAGTGAAAGAGGAGAGTGAAAAAGTTGGCTTAAAGCTCAACATTCAGAAAACTAAGATCATGGCATCTGGTCCCATTACTTCATGGCAAATAGATGGGGAAACAGTGTCAGACTTTATTTTTCGGGGCTCCAAAATCACTGCAGATGGTGATTGCAGCCATGAAATTAAAAGATGCTTACTCCTTGGAAGGAAAGTTATGACCAACCTAGCAACCTAGATAGCATATTCAAAAGCAGAGATATTACTTTGCAAACAAAGGTCTGTCTAGTAAAGGCTATGGTTTTTCCAGTGGTCACGTATGGATGTGAGAGTTGGACTGTGAAGAAAGCTGAGCGCCGAAGAATTGATGCTTTAGAACTGTGGTGTTGGAGAAGACTCTAGACAGTCCCTTGGACTGCAAGGAGATCCAACCAGTCCATTCTGAAGGGGATCAGTCCTGGGTGTTCATTGGAAGGACTAATGTTGAAGCTGAAACTCCAGTACTTTGGCCACCTCATGCGAAGAGTTGACTCATTGGAAAGGACTCTGATGCTGGGAGGGATTGGGGGCAGGAGGAGAAGGGGATGACAGAGGATGAGATGGCTGGATGGCATCATGGACTCGATGGACATGAGTTTGAGTGAACTCCAGGAGTTGGTGATGGACAGGGAGGCCTGGCATGCTGTGGTTCATGGGGTCACAAAGAGTTGGACACTACTGAGCGACTGAACTGAACTGAACTGAATGTTGTGTGTTGGCCCTCAAAACACAAGATAATCAGCTACAAGTTTTTGGAGGAAATGAGTTCAGTCAGGTTACAAATTATGAAATAAATGTGTAAAAGTCAATGATTTTCTATTTACCAGCAATAAATGATGAATATATAACAACATAATGTGACCCCATTCATGATACCAGCACAACTACAGAATAGATAAGAATTAAATGAACGTATAGGACCCACATAGCTCTTTGGTGATTCCTGGTGTTGATGTTGCTTTTCCTGAGGTTCTGGGTCATTAGGTCATCCTGTGAGCCTGGAATCTTCCATCTGTGGTTGCTCTTTGGCTTTCCATGCTTGCAGTCCATTGACTGAAGATGAAGGGTTTGGGTATACAGCAGGGCTTTTGATTTCTTGTGCCTCCTGGGTGTCAGCAGTCACTCCGGGTACCTCCCTCTCTCTTTGGTCTAAGTGCTGGGGGACCATCCCAGGAGCAGATGCTTCTGCTGCTTCACCCAGGGTGAGCGTGGTGGGCAGCATTGTTTAGAGGTTCTGAAGGGGGTCCCCCAACTAATCTGCAAGGCCTTCGTTCTCTTGCTTATCACTGCGTGTGTTGCTTCTGAACTTGGAGTAGCCCCAGAGGCACCGTGGTGTTTCCTGGCAGTCTTCTTAGGTCCTATTGGAGATTACGAGTTCCTCTGTTCATGTGAGCTGATTTCCTTTCTGTCTCAAGAGTCTGGGCTTGGATGGCGCTTTCTTTTCATCGTTTGGCACTTTCACGATCATTGTCATTTAAGCGCACATGTCCCTTTTGTCATTTCCAGAGTCCCAGAGTGGGAAGAAGAGGCAGGTAGCCAGGATCAGGACCCTGAACTATGCACGGTTTCCCACAGCTTTCCCTGGGTAGGATTGCCAGATAAAACACAGGGTGCCCATTTGAATTTGAGCTTCAGATAAACAATGCGTAATTGTGTTGGTATAAATCTGCCCTGTACTTACCCTAAAAAAAGTATCCACTGTTTATCTGAAATTTACATTTAACCTAAAACAAACTGTGTGTTGTTTATTTTCTTTTCAATTCCAATTCAGCTGCACATACTGTATTTTTATTTGCTAAATCTGCTGAGCCTACCCACGGGTGTCTGGTGAACAGAAGCTGCACTGACTCTAGAGGAACGTGTGTGATGGAGGGTAGGAGGGGGAAGAGGTAGTGACACATACTTTAGGGAGCTGAAGGAGGGCCCCCTCTAGAGCTCTGGCAGTGCAGTCCCTTTAAATACATTTACTTTGAGAACTGGACCAAATTAAATGGTAGTTGAACCAAGACTGACTTGCTTTCTCAGTCCCATTCTCGAGGGTTCTACCCTCATGACCTAATCAATTTCACCTCCTAACCCCGTCACGTTTGAATTCAGGAGAGACACAAACCTTTTATTTTCTTGGGCTCCAAAATCACTGTGGATGGTGACTGCAACCAGGAAATTAACAGACACTTGCTCCTTGGAAGAAAAACTATGACCAACCTAGACAGCACATTAAAAGGCAGAGACATTACTTTGCCGACAAAGGTCCGTCTAGTCAAGGCTATGGTTTTTCCAGTAGTCATGTATGGATGTGAGAGTTGCACTATAAAAAAGCTGAGCACCGAAGAATTGATGCTTTTAAACTGTGGTGTTGGAGAAGACTCTTGAGAGTCCCTTGGACAGCATATAGATCAAATCAGTCAATCCTAAAAGAAATAGCCCTGAATGTTCACTGGAAGGACTGAGGCTGAAGCTGAAGCTCCAGTAGTTTGGCTAGCTAATTTGAAGAACTGACTTATTTTAAAAGACCCTGATGCTGAGAAAGATTGAGGGGAGGAGAAGAAAGGGGTGACAGAAGATGAGATGATTGGATGGCATCACCAACTCAATGGACATGAGTTTGAGCAAACCCCAGGAGACAGTGATGCACAGGGAAGCCTGGTGAGCTGCAGTCCTTGGGGTTGCAAAGAGTCAGACAGGACTTAATGACTGAACAGCAACAACAACAACAGCAGCAGCAGCAAATCTTCAGACCCTAGCAAAAATTAAGCATACGAATATTCCAGATAATAATTAAGTGTGAATAAATGAATTTCTAACAATGAATATACTGATATAATGATAAATAGCACTTCAAATGGGAGACCCTGTAGTCTCTTGAGTTATTTATACCACTTTGCTTGAAATGTAAAATACTTCTTCTGTTGTTTTATTAAAATGCGCTCTTTAATTACAGTTTTTTTTAGTTTCCACTTAGCATCATTAACTTCAAAGATGTTAAATGTTGACTGTGACAGCTAGCTAACTAGCTGTTTGCTTACAGCCTCCTGATAACATGCTAAATAAGAACAAGTGTGTTAAAACAAAGAGATCACATGAGAAATTTTAATATTTTTCTGACTGTGGGAGGCCAATGAAGTAATGTTAGTGGATAATTATTATTGACGTATTTGTCAAATGATTCTAAGAGCTATAAATGCAGCTTTCACTTTCATTTATCAGAAGAACATGGAGGACATGCTTTGCCTTAATCTCTGGAAGAAAATTCTTTATAAAATTTCCTATATTTTAATGGTTTCAGGTTCAAAATCTATTTGTTTTTCCTCTACAAAATTTGTGGGTATCAGAAATTCAGTTTCGCCTTTTTTATTTTTCTCAGGGGACAACATTTTGAGTTAATTTTCCCTGGGACCCCTGCATTGCAGAATGATTCTATGAATAAAGAACTAGCTTCCAACAGGTTGTCACATTTAGAGTCATTATTTTCTGTCTGTTCAATGTCTGTTGGCTGCACTGTCTCGTCAGGTGGAAAGGAGTGCTTGACCTGGACATTATCTATATCTTTAAAAGGTTTTCTATTCTTTGTCTCATCCCTCACAGCTGCTTGCTTTCCCCCTACCCTCTAAATCTTAGAATATTCATTTTTTAAATGCACTCACTGGGGCTTCCCTGGTGGTGTAGCACTTGAGACTGCCTTCCAGTGCAGGGGGTATAGGTTCGATCCTTGATCAGGGAGCTAATATTCCACATGCTTCATAAGCGAAAAACCAGAACATAAAACAGAGGCAATAATGTAACAAATTCAATAAAGATTTTAAAAATGGCCCTTATTGAAAAATTAAAAAAGAAACAAACAAAAAACTGCCCTCATTTTGTGATTTACGCTTTTCAGTCTTTGGGTCTAATTTACTTTTCTCCCCAGAATCTTCTGATATGTAAGAATTTCAGAGCTTGGCTAGTACATACCAGGGCAAGGGGAAACCAGCATATAAAACAGAAATACCATTCAGAATTCTTATTGCAGCATTTTCAGCTGACTTTATTTAAATGGTTAGTTATAGTTAGTTATTAATGGTTACTCTCTTGTGCCTATACATTCTTTCTGTTCAGCCACATTTGTTTTTGATACATCATATTAAGTCCATATGAGTGATGTGCAATTTTAAAATGTGCTCTGAGCTTTGTTTGGAATTTGTAATAGATGGTATATTTGTTGTACTCAGATTCATCACCTTCCTTCTGTTTCCCTTATAGTTTGGCTTGTCACTCACTCCAGTAAACAGAACTGAAAACCAGGGCCTGGGTTTCCAGGTAGTTTATGAGGATAAATATATAAATCCTTGCCTTATTGAGAAACTGAGAGAAGAGTGAGAAGGGAGAAAGAGAGGAGGAGGAGATTAGGGAAGTAAATGTTAAGGGGGCCAGAAGGGGGAGAACTGGGGAAGAGAGAGTTGGAGAGATCGAGAGGCATGTGGACAGAGACAGAGAAAGAAAAATGGAGAAGAGATGGAGGGAGCCCCTCAAAGAGAGAGAACAAAGTGAGAGAGAAGGAAAGGAGAGAGAAAGAGGTGATGGAGGGAGAGCTAACGGCAACCAGCAAGTCTCAGAGTAATGAGGTGATAATCTTTGCTCTGTGGGTGCCATCAACAACAAGTCTGGGCATAACTAAAGTGCATCTGAATCCAAATCAGTGCCTTGATAATTTCCCGCCATATTTAATGCAGTAGGGTCACAACAGGAAGAAAATGAACAGCCCTTTGAGGTTTGGATTTAATTTAGTCTGTACTCTTCATGAATTTTTAAATTTCTAAGAATTTCATAATTGCAAATGGAGAAAAGGAAGCTCCATTCAATGTCCTAGAATACATGATCAGTAAAGCCCAGTTCTGTCAATGTTAAAGGCCCAGATAGAGCAAATCCCCACCCGTGGGAAACAGGTTTCAGGGTCCCTACTTGGTTTCCAATTCCCCTTCAGTTCTTACTTCCTTTGCTGGTGGTGGGCTGCACTGGTCCATCCTCTCACTCCCTGAGAACCTACTGTGTGTGTCTCTTCCCATCCCCATGTCCAGTGATCTCCTGTGGGTAGCTTGAAGTAGGCCCCAGAGGGAGCATTTACACCATGGAAATTGACAAGTGCTAATGATCGTGATCCCCAGGAAATTAGGAAACACAGACCAACATGCCTCTGGGTGCCCCTTGTTCCTTTCAGTGACCAGTATGTGTATCACTTGTTACTGGGCACCCACAAGAGGCTGTTTCCCCTCCTACCTCCCTCCCACTCAGAATGCTGACCTCTAAGGATGCCCACTCTAGACAGTGAGTATCTTACGGATATCTTGATTTTTCTCTCTTCTTCAATCAAAATTTATTTGTCCCGAGTTCCATTCTTATGGGCTTCCTTGGTGGCTCAGACAGTAAAGAATCTGCCTGCAATGCAGGAGACCCAGATTTGATCCTTGGGTTGGGAAGATTCCCTGGAGAAGGGAATGGCTACCCACTCTGGTATTATTGCCTAGAGAATTCCTTGCCTGGAGAATCCCCTGGACAGAGGAGCCTGGTGGGCTACTGCTCTATATTAGGAGGCCTCTGATTCCCTTGATACAAGGCCTTACCACTGCATGGAATAATTAATAGACTATTGCTTCTAGGTGCCACATTAAAAAACATGACAAAGACCTTCTGGGTCTTCTGGAGTCAGACAAACCCATCACTTGAATGGAGGCAATGGGAGGTCTCATCAGCTCTGAGATACACTTCAGTGTCATCCGAATCTACCTGTATGTACCCCTGACCTTGGACAACACAACCAAAAGCACATTAAAGGACAGAAGAAAATATTTGCGTGAAAGTGAAAGTGTTCATCACTCAGTCCTGTCCGACTCTTTGCAACCCCACGGACTGTAGTCCACCAGGCTCCTCCATCCATGGGATTTTCCAGGCAAGAATACTGGAGTGGGTTGCCATTTCCTTCTCCAGGGGATCTTCCTGATGCAGGGATTGAACCTGGGTCTCCTGCATTACAGGCAGACTCTTTACCATCTGAGACACCGGGAAGCCCCATGTTTGCGTAGACCAAGATAATTTGGGGGTCAGTGCAATTTCATGAGAAGCTGAGATCCTATGTTTTGTTTATCAAATCATCAGTTCAGTCTCAGGGAAACAGAAACGTTTGGAGATATGATTTCCATTTTGTGCTTTCGTGAGGGCCATTCGACTGACCCCGTATGTCCGTGAAGGCTAAAATAGATGTCTCTGTGCATTTCAAATCTTTGTCTAGAGGTTTGTAGGGCCATGCTGTTTGTTTAGTCAGTCAGTTCAGTGGCTCAGTTGTGTCTCCCCCATGTGAGGGAGGAGACATATACCTCCCCCAGTGAAGCTCCCAGGTTCCACCCCATCTCTACTGCAGTTTGATACAAAATGGAAACAGACTCACAGATTTAGAAAACAGACTTAAGGTTACCAAAGGGGAAAGGTGGTGGTTGTCCTTGTTCAGTTGCTCAGTTGTGTCTGACTCTTTGAGACCCCATGGGCTGCAGCACACCAGGCTTCCCTGTCCTTCACTAGCACCTGGAGCTTGCTCAGACTCATGTCCATAGAGTTGGTGATGCCATACAACCATCTCATCCTCTGTTGTCCCCTTCTCCTCCTGCCTTCATCAGCATCTTTTCCAAAGAGTCAGTTCTTCTCATCAGGTGGCCAAAATATTGGAGTTTCAGCTTCAGCATCAATCCCTCCAATGAATATTCAGAACTGATTTCTTTTAGGATTGACTGGTTGGATCTCCTTGCAGTCCAAGGGACTCTCAAGAGTCTTCTCCAACACCACAGTTCAAAAGCATCAGTTGATTGGTGCTCAGCTTTCTTTATAGTCCAACTCTCAAGACAAGGATACTGAAGTGGTTTGCCATTCCATTCTCCAGTGGACCACGTTTTGTCAGAACTCTCCACCATGACCCGTTCATCTTGGGTGGCCCTACATAGCATGGCTCATAGTTTCATTGAGTTATATAGGGCTGTGGTCCATGTGATCAGTTTGGTTAGTTTTCTGTGATTGCATTTGTTTAGAGAGGAGGGCATCTCCTTATTGGAATCTTGTCAGTGGCCTTCCAGGGAACAACTCATCTGTCTTAGCATCTAACGTTCCTTGTGCGTCTGAGCTTATAGGCACCTCTCCTTATAATTAAATCTGGCCTTTGAACAAGTGAGTGGGACCAAAAAAAAAAAAAAGCAGGGGAGGGAAAAGACAGTGAGAGGGAAAAGAAACTGAAGTATAGACTATAAATAGAGACAAAGCAACTTACAAAAAAAAAAAAAAAAAGGAAGATGAAATTTATAACGGTTTAAGCAGAAATCTCTTGAATTTCCAATGGTTTGTCCCAGTCAACAGAACCATGTCGGTTTAGATAGTCTTTTTAGTGGTGGCATTTCCCCACCCCCCAGTTTGGCCATCACAGCCTATGGAGCTCAGAGATGACTCCTGATTGACAGGACACGTTGTGACCTGGACCAAAATAACCCCTTTCCCCGCAAAAGAAGTCTACATCCTTTGGTTCCCATTCCCTAAATTGAGGGCAAGGAGTAAACAGAATGGTCCTGCATCTATGACACCTGACATGTGTTTATACCACGTTTTCCAGTCTCAGTGGTTAAGATGGGATCACTCGTCACGAATGGTCATCAACCGTGCTTGTCCAGGTGTCAATGCATCTACATTTTACCTGGTGGGGGCCCTCCCCGCCTTGCCCTGGGCTGAGGATGGAAAGTGAGACGGGGCTGGGGCGGGAAGGCTGTGGCCCAGGCTTCTGATTTACACGCCTCTCCCACGCCTCTCTGTTCTCTGTGAGGCGGCTAAGTTATGAGTCTGCGGCTCTCCTGTGCTGGTTTTTTTCCCTCCTCCGCAGGCTGGAGGACCACTTATGCCTCACATCTTCCAGCTCGAAAGGCAATGAGCACAGATTTGTGATGTACAATTTTCCTGATTAATTGAAGAATACACAGGGCTTATTCCCACTCACAAGAGCAGGGTTGCCACCAAAAACGAAGCTAATTGGCTAAATAAATAACCTGGAGGTTTTATAGCCTGCAGCCTTTTGCTTTATTGAATTATTAATGCTGTGTCCCCCCTCCAAATCAGCAGTAGCTAATGACTGATTTGCCTGAGGCAGTTAATATTCTCCAATCAGTTGTAAATAGCCCTGATGACTTACTTCACTAACGTCGAGCTTATCTTATTGGCTCGGCTCTCAAAACGGCCCTGAATTCAGGAACGTAGGAAAAATTAAGCAAGTTGTAACATTGCATTAAAAAAAAATAAACAGAGTGAAGTAAGCCAGAAAGAAAAACACCAATACAGTATACTAACGCATATATATGGAATTTAGAAAGATGGTAACAATAACCCTGTATATGAGACAGCAAAAGAGACACTGATGTATAGAACAGTCTTTTGGACTCTGTGGGAGAGGGAGAGGGTGGGATGATTTGGGAGAATGGCATTGAAACATGTATAATATCATATATGAAACGAGTCACCAGTCCAGGTTTGATGCACAATACTGGATGCCTGGGGCTGGTGCACTGGGACGACCCAGAGGGATGGTACGGGGAGGGAGGAGGGAGGAGGGTTCAGGATGGGGAACACGTGTATACCTGTGGTGGATTCATGTTGATATATGGCAAAACCAATACAATATTTTAAAGTTAAAAAATAAAATATTAAAAAAAAACCATACACACATTTGGCTGATTTCCTTCTGTTTAAAGCAATGGTTCTTAACTGGAGGGCTCATTTTGACTCCCAAGGGACATTTAAATGGCCATGTCTGGAGATGGTTGGAGTTGTCACAACTTGGGGTATGTGCACCAGGCGTGTCCAGGTGGAAGCCAGGGATGCTAAGAAAGGCACAGCACAGTTCCTCATGATGCAGAATTATCCAGATCCAGGTGCTTCAGTTTTGTGGTTGAGATTCGTTGGTCTAAACAGATTCTTACGGTATTTTGGTAGCAGCAGTTATATATACTCAGGTACCAGGCTTGGGGACGGTAACAATGTGAGTGGGCATGAACATCGTTGCCCTGCGTGGTCTGTCGGAGCTCCATCCGTGGAGGTGGGCTAGTGGGAGATTAGGCCATGCCTGGCATGACTCTTCACCTAGAGATGGATAGATTGTAGTCAAGATTCTTGGTGGGGATGGAGAGCAGATAGTCCTCTTGTTCTGTATTCCTGTGTGAAGTGAGAAATAATGCCCCAGGAGGGATTTTATAGCTTAACAAGGAAATCCTGTCTCATACAGCCAACAGTGGCCACTTTGTTTTCTTTATTCAGTTAAAGTTCAGACACTGTACACAGTATTTCTACATGGTTGATGTCGTTGAGGCCCAGGAACGGTGAGCCGTGTGCCCCACTCGCGGCTGACAAGTGGCGGGTCCATGCCCATCCCGCGTCTTTGCTGTGTCTTCTCTTCCAATCCCTTGGGGAGAGAAATGCTGTTATCTTCAAATGACAGCAGGCGTTTTTGTCTTAGTCAAAGTTATGGTAAGGAATGATGAGGGATATATCAGCTGAAATGACATGCATGCAGTTAAAAATGAACCAGGTGTGTTGTCTGGAAGCTTGGGTAAGTTAAGGATGAGTTGAGCCAACTCAGCTCAAGGGGCAGAGCGTAGGTGGTTCGGAGGATTGCAGTCTTGACTCGCACAGCCTCCTGCCCACGGGGCTGTTAGTCTTCCAACATCCCCCTCCAGCGCTTAGTCTCTCGCTTGGCAAGGAGGCGTCGGATCATCTTTATTAGTCAGAAAAGAAATATAAGAGGCAGCGAATAGTATGAAAACCTGACTAGCCTCAGTCATCATCAAGGATATTTAAACCATCAACTGATTTTCACCTATCAAATTGACAAAAATGTTTTTAAACAATAGAAATCCCAGGGTATGCAAAGGCTGATGTCAACGTAATACACTAGGCTGTTTAGAACATATCTATCAACATTAATGGACCAGGCACTAACACATCTAGGAATGTATCCTGTGTTTATGTTCAACTAATTGTGCAATAGTGGAGGATATTTACTGATCTCTTCTTTTAATGGGAGAAAAACCTAAGTGTCCACAAGAAGGGATATTTATAAGTGGTTTATTAAGTATGGATTCATACCTAGGCTTTAAGAAGATTGGGGCATATCTGTTTTTGCAAAATAGCAATGTATCTATGATATGTTGAGTGAAAGAAATGTTATAAAATCACATGTGTAAATCCTTTTGTGTGCACAAAAATACGTGGCAAGTGAAAGAATATACACCAATCTGTTCTCAGTGGCTACCTCTGTAGGATGAATTGGATTGAGGCGGGGAGAGGCTTTTTCCACTTTATATAATTTTATACTTTTACAAATGAGTACCATATTAGGGCTAGCAGGGTAAAGAACCCACCTGCCAATTCAGGAGACATAAGAGATGCAGGTTTGATCGCTGGCTTGGGAAGATCCCCTGGAGGAGGGCAGGGCAACCCACTCCAGAATTTTTACCTAGGAAATCCCATGGACAGAGAAGCCCATGGGCTACAGTCCATAGGGTCTCAAAGAGTTGGCCGTGACTGAAGTGACTTAGCATGCACCATTTATTAGTGTAAAATAGAAAACCTTTTAAACCAAAAGCACTTATTGAGCACTGCCAGGTACTCTGCTTAACACTGATGGCCACATGTGAACAAAAAACTTTTTTCCTGCTATCAAGTAGCTTCCAGTCAAACTTTACAAAATACTTATTGGCCAAATTAAACCCATTTTCTATTTTTGGGGCCCTTAGTAACTTTGCTGCTCAGGACAGTTAGGTTAAAATAGAAATAGTGTCATTTGGTACTGTGCAAGCGAGTGATATTTTGCATATTTCTGAAATGGTTTTTTGAATCATTATGACATAGGAATTAAATGTTATTTTAAAAGCTGCGTTTTCATCGAAACGTGTGTCTCAATCAGAAATGCTCACGTTGGAAAGCAGATTATGTAGTGGGCAGTGGGACTGGGATTGCTGAGCAGGATGCATGCATGTCTTTCTTTTTAAAGTGTGTTGTTGTTGCTGTTTAGTTGCTAAGTCATCTCTGATGCTTTTCAACCCTGTGGAATGCAGCATGCTAGGCTTCTCTGTCTTTCATTACATCCCAGAGTTTGCTCAAATTTATGTCCACTGAGTTGGTGATGCCATCCAACCATCTCATCCTCTGTCATCCCCTTCTCCTCCTGCCTTCAATCTTTCTCAGCATCAGGGTCTTTTCCACTGAGTCAGATCTTCCCATCAGGTGACCAGACTACTGGAGCTTCAGCTTCAGCACCAGTCCTTCCAATGAATATTTACGGTGGGTTTCTTTCTTCAGCGATCAATGCAAAGAAATAGAGGAAAACAACAGAATGGGAAAGACTAGGGATCTCTTCAACAAAATCAGAGATACCAAAGGAACATTTCATGCAAAGATGAGCTCGATAAAGGACAGAAATGGTATGGACCTAACAGAACCAGAAGATATTAAGAAGAGATGGCAAGAATACACAGAAGAACTGTACAAAAAGATCTTCACGACCCAGATAATCATGATGGTGTGATCACTGACCTAGAGCCAGACATCCTGGAATGTGAAGTCAAGTGGGCCTTAGAAAGCATCACTACGAACAAAGCTAGTGGAGGTGATGGAATTCCGATGGAGCTATTCCAAATCCTGAAAGATGATGCTGTGAAAGTGCTGCACTCAATATGCCAGCAAATTTGGAGAACTCAGCAGTGGCCACAGGACTGGAAAAGGTCAGTTTTGATTCCAATCCCAAAGAAAGGCAATGCCAAAGAATGCTCAAACTACCACACAATTGCACTCATCTCACACGCTAGTAAAGTAATGCTCAAAATTCTCCAAGACAGGCTTCAGCAATATGTGAACCATGAAATTCCTGATGTTCAAGCTGGTTTTAGAAAAGGCAGAGGAACCAGAGATCAAATTGCCAACATCTGCTGTATCATAGAAAAAGCAAGAGAGTTCCAGAAAAACATCTATCTCTGCTTTATTGACTATGCCAAAGCCTTTGACTGTGTGGATCACAATAAACTGTGGAAAATTCTGAAAGAGATGGGAATACCAGAACACCTGATCTGCCTCTTGAGAAATTTGTATGCAGGTCAGGAAGCAACAGTTAGAACTGGACATGGAACAACAGACTGGTTCCAAATAGGAAAAGGAGTTTGTCAAGGCTGTATATTGTCACCCTGTTTAGTTAACTTATATGCAGAGTACATTATGAGAAATGCTGGACTGGAAGAAGCACAAACTGGAAACAAGATTGCCGGGAGAAATATCAATAACCTCAGATATGCAGATGACACCACCTTTGTGGCAGAAAGTGAAGAGGAACTAAAAAGCATCTTGATGAAAGTGAAAGTGGAGAGTGAAAAAGTTGGCTTAAAGCTCAACATTCAGAAAACGAAGATCATGGCATCCAGTCCCATCACTTCATGGCAAATAGATGGGGAAACAGTGGAAACAGTGTCAGACTTTATTTTTCTGGGCTCCAAAATCACTACAGATGGTGACTGCAACCATGAAATTAAAAGACGCTTACTCCTTGGAAGGAAAGTTATGACCAACCTAGATAGCATATTCAAAAGCAGAGACATTACTTTGCCAACAAAGGTTCGTCTAGTCAAGGCTATGGTTTTTCCAGTGGTCATGTATGGATGTGAGAGTTGGACTGTGAAGAAGGCTGAGTGCCGAAGAATTGATGCTTTTGAACTGTGGTGTTGGAGAAGACTCTTGAGAGTCCCCTGGACTGCAAGGAGATCCAACCAGTCCACTCTGAAGGAGATCAGCCCTGGGATTTCTTTGGGAGGAACGTTGCTAAAGCTGAAACTCCAGTACTTTGGCCACCTCATGCAAAGAGCTGACTCATTGGAAAAGACTCTGATGCTGGGAGGGATTGAGGGCAGGAGGAGAAGGGGATGACAGAGGATGAGATGGCTGGATGGCATCACTGACTCGATGGACATGAGTCTGGGTGAACTCCGGGAGTTGCTGATGGACAGGGAGGCCTGGCGTGCTGCGATTCATGGGGTCGCAAAGAGTCGGACATGACTGAGCGACTGATCTGATCTGATCTGATCTTTTAGGATGGATTGGTTGAATCTCCTTGCAGTTCAAGGGACTCTGGAGTCTTCTCCAGCACCACAGTTCAAAGGCATCAATTCTTCGGTGCTCAGCCTTCTGTATGGTCCAATTCTCACATCCATACATGACTACTAGAAAAACCATAACTTTGACTATATAGACCTTTGTTAGCAAAGTGATGTCTTTGCTTTTTAATACGCTGTCTATATTTGTCATTAACTTCCTTTGTAGCTCAGTGGTAAAAAATCCACTTGCAGTGTAGGGACACAGGTTTGAACCCTGGATTAGGAAGATCCCCTGGAGAAGGAAATGGCAACCCACTCTAGTATTCTTCCCTGGGAAATCTCATGGATAGAGGAGCCTGGCAAGCTACAGTCCATGGGTCACAAAAGAGTTGGATATGACCGAGCGAATAAGCAACAAATGTTTGTAATAGCTTTTCTTCCAAGGAGCAAGCGTTTTTTAATTTCATGACTGCAGTCACCATCCACAATGATTTAGGAGCCCAAGAAAATAAAACCTGTCACTGCTTCCACTTTTTCTCAGTCTACCTGCCATGAAGTGATGGGACTAGATGCCATGATCTTAGTTTTTTGAGTGCTGAATTTTAAAGTCTAATGTTGGACTTTTAAAGTCTAGTTGAGGAAATAGAAAACATAGAAGGAAACAAAGAGTTGAATACATCATAAATATTGAAGTAAAGGATGTGGAGTAAATGGACACACTGGATTTTGACAGGGCTCTTCACAAGAGCCTCTCCATGTAGAGGACATTTGAAAGTAGACAAGAAGAATGAGAAAGAAATCAACTGCATAAGCAGTGGGGAGATTTCCATGTATGAAATCACGGAGATACAAAAAGATGTCTTATGGACCAGCAATTCCACTCCTGGGCATATGTCTGAAAAAATGAAAATGAGTTCAAAAGCATGTATACACCCAATGTTCATAACAGCATTATTTGCAGTTTCCAAGGTATGGAAGCAACCCAAGTGTCCATCACCAGATAGATGGATAAAGAAGTGCTGTATATACACAACTGAATACTACTCAGCCATAAAATAGAATGAAATTTTGCCATCAGCAGCAACATGGATGGACTCAGAAGGCATTAGGCTGAGTGAATTAGGTCAGAAAAAGGCAAATTACTGTTATGGTGTTCTATCATACGTCATATAAATGACATCACTTATAAGTGAAATCTCAAAGCTACAACAAACTATTGAATAAAACAAAAAGGAAGCAGGTTCATGGACACAGAGAACAAACTAGTCGTTACCAGTGAGAAGAAGAAAAGGGGGGGCAATATAGGGATAGAGGGGAAAGGGTTATAATGAGATTATATGAGATCAAGTGGTGAAACTTTGAAAATTATAAAGCACAGTAGAATTTAAAGAATCTCTCATTCAATTAAAGCGAAGGCATCCAGTGGCCTATGAGAGTTGATGAAGGTGGATTGGTGTGGCCAGGGTGAAGGAAGGACAGGCAGACAGAGGCCAGATGGTGGGTGACAAGTGGCCTTAATGCTGCACGACTGCTGTGCAGAGTGGAGTAGACCTTTGTACCCTGTGTTGGAAACGATCCTGAGATGACAGGCAAAATCCATTTACCTTTGAGGCAGAAGATTAACTCCATGGCGCCTTGCACATGGGTGGGTACTCCTCTCCTAATTACTCAGTGAATGCCTAAACCTCTAAAACCTGTAGAGACTCTTACAGATGAAATTTCAGGATGTCCTTGAAACAAAGTGAAGGTGCTTCTCAGATGTGCCTGTTTATTCCTTGGTCTTTTTCAAGCCAGACTCCCGTTTCCTGCTGGGAAGCTCTGTGCTCACCTTTGACTTATATCTGTCACAGCTGGTGTCCCCTTGTGTCTGGCTGCTCCCCCTGAACCCCACTAACTGGCAGATGCTTTGGTTTAAGCCTGCCCTCGGGCTCAGCTTTCCTCTGCACACCGCGTTCAAACGGGTGTGCGACTTGAGAGACTCTGACTCAGTAGAAAGTCATTTCTGCTCATGGAGAAATCTGTCAGATCAGATCCAGCCGTGACGGACTGAACTCTTCACCTCTTAGAAGGCCTCTTCATTCTCAACATCTGCAGCTTCTAGTAGTACCTCCTTTATCACATCATCCACCATTTTTCTAGTATGTAAACTCTTTGTCCTAGGTAGATAGATGGATAGATGTAGGTATAGGTTATTGTTTGGAGGCAGCTGACTATAGTAAATGTCTTGCATGCTCCATAACAAGCAGTCGCACCAGCATCTTTGGACTCCTTGGGGTCACTGATGGTGTCACTCTGGTGACCCTGTCTCTTGATTCCTGACCCCCAACTCTGCTATTCCAGCTTCCAGCATCTAGACTCCTGCCCTGCTGATCGGAGCCCAGCCCAGGAGAGCACCTGGGGTCTCCCGTCCTTGGCTGTGGCTTCCCCAGGACCCGTGTGCAGACTCTCACGTGCTTCGTCTGCACCAGCTGGCCACTCACCAGGATCCTTGTGCTGACTCACCCCTGGCCATCCCACCCCTGTCTCCTGACTTGTTTCGTTCTCTCTTCCTTTCATCCTTTCCCCCTCTTTCCTCTTCTTGTCCTTTTTTCCCCTTTCTTCTCTCTTCTCTCCCTTTAACATACTGCACCCTAGCTTTGGCCAAAATTTCAAGGTCGGATCCCCTGGCCCTACTTGGCTGTTTCCTTTGGGTGGGTTCACTTGGTCTTGGCTCCCGAGTCCCCTTGTGTCTGGTCTGATCTGCTGGAGTCAGAACACAGCACAGCACCTGTGCTGGTCTTTACTGGGCTTACTGGTCAGTCAGTGGTCCTCGTTTTTACTACTCGTTGCCATATTCTGTCAATAGGTTGTGCTAATTAAAGCTGTATTATTCAGTATAAACTGCTGCTTGCAAATAGTTCTTTTTTTCAGTTATTTTAAATCATTCACTTGACTAGGTGATCTGGTAGGTCCTTCTCTGCTGATGTTTGTTTTTTTTTTTTTTTTAAATAATTTTTCCTGAAGGCACAGACCCCAGCTTCAGCCCGTCCTTAGGAGCCACATGGATGCCTGGTTCTCCATTTTCCTTATCAACATAGATCAGAGTAGACATTCTGGATCAAGTTCAGAGTAACAGCCAAACTCTCGCAAGACCCTTCTGTGCTGATGTGTATCATTCTTGTTAACCATGGCAACAAACAGGAAGAAAACCAAGAAAGAAAATGTAAATTAAAATATGGATCAAATAAATGGCCAGCAGCAAAGAAACAGTTAAATAATGTTGCATAAATAATATGAATATTGTGCAGTTGTTAAAAATCCTGCACTTAAAAGGTTTCACTTTATATACCTGGAAATATATTTTATGTATATCTTTTCAGTAACTATAAATCTTATATAAATGCATGTATTATGTATGCATTACATATATTATTATAATATAAAATAATATAATATTTGTTGTTGTTCAGATTCTTAGCTAAGTTGTGTCTGACTCTTTGCAACCCCATGGACTGCAGCATGCCAGGCTTCCCTGTCTTTCACTATCTCCCTGAGTTTGCTCAAACTCATGTCCATTGAGTCAGTGATAATAATATATAATATAATATACACTATATTATAATAAGTATATTATGTGTATTATTATGTGTGTATTATATACATACATGTATGTATTATATACATACATGTATGTATATATAATACATATATTTCTAAGATAAAAGACTGTTAAAAATACAGCAAAATGATAATAGTGATTATTGTTTGGTGGTCAGATTAAGAAGGATTTTTTCTTTTTTATATTTTTATAAATGTTCTGCAATGAATATATGCAGATCACACAGTGAAGAAAAGGCATATGAAAACATTAAGAATGTATCTGGAAGTGAACAAAAATTATTATTATACAGTTTTTCTCCTCTACTTCACCCCATCATCTCCCAACCCTCCTATCCCCTTTGGGATCTGTTGTTTTAGACTGTTCCTTTGGCACTTGCCCCAGACCGAGATAAGGATTATCTCTGTGTCTATAGAAAATACAGGAAAACGTACAGTACAGCCTCAAGAGAGCTGATTCTATTTTTTGAACACAGAGCAGGAACTTTCCATTTTATATCTTATTCGTGAAGCATAGAGTTGATTCCCACAGTCATGTAATGCTATTAGGAGGTGCCATAGAAGACCAAAAATCAAAACAAAAAACTTGCAGAGCACTGTATGATGTCTTTTCTATGCTCAAAAATGTCAAGAGCAGATATAAGAAAAACAAAAGCAAAAACAAATCCAAACACTGCCAAGCTTTTGGAGAGAAAGCAGAAGGGAAATTACCCCAAAGACAGATGCTTTTAGAAAGCATGACTGGCTGTGTTTTTGAGAGACCAAAGCAAGAGTTTTTATAGCTTTTTTAAAAAAATTAATAATTGTAGAGTCCCATTCCTAATAATTAAGATTAGATCTTATACTGTAAAGAATATTTTACAGCATTTTACTAAGAGCAACAAGTTGTGACTTTTTCTGCTTTTATGTATTTTTTCCTTCAAGCAAAATTGGAAATAAAAATGTACCACAGAGCATTTAATTTTGAGTAAATGAGTTTCCTTGTAACTGTATCGTTCAGTGAGGTCGTTAATGAATCTGGTTAAAATGAATATACACAGACTTACTGGTTGACGAAACTGTTAGTAGCTACAGTTATTCAACATATTACATGTAACTTGTAAAACTGAGTGATTTGGATAATTTACCAAATCTCTTTTGCTTCTTCTATTCGAACCCCAAACTGGTTGCTTTAACAGCAATCTTTTTGAGTTTTCTGAAGTCAATAGTTAGTTTAGTTAGTTCTAAATCTGGAACTGAAGCTTTTCCTATGTTGCGTGGTAGTTACGGATTGGAGGACAGAGACCACACTACTCTCTCCCTAATACAGAAACCTCTGGAAAGTGGGCTGTGCATACCTAGTTCCAGCAACTCTGTTGTATATCACTGTGCAGCCTCCCCTGAATAGATCTGCCTCTAGGCTCTTGGCTGGGCAGTGCTGCCTGGAGACCCACAGCCCTGCAGGAACCTAAGGAAGCAGCCCCGTTGGCTTTAGACCCCATCACCCATTCAACCTCAAGGGACTTACGTCACCCTTTGTGTCGACTTACAGCTGTGATTGCTAGAGGTGAGGGAATTGTGTTCTCCCATCTCCTGACTTCCAGGGGGTTGTACAGAAGCCATTCCCACCGAGTCCTGGGCAAAGTTCTCACCTCCAGCTTTTCATTGCTCTGAAGCAGCCTTTGACCTCAGTCACCTACCCTCATTGAGAAAGTCCTCAATCAGAATTACTATCATTAATGTTTTGATCAAAAGCTGGGACCATTTTTTCCAATTATTCTGAGCAAGTCTGACAAATTACTCAGAATAGTATCAGCATCAATTTGATGGGTCAAGTTACAGTAACAAAGTACTCTTGAATCTCCATTAGCTAACGTCTGCTTCGTGTTCTGTGTGCATCTGGGGTTGGCAGAGAGTCTGCTCCCCCAGTCTTCACTCTGGGGTGAGGGGCTGGCTAACTTCCAGGGCTGCTGTAACCTAGATTGTTGGTGATCACTGTGATGCAGGAAGGACTATTCATTGGAAGGACTGATGCTGAAGCTGAAGCTCCAGGACTTTGGCCACCTTATGTGAAGAGCTGACTCAATGGAAAAGACCCTGATGCTAGGAAAGATTGAGGGCAGGAGGAGAAAGGGGTGGCAGAGGATGAGATGGTTAGATAGCATCACCAACTCAGTGGATGTGAATTTGAGCAAACTTCGGGAGATAGTGAAGGACAGGGTAGCCTGGCGTGCTGCAGTCCATGGGGTTGCAAAGAGTCAGACATGACTTAGCAATTGATCAACAACAACAACAACAACAACAGTGGACCCCTGTCTCCTAAAGGCTTCTACCCGGGGGGATTCTGGTCCCTTCCACTTATATCAGCCAGAGAAATTACACGTCTATCACCTACTTCCAAGGGTGGAGAGGTAGGAGTCTACCGTGTGCTGAGCGGAGAATGTGAGAAAACAGGTGAACAGCTTTCATGGTTACGTAATACCTGCAGTTAGTGTCTTTCGTTTTTTATGTGTCACGCGTCTTCACCTTGACCTTTGCATGTTATCTTTGCATATTATCTCATTTACTTCTCACAGCAGATTGGAACTGTGATGATCTTCATTTCACACACAGGCTCACAGAGGGTGTGTAAGAGCCCAAGGCTGCCCAGTGAACTGAGTTAGACTGAGTTGATTAATGGAATCTAATCTTGTCCGTTACCCTGGAGCCATCACCCGTGGCCTGAGGTTGCTGCAGAATCCTCCAGAATCCAGTGTTGAGGCCAACACTGCAGGGATAAGAAACTTGCCATTCCTGGAGCTTCTCTAGCTGTGCCTGCCTGGGTAATGCAGCCCAGGGAAATCCCATCACATTCTGAAGGTAGAGATTGCAGCATGTCAAAGCTAGGTCACGTCTATTGCCTTCTGAGTCAGATACCTGTGTTCCATCCTCATCACCTCATTTGCCATAGTAGGAATTCTTATTAGAGACCATTTCTTGAGCATTTACCATGCTTTTGGCACTAGGATAATCCCTCTGCATGTACTGTCTCCTTAATTCTTCCTCATTCATTTATAAATGAGGAGTAGCTGGCATGCCCAAAGTCACACATGTTTTAAGTTGCAGAGTTGGTACTAAAACCCACAGTAGTCTGACTCAAAGCTTGCCTTTGAAAGGCTTTGTGCCTTAGGGTTTAATTAAAAGTACTCCATGAGAAAATAACATTGAAATGTGTATATTACTGTGCGTAAAATAGATAGCCAGTGGGAGTTTGATGTATGAATTAGGGAACCCAAAGCTGGTGCTCTGTGACAACCTGGGGAGGTGGGGTGGGGAGGGAGGTGGGAGGGTGGTCCTGCAGGGAGGGGATACATGTCTGCCTGTGGCGGATTCATGTTCATGTACGACAGAGGCCATCACAGTATTGTAAAGTAATTATCTTCCAATTAAGTAAATAACATTTTTTTTAAAGCACTCCACCTACCCAGGGTTCTTACAGAGTGCTCCTTCAATACACACCTCCTGGGGGTTCATTGCAGAATAAAGGGTGCTTTGGATCTAGGATTGAAAACTTTTCTGCCATGAGTACTTGAAGAAGAGGATGGACAATAGCCAGGATCAAAAAGGCTGCTTACACCCCCTACTCAGGGTCCCTTAACTTTCCAAATTAGATGTGGGTGGGATGGACCAGACAGCCAGGCCTGCCATCTTGGCTCCATCATGCCACGTCCAAGTTAGAGAATCTCTGTGAGCCTCATTATTCTCAAGTGTCAAATGGGGACACCTTCCTTGCAAGGGTCTTTTATGTGAATTGTTTTCCATAGTCACTTAATGAATGGTGGTGAATTTGGGGGGAATGAAGAGATGTTCATTTTTCCCCGCTAGGCTGGCAGCCCTCATTAGCCATCCCAAACAGGCATTTTGTCTGTAAAACTGATATTTGCTTTAAATATGGCTTTATGCCAAATGTTCTAGCCATGATTGCAACCCGTTACCACTCTTAAGCCCCACCTCTAGAGGAATTTTAAAGACGTCAGAAAAGTTCACCTCTTAAAGCAGGTGAAAGTGGAAATGGATACAACATGCTGGAGAATAGCGTGGTGGTATATATGAAAAGCTTTGAATTTGTGTGAATCCTTTGATTCCGTGATTCATCTGCTACAAATTGCCACTGAGGAAATGATCAGAAATTTTTATGAGAAACGTTTATCTAATATATAAATGTTTATCTAATGATAGCACTAATTGGAAGCCACCAAAATAGCCAGTATTGAGGATTGGCTAAAAAATGGATAATACCATTTGATGGATTGTTATGTAGCCATTTATTACATATTTTTGAATAATATTCAAGGATTTGATAAAAGTAAAGTAACCCCCATTTTACCTAACAGAAATGTATTTACATGCATAAAAACTGATAGGTAGAACATGCCCCCAAGTGTTACCAGAGATCATTCATAATCCACCAATAAGAGATCCCTCATTTCTCTTACTTTCTTTTTACTTCTTTGTATTTTCCAAAAATTCTCACAATATAGATAACTATTAAGAAAAATACTATAATTTATTTAAAGGAAGATTGTTAAAAAACAAAAAAAAACACCACTAAACATTGTTCAGCACGTGCATGCTAAGTCTCTTCAGTCCTGTCCAACTCTTTGAGGTTCCAGGCAACAATGCTGTAGTGGGTTGCCATGCCCTCCTGTAGGGAATCTTCCCGACCCAGGGATTGAACCCATGTCTCTTATGCCTCCTGCATTAGCAGGCAACCACTATTGCCACCTGGGAAGCCCAAGCATTATTTAGTACTCATGCCTAAACTTTTCAGGCTGCCAGGGGAAACAGTAGCACGTAGAGGCCACCGTCAGGGAGGAGGCCGGGTGATGCGAGTCCAGCTCCAGATGAGATTCATCAAAGTCATACATTCTATATCCTGATACTGGGCAAGTCTGCCAGCATCTCAAGTCAGACATTTCTCATTTGGCAAAATTACTGTCATTTACTGTTATTAAAGCTTCAACAAAAAACAATGTCTGCTTCCTTTATTTTAAATAAAATCTAATCACCAGTTCCATTCTGAGTAATGAGAGACTCCTTAGCTGACCCTCCCAGCATGAATCAGTAGAGCAGGGCAGCATGTTGTTCTGAAGCTGGACTTGGTCATCCGGACTCCAGTGATGCTCACCTTCCTATGACCCTGCGTAGAGCTCCTTGCCTCTCTCTGCTACTGCTGCTACTGCTAAGTCGCTTCAGTCATGTCTGACTCTGTGTGACCCCATAGACGGCAGCCCACCAGGCTTCCCCGTCCCTGGGATTCTCCAGGCAAGAATACCAGAGTGGGTTGCCATTTCCTTTACCTCTCTCTGCTCTCCCTAAAATGGGAATAATGAATCCTGTTTGCTTCCCCAGCTCAGTGGGGGTGTTGTAAGGATTAGCACGACTTTGTCAGGAAGAGGATTTTGAAGTTTTAGTGCCCCGAATGGTGTGATTACTAATAAACCCGTCACACTTTCATCTGCAGTGTTCCCCTATTTGTAGCATTTGGTAATTCTGCACAAGGAACCAGCCTCCTGCAGGTATGGCACTGGGCCCACACTGGGCCAGAACGGGCTCAGTCCTGCCTTGGCCTCTCCACCCACCCTAGCCCCCACCTCCAGGCACAGAGCTGCTGGGACCTGCCTCATCTTGCCCTGCCTTCAAGGCTTCTCGGGCTTATTTTCCAAATTCGGTCGAGGTAGAAAGTCTCCTATGCTGACAGTCATCTAGGCTGTGCCAGAAAACAAAGATGCTTTTCCTCCAAGTCTACTTTATGGGCTGCAGAGTTCTGCAGAGTAGCCTGGCCAAGTGTAACCTTGGAATTCTCCAGCGAGTGCCCCAAAGCTACCACCGTGGAAGTGGAAGATCCTCAAAGTCATAATCTGGAATGAAGTTAGCGTCCAGCTGGACTCAGGACAGTTCATGCAGGTCACCTCCCTCTTCCTGGCTCTGGTTTCCTTTTGTTTATATGGCTCATGAGATGAAAAGTGTAGACACATTGTGCCTGGGGAAGAGAGTTGACGTGGGCATTGCTTGTGAGGGTGCCTCGCCTTCTGTCTGCTGGTTCAGTCTCAACAGTGAAACTCCTCTCAGCACGGGGATTGCCAAGCCTCTTTCTCCTTTTTTGCCACATCTGCCCGCTCCTGTGATAAATCAGAAACACACCGATCTGAAAACCCAGGCTCCCTCATGGCCTTGCCTTTGAAGAGTATTTTAGAAATGTCTGTCGGGAATGGATGCCAAGTATTTAATTCTGCGTGGGAAGAGGAAGAATGAGAAAAATCAGCCAACTACTCAGGTGAAACCAATCCCAGATCATTAACGCTGAAATATTTATGATACACATTGAAAATAATAACTTCAGAGTAAACATGAGGACAGATTGTATTAACTTCACGATTCTTCGGTAATTGGATTTCCTTATCTTTCTATATAAATACGTTTACCTAGTTTTTGAAACCAGAAATCTCCAAACTAAGTGTTTTTAAAGCAATCTCAGAATCACTCTAAATTTTTTTTTTTCACTCCCTTTTTCTGTTGTTGTTGTTCCATTGCCAAGTCATGTCTGACTCTTTGAGACCCCATGGACGGCAGCGTGCCAGGCTTCCCTGTCCTTCACCATCTCCTGTAGTTTTCCCAAGTAGTTCATGTCCATTGAATTGGTGATGCCATCCAACCGGGTCATCCTCTGTCTCCCTCTTCTCCTCCTGCCTTCAATCTTTCCCAGCATCAGGGTCTTTTCCAGTGAGTGGGCTGTTTGCATCAGGTGGCCAAACTGCATCAGCCTCAGCATCAGTCCTTCCAGTGAGTATTCAGAGTTGATTTCCTTCAGGATCAACCGGTTTTTTTATCTTGCAGTCCAAGGGACTCTCGAGAGTCTTCTCCAGCACCACAGTTCGAAAGCATCAATTCTTGGGTGCTCTGTCTTCTTCATGGCCTAGCTCTCACATCTGTACATGACTACTGGAAAGACCATAGCCTTGACTATATGGACCCTTGTCAGAAAAACTGACTCATAGTGAACTCCGTCCCTGAATATTCTAGCCCTTCTTTTCTGTTCTTTTCCTCCATTTTGATAGATTGAGGCTTCATTCTTTTACTGGCCTCATGACTCCTCTTTTTAAATACTTTTAGTGGCTTAATCCTTGTTTGCTGACGATCTCCCAGTGGTAACCAATTACCTGTATATACAGCCACTCAGATCTGGGTACCCCCATCTCTGAGACCTCACTGAACTCCCATCCCTCTTGATATAAGATAAGAAACAAATTTCCGTATATAAAAGTCCTTCAGTAATGCCAAAGGAAAGTTGTACTGAAGAAGTTAGACTTTAGGTCAGGAAGATTTTATGCAAGGATATGGCAGTAGGGGTCAAGACAGCTATACCAGAGGAGAGAGGTTGAACTCAATCTTACCGATGTGAAAGGTGGAAGCATTTATAGGCACTGGGGTGAGCTAATGCAAAAGTACTGGAGGGCGCTTGAGGTGGCTGGCTTTTGCCAAGAGGCCACCTGTGTTTGCTAATTGGCACCCAGAAGTTAGGCTCCAGCCCTCCCCCAGAGACTAGGGGCACCCTATCTTCCTTACTGATCACATTTCAAAAAGATGGCTCCTGGGTCCTTGAGATAAACAACCGTGGGTTGTAAAACTGGCAAGAGCCTGTGAGAAGATTTATATCTCAAAGGGGCAGAGAAAGACTCGACACCTGTAGGTGTTCTAAAGTAAATGTCCTAAGAAAAGAGAAGTCAGGGGCCCAGAGTCAGGAAGAAACGTACCTGAAGTTTAGCTAAGCAGAGGGGGAGCTTGAAGGCCTTCCTGCTCCACAGCGGAGCATCGCTTCACCTGTAACCTCCTCTCCAGACTTCCTGCCTGGAGGAGTTTGGAGGCACTTCCTTGCCTCCTTCCTTCCCTACACGGAAGCCTCGTGGAACTTCCAAGTGAAGTTTTGTTTTTGCCTCTCCACGTTACTGCCCTTCTTCATGCTTCCAGAACCTGTTGGGTGTCACCTTGGCACACCAGACAGTGACTAGGACCCAAAATAGGGTAATTAAATATCTTCATGCAGACAGCCCACTGGACTAAAACTGATTATATTAACTTAGCTCCTCCTGGGTGATTGAAACATTCTGTCCTGATGAGTGATGAGTATATTTCACTCACTTGTTTCAAGATTGATACCTGGAGGCTTTGGGGAAAACCAGATTTCAGCTCTTGGAAAAGTGAGTATTTGATGTTAGATTCGGATTTTAACCGGAAAATCAAGGAAATTCACGAATAAGTAGAAAGTTTCCTAGGAATCACTGGGTAACCTGTTAAGATGGAGACTCTGAGGCCCCACCTGTAGAGGTTTGATTGAGTGGGTCTGGGGTGGGCCTGGGACCCTGCATTTGATTGAGTGGGTCTGGGACAAGCCTGGGACCCTGCATTCTGATGTGTCGTTAGTGATGCTGCTGATAAGCTAGAACCCAGCAGTGACTGCATGCCATCCACCCTTTGAGTGCATTCTGGATGATGGAATTGGGGCTCCTAAAACTGATGATGCAATGAGAGATTTGGGGTGATGCTAGGAGGTTTGTGGAAGATGGACTCCCACCCCCACTACTTCACAGAGTCATGGTGCAGCAAACCTCGAGTCACGGGTGGTTGCAGACCAGGAGTGGGACTTGCTGCCAGCATCCCTTTGAACGGAGACCTGAGTCCGCTAGACGTCATGATCTTGTCTGGTGTTGAGGTTACCACGCAGTGAGCACTCATTTGTGGGCACCTGTGGCACATCCCCACCTTTGGTCCCCACTTCCACCTGGAGCAGGCGGTGATGGTCGGCCGGCTTCAGCACTGGGGCTGAGAGAGGATGGCAGTGGCGGCATCATGTCCTTGGGGCCCGCTCCCCCAGTGAGGCTCCCAGCTTCAACCCCATCTCTACTGCAATTTGATACAAAACAGAAACAGACTCACAGACTTAGAGAAAACAGACTTATGGTTACCAAAGGGGAAAGGTGGTGGTTGTCCTTGTTCAGTACCTGGCTCTTGGTGACCCCATGGACTGCAGCCCACCAGGCTCCTGGTGCAACTAACACTTTTACTTCACTTCACACGGAGAAACAATCTGAAAAGCCATATGTGTGTGTATATAAAAACTAAACCACTTGGCTGTACACTTAAAACTAACACAACATTGTAAATCAACTATACTTCAATAAATAAATGGGAATTTGACTAAAGGAACACACACAAAAAACCTCCTAGTTTTTAAAAAACATATCGAATGCTAGAATTTGAAAAATATGAAACGTTGTTAAAGTTATTTTCAGGTGATTGAGAAGAAGTACAGGAGTATAGCAAATAATTTAAATGGTAGAAAAATGTAAACAAGATCCCTCTCCCCAGAGACCAGCATGATTAAGTCTCAGGTTTTTCACCAGAAGTTTCCTAAGCAGATGGAACTATATGCAGACTCTGAAATGGGAACTGAGGTGTGGTTCTGACTTTGGCTTTTTTTCATGTGACTCTGTCCCAAAGATCACTCCATGGTGCCAGCAGGTAGACTTACCACATCCTCTTCAGTGCCTGCAATCGAAAGGGACACCATCCCATGGATCTCGCCCTGCGATTCTCAGCCAGGGACAGTTTGCTCCCTGTGCTAGTCACTCAGTTGTGTCCAACTCTTTGTGACCCCATGAACTGTAGCCCTCCAGGATCCTCTGTCCATGGGATTCTCCAGGCAAGATTACTGGAGTGGGTTGCCATTCTCTTCTCCAGAAGATCTTCCTGACTCAGGGATTGAAGACTGGTCTCCTGCATTGCAAGCAGAGCTTTTATTGTGTGAGCTACAGGGAAGTTCCTATAGGAACATCTTTCAATGTCTAAGGACAGTTTTGTTTTCACAACTCAGGGGGCAGTGCTGAGTGCCACTGGCCTTTAGAGAGTAGAGACCAGGGATCCTTTTGGTCACCCTGCTTACATGTGTTAGCTACCATGACGGAGAATTAGCTTTAGCTATCTGCTTCCCAGGTGGCTCAGTGGTAAAGAGTCTGCCAGTGCAGGAGACACAGAAGACTTGGGTTTGATCCCTGGGTTGGGGAGATCCCCTGGAGTAGGAAAATGGCATGAACACAGAACACCTGTTATGTTAGGGCTTCCCAGATGGCTTAGTGGAAAAGAATCTACCTGCCAATGCACCAGAGGCAGGAGATATGGGTCCCATCCGTGGGTCGGGAAGATCCCCTGGAGGAGGAAATGGCAACCGTTCCAGAATTCTTGCCTGGAAGATTACATGGACAGAGAGGAGCCTGGTGGGCTACAGTCCATATGGTTGGAAACACAACTGAGCACACGCATACATGCGTACGCAAATGTCTGTACATCCCGTGTGGGGGAAACCTGCTCTAGCATCACTGATTTTAAGATTCCTCAGGATGTTCCTTCAGATGTGGCTTACCAACCAGTAACAACAGCTAGATAGCATTTCCCCAAAGTCACAAAATATAGCCAGCGAAAACACTTCCGGTGCTGAGGTCCACAGTTGTGTGGGGAACGTGTTCCAGTCTGGGGTTGACTGTTGCATCTGTTGGTTTGGAACGACTCTGGTGGTGTCACCGCATACTATGTGAATATTAAATGTAACTTGCCATTTCCTATTGCATGGCTCTGCTGGAGGAGAGCTCCCTGCTTGGGGACAGAGGAAGGTAGCATTGGCAGCGGAGGCCTTGGTGGCTTGCAGCACCTGCCAAACCTATAATTTCTCAGGCAAAATGAGAGTACCCATTTTTAGCCCCAGATTTTTGTATGCTTTAGATTCTGGCTGGTTTATTTTTGTCCCAGCTCCACTGTGTTTATTTCATACTCAGGAGAAAGGATGTTTTCTTTATAGAATTATTGCAACTAAGCTTAAGGGAAAAAAAGTAACTAATTTGCTAGGAAAATCATGCTTAATTATTAACAATACTGTCCAAAGCGCTTGTCCTTCCCAGAGGCTACTGATGCCTGTGGCTGTTTAGGCGACACTTTGTATCTGTGTGTGGCTTCTGGACCTCGAGCACCTCTGTCAAGTGCAGTTTCAGCACCAAATCTCCCTTCTCTTTTTAATTGTTTCAGTGAGCTCAATAATGGTTGTGTCAGAAATCTGCTTTGCACTTGAAGATCCTTTGCCTGTTTTGTTTCAGATCATGTCTTTCCCAAATAAGACTTTTTTGTTTAAAATAAATTGAGTGTTCTCCATATTATGATTCTTTTTGAGAGCTTAGATATAAGTGAAAAGTGAAAGGGAAGCATCGTGTCCGACTCTTTGCGACCGCATGGACTGTAGCCTAGCAGGCTCCTCCATCCATGGGGTTTTCCAGGCAAGACTACTGGAGTGGGGTGCCATTCCCTTCTCCAGGGGATCTTCCCGACCCAGGGATTGAACCCAGGTCATCTGCATTGCAGGCAGATGCCTTACTGTCTGGGCCACCAGGGAAGCCCTTTAGATATAAGGTGCATCCTTATTTTTTGGAAGACTTGCTATACATTTAGTTCATGTTCGGGATACAGATACTCCTAGCACTAGAGTGGGGAGGGAGTCAAGTTTGGTCTTTAAGCCAAGATCATATGCAACAACACAACCATCATAATGATGAAAATATATAGGGGACGATAAAGACCTTCGTGTGTGTGTTCTTTTCTTTTCTATTTTTTTAGTTAAAAATTTTTATTGAGGTATTGTTGATTTACAATGTTGTATTAGTTTCTGGTATACAGCAAAGTGATACAGTATTAGATATGTAATGTGTGCACAATATTATATATTTGCTGTTGTTCAGTCTCTCAAGTGTATTATATATAGAGAGATGGATATTCTTTTTTGAATTCTTTCCCTTTATAGATTATTATAAGATATTAACTATAGTTTCCTGTGTTATAAACTAGGACCTTGTGGTTTATCTATTTTATATATGGTAATGTGTATCTCTTAATCCCAAACTCCTAATTTGTCCCTCCCTCCTTGCCCCCTTTCCCCTTGGGTAACCATAAGTTCTCTATGTCTATGAATCCATTTGTTTTGTGAATAAGTTAGTCGATTTATGTCATTTTTTGCGATTCTACAAATAAGTGATATCATATGCTATTTGTCTTTGACTTCCTTCACTTAGTCTGATGTCCATTCTACGTCCATACTCCATGTCCATCCATGTCGCCGCACACGGCATTATTCCATGCTTTTCTTACGGCCGAGAAACATTCCATTGTACGTACGTAGCACCTCCTCTTTATCCATTCATCAGTCAGTGGACACTTACGTTGCTTACATGTTTTGGGTGTTGTCAATAGTGCTGCTATGAATGTTGGGTTCAGAGTTTGCTCTGAATTTATGCCCGAGAGTGGGATTGCTGGATCATATGGTAGCTCTATTTTTAGTTTTTTAAGGAACCTCCAGACGGTTCTCTGTCATGGCTTTACCAACCCAAATTCCCACCAACAGTGTAGGAGGGTGCTCTTTTCTTCACACCCTCTCCAGCATTTACGTGTGTGGACTTTTTGATCATGGCCATTCGGACTAGTGTGAGTTAACTGTACGTGTAATTATGATTTTCGTTGGAGTTATGAGTTTCATTTCTCTAATAATTAGTGATGTGAATCATCTCTTCATCTATATGTCTTCTTTAGAAACGTGTCTGTGGAGGTCTTCTGTCCCAGAGCTTTTCGGTTGGTTGGTTGTTTTGCTTTTTGGCCATGCCGCATGGCTTGTGGGATCTTGGTTCCCTGACCAGGAATTGAACTCAGGCCCAAGGCAATGAAAGTGCTGAGTCCTAATCACTGGACAGCCAGAGAATTCCCTGTGCTAGAGCTTTTAAAATCATTTCTGTTAGGAAATCTCTATGCTAAATGGATGCTAAAGCCTGTTACTAAGAAAATAAGCATTTCCAAAAATGATATAAATTGCATTGAGATTCACTGTTTGGTTTACTTGGCTGTCTTTGGGGTTTGGTCCAAAAAGAGCCATGTGCTACTTGTTCGGCAAGGCTTAAGGGACATCTAAGACAGCAAACAGAGTTAATAACTGAAGTCTTACCCTCTATAAGAATAGCAGCATAGATAATAGATAACCAAGCAAATTTAAGTCCTAAGGCCACAAATTATCTAAAAAATTTCAAAACAGTATGACAAAGGCTTATCATTTTATAAGTAGATGAGTACATGGCTTTAATATAGTATTTATTTTCATTTGATTGTATTGTAGACTTTCAATGACAGGAGAGGAATGAATTCTATGAAATAAAGAATTCCATAATTTCCAGGAGCTAGAGAATGTAAACCTGGGACATTTGGTTCTGTTTCAAATTGGTAAACATGTCAAGATGCGGGAAACATTTCCCACTTTTCATCCCAAATGAAGACGTGAGTGAAAATATCTAACTTTGAGTAAGTAGCAAAATTTTCCTACTTGAATAGCATGTTATATTTTACTCTGTTCAGTTCAGTTGCTCAGTCGTATCCGACTCTTTGTGACCCCATGGACTGCAGCACGCCAGGCTTCCCTGTCCATCACCAACTCCTGGAGCTTACTCAAACTCATGTCCATCTAGTTGGTGATGCCATTCAACCGCCTCATCCTCAGTCTTCCCCTTCTCCTCCTGCCTTCAATCTTTCCCACATCAAGGTCTTTTCGAATGAGTCAATTCTTCACATCAGGTGGCCAAACTATTGGAGTTTCAGCTTCAGCATCAGTCCTTCCAATGAATATTCAGGACTGATTTCCTTTAGGATTGACTGGTTGGATCTCTTTGCTGTCCAAGGGACTCTCAAGTGTTGGACGTCTCCAACACCACAGCTCAAAAGCATCAATTCTTCAGTTCTCAGCTTTCTTTATGGTCCAACTTTCACATCCACACATGACTACTGGAAAAACCATAGCTTTGACTAGATGGACCTTTGTTGGCAAAGTAATGTCTCTGCTTTTTAATGGGCTGTCCAAGTTGGTCATAGCTCTTCTTCCAAGGAGCAAGCATCTTTTAAGATGATATTTTATTATATGTACTAAAAGATGATATTTTATTACATGCATTTTATACTCTTTTAACAGAACATAGACAGAAATAATGTATTTAAGCAAAGCAGTCATGAGGTTAAATTAACTCATAAACATGCTTAGAAAAATATTTTCATGCATAACTGCTGTGGACTCAGTTATGTATCTGCCAAGATTGTATATTGATGTCCTTATTCCGAATGTGATAGTGTTTGCAGATGGAGCCTTTGGGAGGTAATTAGGATTAGATGAGCTGTAAGGGTGGCCACTCGTGAGGGGTCAGGGCCCTTGTAAGAAGAGACATCATCAAGTTGCTTCTGTCTCTGTACCATCTGAGGCCACAGTACGAAGGTGACCGTCTGTCTTTAAGTTGGAAAGAGGGCCCTCACCAGGGAACTGAATTGGCTGACATGTTGATTTTGGATTTCTAGTTATGACCAACCTAGATAGCATATTCAAAAGCAGAGACATTACTTTACCAACAAAGGTCCGTCTAGTCAAGGCTATGGCTTTTCCTGTGGTCATGTATGGATGTGAGAGTTGGACTGTGAAGAAGGCTGAGTGCCAAAGAATTGATGCTTTTGAACTGTGTTGTTGGAGAAGACTCTAGACAGTCCCTTGGACTGCAAGGAGATCCAACCAGTCCATTCTAAAGGAGATCAGTCCTGGGTGTTCTTTGGAAGGACTGATGCAAAAGCTGAAACTTCAGTACTTTGGCCACCTCATGTGAATAGTTGACTCATTGGAAAAGACTCTGATGCTGGGAGGGATTGGGGGCAAGAGGAGAAGGGGACGACAGAGGATGAGATGGCTGGATGGCATCACCGACTCAATAGACGTGAGTCTGAGTGAACTCCGGGAGTTGGTGATGGACAGGGAGGCCTGGTGTGCTGTGATTCATGAAGTCTCAAAGATTCGGACACGACTGAGCGACTGATCTGATCTGATCTGATCTGATCCTCTATAACTATAAGAAACTAATCGTTTTTAATATTTTGTTTATTGACTTCCTATTGAAATTAAAGCTAATTTACAATGTTGTATTAATTACTGGTGTACAGCAAAGTGACTCATTTACACATACATATATACGTGTGTACATTAAAAAATTCTTTTTCATCCTGGTTTATCATAGGATATTGAATATAGTTCTCTGAGCTGTACAGTAGGAACTTGTGGTTTATCAGTCTTATATATAACAGCTTACATCTGCTAACCTCAACCTCTCACTCCATCTCTCTCCCCCTTGGCACCCACCTGTCTGTTCTTCTCGAAGTGTGTGATTCTGTTTCTGTTTAATAGATAGCCTCCTTTGTGTCATATTTTAGATTCCACATATAAATGATATTTTGTGGTATTTTTTTTTGACTTCACTTTTGTATGATAATCTCTAGTTGCATCCATATTGCTGCAAATGGCATTATTTCATTGTTTTTATGGCCAAGTAGCATTCCATCGTATTTATGTACCACATCGTTATTCATTCATTTGTCACTGGACATTTATGTGGTTTCTGTGTCTGGGCTATTGTGAATAGAGTTGAACATTGCAGGGCCTGTATCTCTGAATTATAGTTTTGTCTGAATATATGGCCAGGAGTTGGATTGCTGGATCATATGGTAATTCTATTTTTCGTTTTCTATTCTATCTGTTTCAATACATCCTGCAGACTAAATATCCCTCACAAATGTGAAACAGTCTACATGACGCAACTTAGCAATACCTTCCTCATGCTGTTCAGACAATCAGATCCTTTACTTAGACTACTGTTAACATCAATCACAATGTCTCAGAGTGCATTTCAGGAACACATTAAACAAACTATCAGAATTTTGAAAATAAACTTTGAAAGTAGTAGATGTGGCATGTTATGGTAATCATGGGTCATTTTAAAGGTGAACATGGTTACTTTTTCATAGATCAGTTAAAAGTGAACTTGGTTCTCACGGATCCATGGTTGGTAACTAATGGTCAAATGTTGCTGTTGTGATTGTATACAACTTTATTTGTATTATTAGAGTAAGGTCTTGCTATCTTTAGAATGACTGTGGAGTAGTGATTGGAAAATGAGAGTCACCTATCCACAATGCTTGATTTTGTGCTGTAGTTAAAAATAATCTTATTAAAATCAGCTAATTAAAAATACATATTTGTAGTTTATGATAGAGCAGTTCAATTGAATATTGTTCTATGTATGCTTCAGTCCAGTTCAGTTCAGTCTCTCAGTCATGTCTGACTCTTTGCAACCCCATGAATCACAGCACGCCAGGCCTCCCTGTCCATCACCAACTCCTGGAGTTCACTCAGACTCACGTCCATTGAGTCAGTGATGCCATCCAGCCATCTCATCCTCTGTCGTCCCCTTCTCCTCCTGCCCCCAATCCCTCCCAGCATCAGAGTCTTTTCCAATGAGTTAACTCTTCACATGAGGTGGCCAAAGTACCGGAATTTCAGCTTTTGCATCATTCCTTCCAAAGAAATCCCAGGGCTGATCTCCTTCAGAATGGACTGGTTGGATCTCCTTGCAGTCCAAGGGACTCTCAAGAGTCTTCTCCAACACCACAGTTCAAAAGCATCAATTCTTTGGCGGTCAGCCTTTTTCACAGTCCAACTCTCACATCCATACATGACCACAGGAAAAACCATAGCCTTGACTAGACAGACCTTTGTTGGCAAAGTAATGTCTCTGCTTTTGAATATGCTATCTAGGTTGGTCATAACTTTCCTTCCAAGGAGTAAGCGTCTTTTAATTTCATGGCTGTGGTCAAAATCTGCAGTGATTTTGGAGCCCCCAAAATAAAGTCTGACACTGTTTCCACTGTTTCCCTATCTATTTCCCATGAAGTGATGGGACTGGATGCCACGATCTTCGTTTTCTGAATGTTGAGCTTTAAGCCAACTTTTTCACTCTCCACTTTCACTTTCATCAAGAGGCTTTTGAGTTCCTCTTCACTTTCTGCCATAAGGGTGGTGTCATCTGCATATCTGAGATTATTGATATTTCTCCCGGCAATCTTGATTCCAGCTTGTGCTTCTTCCAGTCCAGCGTTTCTCATAATGTACTCTGCATACAAGTTAAATAAGCAGGGTGACAATATACAGCCTTGACGTACTCCTTTTCCTACTTGGAACCAGTCTGTTTTTCCATGTCCAGTTCTAACTGTTGCTTCCTGATCTGCATACAAATTTCTCAAGAGGCAGGTCAGGTGGTCTGGTATTCCCATCTCTTTCAGAATTTTCCACAGTTTATTGTGATCCACACAGTCAAAGGCTTTGGCATAGTCAATAAAGCAGAAATAGATGTTTTTCTGGAACTCTCTTGCTTTTTCCAGGATCAAGGGGATGTTAGCAATTTGATCTCTGGTTCCTCTGCCTTTTCTAAAACCAGCTTGAACATCAGGAAGTTCAGGGTTCACATATTGCTGAAGCCTGGCTTCGGGAATTTTGAGCATTACTTTACTAGCATGTGAGATGAGTGCAATTGTGTGGTAGTTTAAGCATTCTTTGGCATTGCCTTTCTTTGGGATTGGAATGAAAACTGACCTTTTCCAGGCCTGTGGCCACTGCTGAGTTCTCCAAATTTGCTGGCATATTGAGTGCAGCACTTTCACAGCATCATCTTTCAGGATTTGAAATAGCTCCACTGGAATTCCATCACCTCCACTAGCTTTGTTCGTAGTGATGCTTTCTAAGGCCCACTTGACTTCACATTCCAGGATGTCTGGCTCTAGGTTAGTGATCACACCATCGTGATTATCAGGGTCGTGAAGATCTTTTTTGTACAGTTCTTCTGTGTCTTCTGTTCTTGCCATCTCTTCTTAATATCTTCTGCTTCTGTTAGGTCCATACCATTTCTCTTCTTTGTCGAGCCCATCTTTGCATGAAATGTTCCCTTGGTATCTCTAATTTTCTTGAAGAGATCTTTAGTCTTTCCCATTCTGTTGTTTTCCTCTATTTCTTTGCATTGATCGCTGAAGAAGGTTTTCTTATCTCTTCTTGCTATTCTTTGGAACTCTGCATTTGGATGCTTATATCTTTCCTTTTCTCCTTTGCTTTTCACTTCTCTTCTTTTCACAGCTATTTGTAAGGCCTCCCCAGACAGCCATTTTGCTTTTTTGCATTTTTTTTCCATGGGGATGGTCTTTATCCCTGTCTCCTGTACAATGTCACAAACCTCATTCCATAGTTCATCAGGCACTCTATCTATCAGATCTAGGCCCTTAAATCCATTTCTCACTTCCACTGTATAATCATAAGGGATTTGATTTAGGTCATACCTGAATGGTCTAGTGGTTTTCCCTACTTCCTTCAATTTAAGTCTGAATTTGGCAGTAAGGAGTTCATGGTCTGAGCCACAGTCAGCTCCTGGTCTTGTTTTTGCTGACTGTATAGAGCTTCTCCATCTTTGGCTGCAAAGAATATAATCAATCTGATTTCGGTGTTGACCATCTGGTGATGTCCATGTGTAGAGTCTTCTCTTGTGTTGTTGGAAGTGGGTGTTTGTTATGACTGATGCATTTTGTTGGCAAAATTCTATTAGTCTTTGCCCTGCTGCATTCCATATTCCAAGGCCAAATTTGCGTGTTACTCCAGGTGTTTCTTGACTTCTTACTTTTGCATTCCAGTCCCCTATAATGAAAAGGACATATTTTTGGGGTGTTAGTTCTAAAAGGTCTTGTAGGTCTTTATAGAACCGTTCAACTTCAGCTTCTTCAGCGTTACTGGTTGGGGCATAGACTTGGATTACTGTGATATTGAATGGTTTGCCTTGGAAACGAACAGAGATCATTCTGTCGTTTTTGAGATTGCATCCAAGTGAACTGCTCTATCATAAACTACAAATATTTATTTTTAATTAGCTGATTTTAATAAGATTATTTTTAACTACATTACAAAATCAAGCATTGTGGATAGCTGACTCTCATTTTCCAATCACTACTCCACAGTCATTCTAAAGATAGCAAGACCTTACTCTAATAAGACAAATAAAGTTGTATACAATCACAACAGCAACATTTGACTATTAGTTACCAATAATGGATCCATGAGAACCAAGTTCACTTTTAACTGACCTGTGAAAAAGCTTATTTTAAATAAAAGTGCTTGTGTCATTCTAATGGTCTATATCATTTATCTACTAGCATATTAAAATAATGTAACAAATTCTTAGCAGCTTGAAAGAACACATGTGTTATCTTACTGTTTCTGGAGCTGCGTGTTGCTTTCCTGGCTTCTCTGCAATGCTACCATCAAGGGCAGTTGACCAGTGTTGGGATATCATCTGAACGCTTGCCTGAGGAAGGGTCTGCTTCTTGGTCCATTTCCTAATAGTTCACTTCACACCAGGGGCTTCCTTCAGCACTAGAGGCTGCCCAGAACTCCCTGCCATATGGGCTTCTCCAGCTTGTCTGTTTGCTCTCTTAAAGCCAGCTAGCAAGACAGAAACTCCAGAAAAGCAGGTGCTGTAATCTAATGTAAGAGTCATGTAATCACTCATATTTTCTTACCTTTCTTGTGTTCTGTTGGTAGAAGCAAGTTACATGTCCCAGCTATCTTCACGCAGGCAAATCTTGCAAGGCAGGTAGCCTGGGAGCTGTCTTAGAGTCTTCTTGAAACTTTCTGGGAGACATTTCCAACTTTTAATGAAAGCAATATAATCATGAGAAATTAAAAAAATAGATATTAACCTTATAATATCATATAAAATGCACTATGTATTTCATCATTGCCTCCAGCATTGATTAGAATTGATTTGTCCATATAGTCAAGGCTGTGGTTTTTCCAGGAGTCATGTATGGATGTGAGAGTTGGTCCATAAAGAGGGCTGAGTGCCGAAGAATTGATGCTTTCAAATTGTGCTGGAGAAAACTCTTGAGAGTCTCTTGGAGTGCAGTGAGATCAAACCAGTCAATTCTAAAGGAAATTAACCTTGAATATTCATTGGAAGGACTGTTGCTGAAGCTGAAGCCCCAGTCCTTTGGCCACCTGATGCGAAGAGCTGACTCATTGAAAAAGACTGATTCTGGGAAAGATTGAAGGCAAAAGGAAAAAGGGGCGGCAGAGGATGAGATGCTTAGATGGCATCACTGACTCAATGCACGTGAATTTAAACAAACTCTGGGAGATAGTGAAGGATAGAGGAGCCTGGCATGCTGCAGTCCATGGGGTCACTAAGAGTCAGTCAGTATAGACTGAACAACAATTGAGTAAAAATGTTTCTTGTCCATACTTTGTTTTTCAAAATAGATGAAATTAAGAGCTTAGTCTTCTAAGACTCCCTGAATCAGTTTTCATCCAACATAGCTTGCCTTCTCCTAAATGAAGCCGAAGGTAGCTTGTGACAGATTTAAAGGATGTCAGTACTGATACTAATCTGATTATAAAATGTGTACCCCTTTGAAACTCCCTGTTTCAGCCTCTCTGCTTCTTACACCTGCCTGTTAGCTCTCGTATGAAAGTCACTCAGTCATGTCTGACTTTGCGACCCCATAGACTGTATAGCCTGCCAGGCTTCTCTGTCTATAGAATCCTCAAGGCAAAAATACTGGAGTGGAGCCATTCCCTTCTCCAGGGAATCTTCCCAACCCAGGGGTCAAACCCAGGTCTCCTGTACTGCTGGTGGATTCGTTACCGTCTGAGTCACCAGGGAGCGTCTCCTATGTACTGATGCTCAGACATGGTCCTTGGAGTTGGCACTGCTGTCCATGGAAGACGCTTCTTGTGATATATTTCCCAGCAAAATGGACAACCAGCTCTCTTGGGACACTGTGGACACCCTGGAGTCTGCTAGTGCACCCTGGAGCGTATCCTGGAGTCTCAACTTGTGGGCTCATTGTGCAGCCCCAGAGCGGTCTACATCTGCCTCTAGGGATAGATGGTGATCTGTTACCTGCCTGAATCTACATGCTGGACCACACGTGGATGGGTGTCTGCAGTCTGTGTTTTATTAACTGGCTTGCTTCTGATGGGCCTACACAGTAGAGCAGCTGAGCGTCTGAGCAAAGTACATCGTAAGCAAATGCTCTTCCTAGTTTCAGGCACATAACGCAGGTTTACAATTTCTGCATCATCCTGAAACATTGCAAAAGATCAAAGGACTGATCTGATCAGTTTTAGAAGGACTTGAAGATATAGAACAAAGCTACTATCACTAGGGAAAAAAACAAGACTTGTATGTCATCAGCTGTCTGGACCTTTCCACATGGTAATGCCTGTATGCTTGTCCCATTCTCACTTGAAAGGAGAAACACTGATTTTTAATGTTCCCTTCTTCTTTTGTATTTTATATCAAAAACTTGTCCTGTGACCCTTTCAAAACATGTCATCCTTCTATTGAGTTGACCAAGAAGTTCATTTAGGATTTTCTGTAAAATGTTATGGAGAAATCTGAAAGAAGTTTGGCCAACCAAGTATATTAGAGGATATCAGATGGCTGTTTCTTATTTATTTTTTTTCTGGAAAAGTTGCCAGGAGAAAAAAGTGTCATGGTAAAATGTCATGGTAGGCATAGAATGAGTCTTCACAGTTGTAGAACACAGAGGAAGAACAAAATGCCCAGACAGCTAGATTTTCTAGACCTGAAACTGGCCTTAAAGAAACTAATGTAAACATATCACTTCATTTGGTAGATGAAACAGCAAAGCCGAGAAAGGTCAAGTGGTAGACACTGCCTCACAGAACAGATGGACCCTGGCTTTTATAAACAGTGCTGCTATGAACACTGAGGGTACCTGGGTCTTTTTCAATGAACCTATTTGCAGGGAAGGAAAGGAGACACGGAGATAGAGAGTAGACTTGTGGACACAGTAGGGGAGGGAGAAGGTGGGATGAATGGAGACAGGAACATCAATCAGCACGCGTCCGGATCGGGTACAAGACGGATCAGTGGTGAGAAGCTGCTGTGTAGCCCAGGGAGTCCAGTCTGGTGCTCTGTGATGACCTGGAGGGGTGGGATGGGGCAACAGGGGGGAAGCTGGGGACGGAGTGGGTGTATACATAATCATGGCTGATTTGTGTTGTTGTATGGCAGAAACCAACACAATATTGTAAAAATGAAAGAAAAAAATGATGAACCCCAATCCTCTAGACTTTTTCCCTTTGTCCTAATGATAGAAATAGTGAGCACCAGCTTTGAGTTAGGAAGCTGGCATGCATAGTTTTGAAAGCTCATGCCCTTCCTTTAACCTGATGCTATTGTATGGGAAACCACTCAGGAAAGTTAAAAAGCAAAACAAAAAGCCACGTTCCTGCTAAGCAGGTAGAAAGTAGTGTCAGCCTTTGAACTTGAGGAGGGTGCCGCTTCTGGTCCATCAGGGAGCCTTTGCCCAACTTTTCTTAAAGCAGATGGAGCAGGTTGTAGATTCAGTCAGGCACAGCCATTCAACCATTATGCATGGTGGTGTCTTTTTATTATTATTGTGTTTTTTTAAAAACAACTCGGAAATTTCTGGGCCACAGTTTGTACTTTCAGGAATTGAACTTAGAAGCAGCAGGTTTTTAGCACAAACAGGGAGACCAATTATTTTCCCAAAGCTCTGAAATAGAGGCATAGTTGGGCTAATTTGTTAGGATTGATTCAGAAAATTTAGGGGGTAACAGTATTAAGACTCTGGAAGCTTTCAGCGTCCTGGGGGCTTTGAGGCATGTTCAAGACGAAGGATGTTTCCATGGGGAGATGAAAGGCCAGTTGGGTCTCTTTGTAGAATAGCCTGAACAGGCTTCTTCTGAGGGTTTCTCTGTTTGATCCTGTTCTCCTTCAGTGAGGCAGGCCTCTCTGTTGTCATTTAAACACCTCATTGAAAGGCAGTTCTAAATGGTTTTAAAAATGAGGTCTGGTGAGGTCCAAAACTCCTTGAAGTTCCCCCAGCGCTGGGTTTTCCCCATGGCTTTGAATCACAGTGTTTATTTTTAAAGCCTTTTGTGGTTCGACCCTTCTGGTTTGTTATTGCAGCTGGACCCACTTAGTCCTCGCCCGGCTCCTCCAGCCCGTTTGTGGTTTGGGGTACCATTTGGCCGCCCTAGGACTGGGCTGAGGGCTCAGGAGGCCAAGACCACGGCCACATCTGTTTTCTGTTAGCTCCCAAAGTCACAGGTGTCCCTAATTGGGCTCTGCTCTCTCACCAGAAATGGCTCTCTTTTCTTCTCCCCTCTCTGTGTTCTCCTTACATTGCCTTGAAAATAGGGGGTTTCATTTTCTTGTTTTGTTATGTTTTGGTCTCGGCTTCCAATTACTCCCTCTTCTTCCCCAGGCAAATCCCGACTCTCACCTTCACCCAGATCCCCAATGCTTGTCTTTACAGAAGGAGTTGTTTTCAGTGGATTGTAGAAGAGAGATTAAACTTCCCAGGAAGGCCTAGTGCGGCCAGGACACGTGTTTCTCTCCCTGGCACAGCCAAGGACAGAGCAGCTCTTTGTTGAGTTAGGTAACAAGGAGCTCAAACCCTGCTGAAAGATGAAGCTGATGAGTGGAAACCTCTTCAGGGAACCCAGAAAGATTTACTTTAATTAGAATTTATGCCCCAGTCTAAGGCCTGCAACTGCCGTCTTCTTGGAAACGAAAAGCTGACTGCTGCTGAAACTGGCAGACCAAGGCTTGGTTCTTTCTACACACCTACTTTGGTTGTCCTCAGATTCTTTTGATCACATTCTTCCCTCAGTGCTTTCTGTGTTTGAGTTTCTTTAGATAATGTGTACATACCCTTCTGACTCACTCACATTCTAGAAGGGTCTTCTGAAAGTTTTAGTCCAATATTGACTATTTCTCTGCTTTTCAGCTCTGAATTTTGGTAGTGCTCAAGCCTTCCTTTCATGTTGCCACTGGATCTTTTTAAAACTCAGTTAACATCTATACGCATGTCCTTATTTTAGCATGTAGTATTTGGAGAGATCAGGGAATTTTTAGAACCAGCTTTGGCTGGAAAGCCAGATGGAATAGTCATTTTAAAAATTCTCACAATTTCTTATTACAAGATTGCTTGATCCCAATTTGAAACCCGTTTCCTGTCCTGGCCCGTTCATGTTGGCACACTGACTCCCAGTCTCAAGGACTAAGCCCACGATACGCTAACTAACCAGGGAACTCCTTGAGAGGTGTGGTTAGTTTGCAATAACCACAGCCTCAGGTATGGGCGAGATATAGTCCTGTCTGAGGCTGGTGAAATAAAAATTCAGGTGTCTGACTCATATCCATAATTCTTAGGTTTGAGTTATTTATAGGTCATTCTGATTTTCTCTATGAATGCATTTGTGGAATGGACCGACATATTTTTGTGATCATTGTTGAAAGTACCCTTTCTGAACTTGGGAAATGGTATATGCATCATTTTATTATGAGCCATTTCTGTTACTTTTGGTCTCTTTCTATTGACAATTCCCAGTGTAGAGGTGAAGGTGGGGAAAGATGCTCAGTGTTCTTTTTTTCCCTCATTATAAAAGGAAGTTAATCATTCCAAAAGGTGGTAATTATAATTCTTAATACTGTAATAAAAGGGGAGAGGTGTCTAGAGGCAAAAGCCTGTAAAACCATAAAGAAACAAGCAAGTAATGGCTTTGGGCCTTTTTATTTCATGGCCTTTATGGATTGCCTTGCCTGTTTTGTTTTTTTGATGTTAAAGGTCTCAATGTACTTTGTAGCGTGGTGACAGTTGAATTAAGATGGTCATGGACTAGGAGAACAAAACAGAAACTGTACTCTCTGTTCTGTACCAGCTTAACTTTTTCTCCTTTACACGTTGAGCAGCAAGAAAATACTCCCCTGTTTGATGTACCACGGATGAGAATATGTCAGAGGGCCAGCATGACGTGTTTGGAAGTTCAAGTTAATAGCCTCGGCTGTCAGGACTCTCTTATCTCAAGTGTAATGAGGCACAATCAACTCTTTAGACTGTAATCATACCTTAAATCAAGGGAGCAAGGATCACTGTCTGCTGTGGAAGATGGGGATCTGGTTCACATTATGCACTGAGAGCTATGAAGGGCCCTGCCAGCCAAAGCCGGAGCCACCATGCGGCAAGCAAATGACCTTGGCCACCGGCCCGTCATCCCTGGTGCCCTGAATTGTCCAGATGTCAGTTTCTGAGGGGTCTAATTGTCACTCCAGGATGACTTCAGAAAGATTAGTGCCAGACAGCCAGGCACCGGGGTCTCCCACAGTTTGCTGCCAGCACCATGAGTTCTGGGCTCCTTGGAAGCTAGAGGGCTGGTAGTTGGCTTCTTGGGAACAATCAGGTAGCTTGTGTCTCTGGAGTTCCTATTGTCTGACCCCTCATCTCCCTGTCGAGGTGGCCCCTTCTCTGTGTGACATGCTCATGCCGTCCTGCCGCCCACCTGCATGTCAGCCAGTGCCTGACATTCCTGAGGACAGCTGGGACTTGGTGAGGGGGGTCAGGCTGTTGCTCGTGACCTTCAATATTTAGTCCATCCTCCTGGAGTATGGGTTTCCCTGATGGCTCAGTAGTACAGAAGAATCAATACAATGCAGGAGACTCGGGTTCAATCTCTGCGTCGAGGAGATCCCTTGGAGGAGGTAATGGGAACCCACTCCAGTATTCTTGCCTAAAAAATCCCATGGACAGAGGAACCTGGCGGGCTACAGTCCATGGGGTTGCAAAGAGTTGGACATGACTGAGCACACAGCACAACTCATGGTACTCACGACATGTAAGTTCATTGGGAACCCTCAATTAGTTGGTTTCTAAATCCTTGCTTCTGGGGCACACACAGGGTTAGGTTCCTGTGAGCCTCTGGTCACAAAGTCTTCATCAACTTCTGAATAAAGAACATTTTATTCATATTTCTTTGAAATCACCTTATTTAACATATAATTGATTCCTTACCTTTGAACTTAAAGCCAACAGAACATTTTGCGTTTACAAATAAATGTTAGCCAGTAGGCATAGAATTCGCAAATGCAGAATCTGTAAATGTGGAGTCAAGAAAGAGCAGAGCATTGACTCCATTTTCTTCTTCTTTCATGAATATCAGTTACTATAGGAAAGAAGAAATGTCTGCATTTGTCCAACTCCATTTGTACTCTGAATCTTATAGGTACGAAGGAGATGTTTAAGCTCCTCTCAGGAAGCAGGATTCTTTGTGCATCCCTATGTCCTTGGCAGTGGCCATAGCACTGGTGGAAAACTTCCCAACCTCTGAAGCAGCTCTCAGACATTCCTGCTTCCTGATGGAATTAGACCTCTTTGGAAGCTTTCCTGCCGGTCCTGACGCCCGTGTTTTTTCTGAACATGAGTGCTTCTGCTTTGACCTGGAGAAGAACAGTGGTTTTAGAGCTTTAGTGATCAACAGCACCCTGAACTAACAAGCTGGGTGAGGTCACACTGGGCATGTCTCCCTAGCAAGTAACAACAAAGGTTAGTTTGCATCTCGTTTCTCTTTGTAAATTTGGCTTCGGGAGAGTTGCCGGGAAGGTAAAGGAAGTTTCCCTTCTGGTTAAGGGATGTGGGCTGATTTCTGGGAGCCCATTGTGATTCTTCGAATAGGACTCTGAAGCTTCCTTCTGAAACACAGTGCCAACCTCCATGCCTTGTTGGGAGCCATAGAGGTCCAGGCTGGAATAATCTGGGGGGGATGCTCTTCTGCTTGTGGGATCGTGTATCAGCATGTGGGATGGATTGCTGGCTGAGATGCCACAGAGGTTTCTCCCTGAGCACTAACATCTGTTGACAAGCCAAGGACAGTTATGAAATTCCCGCCCAGCATCTTGCTCCGGGAAGTGTGAGGCTCCTCCATTAGCTATGTGTCTGTCACAGCAAATTGAAACCAAGGAGGAGGGGCTCCCTCTGGTGATCTCAGCAGGAATGCAGACTGTCTCCTGAGCAGTGCCAATTCCCCAAGTGAAGGTCCTTGAGGGAGGGATGCTCACGTCACTGTAGGTTCTTTGTCTGTCCTTTCTTTAAAGGTCTGTTGTAGCCATAAGGAGCACAGTAGGGCCTGAAGGGCTGACAGATGGAAAAGATAGTGGTGGGAAAGGTGAAACAGGGAGTCAGGGGAAGAGTGTCTTTCTATTGACAGTTGATCCTTTGATGACAGAAGGACTAGGTGTAGGACTGAAACCGTTCAATTATTCAGATTTCTGCTATGATTATTTTCTTCATTCTATGAGGACTTCCCTGGTGGCTCAGGGGTAAATAATCCACCTGGAATGCAGGAGATCCAGGCTCAATCCCTGGGTTGGAAAGATCCCCTGGAGAAGGGCATGGCAACCCACCCCAGTATTGTTGCCTGGAGAATCCCATGGACAGAGGAGGCTGGAGGGCTACAGTCCATGAGGTCACAAAGAGTAGGACACAATTGAATGACGATCACTTTTGCTTTCTTTTCACCATACAGTTCAGATAAAACCAACCTCGTTTTTTGGTGTCCAAGTAACCAACCTCGTTGCTTGGTGTCCACACCTTGTCAGGTGCCTTGTCTGAGAAGCAGAGTTCCCGTCTGCCATCCTTGGCCAGGTGAAGACAACAATGATGGGATCATTGGCCTCTCCCAAGGTCCATAGTGGAGGGAAATCATGAGACCTGGGCCTTTCTCATCTCAGGATGGTTATGAACAATTTGCATCTGTTTAGCTTCTGTTAAAACACCCTATGTCCCCCAGAATATGAAACTGCTGCTGCTGCTGCTGCTGTCTTTTCAGTCGTGTCCGACTCTGTGCGACCCCATAGACGGCAGCCCACCAGGCTTCCCTGTCCCTGGGATTCTCCAGGCAAGAACACTGGAGTGGGTTGCCATTTCCTTCTCCAATACAGGAAAGTGAAAAGTGAAAGGGAAGTCACTTAGTCATGTCCGACTCTTTGCGATCCCATGGGCTGCAGCCTACCAGGCTCCTCCATCCATGGGATTTTCCAGGCGAGAGTACTGGAGTGGGGTGCCATTGCCTTCTCCGAATATGAAACTAAGAGAGACCTAATGTGAAGAGGGTGAGGAGTTCATTGAGTAAGGTGGATAAAGACCGTGCCATTACATCAGGTTATGGTTTGACACTTAACTTAGGAGTCTTTGAGACAAGCAGCTATCACCAACATTTCAGGCCACTGTTCTGATTTATAGCTTCTTTTTAACAATATTTGGAAAGGGAGTTTGACTTGAGAAATTGTCAGCAATGCACAGCCTGCCCCGTCTTCCCAGTGCTATCTGAAACATGTGACAAAGTAAACGGCCAGCAGAGCAAGGTGTTTTGTTCTAAGAATAATAACGGGTCTTATCACCTCTCCCCACAATGCTATCAGCTTTCCATGTGATTGAGGGGTTCTGTTTATGGTTTAATTTCCCTAATGTTCACAGTGATGCCTGCATTGATAGGACAGTCCTTAATTAGACCGTAGTTCCTCTGATGAAACATGTGAGGAGAGAGAGAGAGAGAGAGATTTTGCACAAGCACTGTGCTGAGGTGCTGGCTGTCTGCTGGTCCAAGAGAAGGGACCTGATATGACAAGAATGCCTTATTTTAAAACCTGAGCATATAGTTTGCAAAAAAATCCCAAAGCAAAGACAGGTCTGTGTTCTGTTGTCACTTGATTTTATTTTCTGTATCACTGTTTTGTCATCTTCACTGGAGTCATACAGACTTTTCTTTAAAGCTGGATTCGGTTGTTGGGCTTATTACTCTCATGGAATAGCATCACTTCCATAAGCCTGAAAAGTGATTGATGGGAATTGTAAATATGAATGGAGTCAAAAAATGTAACATTGAGATTAAAATGCACATTGTAAATTCAAGCATAAAATGTCCTTAAGAACAGATTGATTTTTCTGGTGCTATGTTGTCAAAGATGCTTTTAAGTTTTCAGCTGGGTAAAGCATGTCATAATTTCATGTTCAAGGTGGCCAGAGCATGTCCATGTTTTCTAAAGATCAAATCAGTCAATATTAAAGGAAATCTGTCCTTAATATTTATTGTAAGGACTGATGCCGAAACTGAAGCTCCAATATTTTGGTCACTTGATGCGAAGAACTGACTCATTAGAATAAGACCCTCATGCTGGGAAAGCTTGAAGGCAGGAGGAGAAGGGGACGACAGAGGATGAGATGGTTGAAAGGCATCACCGACTTGATGGACATGAGTTTGAGCAAGCTCCAGGAGTTGGTGATGGACAGGGAAGCCTGGTGTGCTGCAGTCCACGGGGTCTCAAAGAGTCGGACATGACCAAGTGACTGAACTGAACCTGAATTGACATGGAAAACTAAGAGGGTGAAAGAGCGCTGCTGAAAACTTTCTTACTCTGCAAGGAGATCAAACCAGTCAATCCTAAAGGAAATCAGTCTTGAATATTCATTGGAAGGTCTGATGCTGAAGTTGAAGCTCCAATACTTTGGCCACCTGATGCAAAGAGCTGACTCATTGGAAAAGACCCTGATGCTGGGAAAGATTGAGGGTAAGAGGAGAAGGGGGCGACAGAGGATGAGATGATTGGATGGAATCACTGACTCATTGGACATGAGTTTGGGCAGACTCTAAGAGATAGTGGAGGACAGGGGAGCCTGCTGTGCTGCAGTCCATGGGGTCTCAAAGAGTTGGACAGAACTTAGCCACTGAACAACAACAACATTCTGCAATTAACTGGAGAGAAGGGTCAAAGGGTGAGCAGGCCACCAGCTGAAGTTCAAGTACATTCAGGACAGTGCCTGGGTGAAGGGGCCTGAAGCTCTGATGATAGAAATGAAGTCCAAGAACTTTGATCTTGTTTTAATTAATCATTGAAGACTTGCTACATAGGAAACATTCCAGTCTAAATGAGCATCATTAGTTCAGAACTTGGAGTAATTTTTCCTTGGCAGTTCAACTGATGGCTGTGGAAAGTGGGTTACGTAAGGGAATTATCAGTATGAACATTCCACGTATAAAGATAATGTTTATATCATTTAAGGAAGGGCATTTTCCTGGCTCTCACTGATGGTCCCTTGTTCGACCTTGTTCTCTTGTCTGGCTTCTGTTCCTGTGAGCAGCTGTCCCTTCGGGGGGATATCTCTGAGCATCTAGAGAGATTTTGGCGGGTGTGGAGGCAACTCCCTCAGGGAGTCTGCAGAAGGACCCTTGTGTATGTTTTAGTCAGCTTAATAGACAAGGACAGAGCCATTTTGGCTTCTTTGCCCTGAGAAGTCTAGGATAAAGTCTGGATTTTACAATTGCTTGAACAGGATGTAAAAAAGGGGGACTCAGATCTGTATGAGTAGCATCAGAAAGGTGTCTCCTTCTAAAGAAAGGTGGAAGGAGGACTTTATTTTGAGCAGAGATGGGATCAAGGCATGCCTCAAGCCTCTGGTCCAGGAAGGCGTGACTCCCTTCCCACAGGACTTTCTCTCCCGCACAGTCACCACCCACCTACTCCTACCTGGGCACCTGCTCGATGCCTGGCAACAGACCTGGAGGAGAGCATCTCAGTCCCCCCGAGGTTTGATTTGCTCTGTTTTTCTGGATGATTTTGACTGATACCAGATTGGATAATGTGATGTTAACAGGGAAGAGTGTCTCCAGAAGCTGACTTTAGGATTATGCCCTCTGGGTCCATGGGTCCGTTATCATTTACACAAACTTGGAAGTAGAGTGGAGGAAACCTCATGAAATGTTTGCCTGGGCTCTGGGACTCAGAGTTGAATAGGACAGAATGATAGCCCTTGATAGAGGAAGCAGACAAATTCCAGAGGGTGATATGAGATAACTGGAGGTAGGCACTGGGTGTCCTGCTCACAGAGAACAGGGGACTACATCCCATGGGGACACATGTGGATTTCAGAGAGCCTGGCGGGATGCAGCAACAGCGCTTAAAGCGACTGGCTTGAGTGATGAGGTCAAGCCAACAAGATAGAATTGGAAAGGGTGAGAAATACAGAGGTCTGGATTTAGATTCATAAATATACTTCATAGGTACCACAAGGAGGGCAGGTACTGTCTCAGAAGCTAGTAAAATCAAAAGAAAAAAAAAAAAAAAAAACCAATGCCCATGGTCAGTTTCATACTTACCGTCCAATAGAGGAGGGGTTTGTCTTGAGATTTTATGAAAGTGAAAGTGAAGTCGCTCAGTCATGTCCGACTCTTTTTGACCCCATGGACAGTAGCCTACCAAGCTCCGCCATCCATGGGATTTTCCAGGCAAGAATACTGGAATGGGCTGCCATTTCCTTCTCCAGGGGATCTTCCTGACCCAGGGATCGAACCCAGGTCTCCTGCAATGCAGACAGACGCTTTACCTTCTGAGCCACCAGGAAAAGGAAAGCCAAACCCAGCCCATGGTTGGGACAGAGAAATGGGACAGGGGAATAGCCACGGGGTGGTTTGTATGTGTCAGGCATGGCCTGGATCACGCTCTCTGTGCTGGCAGAGCTTGTCAGTGGAAAATAATGGAATACAATTTTGTAAAATACCATCTGCCTTTTAAACTGGTCTTGTTTTCTTTATGCTTCGTCCAGCGAAGCAGGGCTTGTATGGAATGCAGTGGGGAGTGATGGATTGTGTCTTGTTTAATCATCAGTAAGCTCAGAAATTTCCCGATTATTCAGCATCCCTCCCCCAGGTCTGATAGTTTGGTTCATGATGGTCAAGGATGAGGAAAGGGATATAGGTAGACGGGGGCCCTTAAGTCAAGGTCCTGGGTTGACATTTCGAAGGGTGCCTGTTGCAGAGAGAATGGAGGAAGCATCTTTGATTCATACAAAAAGGGTGTCTTTTTACAGCAGGTTTGCATCAGGACACGCCCGACCTTCTGGTTATGTTTAGCAAGTCCGATTTGATCAGATCTTGTCCTTGCTGGAGGCTGCAGGATGGGCAGAAAGGCTTCATGACTAATCGAAGGCAGCTGACACGGTTGTTTTTAAACGTTAGTGAAACTGCGTTGGTTCTTCCTGGGGAGGAAGTTTCAGTACAGTTCGTGCTGAAACGGGTGGCATGACTCATTGCCAAACGCAAAGAAAAGAAAATCTTTTTATTCCCCCACATGTGTACACACTCTAAACACAGCCGGGTTTACAGGAAGGTAAGACACCATCTGGTTCAATGCGTAGTAGCCTATTTCTTATTTTTATCACTGATTTATATTGAGAGGATGACAAATAGAACAGAAGTAGGTTTTGGGTTATACAACACACCCAGCGATTCATATGGTGTTAAGCCTGCTGTTGTCTCAAAAGCAAGAAACAAATGCATCTCTGAGAAACTTCACCTGTTGCTGGAACAAAGAGACGAGTCTTGGAGCCCACCTTTGACAGTGGAAGACCCGATAGGTCACTGGGACTGATTTCAACAGGTTTTAAATGCCCATTTATTCTTCATGCCTTTGGAGAAATGAAAGGATTTCACTGCACTTGCTGGGTTTAAGCCAAAAAACAAGAGCATAGTTTCACTTTTAATTCAAAACACAATTTGTCCCAGATCACTGTTATCTCATGTAAAACAGCAGCATTAAAGTCTGGACACATATTAATAAAATAAATGAAGGTATTGAGAAGCTAGAACTGACACAGCCCAGCATGCATATTGAATTGGCTTGTGTGGGTTTGTTCTAATCCGATTGGGACATCTTTCCATTTCTCTACTGAATTGGTGAGAGAGCATCCTTTGTAGCTAGAGACTTCTAAAAAGCTTCTATCTGTTCGTTTTTTCAGAAAATAGTTTTCTGAGTGATTTATCCCATTGCCATTTCACTAACAATTCGCTGTGATTTTCACAGTCTGCCGTCTTTCCAGGCACAAATCCCGTCTTCTCCTTCATGCACATGCTTGAGACCTTTGTCTGCCTTAGTTCAGCTTCCTCCTGGGAAGATTTTGGGGCCAGTTGTGAATTTAATCTGTGATAGACAGTGCCCTCTTCCTAAGGAATGACCAAAGAGCTAGTTTAAGAACCCAAACCTATCCTGTTTGCTTTAATGGGAAGTAACAGCAATAGTTTAATTTTTTAGCCTTAAATCTTGATCTTAGAATTGAATCTCAAATTTCAATCTCGAGTTGGATCTTGAGTCCCTTTTGTGTGTGCGAGCGACTGCTTACAGGGCAAGTCTTGTTAAATGTGTTGTTCTGAATAAATAGGAATTGAGAGACCACATTTTTCCAAAAGCCTCAGACATCCTTCTCTTTCTGGGTCCTGAGATTCTAGTCTACAAAGGACAGATCAATTTAGCTGTCAAAATGAAAGCCGAGAGGCCAATTGCCCATGCAAATTAAACACTTGTGCAAGCGCTTCAAAATTGCCTGCCTGAAAAGTGAGGCTGCCCTTTGAAAATTTGGCACATGGTGGCAGAAAGAAGAAAGTAGCCCCTATTCAGGGACATTGGCGTCCTTAGAGAGCTGATCTTAGAAATTGCTCATTTTGAGCAGTCGCTTAGTTTTGGGCAACATTTTTGCTTGACTAAGGATGTCATTTTTGCCCTCTCTTTCCCTTTCTTCCCATGCCTCCTGGAAGCTCAGAACACATCTCATCATCAGGTGTAGGAACAGAGGCATAGGAAGTGTTTCTTTATGCTGGCTTTGTTTCAGCTACTGAGGCAGTGTATTTGTTCTAGGGTCAGCAGTTCCTACCAGCTTTAAATACTCACCAAAGGATGATCTACCAGAAGCCAAAATGAAAACCAGTCAGGTTTCTTTTTTCCCAAATGTTGTTAGGATTAGTCAACACTTTGAGAAATGAAATATCCAATTTCCGCCTTCTGTCTTCTATAGGTCTCAGCTGTGTCTAATATTTGTAAACCATCACATTCCACGGTGACAACTATCTGATGGAGAGAGGAGCCTCGTGGTGGATCCGGGTGTGAAGGCTCTGACAGGATGCTTATATCGGTTTCTTGTGCATCTTACTCCTTGGGTGTCACTTTCAGAAGTGCCTTCTCTTCTGTTCCAGGAGGTAGGGTTTACCTCTGCTGGTCTCAGGGCTAGATGATTGTGTCATGAAATAACCAAGACGTGAGGTCCTGTGTTCCCACCTGAGGACCCACTGTCCTTGAAGCTTCAGCCATTGCTAGGGCTGAAGGTCTCCTGGTGTTCCTACTCTGGCCCAAAGACAGCCAGAGATTTAAAGAAGCAAAACTATGATGTTCGTTACTTGTCTTTTCTAAATGTAGGTGAGATAATTATGAAAGAGGTTTTTTTTACTAAATGGTCTTGATCGAGAAATGGCATTATTTGTACGAAAACAAATTGGCTGGTTACTAAAGAAATTGTTTCTGATTTGGGGGAAGCCAGAGGGTGAATTCCTTGAGGACAGGACCCTTCCACGTGACTAGGGAGTTGCGTGTGTCCCTCAACTTTGATGCAGCAAAGTGTCTGATTGGCCATGTAGAGTGATGTGGGAAGTAAGGCAGAGCATCTATTTGCTCCTCAGTCTCCCACCCAGCACCCATTTTCTGGTTTCCTTCCTTGTTTTCCTCGACAAACTTGAGCACCAGGCCAGTTTCCTGTCTGTGATCCTCGCTGCCCTCTGGTCCTGCTTTCCAGTCTTAGCAGAGCTGCTTTCAGCTTCCAGGCCTTGACTCGTTCATTCGATAGTAGTACCTCCCTTTCGTCCCATTTCACAGCATTTGGTGAATTGTGTAGCAGACAAATCTTGTGTGAGCTCTTGAGAACAGAATCTTGCTTTATCTACTAACCACCCGCCATGCAAGGCCAGAGCGGGACGTTGTGTGTGGTGGTTCGGGATGTCTCTCAATGAAGCTGTGAAATTCTCGGAACTTGGGAATCCCTAGCCCAGCCGCTTACAGGTTTTCTGAGCTTGCACCTGAGGTGTTTCTTTCCATGACTCTGCTAAACATCCTTACGACACCAGGCGGTCCTGCCCATTGTCCCCTTATTTCCTGTAATTTTACTGTGGTTACTCTGGTGCTATTTCTAAATGGAGCTCTTTAGATTGGCCTGAAATTTTAATTTCTCTCTTGTATCTTTAGGATACAAAACCACTGCTCAGCTGACCTTTTGGTTCTAGGAAAACATTTCAATCCACCTTTTTTTCCTCACTCTAAGCCACATGAGGAAGTTTGCATATTTTAGCAGAAAATCGTGTTCTCAAGGGTGTGCTCCTATATGCTCAGTTGCTCAGTTGTGTCCGACTCTTTGCAACCCAATGGACTGTACCCCACCAGACTCCTCTGTCCATGGAATTTTCCAGGTAAGAATACCGGAGTGGGTTGCCATTTCCTTCTCTAGGCGGTTCTTCCAGGTCCAGGAATTGAACCCGCATCTCCTACGTTGACAAGTAGATTCTTTACCACTGAGCCATCTGGGAGGCTTCTGATGGATACTTAGTGCTAATTGATGTTTAAATTGTACACATGTACTTTAATTTAGAGATGATTTTATGAACTTGTGAGGGTGGCTACAGGTCCCACTTCTAGGATAGGTTTCTTCTTTGTGAATCAGAGTGTGACCCCTGCACGTGTGCTCACATTGGCAGCTTTTTCCATGGCCAGGCCCTAATTAAGAATCATGAGGCAGAGCACTTAGGACCTGTTTCTACTATAGTTGATTTTCAGCTAAAGGAAAATATGGAATTGAGTCCAATGGAGACATTTGTGTTTTAATAAAACATAAGCAATTTCTTATTTAATGAGTCATTATAATAAATAACCACTTAAAAATACTCCAACTTCAGTCTGAAATGACCCTCTGAGACTTTGTAGCTTCTTTACCTTTGGAATTGTTTCTCAGTTTTCTAGAAAATATGTCAGTGAGTTAGTTTATACATCAACTAATTTATGACCTCACTGAGGGAGGAGAGCCCAGCATCCAGGCCTACAGGGGCTGATATTGGTGACTTTAGCTTAGCCTATTCAAGGTCACTGCTTTGTTGCTGTGGTTTCCAAGCCTGCGCCTACACTGCTCGGCACACGTGGGTGTCCTGTGGGATGGTGTATACTCCTTTACAGCAGCAGTCCTCAACCTTTTCATCACCAAGGACTGGTTCCATAGAAGACAGTTTTTCCATGGACCAGGGGTTGGGGGGGATGGTTTTGGGATGATTCAAGCACAGTCAGGTTCGTGCTCCTACGAGAATCTAATGCCACTGCTGATATGACAGGAGGCAGAACTCAGACAGTAATGCAAGTGATGGAGAGCCGCTGTAAATATAGATGAAACTTTATGTACTCACCTCCTGTTCTGCAGCCTGGTTCAATATTGGTCCATGGCACAGGGGTTGAGGACTCCTGCTTTAGAGGGTGGCACACCTATCCAGACAAGGGTTGACCCTCCAGAGTAGGAGGTCCTGATGGTGTCTGTTTGGCTATCATGGGCTAGAGTGGTAAAATGTCTTTTTCACTGTTGATGTAACTGCAAGCATAGTTAAAACCTTTCAGGGCGTGTGTCCCGAATCCTGATATTGGAACTAGTTTCTTGTTTAGATTTCAGATTCTAAAGGGCATTCTATTGTCCCCCAAGACTGTGTGAACTCTGTCTGGGCATTCTGTCCCTTGAGTGTTGCCTTTTCACAAGGAAGGGCCTCGCTTTTAGGTCTGAGGTTGAGCCTGGCACGTCTGGCTGTCCAGGATGCAGGCTGTCCCCACCTGGATTCAGCAGGAAAGTTCACCTCCTGCAGTATTTGTTGTGTGGTCCTGTCAACAATTCTGGATTCTTTCAATGTCCTATTTGGCCTCCATCATTTTTGCCTTTTAAGAGGATAGCTGTTCTCTGTAGGTGTGACCCTTGGATGTCTTAGCTAAGGGGCTACATCAGCTAATTTATAATCTCACTGAGGGAGGATGGGAGAACTCAGCCTTCAGACCTAATTATCACTCTCTCATTTTTAACTTAATTCTGACACATGGGAATCTTTAAGAATTGCTGGACGTTCATGGCAGTAACCAGTGGGCCTATCCAACTGTATCAGTTAAATTTTGATTAAGAGATAACCAAATGGAAAGAAATTTTTGTACTAACTGTAAAATAGATCAAGAGAGGAAGTTACTGTATTCAAGTTGTTTAGTCAAGAAGTCCCAGCTAACACATTTGTTGCCCCACCCAAAGGAGATATTACTGGTGTTGTGAGAAAGGAATTGGCCACTCCTAGGAATTTTTCCTGGGCCGAGTATGCCTTCTTACCTTGGGGAGAGCTCCTTTCCTCCCTTTTTGGCCTTGAAGATTTACAGCTGCCTCTCCTCCTTTCCAAAGGATGAAGTCACAGACTTTCAAAGGCTCAGCTGGGACCTTAAGGATCAGCGATGCTGCAGTGCAGGAGTGCACCTGGGCTGTGGGCGCCTTCTGGGGCAATTCTGAATATTTTACTTTGGATTGCCCCCTCCCTTCCCATAAAGATGCCTAATGGAGGCAGAGAGCCTCATGGAAAGACATTGTCACCTAGCCATTGTCCTCTGGCCTCTGAACCTCAGGACTTTCAAATGGCATTTCAACAGATAGAAAACTATATAAATTTCCAGATGCTGTAATCCAGTTGTCCTTCTGCAGGCAGATGGCCTTTAGATAATCACTAAGTAGACGGTGTGGGAATCATTGCATAGGGGGACAGCCAGAATGTTTCAGAATGTTCTGGAAGCTTCTTCTCCCCCTGTTCTTGTCATCATTCTCAGCTGCTGCCCAAGCGTTCATGCTGGGATAGGCATGTTCAGTCACTCAGTCATGTCTGACTCCTTGCCCCCCCCGTGGACTGTAGCCCACCAGCCTCCTCTGTTCATGGAATTTTCCAGGCAAGAATACTGGAATGGGTTGCTATTCACTACTGCAGGGGATCTTCCCGACCCAGGAATCGAACCTGCGTCTTTTGTGTCTCCTGCATTGGCAGGCGGATTCTTTACCACTTTGCCACCTGGGAAACCCTGGGATAGGCAACCTCAGTGTGTTTGAGGTTTATGGCAGCCAGAAGCTATGGACTGTGTGAGTAGAAGGAAACTTGGACAACAGGACAAGCACGAGCCCCAAAATGTAGTAGCTGAAGTAGGAGACATCCTTAACTAGTAACGGAGAAATTTCTTTTTTGAATAAGAAATGGAAAGTAACGCATTTCTTTAATTTCTGTTGTACATGGTTCTGCGGAAGCTCGTGCTTCGCAGTCATCTTTCATCACATATGTGTTAAGCTTTTAGGATTTTCTTTATATTTGTTTTAGTAATGTGAATTGTTTTTATGGTTTACAATTTCCTTTAAAAAAAGCTTCATATTTTGCATCAAATAAATTAATATGTAAATAAAAACACAAGTTCTGAATCTAGTATAGTTTATTGTATACCTTCTGACTTCATCTCCTATTTTTGAAATGCATTACTTAAGGTACTATGCATTTCCAAAAACAGAATGAAAGACCCATCATAAAATGGGCAAATTCACACAATTGGAATTTGATGCTCAAACTACTTAAGGTAACTTAAACAGGTGTGCAATGGTCCTTTTGGTTGTTTTATGAGATTTGTTTTCTTGTATTAATGATATCTGAATTTTTGTTTCTCCTTTTCTGAGGAAAGGAGCCCATTGGTATGGGATAAAAGGCTAGGGCTGTCACGTTGTGATTTCCAAGTTGCTCTGTGCTAAGCCTTACATTGTCAATGCAGCTGGTTGTGCAGGGGATTCATGGAACTTTCTAGAATCGATCAGCAATGACCATGGCCGCTTTTCAAATGGGTTAATATAATCTCTATTTCCCCCCCCTTGTCTTTGCTGAAGCATTGGTGTGTGAGAGTTGCTGAACCACCCGAGTGGCTGTGGATCCTTCGTGTGATACATGGTCGAGGACACGCTCCACCCCTTTCCTCCTTGGTAAGTTGGACACTCAAATGGGAAATGAAGAAGCCAATGATTTCATAGATTGA